>NC_086336.1:58299749-59004346 GCF_032445375.1 Bacillus rossius redtenbacheri
GTGTGGCGCGGAGGTGCGGGCACGTTCAGCCGGCAGAAGACGCAGCGCGTGGGTGTGCCGTGCGTGGGCCTCGACAGGCTTGCGGGCGCGGGTGCGTGGACGCAGGCGACCCGGTGGACCGTGCCATGCTGCTCAGCGTGATGGAGATGATGAAGCTGCAGAACAGGCAGATACAGGCGCTGCAGGATCAGCTGGGGGTGCTCATCGCCCCGCGGCACAGGGATCGCGGCAGGAAGGTGACCAGCAAGGGCACCCAGACGGACCCCGGCCAATTCGCGGTGTCCGTGGGTGTCGGTACGGAGGCAGGCGGCGAGCTGGTGCCCACCGCAGACGCCCGGGCGAGACAAGCAGGCCTGGCAGATCAGTGTCACAAGTAAGTAGCGTGGTGAACTCTTGAAACTCTGATACCGCCTTCTTTTACTTATAATTTTCAAATTACATTTACATATAATTAAAAATCATAGTCAGCTTATAGAATTACTTTCACTGTTCCTCAAAATTTAAATAATTTTACAGATATTTATTGCCACTTCATAAATTCTGTTTTGTTTAGGTCCATAATATTTGAGTATTTGATCCTCATTTTTGTTTAACTACCAGATATGATGATACAACTGACTTTAGTTGATAAAGAGAAGCCTAAACGCCAATTTTCATATTTCTAACATCAAAAATGACAAACTTTCATACGATCTTTCATTCCCGTTTATCACCCTTAGGAGATAAAATTTTCAAAATTCCTTCCTTAGTGCTCACCTACGTTGTATAAGGAACTCCTGTGCGGAAATATCATGCTTCTAACCCACCAGTTTAAGCTGTGCGTTGTTTGACTGTCAGTGTCGAGAATTTCATTAAGTAGATGTTTATTGGGTTCTTCTTCAAGGTGACGGGACCCCCGAGGTTATAGTGGGCTCGGAAGCGCTTGCGGGCTTGCCGGGTCCGCCCTCACGACCCTGCCCTTGCCTCGCCGGCCCGATGCGCTGGCGAACGCGAGCCTGGAGGGGTTGCGAGGTAGTGTTGCCGTGTGTGCAGGCACTGCGAGCTGCGCGACGCCCGCGGGCGGTCGCCCAGCGTGGACGAGTCGCTCATGCTCCGGGGGCTGGACCAGGTCGAGGTCCCGGAGCCCGCCGTCAGCCCCGTGCGTCCCATCCACGTCAGCGTGCCCTACAGCGAGTCGTCCAGCGACGAGTCGGCCAGGTACGCCCTCCTCCCCTGCGGGCAGGGTGTCTGCGTTCCGGGAAGTCAGGGAATTTTCCCCAGGGATGGTCATTTGAGTGGGAAGTGTCATGCTCCGGTCTGCCATCACCCAGACTTTGAAATAATTTTTTTTTTTAAGATGGTGTTTTACTGTGTAATGATACACACTATGAAATGGTGTATTGCGAAGTTCTGTTTGAATTTTAATTTTGAATTCTAGGCTAGCTATGGAAATGGTGGATGGAGACAGTATTTTTCTTTATTTCTCATAGAAAATTGTTTTGGTTTGGTTGCTTGATATTTTTTTGTGTGTTGGGGTTCTTTTTAACACTTTTCAAGTATGTAGGTACATAATCCAGATGACAATACAATAATTTGGTATCATTGACCTGATCTGATGGCGGAGCAAGGAGGTGGATAGTGGACTTTTCAACTTTTTAAAGTGTAATTGATAGAAGCATTTTTTTAATTTTTTTATTTTAATTTTAAGATATCCAGTGTTAGTTGGAATGTGAAGATGAATGAAATTTCATTATTAGATATCTTATACCTTTTTGATATCAAATGCTAATGACTTCTCGGGGAAACTATCGAGTAGTAATCATTAACTTAACACATTAATAAAATTATTATACTAATGATTTAACAAAACCATCATTTGAAAATGAAATGCTTGTGTACCTAGTACAAAAATCTGCTGGCATTGTCCAAGGAGGAAGACAACAGTCGAGGATAAGGCTTTTGTGAAACTAAAGCAATATTTTTTTCTCTTTTTTTTTTCAGCGTGCAGTCTGGTAAAATAGAAGCTCAGTACATGCAGACTCAGACTCAACAAGAGAACTGCATGGGCTGGACATTCTACAATAGAGTGGTAGTAAGTTGAAGTTAACCTAACATTTTTATTTTAATTCGGCCATTTAATTAGAAATTGTGACCATCTTCGTCTGCATTTTGGCTCGTAGCGACTGTGTTTCGCCAGGTGCAACCAGGTTTGGGGCCTCACTAGTTGTGTACTTCAAGTAACTTTTTACTGAAGGACTTAATCTACGCTATTTTTTTCTTCTTAATCTTCATCGCCCGAGCAAAAAGCAATTATCGACAATTGGATGGATGAGCTGAATGCGTGAGAAAAATATTGAATGTGATTGGATACGGTTGTTTCGTCTTTCGGACAATAAAAAAAAACCTCTCAAATGAAAAAGAAGGAAAATCTTTTTATTTGATTAAGTGAAGTGTAATAAAGTAAACGTGTTTTCTCAGATTATGAAATTATATAATCTTAACTTCATTCTTACCTAATTTTTATTTTGTCGTTAAATTAGGTTTTAAATGTAAAAAAAAAAAAATATTGTGAATTGGACTATACTCGAATATGGAGCTTTTCTTTTAGTACTTAAGTTTTATGATTTCAGTTTAACCTAATTGTGTGGTATTTATGAGAGTTTAAATATCTGCGGAATGTGGTTGAGGGTAAAGTTACAGACGTTGATAATGAAAACAGGAATATTGTATATTAGTGCAAGGAGTGTAAAATAAGGCTTGTTCGGGACGTGTGTGAACCAGGGCCAGGTGAACAAGATCCTGGAGGCGTCGCCCCCTGCGGACGCGACGAGGGCTCGCCCGAGCATCCCCGGTCACGCGGCTGGTCCCGAGTGTGTCCCCCAGGCGGCCGCAGGGCACTGCTGCGACCCGGGGGTCGGTGGGTGCGACCGGGAGTGGGCGGATCAGGCTGCCCTCGGCAAGAGGTATCGCTGCTGCCCTGTGTGGCTCCAGGGAAAGGAGTACGCATGAGAGGCACCACCAAAATTACCCTCACATTTTTTTGTACAAGTAAAATTTGTAGTACATGTAATATATAAATTTTTGTGCAATTAATTGTCATAATGGTTCACTTTTTTTTTCTCAAGCTAGGAGGACTTATTTATTTACTGCAGGATACATTATTTAAATATTCAATGTATAAATTCTTTACATTACATAATTAAATTCGTCACAACAATGATCATTTTACTGCTGATACACAATCTCGAATATACTGTATTTACCTTATGATGTCATAATGAATACTTTTGTACTTAATTTGTACGTGTTTCTTTGTGATGGAAATAAATTTCAGTTTCTTATTTGAACTCTTCACTTTCTTTATGTCTTGAAAGTAGTGTAGTGAAGTGTATTTGATCAGTCATGTTCTTGCGACATGAGAATCTGCAACGGGTAAATGTCTCTAATATCATGGCTGTGAGTGATCACATTATTGTTTTTGTTCTTAAAGTTGTTATTCTTTGTAATTATATGTATGTATGTATGTATGTATGTATGTGTGTGTGTATATATATATATACGTATATATATATATATATATATATATATATATATATATATGTGTGTGTGTGTGTGTGTGTGTATATATATATGTATATATATATAATGAAACCTACATAATTACTTATTTGTGTGTAAAACTATGAAAATAAACTCTGGTTATAAAAAATACATGTAGTCTCTAAAATGTTATTTATGAGTTGTGATGAGAAACTTACTGCCCAAGTCATCAAATTCCCTAATATTTTTTAATTTTATATATTCAAAAAAATTTAACTTGGTCTAAATAATTTGAGAATTCATAATCCCTAAAATCACTCTTGGAAAAATTAAGTATTATTTTATTTAATTTATTATTTTAGTCCACACATCATTACCTCCACTTTCTTATTAAACATTTATGATTTAATTTTTTTCTAATGATGGGGCATTGAGTTTTGGAAGGTTCTGTGTGTGTGTGTGTTAATGTATTATAATATGTATTGAATAATAAGACCATACGTATATTGGTTGATCACATGCAATAACTAGACAATATTTTATGGTTTTATTTTCAGGCCAGTTGCATTTTTAAAACAGTAGATTTCAGTGTTATTGTTATTATTTCTTATGAAAACTTTTATTTAAAAAGATAGCATATTAATTAATAATTTTAATACTTGATATTAATTTCTTGTAAACTGTCATTTTGACTGATACGTGATGCACTTTTTCAATATAATGATTTGTAAGTAACTAATAATAGTTGCAAGATTACCTAATAAATGTAAACTTTTTCCAAAATATTTTTTATTAAATTGTAGTACACACTTCATGTTAAATAAATTACTTTCATTGAATTTATATTTAAAAGATTAGGGAATTTATCATTAGAGTTAAGTTTGGATTGAAAATGCTGATTACCGTAGTTTCATGATTTTAATTGTATTTCAGAGCTTTGTGGTGTATTAACTTGATTTCCGGTGTTATATTGTGTATTGAAGTACTTTTCACTTTTTCAGTGTTATTTCGGTTTTATCGTAATTGACGATGTAATCTTGTCCCTAGTAATAACAGATTTTTCCGTTGCCAATTTTTTTTTTAAATTTTTCATTATATTTTTCAGTTTTCTCCTATAAACACTGAGTATCTGTTTCCAGGGTGACTTTCAACCCTGGGTTCGGTCCTCTTGCTGACCCTGTGGCTGTGAACAACAGCAACGAATCAGAGTTGAGCCTTCGCATGAACGCTCTTGCCTTGAAGTACCTGAAAGATGACCAGCTTACCGAGTTTGCCAGGCTCTCTGCGGGTGAGTGTCATCGACCTATCACAAATGGTCAGAGTGGCTGATACTTCAAGAACGACTCCAAGTCCAAGATCCAAGTCGGTCCACTTTCCTGTTTCCTCCCACCAAGGCATTCTGGATTCAGTTTCCAGCAGAATCGAACCTGAATATTCCACTAGTGGGAAATTGTGTCCGTGGGTTTTCTCCCGCCCATTCATCTCTCAGTGCTTCGTACTCATGATCCGTCACTGACTAAGGAGCCAGGTGTCGACTAGACGTTTTAAACCTTCATTTATTCATTCGTTTACTTATTCATTTATTCTGGTCCAAAATCCAAAAGTATTTATTTTTTTCTATCTGCTCTATATACATGTGTGTTTGTTTTAGTTTTGTCTGCCTAATTACTAGAGATAAGTTTTTATGGTTTAAATTTAAAAAAAATTTTGGTGATACTTTTTTTATTTTTTTTATGAATTATGTTTATTCACAAAGAGAGCACATTTAACATCAAATATGACGTGTACATTTATTTGATATGCTGGTTAACTCTTATGTTTTTGTTGTATTTTGGTACTTTATGGTCTATTAACTTGTATATTGGTGTTGTATAGTGTATTGACATTTTGGTTTTATTGAAACCCAACATATAATCTTGTCCTTAATAATGATGTAATAGTCACTCGTCATTTTCGGAGTTTTCATAGCCTACAAATTGACTTGGGTCTTCACAGTTTAAAAAACTTTATTTTTGTCACGAAGATCCGTAATCGGGATGAAAAGGGACCGCAGGTGCTGCTGTCGCAGGCGGGGCGAAGGGACCGGAGAGGCTGCAGGACGTGACAGTGTACGGCATGGCCACCCAGACCACCAACCTGTCCTTCGCCACCATGCGCTACCTGGAGCGCTACCACTTGATCCCCCCGTCGGAGAACGCGGTCGGTGAGTGAGCGCGCGAGTTCGGTCCCCTCCTGCACAGTCACAACTTGATAATACAAACTTAAATTAAAGGGATCATTATTTGGTCACTTTGTAATAACCAAACCATTAACAAAATTTAATCACAATTTTTTACAGCAATTGTACTTTTTTTTAGGGATCGTATTTTAGGATGGCTTCACATGTGGCTCAAAAATTATATTATACTGTATCACATTTAAAAGAATTTAATACAGAAGAATAAAGCAATTGTTTAGAAATTTCCTTCAAAAATATCATACTAGTCTTTTGGAAGAATAAAATTTCTGAAAGCAACTGCACCAGTATTATTGGTGGCATTGCAGATCCTTACCAGTGTCCAAATTAAAAAAAAATACCTTTTATATAATAGTTTTCAGTAAGACAGTGTGTCAGCTGACATGTAGGTTCCAGGTTGTGGTGACCTAGTTTTGTACTATTTGTATTTTATTGTCGTGAATATTATTTTTATTAGTGTATATTTAATTTTATTCAGAATAAGCAATTTAACTATGTTTTTACTAGTTTTCACAAGGTTACCTAGATTACTTTTTATGTGAATGATATTTTATTATTTTTCAGTATTTTAGTTTATTAAAATTTTTTTGTAACTACAGTAGAACCCCGATTTAACGAAGTGCTATGGTTACCGAAAATGTTTACTCTAAATCGATGTTTCGTTAAATCCGATTTACCGATTTTCAATGACCCCCGCACTCATAATCGCGTCCCTACGTTTCCATATCGTAGACAGGGTCGACGGCGATATCTTGTGCTGCCGTGCTATCTCAGACTTTGTCAACTTTCCATCTTAAACGTGTTTGATCTCGCTCGTACGGCCCCCGGTTCGTACGAACACCTCAGTCGTACGTACAGATTTTCAGAAACCGTGAAAAATTAGGCAAAAAAATATCTCAGTCAGCTGTTGTTACGGCGTGGCGTAGCCGCCGGCTGGCTCTCTCTGTTCGCTGAGCTGCGCATGCGCTGTATAACTCACTCAACTCTCCGCCCAGACTCGTGACCTTCCATCAGCAGCCAGCCAATAGACGCGAGCTTAGCGGAAAAAAAAAATAAAAGCTCCACCGCCCGTGTCCCAGTTTTGTCCAGTTCTAATACCAGTAACATAAACGAATCGTCAAAAAAACGTAACAAAGCCGATATCCAAAAACAGTAAATAAAGTCATGTACAGTAGAATCCCGCCGATGCACGCGGCAGTGTCTAGCTGAGCTCGGCGTTTCCACTATCGCACGAAAAGCCGTCTCAGCTGCCATGTTATCTTACCTGCCCGCACACACTAAAAGCCAATGTGGTAGCTTCTACCGTCCGGCCAGGCTGGCGGTAGCGGTGGCTTGACGTCATATGACGTGACGCTTACCTCTCCCATCCCCTGCTAATTCTTCAAGGCTCATCCCTCCCAGAGCTACAAACCATGTAAACCCCCCCCCCCCCCCCCTTTTATCAACTAACATTTCAACACATTCCCTCCCTTATTATAAACTTCTGCGTGAGAAACTGTCAGCATCCTCCTCCCCTCCCACACCGCGTGCGACAAAAGCCAGGTTGTATAGTCCATTCTCGGTAAAATAAATATTTTTATGGGCTTACACGACTGTCCTTCGCCGTTAATAAATACTTTATAAGTTTAAGTTATTATGATACAATTTGTTTATTAGTCACACAGCAGTTTCTGCTGAAAAATCACTAATACCTCGAATTTTATTGAATAGAAACATTTAGCAGGGCCGTAAATATATTTATTTTAATGCATAGTTACTTTTCCATCTGCATTCCAACGTTTTTTTGTTTTTTTTTCCGCTGCGAAGGGACGTGAGAAAGATAATTGCTTGAGCTGTCAAAATAAACATCATTGACGGCAAGGGCGGGAGCGCATCCTGTCGGTCTGTCGCTGTGATTATCTACTCCAAAACATCAAAGTCCGAACAGCACTTATAAAAAATGTATTCCAAATACTAAACACCCGCACAAAGCTCTTACTGACAATAATAATGGCGTATTGGTGTGACGTGGTCACAAGTTGAAGAAACCTGGAGGATGGGAAAAGGAATATTTGGAAACGTGTGATTATTGGCTAGCACTGTTACTATGCGGGCGTGATTGGAAGATAACGTCACCACGTTATCTTCAAGCCAGGGACAAGAAAGGGGGAGGGGGATGCGGACAAAGAAACCCTTCATGACGTCATGTGTCGCGGACAGTCTATCTGTCCAGGCGCGCGCAATGGCACGCACCTACGCAATTCAGTTACAGCGCCCGGAGTTTCTAAGCAATTTGAACAATTTTTTTTTTATTTTTATCGTGATTGGACAGATGATGCAAAGGCACATATTAATATATAGTACCTCCATTCTATTACTGACACCACAGAGTGTATTTTTTTAATAAGTTTCCGTTACAATTTACTTTCATTTTTTGGAAATCTATATTATTATTTTAATAAATTGGTGTTTTTTGATGGTTCCTGAAAACCTTTACGTTAAATCGCTGTTTTCGTTAAATCCGTGTTCGCAAAATCGGGGTTCTACTGTATATTTTTATGTGTGTATTTCATATTGTGTTTGTGACATATCTAAATTATGGACAGTTGTTTCTTAGTGAAAGAAAGTTGCGTGATGCCGTGGGGCCGGAATGATAGACAATATTTATCGCATTCTGTTTCTGAGAGGGAAGAGACGTTCGCCAAAACTGTGGGAAAGCTCTGTGACTGGGGAATCACGGAATAGTAATTGTGAGACAAGTTTTTGTACCCAATAGGAAGAAATTTTTAGGGGGAAAGTCCTCTGCTTAGTAATTGTTCAAGGATTTTGTGTGTCTTTTGTACTGTGTTTTGACTGCCTAGTCATTGTTCAGCAGTAAGCTGGAGCGGTTGCGTGTGGATGGTGGCTCACAAAATCGTTTACATAATCCAACGAGAGACAATTTGACATCAGTGGTCTGAGCACAGCCACCAAGTAACTTTCTTTTGGCGAACATTTTGAAATTTCTCAACTACCGGCATCGGTGTTACGGGCTCATGGCAGTGCATTGGTAGGCGTAGGTTGTTGCCTCGAGAAAGTGTTTATTCTCAGCAGTTTCATGACGCAGGACTATTTTCTACCGACAAATTGTATATTTGTGGTGCTGAGGCAATGAGCCAATCGTCTGTGCTAATGTTTGGAAAAGCATCTTGAAATTAGTGTATTTAAAACTTTGGTAATAATTTTTTTTTAGTGAAAAGTGAAAGATGTTTCAAGGAATTCGTTTTTTTCAATCGCTAACATAACTTATATTTATAATCAACTAACTTTCGTGATTTCAAAGCCTTTCTTTCTTCGATACAGCATCCAACTGCATATAAATAGTTGTTGTAAGTGTTTTTTTGGACTTTTTACTTTCGCACCACCTTGCTGGACCATTATGAAACATAACATATTTCATTTGAAACTTCACATTGTGATATCTGTATTACCTAACCTTACTTTACGACAATCGTGGTCTATCTTTTGGAACAAAAAAATTATGTATTACATATTAACTGTGCTTTTGTTTTAAACATATTACTTAGCACTATACCTATGTAATTTCTATAGACTGTGAAAATAGTACTTTGTATTAATGAGAGAAGTATATTGTGTTTTATTAATGAGGTTTCACTGTATACATACCCATTCACCAAAACATTAATTTTACACCACCTTGTAAAGATTCCTTGAAGCCACGATTCGTTAGTGGCAAATTGCATAAATATTTAAATATATATACATTATATATACTTACATATATATATGTGTGTTTATATACACACACACACACACACACACATATATATATATATATATATATATATATATATATATATATATATATAAACTAAGTTTAAACATATTTTAATTGATCGAAACTTAATACTCCAGTAAATACCATAATTTTTCAGAGCTAGAGACAATGTTTTATGGTGTTATTTGTATAAAAGCTATTTTTATTACTTAACTCTACCAAACTAATGGTGCAACTGATATGCTGCATTTTTACAATAAAATAATTCATTAAGATATAGATTCAGAACAATAAAAATAAAAATTTGTAGTTTCAAAATGAATAAATAAGAGATGTACAATAAAACAAATTCAATTAATTTTTCTTGCCCGTGCACATTGGTACAATTATTTTGTCCGGATAACATACCTTTAATTTCAAACATTAAAAGATTATTATTTTTTGTTGTGATTTGAATTAAGTTTTGGTTAAATGCTACTTAATTCCATTTTACAACGTGCATTTCATTGCTATATGATGTATTAAATCGCTTTTCGATGTTATGTGGTGTTCTGGCATGCTTTTCGGCTTCATCGCAATTCACCGTATAAATTTGATGTAAGTTTTTGGACATACACCATTGCTAAGAACTTTTTCTGTTGAAGAAAACTAAAAAATAAATAAAAATAAATAAATAAATAAAAATACCCAACAGACAAAAAACACAATTGAAGCAAAAAATTGCTGTTGTCAACAGGATATAAACACCACAAAATATTCCGTAACAGGAATATGTTCAACAAACAAAGAAAAACATATTGTTCTATTCTGTTTCGGAAAACCATTGTGTTTGTTTTGTCGTGTTTTTGTCTCGTTTCAACCGCTGTGCTGATTTTTTTTGGGTTCGATATTCTTGTGTCATCGTTTGTGGTTTGTTTTTTTTCGTTCTCTTAGTACATTTTTCTTTGTTTGTCTCTGTTTGTTGACCATATTCCTGTTACGGAATATTTTGTGGTGTTTATATCCTGTTGACAACAGCAATTTTTTGCTTAAATTATGTTTTTGTCTGTTGGGTATTTTTATTTATTTATTTATTTTTATTTTAGTTTTTAGTTTTCTTCAACAGAAAAAGTTCTTAGCAATGGCGTATGTCCAAAAACTTACATCAAGTCATGTACTGCCATTGCACAAATCTTTCAAAGATAATATCACCGTATAAATTTGTCTCTAGTCATAGCTTTGTCAGAATATTGTGGTTGATAAAAGTTTGTAAATGTTTCAGGAGCTAACATGGTCTCAGGGGTGAACCCTTACATGGAGTCAAAGCCAGCTGCCAGCTGCCAACATTCTCATATTCCAGCCAAAGCCCCCAACAAAATATTGGATATATCCAAACTGAGGAAGCAGACCAAACTCTTGTGACCATATCTGAAGACTGATTTTTTTAATTTTCAAGACATTTGCATGTTTCAAAAACTTCATTTTAGTTTGAACATGTAAAAATAATACTTCTAATTTAGTATATACTTATATGTATGTATTGATGTTATTTCAATACTTTTTTGTATTTTTTTTATAAAAAATGTGTTTCTTGAGTAAATTCATTCATGAATGAAAAAAAAGTAGTTAGTTCTTGATATTTATGTTGAATTAGAAGCAGCGGGGTGAATAGAAATAGTCTGCCAACAAAATATTAAAATACCAAATTCTTCAATTACTATCACTAAATGAATACATTAAAAATTTAAACATCATTATCTTTGAGCTGACTGTTTCTGTTCACTCTGTTGCTTCTTTAACACCCACATTATGTCATGATCTTATGAGTTACTAGCAGCCCACCCTGTCTTTGCATGGATGAAATCTACTTATGTGATGTCATTGAGATGTAATAAGTAAGTACTTAATAAGTATAAAGTTCTTGTACTGCCCATAACTAAATAATTTCTTTGTAAATAATGTTGATACCTTTTACCTAATTACTTTTGAACCAATTGTGAAAGATTATAATGGTTACTGTGAATCATCCTTATAAAATAAACACAGGTATATGCTATAGCTGACTTTTTGTAGGCCTTTTTAAGATGTGCAGTTCTGTAGCACAGCATAAGCCATGTAAGCACCCTATGACTTGATTAAAAAACCTCAAGATTTCTCTGCTATCTTTAAAGTTAATATTAATGTACTATACTCATAAACCTTCTGAAAAACATTCTCTAAATGATGGTGAAAAATGCATCAAAATCCATTGAGTGGTTTGGAAGAAGTAAGCGAACAGATATCTGTAGATAGCGACTTTGATAATATTTAAAGATAAATTACAACCTGTGATGAAAAAATAATACAAAATAGCCACTTAATTATTATGATGTAAATTTTTAGAAGTAAGAGAGTTACTGTAGTTCAGCCGAAACTCCATTTGCATGTAATTCAGAATTTTGTTAGCACTAAGAACTTTTAGTAGCTTACATTAGGCTTTATCATGATCATGTGTAGTTAGTAATAATAATCTACTGCATTCAAGGGCTTATCTCATGATTAGTAAAAAAAAAAGGGGGGGGGGGGGGTTTGTTTTGTAAATGGCTCCATTATATCATTAAGAATTAACATAAGGAGTCATATTAGTTATTAAAAAGAATTTATAACAATTTGTGTGGATATTTATTACAAATTATTTCTAATTTCAGGTTCTTGCTCCTTGTAATTACTGTATTTGCCAATTAGGGATGAGAAAGGGGAAAAGACACACTTCCTTCCTGTTTTTCTCTTAGATTATCATTTGTACTGTTTGTAGTTATGTGATTATGTACTCTAATATTTATAATATACATCATGTTAACCTTAATAACTGCAGTTTTCTTCACTTTTGTTTTTGAGTTAACAGATAGTGTCAAGTCAAATACTGGGTGAGTAGGCATTAGGCAGTGATAGGAGGAATATAAATAGACTAGTTTCCACCCGGGGCAAGAACTCATCTTGGCACATTTTTTTGGTCCAAACCAACCAAACAACCAAACCCTTTCCTGACAACACCTCATATCGCCACCACATATTTTCACTATTCCAAATATTTTTTATTAAACCCTAGATGGTAAATAAATATATATTTTTTGCATTCATTTAATTTTTAATACATATAAAGTTGGATAGTGCACAAAAAATACAAGGTTTTTAAATATTTGACAGTGTACATGTACATCTATCTTTCAGTACAAATAATTCAGTTCATCTGCCCTCCAATTTTTTTCTTTTGTTCTGACACTAAGATTTCAAGTAAATAAAAGTTACTCTGCCAGTTTGGTGCCCTCCCTAAACGCAACGCCCAGGGCACAAGCCCCTTCTGCACCTGCTCTAGTTACGTCCCTGATTGATAGATGTTTTGCAATACATATTTTTTTTCTTTGCTAAACAAACCGGAATAGTAAATGAATCATTCAAAAATAGCACCAATATTTAAAAGAACTTTTGGTGATGTGTGTAGTTTTATGAGGAGAGACTAGTGAAGAAGAGCATGATAATACATTTATGTATACATATGTAGTCCATATGTAATCACACTTCCAACTAAAGGAGTGTGGTAACCAGGCAAAAGGAATTATACAGGTTGGTACCAGAAATTATTATTGTTACAAGTGGGAAAACAGGTTCGAAAAGGATAACCCAATGAATTAAATACCTTTTTATTAATTGCATAATATTTACACTATTAAGTTATAATAAATAAAATGTCTATCCACAAATTTATAGCTCCTTCATAAGGTCCATAATCTACTACACTTGAACTCCTCTCTCTACTGCTTGTCTGTTACCTATCACCTCTGTCCTAAAACACTGCTTCGCACTACTCACTCGTACGCCGAGCACACACCACAGGTCTTAATGATTGGTCCCCGGTCCACTGGTCTTCCACTCAAAGAATGTCACTCGTCATCCACCTTTGCACATCAAAATGTCACTAGCCCTCTTCACATCACTGCCTTGGAGGCTGATATTCCCATTTTTATACCCCTCAACCCCCTTCAGGAATAGTCGTGTACCCCTTGGAAGTGTCGCATCATCAGGGTCAACTTGACACCTGACGCTTCCAGAACAATGTTCTGGTTACGCAACTTTACGCAGGCGGGACTCTGGGAACATGCAGAACCCTCCAGAGACAGAGAGTTCTCCGGTTTCAATGAAAAAACTCTGTCGAAGGGGGAGCTGGGGGTTAGCAAGGTGACGCTAATCGGATTACACATGATGTAGCGGTAATGGTCTACGCCCCGCTCGCAGGCAAACGCATGGGTTGGCTGTCGAGCTTCTCATTAGAGTCTCTTAACACTACCCCCAACTTGAGCATGTTCGTCCTAAACAGGCAACATCACTTCTGGTGTGTATCCTCAAGTGGTATAAACGAACCACTTTCCTTAATGCTCTCCGGATGTGGTATTCCACACCATTTAGTAGTTTCTTGCAACTTTAAGTTTAGGGCATTTACTTTTCCTTTTTTGTAGGTTGTATAGCTACGCCAAATCACCTTCCTGAAATCCGGTCGTTTTAGCCTCCTATTCATAAGGTGTCTTCATCCAGTTCATCACTAATTGAAGGGTTTTACGAGCCTGATCGTGCGTATGTTCTGTACGCTCCACGAGAGGATAGGCACAGTCAGTGGTGCTATTTGGCGAGGATGGCTGAACTCGTGTCCAAACACAACACTCGCAGGAGACAGTCCTGTCGAATCATGAATAGCATCCGTATATGCCATCTTATTGGTGGTTGTTACAACTGTGACAAGATGATTCCACCATGCGTTCGGACTAAGGTTGTAAGGCTGTAGTCCTGGTTTTCTTTATCTCCAGTAACCGACACACCTCCTTGACAATGGTGTTCAATATCGGGCGGATCATAGATTGGCCCCAGAGAAGTCTCAGAGGCCCGAATCAGTGGTATAAAGAGGTGCGTAAAGTTTTAGTGGTGTGATGCAATGACTATGAATGCTACATGGATAATATAGTTTTCTAACTAATCTTGTTCGCCACACAAAATTTGCGGATGCGACGACATTTCTACTAGCAAGATTTATTTTCTTAATTTCCATTGTTTATCACGAGTAACATTATGGGAATGGGTGTCTGATCATTGTTTTCTAATTATGATTAGACTGGTGCACTGGTATTATTAGCATTACCCTTAGAAAGGTTTCGTAGCTCTCGGAAGTGTTACGTAAGCAAGGTAAACTTAACATTCAGAGTTGCAAGGACAGTTGCGTCGTAGCTATGCCACTTCATTTGATGCATTAAAATTTTAATTTCTTTTATGTTTTCCAATCATTAAGTAAGAGGATGTTGCAATACTTCACAAGGTTTACCATTTTAATGAGTGGTCAAGTTTGCTAAATTAGCAATACAGTGGAATAGTCAAAATGGGGCCAGGTGAGAAACAATTGTAATAATTAATGTAGATGACCTAACTCAACCAACCTTTCACACCATTTTAAAGTTTTTTTTTCTTAAAGTAGCTCATTAATCTAACTGCCCACACTTTATTTTAATATAGCTAAAAGAACTTAACCTACTGTTCTTACAATATTGTTACGAACGTGAGCAAGGCCACGTCACGCGCAGGTGCAGAGCTAGCTGGGCTGCATCACATGCCGCTGTAACATGAGATGTGTAGTGCGCACCTGGGTCACCGCTTCCCCTCCCTCCAGCCCTCAGCTCCCCGCGCGGCGCTGTTAGTTTGACATCCGAAACCTGACAGCTGCGGCGTTACGCGAGCCGCCGACATGTGTTTCGAGAGATTTCTGCCGTGTCGGCGCGGAATGACGCGACTGGCCCCAGCCGCGCTCGTGAGTTCCAGAAACGGCGGCTGATCTATAAAAAGAGGACGTCGGCCTCAGCAGGAGAGTTCAGAGAGAGAGAGAGAGAGAGTTCAGGCGGGAGCCTTCCCGCGTCGGAGCTTCCGGGGCGATAGTGCCGCGGGTGCGGCAGAGTGGCGAAGTCCTTGGACGATGGTTCCAGGGCAGGGCTTGAGTCAGTTCAGTGGAGTCGGGAGTTTTCCCGCGGCGAAGTCCCTGGACGAAGGTTCCAGGGCGAAGAGTTCAGTTCCGGGCGATAGTGTCGCGGGCGCGGCGGAGTTCCAAGCGAAGTTCCGAGCGAGGCGTCGAGTGGGATCTCGGCGAAGACAAGTGCGTCGGCGGCGGCGGAGTCCCGCGGCTGAGATCCACGAGGGGTGCTGCGGCGAGAGTTGCGCCAGAGGTGCGGCCCAGCGAGGTGTGTAGATTGTAAGAAACGAGTGACTGGTGAAGCAAAATTTTTAAGTGCAATTGATTATTTTGCAATTTTATAAGATTAATTGTAAATGACATAAGTAGTGGCCATCAATAAAACTGTGTGTGATAAAATATTTAATTGGGCTATCCTTTACGAACCTGCGGTAAATCGTAACAATATTATACTTCACATAATGTACATAACCTAACAAAACAAACCATTACAGTAGTACCTAACTACTGGTACACTATGTGAAATATCACTAAGCTACCTTAGAGAATAAATGCATGATTGAATTTTTCTCCAGAATTATCTTTTTTTCGAAAAAGGATACTATTACAACATACGGAAGAAAGTTTAATCAGATGTGTTTTCCAAGCCTTACAATTTGTTAACCTCTATCCCATTTCTGAGGTGAGATATTGCAGTTGCTTTACATATATATGTATATAAATTTGAATAGGTACTAATTACCACTTGTAAATTTCAATAGTTGTGCGCAAATAAATGACTAAAAACGGTACAGTAGACAATAGTGGTATTACTAACACAAACTCAATTCACAGCAAAAAAAATGTATTTAAGAATTATTATATTTCAAACTAAATAAGAATACGCAATGTTACTCAACAATACAAGATTCATTAAGCAGGTTTCTGCAACACCGTCAGACAACCTAACCCCTCCTAACAGAATGGCTCTCACGTGTTTTTATAAAGGAAATTTAGACCCGGGTGCTAGTTTCCGCGCGGGGATGCCGCGGTAAGACTTCCACCCCTATTTCCGGCCCGTCGCGAACCAAAATGGACTGGTCCAGCCGAATGTTTGGGTTGGCTATCATATATCGAGCGCTCGAGCTGGCAGGTGGCCGTGTGCTATCGGGAGATAATGAACTCGCGAGGACATTTTTTTTTAGGAAAGCGTGTGGAATAAAACCACCCTCGAGTGGTGGTGAAGCTTTCTTAACCGTGCAATTCCGTCATCGCTTAGCTATTATTATTATTTTTTTTTTTTGTTTTTTCAAACGACGTGTGAATTTCATTGTTGTGATTGTGAGAAAATAAGATATGCGCTGGAGTGTTTACTCTCGATCCATCTGTTAGGAGGTTCATAACCGAATGGTGTAACTGGAGGATTTTAGTTGTGTGTGCGTGTTTTTTTTTTTTTTTTGTTGTTGACGTTTTGGGTGTGTGTGGCATGCGCGGCGGCGGACGGTCGCTGACGTAGGTCGGCGACCGTGCATACGGGGCGGTGGCGCGGGCTCTCGCGATCCGGAGGCGTGCTCGGGTCGCCTTGAAGAGGATGGGCGGCAGCTAACATGGACTACATCCGCGAGTTCGACATCCGGCTGGAGCGGGAGATGTACTACGCCGGCGAGACGCTCGCCGGCCATGTGGTGCTGGACACCGTCGAGAACTTCAAGCTCAGGGGTGAGTGCTTTGCTTCCTTGTCGTCTCTGGGACCTTCACAGAAGTAGCCGTAGGCGCATTGGCGTAGCTGTGTTCATAAAGTTGTGGGGGGACAAATAATGATATTGATGTCATGTAAACCCATTCCCCTCTTACTAAGACGGGGGGTCCGGGGGTCCTCCACCGGAAAATTTTGATTTTAAAAGTGCAAAATAGCACTTTTTAAGCAGTTTTTGTATCGAACCATTGGATACATCGATGTTAAAATTATTATTGTTTCCTTTAGATAAAATTTGAGAGCGAATAAATTACAAATAAAGTTGGGCAGAATAATATTATAAAATAAATATATCACGGTCTAGAAAGTTGGGTGGGGGGGGGACAGACCCCCCCCCCACCCAAAAAGTTCAGGGGGACACGTCCCCCATGTCCCCCCCCCCCCCCCCCCCCCCCGGTTCCTACGCCTTTGCGTAGGCGATCATGTAGAGTAACCTATCATATCATATGTCTAGTCCAGTGGCGGATCCAGAGGTTCACCTCGGAGGGGGCACTCTAGTATTTCAGAGAAGCCAGAGAAAAAAATGTCTTAAAATTACTTAATTTGTATTTAATATACTCACACCACACATAACATCCAACCACCAGATTTTATGATTCTACAAGAAATTCATTAATTATATTAAAATATTTTATTGGTTTCAGAAACAATAATTTTTTGTCGGCAATATTAATGTAACAGACAACTGGTTTTTCGGGGGGGGGGGGGGGGGGGTACTTTCCCCTGGTGCACCCCCCCCCCCCCTGGATTCGCCACTGGTCTAGTCATGGGCGTAGATCCCTTGGAGGGGAGTGGGGTAAGGAGGCCCGGGCCCCTTGCAATTAGAAAGTCCTTCACAAGGAACCCGTGGAGGGGGGGGAGGGACTTGCACTTGCAAATAGTAACTTTAAAACGGGAATGATAGACGTAATCCCACGAGCAACCCCCCTCCCCCCTTAGAAATCCCAATGATTTCCGCCTTTGGACCTAATGCAAACATCAGCACAGCCCTGTAACTTATATCGGGATATATCCCCCTCCTAACCGAAATTCCACGGAAAAAATTTCCTATTTTTTAAAGGTATATTTCGAAGAAAGACTACCTATTTTAGCCGTTACCATTGTGCGACTTCCGGAAATTTTTTATATAGTTTTTCGTTTCATGGTTCATAGGCCCCCAATTTTATCAACTCACATTTTTATGGACACGATAACTACCGTAATTTTTTTATAAATAATATAATTTTGATGTAAAATTTTTGTCTGAAACAATTTTTGGTTAAACGAACCAAAGCAACAAGAGGATAAAAAAAAAACAGGAATGAGATTTAAAAAAAAAATCATAATTTCCGCACTAAGTACACTATAAAATCCGTTCTTAAAATATTATCTACAACTTTCGATCGAAATAATTATGTGACCAACAATAATTATAGCAAGGGTTGAAAAAAAAGGGGGTGATGGACAAACAAATCATGACTTCCTTATTGGGCAAACTGTAGAATCTAATAACCTTTGATATTAATTAAAAAAATATATATTCATATATATCTGAATCTTTGGTCTGAAACAATTCTGATAATAGGGCCTACGAACCATTAGATACCAATAGGGGTTGAAATAACCAGGGGTTGGAATAAAAAAAAATAATGAAATCTTTAGTACCATGCAGACTATTGAATCCATTCTTATTTATTTTAATTTCCTAAATTTGTTCTAAAACTTTTGTCTCAAGAAATTTTTTATGTAATTAACTATTACTGCAAGGGGGTTAAATATCAAGGGTTGAAATACAAAAAAAAACGTAACTTTTAGTAGGTATACTATCAAATCCGTAATAATTTATTGTAACAACCCTAAACCTTTGGCTGAAACAATTTTTAATGAGACGAACTATTACTTACAGTAAAAATAGGTGTAATTAATATAACTTCATACTTCCTGACTATCAAATTTGTTCGAATTTATTTTAAACCATTTTAATATTATCCTAAGTATTTGTACAAAGCAAATATTTATACGCCCACGTATTAGTAAAATGAATAAAAAAATTGTGTTTGAAGGTCGAAAAAATTGAGTAACAGGCGATTTGCCTAAAAGCGGTTTTCCTAAACATGAGTTCGTTACGGCGATTTGCCTAAAGTCATTTCGCCTAAAGGCGCCTTGCATTACGTCGAATTGCCTAACGGCTATTTGCCTAAAGGCGATTTGCCTAACGGCGTTTTCCCTAACGGCGATTTTCCTAACGGCGTTTTGCCTAAAATGTTACTATGATGACAAAACCTCGTTTTGCCTAAAATGTTACTATGATGACAAAACCTCGTTTTGCCTAAAATGTTACTATGATGACAAAACCTCGTTTTGCCTAACGGCGAATTGCCTAACGGCGTTTTGTCTAATGGCGAATTGCCTAACGGCGTTTTGCCTAACTACGATTTGGCCAACGGCGTTTGCCTTTGCCTATCGGCGTTTTGCCTAACGGCATTTTGCCTATCAGCGGTTTGCCTATCAGCGGTTTGCCTAACGGCGATTTGCCTAACCGCGATATATCTAACGGCATTTTGCCTAACGCCGAATTGACTAATGGCGTTTTGCCTAAAAGAGGAAAAAGCGTTTTGCCTAACGGCGAAATGCCTAATGGCGATTAGCCTAAAGGCGTTTTGCCTAAAATTAGGCAAAACGCCTTTAGGCAAAACGACACATGCCCAAAAAATTCACTACTACCTTAGTAAGCATAATATGAAAAATCGTTATAAGTTATTCATATGTTCCAGAAGTTTCCATAATAAATACTTCGAAATCTACCTACCCCTGTAGGCTGTGCCAAAAGGATTTTTTTTTCTTTTGTAATACACGATGTCTCTTAGATTTTACGTAAAATAAAATTGACGCTACAAATTAAAAATAAACAAACATTAAGTTCTATAACAAGTCTATCAGACAATGCCAGAAAAATATAGGTACACCTTGTAGAGTGAATATATTTACTATGGAGAGGTATGTATTTTAATTATTTCAATGAAGTTAATAATTATTTTGTGATATTGTCTAAAAAAATAATATTTTAATTAAAACTTCCCGGATCACGCTGATGACACATTTGGTCTCTAGAAGCATCACCGGATGAAACGATGATATGATTGGCTGGATGTTCCACCTTGCAAGAAACCATTCACAAAAAAAAAAAAGAAGGCACAAAAAACTTTACGGAAACTTTTACATTCCATAGCAGCGGCCGTGGAATCTTCCAAAATAATTTTTATCGCGCCATGCCCGCTGTGGTCAGAACAAGGAGCCTCAAACGAATATTTGTTGGGGGTTTACCTCAAACGATGCAACTGTTGGGAACGTTATTGGTTGAAGTGTGTTCGTTGTTAAAGGAGGCATCTATAACTTTTTGTATTTTTTGCTCATAATTTTAATTTGATTTAATTTTTAATAGGTTAACTCCAGCTAGATGTTTATAAATGTATGGTTCTACTCAAGTCGATTAGTGTTTATTTAAAGGACCGAAAAATATCGAATGCTTATTTATGCTTAAACGCCGCTAACATGAACTAAGAGCATGTATTCACATGCCATACCGTTTTGGATTAACCGTATGCAAACCTTCTCATAAAACTCGTGACACGGGCCTGGCGACGGGTTGCCGCGACTCTGTGCCAGCCGCGGCCGTCGCACCGGCCGTCCGCCAGACGTTCGGCCGGAAGCTCGCAGGGGGGAAGCCTGCAACTCACGTAGTTTCGGTTCCCTGCAAGAATTTCCGAAGATTTCAGAAGTTTTGCGTTTTGGTATTAACGCCACTTCAGCCGCTAAATCAGAAGTTTCCAATGAAATCAAGCATGTTGTGACGGACCTAAACTAACCTAACCCTTCGATTTTTTTAATTTCAATTTTTGAGAGAAATCCGAAGTTGCACGAACGTGGTAGGGAACCGAAACTACGTGAGTTGTAGGCTTCCCGCTCGCGGGGCGAGGAAGTTTCCCGGGAGACCTAAGATGCACATAAAGTTCTGCCATTCCCGATTACACCCGAACAATTCACCTTCGGCCAACTACGGGGATTTGTTTTATTTTTGCGCAGGAAAAATGAATTCAAATATTAAAAGTGGTCGGTTAGGTTAGCTACATTAAAACACTTAAAAACACTATGGACGGTTAGTTAGGTTAGTATAGCTACATTAAAATTAAACAGAGAAATATAAATATATATTAAGAAACTCGAGGTTGGCCGAAGGTGAATTGTTCGGGTGTAATCGGGCTGGGACAGAACTTGATGGACATCTTCTTAGACTTCCCAAGTTTCCCGATACCCGCAAAACGACACTGTCGCCGCTACGACTCGTCCCACAAACAAACTTTTACACACACACACACACACACACAATCGTGGCCCCGAATCGCGAAAGTTTGCTTCCTCCCGTTTTCAAGTCACAGATTGCACATTTTCCTTGCAGTTCTCCACGTCCCATAAAACGGATGTTTTTTTTCCTCTTCTCTCTGTTCGAATTCCTGCCGACAAGAAGCACTGTCTCCTCCCACTCAACATTCGTTCGACCGCCATTTAGATCTACATAATACTTGTTCTTGGACGTCATTTCCGGGTGGTCAGGGGGTGGGTGGGTGGTTGGGAGGACGCTACATAGTCACCGATCGGCCATTCCGAAAACTTACGCTGCTCTGCTCTCTTTACATATCTATGTGATGATACAGTTTTTTTTTCTTTTCAAAGTAAGGCTAATATATAACATACGAGCATTCAGAGATGTCGATTAAACCCGCGCGCAAAACTTTTGGGCCACAGATTCCCCCTTCCCCCCTTCACTCTAACAACTTCACTCTTTGCAGATCCTACAATTCTGCACCCTTGTGTGTGCCGAAAATATCCGTATGTTATATCTATTTCCCGTGAGTGCTCTCTGTGGTTCGCCTACACCATGTTGTCCCAAAAGTTTTTGTCGAGTGATGCTCAGTGCAACGGTCAGATCACTCAGCCTTTGTGCACAAGATCCTTAATAACTGCCAGAAAAGTGATCTTATTTGTCGCATAATCCGTAGGCTGTAGTGTAAACATTTTCTTGTGACAATTTCTTTACATAGGATAAAACTAAGTCGTTGTCCGCGTCTGTTTGTTTGTTCGCTTACTTCTTCTCAACTACAAAATTGATTTTGATGAAGTTTTCGCCATAATTTAGAGAATTTCTTACGAAAGGTTTATGTATATTAAATTTAAATATAGCAGAGAAATCTCGATGTCTTGTAATCAAGTCGTAAAAAGACTTTTTGGATCAAGGCAAGACCACACAGAGAGCTAGGCTTGTTCGCAATGTTAGTGAAACGTACATAATATTGCGCTTCCGTGATAAGTTTCCCTTTTTTACTTCTCCTCATCATTGTGGAACGTGCCTAAAAGACTAACCGCACACCTCGAGCTATCGCTGTGTCGATCTCGGCTATCGATTATCGGCAAGTGGCCTCCCGCTTTCCCCCCCGCAAAGACGTGGCCTGTGAAGAGTGAAGAGTCTGGATGCCACTTAGCCGCCCGGGGATTGTGCTGACAACACACGCTCTCTTGGCCGCGTGACGTCATTCTGCGAGGAAGATTGTTGGGAGAGGGGGGAAAGGGTTGAAGCCTCTTCGCCAGCAACGCGCGCTCTAGTGGCCGCATCGGCGGTCGCTGAGGTCCTCCTCCTCTTCTTCCCCAACCCCCCCCCCCCCTCCGCCCTCTGGCTTCTCCTCCAAACCCCCTAGCAAAACTTCACCGGTACCAACCCTTGTTCTCCCCTGAGACCGTTAACCAACTCGCCTTCATAACGCAAACCGTACAACTTTGTAACTCCGTGGTTCTGCCGGCTGCTGGGGGCCCTAGTCGACCACTGGCGCTCGTCCAATACCTTGACTAGACTACTTCCCTGGACTCAAGAGCTCACGGCGCGGCCGTCCTCATCTCCAGCACTATTTCCCGCGACTTGAGTTCATTTTAAAACGACTTGTGATTTTCTTGCGAAGGTTGCACTGAGGATAAGTTAGCTTTGAATCCTGGATTCATTTCAGAAGAGGTACCATAGTTACAATACTGTGCCATAAAAATCGGGTAACTCGACGAAAGACGTTGGTGCAATACAGGCCTAACTCAATTGTTAAATATTGATGCAACTTAACCTACAAATTACTTTAAAAAAAAACCTACCGTATACAGGCTGTGTATCAGCTTAACTTAATTGTAGAAGAGTGATGAAACTTAACCTACAACTTCACTCTGGGTTTTTTTAAGGCGTCTTCAATCTGGCGATTTATACTTCCATCGCAGAATATATTGCCAAGTCCAGGATGCCTTAAAGGTTGCGTGTTGTGTCGTTGCGTTCTTTATAAACACAGCCTTAAACGAATCTATTGAAGGGATCAGCCTTCTAGAATTTTCTTGGATTGATTTGTAGAATTTAAGATGGCCAGTCTAGGATTCGAATCTGGTGTCTTACTGCTGCGTCCACCTCGTGAATATTTATATTAATTGAATAAATACTTCTTAAACATATTTTTTTTTTTGAAACTCGCAATTTTAAACTGCTTCCTGTCGGATCCCACATCCTACTATTTTGTATTTAGGCAGTTGCCAGAGATGAATTTATTTATATTTTGAAAAAAAAAATTAAATGTTTTGATTAATTTAATTATTTTGGGCATCATGCACCATTGTAGGGATACGTGTAAAATATAATCTTCTGTTACACCTAGTGATCAAATTTTAATTTTTTAGTGAGGCTTGCCATAGATAATTTCTAGTGCAGCGTACAAAATATTTCCCTCCCTCATAATAAAATATAAGTTGGTTTAATAAATGAAGGAATGTTCATTAATTTTACATGAATTTTGCTAAACTCTTTTTACTGCTCCAACAATGCATTCCTTAAAATTGGCTAGTGTGTGGACACACTCTGCTAAGCCGAACCAGAGCCGCGTAATGTTAAACTGCTTCCTGCCCCGACATCTGCCCAGCGTTCTTGAAAAGAGGAGAAAGGAGTATATGCAAGCACGGCGGCTGGCGTGGACGTGGCTTGCGTGACCTCAGGCGCATCTCTGTGCTATCAAACTGAGTTGAATTTATTCTGAAACTATCCATAAATTTTATTTCGTGCTTGCAAGCAACTGCTTCATCAAATGATGAAATTCCTCAAATTCTTTTGTTTTTGTATTAAATTCATGAACCCTTTTTCTTTTTGGGAAGCCTACAACTCACATAGTTTCGGTTCCCTGCAAGAATTTCCGAAGATTTCCTAAGTTTGCGTTTTGGTTTTAACGCCACTTCAGCCGCTAAATCAGAAGTTTCCAATGAAAACAAGCATGTTGTGACTAACCTAACCTAGCCCTTCGATTTTTTTAATTTCAATTTTTGAGAGAAATCCGAAGTTGCACGAACGTGGTAGGGAACCGAAACTACGTGAGTTGTAGGCTTCCCTTTCTTTTTACGTTCACATACATAGAGCCAACAGAATATTATCATGGAACTGTCACCACAGAATAAACAATTGTTTATTCTGTGCTGTCACTCGAATCACACGGCATGCGTCTGCCCTGTGTGGCAACCTGCCGCAGCGAACACAGCCAACATCGCAGTCTTGCCAACTCCCGCTGACGGAGTGTTGTGTTGGCAGCCGTGCGCGTGGTGCTGCGCGGGAAGGCCCACGCCGAGTGGAAGGTGGTCGTGAGCGGCGACCGGCGCACCGTCAAGGACGACCAGTACTTCCTGGACGACCGGACCATCATCTGGGGTAAAGGTAAATGGGGCTCGCCCTCTCTCCCGGTCGGCAAGCTTTAACCATTCATTTATTTCCTTCTGTTGATGTGTATCATCTTAGCTCTCGTTATATGACCAGTGTGTCCACAAGTAAAAAATATTTTGTACCAACTTAAGCGAGAAAAAGTACTAGATTTCAAAAAAAAGTACTAGATTTCAAAAAAAGAGTACTAAATTATAATTTGTTATGGTTTTAACAATTTAGAAAGTTATTATGACATTTCAATGCTCTAACTTAAATATCACACCACACACACATACATAGATTTTAAAAATAATAAAACATATTGGAGTTACTGTAATATTATTATATTAAAGAAAAAAGTGACTTGATGTAAGCTTTGGGACATACGCCATGGCGTATGTCCCAAAGCTTACATAAAGTCATGCACTCCCATTGCACAAATCTTTCAAAGATAAAAGAAAAAAAGTACTAGATCTGAGCGTAAATGTACTAGACCACAAAAAAAAAACTTATAAAAGTACTAGATCTAGTACGAAAGTTCTAACTGTGGACATCCTGTATACGACACGATGCTGCTATCTGTGGCGGATGGCTTGAACCCAAAGTTCACATCACCAATGGGAAACTTTATAGTACTAACTGTTTAGTGAATTTTAACGTGGGTAGTATTTTAATAAAATTCATTGTTGAAAATAAGGTCCAAAGCCAGGGTTTAGTAATTTCTCCCCAGTCTTTTTTTCTCTTTTAACGAAGTTGTTTCATTAGTATATAGTTTAAAATTTCTGTCTGCTAGTCAAATGATTCAACGGTCGCAGCGAATACTACATACTAGCGGCAGATGCAGAAACTAAGTGAGATTCGAGTTAAGAAAATTCAATTGAAAATACAATTAATCTGTATTTATCATATTCAGATTTTTTTTTAAAGAATTATATTTTATATTTTGTGTCTTACTTAGTAAGAAACTAAGTAAGTTGTATAAGAAAAAAAAAACCTGCAGTCACTGAGTACCAAAAGAATGGCTGTGTCACTTCATGCAGAGCTCAGATGTACCGTGTTGTAAATTGCAAACTCCACTACCCTTTGTGACATTAATCTGTTACATATGTCACCTTCGTTTGGTCTTCGAACCTTACTTTTAAAAATTAGTTTACCCTGTTAAAAAGTTTTAACTCACATAAACTTGAAATACCAATGGTACCCAGTACCCATCTGTCATTTTTTTTTTACAAACACTGACAACAATGTGAAGTTGTTATCAAACACTGATGACAGTTACAGAAAGATATGTTGACTATTGGTACTACTTCTGTTCAATTTGAGAGGAGTTAGATGACACAGAACTATAAATAAATATTTGATGTAGCTGCTAACTCATTGCATTTGTATGCTGGATGTAAGAAAAGTAACACTTAAATAATTTTTCTCCCTGAGAGCAATCAACAACATATTATTACTCTGTAATGAAATCCTTTGCAATAATATTCAACCATGCATCTAATTGTTTAATGTAAGTTCTCTAGACGAGGTACCTATTCCTTGTTGTGTTTTATAATTATCCTACTCCTTTATAAATTTTTTTGTAATTATGTGGTATTGTAAAATACAAATTACATCAGAAATAGATTGTGCAGAGTGGGCACCATGATAAATGTAACTACTGTTGAGTAATTCAAATATAATGTTTATGCTTAAGGAATATTAATACAATGCCTTAAATACTAAATCCAGTGAACCATATATTCATAGATCAACTGTTGCAATTGAGTAACAATATAAGCACTATGCTACATATTCCGTACACAATATAAATTTATAAATCTGAATAAGTTTTATAGATATTACATCCATGAATTCTAATTTTTTTACAATGATTCCAATATGACCACTGACTATATGCATGTAATAATATCTTGGGAAAGGTAATTATATTCCTCTGATAATGTTTCATCAGTAACTTTCATATTGTGTGAAATGTATATATAGTTCATGATAGATATTACAATGATACATATTTCTTAAATTTGTTCTTTCCCTGGCTTTTCTCAATCCGGCAGAAGATTATCATCAGGACTACTGAGTTATAATTCACGTTGGGAATGATTTTTGAATGTTTACTTATAAGTATTTTTGCTTATCTAGAGAATCAATACTTCTGTTTCCATTTTCAACCAGAATATCGTTATTTGTTACTATATATTTATTTCCCAATTTAGGAAATTAACATCGACAAAAGTATTTAGTATGATCTTCCAAACCAATTCAAGCATTATAATATTGAAGCATACATACCTACTTATCTGTATTTTCCATGCTTATTTCTCCTATACTCAGTCAAATCTATATTGCTATCCATAACTCACTTCTGTGACGAATATAGACATAAATAAATAATCTGTATTCTTCATGTATAGCAAATATTTATAGACTTCACATTTCACATATTCATATTAATTGAGTTAACAAAATGGTAAGATGATGAAATGATTTTTTGTATTCCAAACCAAACTGTCACCCTTAGTTACATGTTTTTGAATAATCTGTCATAGACATGTATATAACTTTACCTTAGTAACATACAGTTTTGCACAAAGAGAATACATGGTATTGCTGAAACACTTATAAAAACAGAAACTGCTTTTCTGCAAAGAGAAACAAAATGAACTGAGCTATTTCTGTGGGTGTTGTATCGTTGAAACGTGGAGTTGTGGTGACCCGCAGACAAGCCGGAGGGCCACGTGCCGATACTGCCCCGGGGCCTGCACCAGTTCCCGTTCCGCTTCCAGCTGCCGGAGAGCTCGCTGCCCTGCTCCTTCGAGAGCAAGCCGGGCTACATCCGCTACTACATCAAGGTCAGCGCTGCGCCCCTCGCTGTGCCGGAGCCCTCGGGGGCGAACCCGGGCCCCTCCCCACCGTGTCATGTACAACATTTCAAACCACCCATGATTTAAAAAAAAATTGGTTGTCTGTAAAGTTGGTTTACGGACGATAGTTTAACGTGACGTCATAACAAAACATTAATGAAATGATTGCATACTTTTATGAATAAAATTGAATCATTTTTATTTTAATAATAAAAGAAAAAATACTTGAAATTATACTAGTAATCAGATTTTTAAAATGCAAGAATAATTAACCTTTATTGCCGAAATTGTTGTTGTAATAAGCAATGAAAACCACATTAACTTTTCACTTCACTTTATAAACAGTCGAGTGGAAGAGAGATGGATGCGGCGCAAGCGTACAATGAGTGTAACGGGACACAGAGTAACAGAACAATGTGCGTAACGGGACACTTTGTCGTGCGTGCAGCCGGCGTTGATCGATTTATTAGACTTCACGTTCAAAAAAAACTCTAAAGCCTGTAAAAGTTACCGGCTGTAGCTTCGAACATGATCTGCATGCTTCGTTTAGCACGTAAAGTCCATTAGAAATAATCAGCTTTTCATTTTCATCCTACGATCAGGGTGGACCCACTCATTGAAAATAATCCTTGAATCTCAGCTGGGCCCAACTGGTGATTGGGCCCACAGGATCCCCTTCCTCCTTCCCCCCCGTACCCTCTCGACGGTCCTGGGCTTGCTAGACACTTTGGAAGTCATTCGAAGCAAATCCCCCTTCCGCAGCAATTTCTCTTGTTCTTTTATGATTTATAAATGTTATTCATGTAAGGTAATAAACTTATAGTTGTTGACCATGAATACGATTTAACCTCATCCTTGCACTGTTTTCAAAAAAAAAAAAGGTAACTTGGCAAAAAACATGGTCATTTTAAATTACGCTGGAAACAATCGAAGGTCGTCATTCAGCTACCATAAACAATAATTAATGTGAGATGAACTGCCGGGAGGCTGGTTGCGATCCACAGGCGTCGACTGGGACGGAACTAGGTGAGATAATGATCCTGCGATGGTCTGTCGTTGCCTTCGCAGCGCGGAGGTGGAGGGTCGATAGAACGCACACCCAGGAAGGAATTGTTTGCACAACGGGAAATTAAACCCCTTGATTTTTGGCCCACCGACCACTGGACCATCAGGGCCAATCATTAAGCTAGTTTCACAGTGTCAGTTCGAAATTTCTACCCCATTTATATGTAAAAAAAAATAACATCTTCTGGCAGAATTATATTTCTTTAATTTTATTGAATTTCATAAAGTTATATAATAACTGCATGAAGTGTAGTTAAGAATTTTTTTTATAAAATATAAATGCTCATTCATTTAGGTGGTGTGTAGGTACCTTATATACTACCTAATTGTTATTACTTAACAATTTTTGACAAACAGTTAGTTTCCTTTTTTTTAACTTTCATATTGTGACTGCACCTTTACCTGCTCTCTCCTTCACTGCCTTATTTATTTATTTATTTATTTTTTAAATTCATAACTAAGCAGGCTTATTTATTAATAACTCTGAACTTTATTTACGTCCATAAATTTTATTTCATTCAACTTTAATTGTGTACAGTGCTTATGATACATATCAGTATTAATGTGTTTTTTTTTAATTTGATTTTGTTTTTCTGTCTAAATTAATTACAGGTGACAGTCGACATTCCATACGCTTCTCCACCGCAAGGCATGAAATACTTTACCGTTATTGGACCCCACATAGACTGCATGGATGAACAGTATCTTGTAAGTAGACATAATCTTCAATTTATTCCAACCAGCATTGTGTAAGATGTACTCATAAAGATAGAAGCGTACACATAATTTCATTTTGGTGAGGATAGAACCGCTTTGCCTGCTGTGTTTGCTTTCAAATTCTTTCTATTGTTGGTGTGAATGAGAGATTTTTTTTTAGGATTTCGAGGATGATGGGGGTGGGAATTCCCCATGCCCCCCATCCCCTGTGTACACTCCTCCCTGCATGCACAGTCAATTTTGTACTGAGAGCTAAGTTTTACACAGACCCTTGCAGAAAGTTTTCTCGGAAAACAGCTGAATGAAACAGTAACACAGTTTGCTGCTTCTTATTGGTACCAGGGACTAACTAGAAGGGGGTGGACGGGGCTTGTGCCCCAGGCACCACATTTGTGGGGAGGGGGAGGGGGCTGCTCTAAACTGTCAGAGTAATGTTTACTTTGGATATTTACTTGAATATTGAAGTGTTAGGAGACATAAAAATGTCGGAGGGCGGATGAACTGAATTATTTGTATTTGAAACATATGTACATCTATATAGTCAAATATTTAAAAACTGGTATTTTTTGTGTTACTATCCAACTTGCGATGTATTAAAGATGTAATAAATCTTTTTATTTACATCTTAGTCAAATAAAAAATATTTTGAATAATGGCATTAATATGAGGTGTTGTCGGGAAAGGTTTTGGTTTGGTTGGTTTGACAAAAAAAAAGAGGGTGTCAATATGAGTTGTAGCCCCGGGTTGAAACAAATCTAGTCATATCCCTGGTTAGTACTTGTTAAAGGTTGTAATTATAAGTTATCTTATCCTGGCTATCTTTAAAATGTATAGTTAAATTAGCCTAATACTTATTTCCATAAAATATCACCACAATCTTCTTTTCTCACCATAAAAATTTTCACCGTTCATCTAATCATTTATAACACCAGGTCCATGGCGGTTGAGTGCTCAGATCGCACACCTTGTACCAGTTAACTCGAATTACAACAGTCACGCTGTTTCCACAGCGCGTGGCTTGGCAGGTGAGTGCATTAGCCGTTCTGAGGCCTGTCATCCGTTGAACCTTCTGCCTTTTGGCGTACGAGCATTCATGGAAATTTCACGGGAAATATTTATCCACCCCGAGCCAACTCGAACAATAACGCCGCAAGGTGCGACGAACTTTGGACCAGGCTCACCAAGCCACGTGCCATGGGACAGGAGTGGCTCCGGAGCCCCACGCCGGTGCTTTCATTTTTTTTTGTCCCTCTAGTGCAGGGGTCGGCAGACCTTTCAGTGAGATGAGTCAAATATTTGGTAAAAAGACACTCCAATTTTTTAGAGAGCTGAAACATGTATTTTCTCTGTATCTACATGGAATTTTAAGATGATTAAAAAAAATGAAATTAAATCTAATTATTATATTCACAAATTAAACATAAAGTCTTATAAAATAAGACTACTCAGAGAAAAAAAACATACATATAAAAATATGGTTAGTCATTACTCATTAGCAGAGCTCTACTGATAAAACAAGAAAACATTAATTAATGTAATTAATCAATTATGTATTAAACTATAAAAGCAGCTGTGCGATGAGGTGGTAGGCGGTGTGTTGGTAGGTGTGAGCGCAGGTTGTGCTGAGGCAGCGCAGTCAGTTGTAGAGCCATGAAATCCTGTGAATGAAAAGAACCACATAAGGCTTGCAAGCCGCGGTCTGCCGACCCCCTGGTACAGTGTTTCTGTTAAAAAAAATACGGAGGCATTCACGGGAAAAAGAAAAAAAAAATTTCATTATCATCTCGCAACTTAACGCGCTTTCGATTCGTGGATTTCGTGTCGGAAAAAAAAAATTTCAAAGATTTCATCTGCCACGCGTGATGACGCGATTCTACCGGAAATTTGACCTGAGGATAATTTATCAGGAAAAAAGAATACCAAATATCTCAGAAAATAACTGAATGAACAATACCGTTGTCAGAATTTTATGTTTCAGTTTGGGTTAATAATGTCGTTTGAAAGAGTCAATGTTTCGAAGAATTTTCCTTGGGGTGGGGGGAGGGGGGGGAGGGGAGGTTCTCCATGAAAGCAAATAGCCCGGGACCCTGCAAAGTCCAGGGCCACTACTGCTGCTGCCGTGTGAGGGACGAGGCCTCATGCCTGTGTGTGACAACCGGGCGGGAGGGGGGGGGGGGGGACGGAACCGCCCTGCGTCCCCGTGTTGTCGGTGGTGGCGATGTGAAACGTGTGCCCGGCAGAAGCCGATGGTGGGGCAGGACAAGCGGACGACGTGCTGCCTGTGCTGCGAGAAGGGCCCCGTGGTGCTGCGCACCCAGCTGGAGCGCTCGGCCTACGTGTGCGGGGAGTCCATCAAGCTGCGCGCCAGCGTCGACAACCAGGGGCAGGAGGAGGTGCGCCTCAAGGTCCGCCTGCTGCAGGTGACCGCCCCGTCCTCGTTCGCCCGACCACCAGCACCTGCACATTGGTATTTCAGACCAGGTTTAACAAGCTGCTCCAGTGAACCTGCCAGCAAACAGGAAACACTCTATGTATCGAAATGGCAACCAAAAGTAACAATAAACTCAGAGTAACTCTGGCAGCACAGTAGTGCAACCTAGTTGTCGAAATCTCACCAAAAAAAAAAAAAATACGATAGTGAGCGGCTCGATTGTCTCTCTGTATTGCGGAATCTGCCGAACCATGGAATACCGGATTGAATGCCTTTCACCGTAGCAGGAGCCATTAAAAAAAATTTTTTTATAGAATCTTTTTATACTATTACAAAAAAGCTTATAATTAATTTTTTTTTACAAATACTCACTATTTTTTTATATCAAATTACTAAAACTCTAGAACATTCATTAGTTAAAAAAATGAAAAATGTATTTTTATTTTGAGGTAATAAAAACTTATAAAGTTATAATATTAAATTTTGACAAAATTTGACCAGCACAACATGATTTACTTGAGGGATGAGTTGATTCGAAAGGACCTAAAATTTTGGATCTATTGTACTATAAAAAAAATTCATTCTAGGCAACTATTTTATTTTTACAAGTTAATAGGATAGTGCATAGTATTATTTTTCGAGCTTATAGAGATATAAACAGATATATATATATATATATATATATATATATATATATATATATATATATATATATATATATATATATAATGGTATAGAGATGTATAGATAGAAATAGGGAGATTGATAGTCATGGAGCAATATGGATATATTTATAGAAAGAGGTATAGAGATATTAAGAGTTATATAGAGTTACAGAGTGATAGAGAGAGATGCTTTGTATGTGTGTACGAACTTATAAAAAAAAAAAAAAGAGGCATTGCAACGCATGCCAGGCGTTAGTTAGTGTTAATTTAAATAATGATTTATTTTCACATAGTGAAAAATTCAAAAAAACAAGTTTTAAATTTTTTTATACCTACATTATATTTAACTATAGATTAAAACTGCTTACTGTACGTTGTTTTTAAACCCACCCTCTTTAAGTTTCTTCGCACATACTGCAATTGCCTTACATATTCGCTTTGCACTGTTTATTAAAATATTTTTTTTTTTGCAGATCCTATTTTGATTACCATGAAAAATAATTATTAATATCCAAAATTTTAATATTTCAACAAAATCTTTTTCTATAGTAATTGTAGCTAACTTTACCTAACCAAACTTTTCACTTTAGTATTATTTATCTAATTTTCCCAGAAGCCAGTACACCACACATTTATTTCTTCTTTGAATATGTATTTATTATATGTGAAAAAAAAATTTAATCTGGATTCTAATTCTTACTATTCAAATTTGATATTTGTATTCGACAATAATTTTGATATTCGTATTTGTGTTCGATTTGAACTAAAAAAAAAAAACTGATATTCGCACAGGCCTACTATACACACACACACACACACACACACACACACACACACACACACACACATATATATATATGTATATATATACACATATCTTTATCTTTATAGTGTAATGTTGAGTTTAGGAATTGGGGTTCAGTGATACCAAAACGGCTATTGAAACGCCGCTTTAAAGAATTCAGTGTACATTTTGACAGGGACCTGTATTTGTTGAAATAATACCAATCCCGTTACCCACCTCGCACAAATCGCGAGGAGCTTGTCGGCTGATGCTTGTTCCTCCTTGGCCGCGCCCGCAGTACGTGGAGTACTTCATCGACCGGGGCGTGCTGGGCGTGAACAAGGAGGCGCAGCACCTGGTGCTGGAGTACAAGGGCGACCCCGTGGGGCCCAACACGCGCTCCAAGTGGGACTCCTCGCAGAGCCTCGTGGTCCCCGTCATGCCGCCGACGCTCGTCGGCGTCTGCCGCCTCCTCCAGATATACTACGTGCTCAAGGTGCGTCTGCAGCCGCTCCCTCTACCTTCCCGGTTCCCCCCCCCCCCCAATCCATCATCAACTCAAGCTTATTTACTATCAGTTTTTAAAACAGCACGTTATGCGACTAAATACGAAGGTTCTTCGAAGACATAGGCTGTTAGTCATTTTTCTTCTTTCTGTCTTTCTGTCTTTCTGTTTTTCTTTAAATTATAGGATTTAACATGTAATTTTTGAAAATCAAATCATCACTGTCCTTTAAATTTTTTTGGGTCCTATTTTTTTGGCACCTCAAATTCTCCTGTTCCTCAAAAACTGGCGCATTTTGGCAAATGCCCGGTTAGCTCGTTTGTAGATCGGGGCCAAGAATAATGCCGAAAGTTCGAACGATGAGAGTCGCCCTCAAACGCCACAGTTATCGGCGGCGTGTAAGGCTCTGAAGACGTTACAAACTCGGGATCCTGACTCACGACTCCCAGCTCCAGAGGTTTCGGGATGGAGTCGGGGACCGAGATCGCCGTGCTGAGGTCGGCAGAAGCGCCGTGTGCAGCAGGGGACGTAAACGGTCGACGCCGGCGCCGACAAGGGGACCGTCGTGCTTCCAGGTGAACCTGGAGTTCGAGAAGGCCGGGGACGACCTTCACATGCACTTCCCCATCACAGTCGCCACGGTTCCTTTCAGAATACCAAACTCCAACCAGCAGCCCGTCGTCCATTACGGTAAGCAGCAGTTCCCGAGTTCATTCCTAGCACTGAATCGATACCACTGAATCTTTTGACAGTTCAAAATAAGTAATAACCAACTAGTATTTAAATTTAAAAAAAATTATATATAGATATCAACTTTAATACGATGGTCATGAATAATTTATTATGTTTTTGAAATTAATTTGCTAAACAACCTAAGATACAAATTTATCTTGAAAGATGACCTGAAATATAATATGACCTCATTAATTGAAAGTGAGATTATCTCGAATGCGAGAAAATTTATATCAGGGAATGCAAATTCTTTTATTGTTTAACATAGTTAAAAAGAAACTATAGTTTGAAAACTTTTGTTAAATTAAACTAAAACAATAAAAACATTGTTTTCATAACTTTAATAAATGGAATGTTAAATAAAATATGTTATAAATTGCATGGTTTAATCTTTATAATGCCACTTTTCAGATCAAAAATTAAATAACTAAAAAATTTTTGTAGACCAAAATGAAAAGTAAAAACATATTCGTTGTAAGTTTGGCAATTTTTTAGCTAATTTTTAAGTAACTTTGTGTTGTATGTATTATATTTAAGATATTGTTTTATTTTTATCTTCATATCGTTGTTTTACATTCAAAGTCGTCTTATAATCAAGAATGACATACTCAGAATTCGTCTTTTATTCCAGGTTTGTTTTAAATTTGATGTTATTTTATATTCATGGTGTTATATGTTAGAGGTAGTATTAATTATATTCAAAATTGTATTATACGTGAAATTATATTACGTTCATGTTCTTTAATGTGACAGGTTGTACGAATTTCAAGGTGGTAATAATTTAGATTATTTTTAAATTTTGTGCTTGATATCAACCTGAAAAACTTAACTGATATGATGCTTAAAATAAAAATTGAGTATAAAATTTGATTTGTAATTTTTAAGTAAAAAAAAAATTATCTACTTCAGACTAGTACAGTAAATTTGTATATAAAACATTAAGCAATTCAATATTCATTTAAAAAAAAAAATTCTCATTACATTCACGTTCATGAAGAGACTCTGTTATTGAAATCTGAAATGAATGTTAGACACCCCAAAAAACTTTTCCTTGCCTCAAAATACATCACGTAAGCCTAAGATTTTGTCAACAATCAAATGTAAGCAGGCTTGTGTTTTTTTTTATTATTACAAATCATAAACAGGTCACCGTGGACTTTAAATAATTACTTATACCAATATAAACATTCAAAACTGTTACAAAAATCCATTTTCATCTAGGTTTTAATAATGGTTAAACATATTATAAGAGCTGTTATGTGTCGTGCTGCGCCGTCCCCAGCTACTTGGCGCCCTAGGCGGGTTGCCTAGTTCGTCTATATGAACGCGCCGGCCCTGTTCTGAATGTTTCAAATACTATTTGCGCTGCCTACACGGGACACGTGTGTCGGGGCTGACGGAACGCGAGCAGAGGTGGCCTGCGAGCACGTGGAGGGGGGCCTCTACATCGGTCCCGAGTTCCTGCTGGGCCAGGTGTACGACGGCAGCAACCACCAGGAGACGCGGGAGACCGTGGTGCTGTACCGGCCCGTCTACGTCACGGTCGTCAAGAGCGGGGCCGCCCACGCACCGCTCGCTGGGCCCGCAGGTATGCCTCCGTCGTCCTGCGATCCCTAGCGACGACGGAACAAACCTCTACGGTACAGTGGCACTGCCGATTGAGCTGCCTGCATTCAAATTTTTTTACGTGAGAACGTCTAATAAATCGATGAACGCCAGCTGCATGCACGAAAAAGTGTCCAGTTACGCATATTGTCCCGTTACGCTATGTCCCGTTACGCTCATTGTACGCTTGCGCCGCATCTATCTCTCTTCCACTCGATTGGAACAACCATCGATTTGACACTTTTTCGAGGCACATTAAACTTGAAACACTCCCATTCGTTTCCTACTTTTCCTATCATCGTCCTATCCTTAGCAGAATAACACAGATTGGAAGAAGTTAAATAGCAAAACATGTATAAAAGTTATACTAGTTAAAATAAACTCTTCGTTAAAGTAATAAACATAATTTGAAATAATGAGTGCAAATAAAAGTAAACTTATCAATTAAATTGTAGATTTCATTTCACTCCTTGTTTGTATCCATACAAAATAGTGATAATTCAATAAAAATGATTCAATTTTATTCATAAAAGTATGCAATCATTTCATCAATGTTTTGTTATGACGTCACGTTAAACTATCGTCCGTAAACGGACTTTACAGACAACCAATTTTTTTGACATGAAAACATCAATTTGCTCGTTTCATTGTTAGTTGGTCAAACTTTCTTGTGTGACAAAATACAGTCAGATTTATTCTCTAATAACTACGAGACTAATGATGTGCCAACATGGTTGAGCCCACGACGGATATATCATGTCTGTACGTGTTTGTTTTGCCTGTAATGCCATCATACCAGTGTAGGCACCTGTGCATGATTTGTTATGAATTAGCTTTGTGTACAGTTATAAACTGGTGTAGCGTGGAAAAACGTTTAGCTGGCACATTGACTTGGGTGTTATTGTGAAGAGCTTGCTGAGTACTACTAGGATCCAAATTGAGAAAATATAAAATATAAGTGAAAATCGGTGTTAAATTGAAAACTACAAAATAAAGATGTCGTCACATATGACTCGTATATATGCTTGGAATTATAGAGAACGTAAATCAGAGGAAAACTAGCATCGAATGGAAACCAAAAACCATAAAAAGTCCAGTGCTGAGCAAATGTGGGAGTTACAGCATCATTGAAAAGGAATTTAAAAATGAGATTTAATTAAATTACTTATTTAAACAAAACACTCGTTATGATTTTATCCCGACATTTTCGTGTAAATCGATGGCGCGGATCCAACCTGCACCTTTCTTTCTTTTTTTTTTTTTTTTTTTGGTGGATTCTGGCGGTTGACTTTAGCTGCCAGGTTGCGCAACTGTAGTAATGGTGGTTTTTTGTTTCCTCAGGGTTTACCGTTACTGCCATTTGAGTACAGTGTTTCCTGTTTTCTAGCGGGTTGCATTTAATGCGATCATTTCTGTACAGATTTTTCGAAGAAGACCAACATTCATTTCCTTTTTTTCTTTATAATTAGAAGTGATAATTACTGACTGGCTTGAAAGATTCTCTGTGGTTATGCAGTGGTGAATCAACACAACACAAAAGCAAACATAACTTGTCCGAGTGAATAATACACAAACAAGAAAATAAATCTGGCTGTATTGAACTAATCACAATTACAAGACACAGATTTTACTATATTTTAACAAAACACAAAATTATCACTCCATAGATAAACTAAAGACCATTCCAAAACTTTTTCCAATAAAATGTAAGAAAATATCCTAATAGAGCATTGCCAGATATAATTAGGTACACGACTGTGCAAGAGTTCATGATATAGATTTATTTTGATTTGCCATCTATTCAGGTTGAAAAAAAATGCCTCTCTAGACTGGACCTGGTTGTTATTGTATTTTAAATAAAACTTGTAAAATGAAGCATTATTTTTTTTAAGACACTTAGGGATGAAATAAATAAATGTTATCATGAGTGACCTCAGTTACTATATGTCAAAAAAGCGTACCTTAGTATCGTTGACACGGACACACTATTATTTATGCCAAAATACCACCACGGCGGAAATTCTTGTCACAAATCTTGTGAATCAGGTAAGCCACACAGTGCTGACATGTTGTGCATGTATAAATTATGCCCCGCACAAGGATTTTACACCACGTTTGTTTCTCTGGGGCAAGTCCCAGCGGTGAAACCCAGCATTCACAAGCTGGACCTCGAAAACCTTTTTCCCAGAATCCTCAGCGCTGGGCGCCTCAAACCACAAAGGTTCGAAATGGCCGTGCCGCTGAGAAACTCCGGCCGGTCACAAACGGGTGTTTCAAAACGGTCTTTTAAAAATTCAAAATAATGTTTGTTATTAAAAAATTTCACTGTAAATATCTTGAAATGCATGCCGAATAATATATAACTCACAAAAACATATAAAAGTTATTGTTTTATTAACTGTAAGCACCAAAACAGAATGTGCAGGTTACCTAGTGACGGTCTTGGCAAAACGTAAACAAACCAGTGGTAATATAATTTCATCATCTCTGTACCACTGCACCGGTACAGTTGGTTATAAGATTTTTGCAAATGCGAAATTCATTAATTTGTAGTGAAAGTCATTTTTATGTGGTTTGTCATAAATATAGTTATCAATTGTTCTTAGAATTACATTTGAACTTTTTGCAAAGAACCGCAGTGGAGTACCTACTGCATCATATTTTACCCTGCGCCAGTACGATATGAATTATGTTTTTTGTTTTACAGTGTGAAGAGACTGTTGCCCGTCTTCGTGTTCCACCCCTGAAGAAGGTTCGGTCACGTGTTGAATACATGACTACTTTTGTTGGGTGTACTTCTTGCTGTGTCGGTGTAATTTTACGTGTGCGTTTGAGGTAGATGACGTTATCTCTGGGAACTGTGAAGTGAGTGGTCATAGTGCTGGGTGTTTGTAGCGCTGAGACAGTGTAAGTTATCAACGTTTTATCTCTCTCAAGTATTCCCCCAAGCTGTTTCTGTTTGTGGATCGAGATATGCACTGTTGAAGTTTTTTCTGTGATGACACTGTCTTGACTATTGACTGTGGTTAGAGATAACAGTGTGATGCACTTTGGTGTTAAGTTTGGAGGGGAAGTTATTTGGGCGGTTTCAGCTGCATGCGGAGTTTGTTGTTCAGCTGAGCTGTGTCATCTTGGAAGGCAGATGTGTTGAACAAAACCCAACGTTTCAGGATCTTGCTGTTTAAGTTGTAGGTTGTTATTTAACTTTTTTTTTCTCCCCATCTGCAGTGGCCCAGTATCTCCGCAGTGTGTGCTGTCAATGTTCAGACTGAGTAAATAAAAAAATGACAAAGCTGCAAACAAAATGAAGCAAAAAAAACTGTAGCTCATGTGCAACCTACAATAAATTAATGTTTTTGTAATTATAGCAGGGTAATAAAATGGTTTCAAAATGAGCTAAATAAGAATTTTTGGGGGGTGCAGTATAGGCATTGTTTAAGATCTGTTAATGCATCTAAAGATAATTGTTGCTAGTTACGAGAAGAGTAATATTACGGCTGCAGGGCAGCAAATGTCAAATATTTAATGTACCTAGTTATGTTGGCATGAAACATGTGAATAGTAATTTTCACACCGGAATATCTTAGTTGTCACATGAGTGTCATTATAGTTTTTTTTTGTGTTTGTTGAAATATTATGAACAATACTAACTCCATATCTGTAAAGTTTTGAAGCTATTTAATGTTACAAAACCAAGCATACAATATAAATCATAAAACTGAGTGTGTTTTCTCCACTACTCCTAGTAAAGTTATTAGAAGCAATATTTTAATGTCGGCATTTAATATACGACCGTCATCAGATTCTCATCTTCAAAGGCAACCTAATTTGGCAATGCATCTTACATTGTACAGAAATCAGTAATTGAATGGTTTTTTAAGCTTACTTTATGTGTTTGCTAGTGGTTAGTAAAGACCATGAGCAAGTTATAAAGACCATGACAATAATTCATAAATGCCATGGCAAAGTGTCAAGTATCATTTAAGATGATTGAAGGATGTTACAATAGTTGTGAGGGAAACACTATTGGCAGAGAAAAATGTTGTGCCTGGTTTTGATGTAAAACTCCACAAAACTGTGGAGTTTTTGGAATTGTTTTACATTGTATTGGTGTAATGTTTGGTGTTACTAGGAGTGGAAAGTTATCGTAAAATCCAAACAATTTCATTTTTGCGAGTACAGTTTGGCTTCTGTGTGTTGCACTACTAATCTTGTCACCTTCTCTTGCACGGATGTCCTGACAGTGTGCTTCGACAGGCAAATAAACTTGAAGAAACCCAGAGTGTGTGCTAGATGGTGGAACAGCAGAGCAACCAGACTTCAGCCTGAACGATAAGAAACCAGTCCAAGCACCGAGAATTGCACAAACCTCGTGTTTTTATATGCTGTGTATCGCCAGTCACGTCTCTTTTTTAAGTGTCTTTTTTGTACTCCTTGCGTACTTCCAACCCGAAACGTATGATACACTTCTTTTTCACACAATCTGTGCATCAATTCACTGTTGGCTCCATCTTCAGTAGAAGCATGGTGGTGCACTGATATCACTTACTGAAGCAGTTAAAGATTATGAAAGCAATAATCTGTAGATAGTAATTGAGTTTTAAAGTACGTAATAATTTCCATCCCAGGTTTTTTTCCCTTATGTAGAGTCAATAGCGATGAGAATCTAATTTGTCCTCATCATTTCATGAAAATTATACTAACATCGGAATAAATATGGTTCAATATAATACACCCTTTTCGGTTGATGGAGAAAATTTTAAATGGTACGACACAGTTTTCACGTTCAAATGCACGAAAATGTTATCACCGCGGAATATTCACGAGCTTTTTTCGCTACTTTTGCGGCCGTCTCGCACAGTCTACACAACACTGGTACTATTCTTCCACTTCGGTCGCGTGCCACAGATTCACAGCTGCCGCGCCCGTCTAGCACTACAGTTTTCACATTCAAAACGTGGAACAGTCACGCGCGGTTCTCGGTTCCGTCTGCAGCCGCTCCGGCCAGACTGAGTGTCGCCAGCGCACTCACCACTGCACTGTGCAAGAAGTCACCATTCGCCTCTCTCGCAGCGAGGAAGGGAAACAGAGTTCCAGAAACATATTTAACTTTATTTAAAGTTCTCACTCTTGAATCCAATTATAAGCAACCATTTTAAACTCTTTTTAAAAGATTAAAAATAAATTACTAAAAGACTTATAATTTTAAGGCTTATAAATAAATTAACTAAATAAACATTAAACAAAAATAGTGGTAAAATCACGTCAACATAATAAAAAGTCCGTAACAATTAAAAAGTTAAAATAAAAACTAAAACAATATTTGTAAAATAATCACCATGGAAAATAAAACTTGCAATTAATATTAAAAATATTTCAAACGGCAGGGGAAACAACTCAAGTCTTTAAAAAGTCCATAGGGCATACAAAGAAGTTTGAAATACATAATTTGATACCGAAGGCCTAAGCATTAAGAAAGTTTTTTTAATTTTTTAAATTCAAATCTCTGTTTTTTCAACACCTTGCAAATAATACGTATATCTTCTCATCAAAAATCATTTCTGACAAAAGTTTTAGATAATATTTAGGAGATTTAGAACAAATGTTTATATTTTTGATAGTGTACCCATTAAGAAAGTTATGAATTTTTTGTCCTTTAACCCCTGTTTTTTTTTCCATCCCTTTTAGTAATGGTTGGATGTATAAAATCTACCTAAACAAAAGTTTTTGGTATTACATACTCTAACAATAATGATGTGATATTTGTTGTATTAAAAGAGTTATAGCAATTTTTCTGTTTATAAATTTTTTTTCCCAAATAAACCTTTCCCATTTATACCCCTTAGGGTGGAATTTTCCCATTAACGAAATCCATGACTATATTTTTTGAACCAGTTTGGAAGTGATTACGGCTGTTATCGTGTTCATAAAAATGTGATACGTACATGTATAAAATTCTGAGTTGATGGTGGTTTTGGGGTCTATGGACCATGAAGCAAAAAACTATGCAAACATTTTCTGGAAGTCAATCCATGGTAATGGATACACTTGGTAGTCTTTCTTTGAAATCTATCTAAAATCAGTGCACCACTAGGAAAAAAAGAGTGAGAAAATTTATTTTTGATCTTGTTGTGGTTGTTTGGTGGAAACTGTTCAAGTTATATATAGTTAAGCATAATAAATGATTGTTTATTAGAAATATTGTTTATTTGAAGAGCCTTGTGTTAACTGTGAAGTTGTTGGTATGTATTGTTGTGTGGGTTCGTCTAAACTAATTGCTATTTAATACAGCCGTACATTCTTCTGTATAATCTTGTATTTCAACTTGTTTACATTCAGTACAAGACAACCTCCTCCTTACACACTCGCCATAGACTAACTGATACAACATCTTTCCCTTTTTGTTAAGTTTCACAGTCTACTAATACTCTTGACTAGGTAACCCTTATACAGAAACACCAGTTACCTTTCACCTACTACTATACATTCCTATCACTGCTACATGCTAACGTACTAGTCAAGTTCACACTACTATGTACACCCCACAGCTGAGAGTCCCCAGTTCTTCCTTTCACAATATAACCTATGTTCGTCTAATACCTGCTACATTATTGCATTCACCATTGTACTGTTCTGGTTTCCCCCCAGTTTAGTAATAGTCTTTCATCCACCCGGGAGTGGTCTTTACTCTACTAGATTTTCTCGAATTCGGTACATTTACCCCGACATTCTGATGGGATCGATTGTCCCAGCCCAACCATTCCGGTTCATCGTCAGACTCCAGTCCCCCCGATTCCTGGCTCACGGCTGGCTCTCCTGCCTGGACACTATCTGTTGCCACTTCTTTTCCCATTTGCCCATGCCTACTATTAGGTCCACTGACAACTTCACTGGTTCCTAGACTATCTCCTCCTGATACAGTTTCTTCGTAGTCGCTACTTTGGCACCCTGGTCTGTCTCGTGGCCACTTCAGAGGGGCGGGAACCAGATGACATCTGTTACGTCTGTACCTGCCTCCTTCTGCTTCCACGACGTATGCTCTGGGAACTCGTAGCTCTGCGGGTGTGCTCACCACCACTCCATATTTTTTTTTGTCTATTACCCATACCCTGTCCTTATTTTGTAAGGGGGCCAGGTCCCGTGTCCTGTGTCGCCGGTTGTACCACTGCCGTTGGTATTCCTTTTCTTTTTGTAAGTGGTTCTTCACTCCCTTGAAGACTGTATCATTGTGTAAGTTCAACGACGGTACTGATGTTCGGACCTTTCGCCCTAGCATAATTTCCAGGGGCGACATGCCCCCAGCCAAAGGTGTGCTGCGATGAGCTAGTAAGGCCTCGTAAATGTCCCCTCCTTTCGTCAGAAGTCTTTTTGCAGTCTTTACTGCTGCCTCCGCACACCCATTAGATTGGCTGTACAGGGGACTACTGGTGACGTGCTGAAAACCATATGACTGACCAAACTGCAAAAATGCACTTTTGAATTGAGGACCATTGTCAGTCCTCACTATCTCTGGGATGCCGAATCGAGAAAAGATGTTTTTGCACTCCTGCACAACAACTGCTTCAGTTAACTTGTTCAACTCGGTTAGCTCAAAGTACTTTGAATAATAGTCTGCAACCACCAGGTACCACTTCCCTTGACATTTCAGCAAATCGACCCCTACTTTTTGCCAAGGGTAGTCAGGAACCTTTTCTGCCACAAAAGGCTCTACTCCATTAGCCCGGTTTTCCACACAAACTGGGCATGTCTGGATGAGATTTTGTAACTGCGTGCTTAGCCCCAACCACCAGACTGATTCCTGAGCTCGGGCCCTACATCGTGTTATACCTAGATGACCTTTGTGTAGTTGCTGTAAAACATAAGTTTGCAGTTTCTCTGGAATAATTAATCTACTACCCTTCAACAGAAAACCTTTACCCACTGATATATCCCATCGATACTGATAGTATGGTTGGAGCTCAACCGGAACTTGATTTTTCCTTGGCCACTGGCCTTTTGTATACTGTCTTAACTTGATGCACACTGAGTCCTGTTGTTGGTTTTGTTTTATCTGGTCCATTATAGTCTGAGCCACTGACAGGTGATTAATAATCATATTGATCTGTGCCTGCGTGTCTGTCAACAACTCGTCCTCAACGTTCACCTCCTGCCACGGACTTCTGGACAGGCAGTCCGCTACTACTAACTGCTTCCCTGGTGTATACACAACCACATAGTTGTATTTCATGAGTCTTATTCTAAACCGTTGAAGTCGTGGAGAAAGCTCATCAATACTTTTGGACATCAAAATCTGTATGAGTGGTTTATGATCTGTCTCTAGGGTAACATTTTGCTGGCCTAGTATGTATTCTTGTAGTTTTTCACATGCCCACGTCAGCGCTAGTGCCTCTTTCTCAATTTGAGCATACCGACATTCAACTTTAGATAAAACTCTCGAGCCATAACAGACAGTATCTCGTGTTCCGTCTGTGTTTTGCTGGAACAGTGCAAATCCTAGCCCAAATGATGAGCTGTCAGCACTCACAATAAGCTCCTTCTCCGCGTCAAAGTGTGATAAGCAAGGTGATTGAGTAATAAGGTCTTTTGCTTTCATGAACGCTGCCTGTTGATCCCTACCCCAAACAAATGGCTGACCCTCCTTCAGCAGATCGGTCAGTGGTTGCAATACTTCGGAACGATTTGGGATGAACCTACCCACAAAGTTGACCATTCCCAAAAACCGCAACAGTGCTTGCTTACCCTCAGGTGCTGCAAATTTTTCAATGGCTTGTATTCTACTGGGCTCCACCCTAATACCTTCAGCTGATATTTCATGACCTAAAAAGGTAACTTTACTCACTCCAAACACACTTTTTTCTGTGTTTATAGTAATGCCCGTTGCACTGTACCTTTCCAATACCTGGCGCAATGTTCTGTCATGGTCTTCAACCGTGTCCCCGAACACCAGTACATCATCAACGTGATATACCACATTAGGGATACCTTCAAGTACTTGTGCTATTTTTGAACTGAAATACTCAGGTGCACAGTTCAACCCAAATGGGAGCCTTTTATACATAAACCGCCCAAATGGTGTGATGAATGTTGTTAAGGGTTGACTTTCCTTACTCAGGGGCACCTGGTAAAATCCAGAGTTAGCATCCAATTTGCTGAAGATCTTAGCCCCTTTCAGTTGTGCCAAGGTATAGTGGATCTTTGGAATAGGGAACACTGGTCGGTGGACGTACCTGTTTAGTTTAGTGAAGTCACCACAAATCCTTACTCCATCGCCTTTGGCGGTTACCACCATAGGAGCGCAGTACTCGGTCGGAACCTCCACTGGTGTGATAACGTCCAGTCGGACCATCCTCTCTAGTTCCTGTTTCACTTTCTTTAACAACGGCAGGGGCACCATTCTTGGACTTGTCAATGCGTACGGTTTAGCTTCTGGTTGAAGGTGAATTTTCATGTCACTTTCCCATTTACCTAGACCAGAGAATAGATTTGGAAACTCTGCTTCTACATTCACTCGGTGAACCACTTGAACCACGTCTAATGCTTGAATGGCATGTTTACCCAATAACGGATGGAGCAATTTTCCAATAAAATACACTTTAACTAATTGCCTACGCCCTCGATACTGCAATGTGAGATTCCTGTAACCGACTACATCCAGACTACGCCCATCTGGCCCGCATACATTACTAATGTTGGTTCCTTGTTGTAAGTCTTTTGGGTCCATCATCTCGCTTGGCATGCAGGTGACATCGGCTCCCGTATCAATCAAAAATTCCACCGATCTTTCCAGCTCCACCACTTGTAGGTGTACTTTAAATGGGTTAGATTGTTGAGTGTCCCTTATAACTCCTATCACATAGTCTGGTTCTCCATCTGGATCCGAGAGTTCACAGATGTGATGAAGATTTTTCTTGGTCCTGCACATCCTAGCAAAATGCCCTTGGCGTTCACACGTGTAGCATGTAATGTTCTGGGCAGGACAGTTATTTCTGCTGTGCGTCCGTCCACACTTCCCACAACTTCCAGTGTTCTGCATAGATGATTGACCACTTCCCTGATGTTCCCCGGAATCGAAGCTTCGACGTAGATTTTTTGACTCAAAACGGGCACTGAACCTACGATTCTGACCTGTGTCTGATTTACTGGAAGGTCCCTTCTTCTGTATGTAATTTATCTGCTCTTGATTTCCACGCAACTGCTGTGACTGTGATGTTTGCAACTCTCCCTGGCGGCACATATTAATGGCATCTTGCAAGGTCAGGGTACACTGGAGCTGCATTTTTTCACTTAGCGAGACGTCTTGCATCCCGACCACTATTCTGTCGCGAATAAGCTCGTCTTTCAAGGGGCCGTAATCACAGTGATCGGCGAGGTTATGCAGGGCCGTAATGAACTGTTCCGCAGTTTCCCCTTTTTGTTGAATTCGCGAGTTGAACTTGAATCTTTCAAAAATTATATTTACTCGAGGCTTGAAGTGTCTATCAAAGGCCTGCACTAATTCTTTGTAAGTCCACCCACTCGTTGGTTTCTCGAACGTGACTATCACTTCATCCGCTTTCTCCCCTAACACATACATTAATAAGTCGATCTTCTCTTCATCCTTGCATTTGTTCTGACCACTGAGATTTAGATAACGATCGAATCGGACTTTCCACTTGAACCAGGCGTTAGGGTCAGTAAAATCCAGAGGCCCCGGTGGTTTAAGCTGTTTCCCAATTACTAGTGATGATTCGCAACTTTTTTTTTCCTCGCCGCCGTCTGCCATGTTGACGTTTATCATCTCGGGCGCAAGTTACACTTCAGGTTTTTTTTTCCATCACAATCTTCTACCGGCGAACACGCGAGATCCCACTTCTGACACCATGTTGTGTGGGTTCGTCTAAACTAATTGCTATTTAATACAGCCGTACATTCTTCTGTATAATCTTGTATTTCAACTTGTTTACATTCAGTACAAGACAACCTCCTCCTTACACACTCGCCATAGACTTACTGATACAACATGTATGTAAACATATTGTTGTTAGTAGGGCTAGAGTTTTTAAAAGTGTACACCGGTGTTTCATATTCACAAGCATCATAATGTTGGATGTACAGCCACATAACACTGTATTGTATTATGTATTTATAAATCACACAAGGTCCATTGTCTGATAATATTTAACCATAAATTTTTCACATTAATTTTGCCTGTTGTTTGTATTATTAAAGTGTTACTTGTATGTGTCAGAACATACATACATATGTTATTTTGTGTTGCATCACAATTATTTGGTTACGTATATGATTGTGTGTAAAGTTATGTAATGCAATAATTTACTATGTTTAGTAGGAGCTTAATAAATGTGATCTCTTTGGAGCAGGAGTGAAGGGTAGTTTTTAAAAAGGGGAATGAACATTTTAGGTGTCAGGAATTTTTACATCGGTAAATGGCTCTTCAATTTTTAAGATATTTAACGTCATTATTTTTTAAATGATTATCCTTTTTTTATTCTAATGAAATATTTCAATAATATGAAAGTGCAAAAAAAAATTTTTACAGTTAAGTATAGAACATCTTATAAATATATAATCATATAAACCAGTATTACACAATATAACAATAAGAAATAAACAATAAGTAACTAAACCCATCATTAATCTATGTCCTATTCTCATTAGTGCACATGAAACAAGTCCCAAAAAAAATTAAATAAATTTTTTCCCCCAACACAATAAGGCATTCGTGAGAGTTGTAAAAATAATTTTTAAGTCTTTTTTTTAAATTGGTTTTTTTTTTGTTGATTTAGCATTACTAAACATATGCTTCATGTCAGGAGCTGGTGTTAAACTTAGAATTAAAGAATTTTCATCTCTAAATGCCTTGCTACCATAAGATTTGGAGAGGTAACTATTCAAACGCACTGGCCGAGTGTCTACAGACGTCTACTTCTCGCTCTCCTGCCCGCCTGCGCTGCTCCCCTCATGCCCCCACTTCCCCTCCACTGCTGGGACGTCTGGAGGAGAAGCCAGCCCTGGCTCCCTTGCACCTTACAACCCGCATGGCCGAGATCTACACAGGGACGAGTTTACATCCCTCACTATTGAGGATCTTAAAAGATTTTTGCTGTAATAAGTTGTATAGCCAATGTTTTTTTGCAACATGCCATTCTTCACCTACAGATTAATTCATAATACTCACACACTTATTGTTGGTGCAAGAAGAGCGGAGCGCTGGTCTGTTTTCCTAGCGCGTTTAATAACTCACAATCATGCCCGCTTAGACGACCACTGTTCCTTGCAGGTACAGAAGAACACTTACAAATTCTCTCGTCGACTGTTGCAGGTAGTTGGGTGTCAAGTTCTGTTAATGATTACTAGATACCGGGAAAAAGCTAAAATTCAAATAATTATACTTTTTTTTTTCTGCTTACGATATTGGTTCACTGTTAATCTGGAGGACTCTGGGCTAATAAAGAGAGACCCTCATTCACAAAAATCACAAGTGACCCAGTTGAGACGGCTCACACGGCAGCAGCCAATGAGCAAGTGAAGTTTGCCCGAGTATGCATAGCATCGTGGAGTACATCCTGGAGGTCATTGGACCTGCAAATTTTCCAAGTCCCTGATGATTACTAAATTTTCCTAAACTTTTGATGGTTGAATTTAAATAAAAGATTTAGAAATGGAGTTTGAAATTTATTCTTCTTACAGCATATTTTGAAAGTCCTTTACACAAAATTTCAAAAGAGAAAGAACTCACTTTTGGCGAAAGCTACTAACAGTCCTGTGCCTTCAAGAGATAATGTCCGTAGCGACTTCGATGTCTAGGTACCAAGAAACATGGGAATTAAGTCTCAGTGGACAGCGGAACACCTGAGCTTTCACCGCACGCCTGGGGCCTACAAATTATAGTTAAAAGTTCGAAACAAAGAAGAAATGAAGGCTGTATTACATTATTTGCAACATGGGCCCGACCCGAGACGTTTAATTAGCCTGCCTCTATTCACTCGTAAAAATGTAGTTTGTGAGCCGCTGAACAGCACGACCTGACGGCATGGCGCACGAACAACTGACGATGCTACGTGCAACTGCGTGGCACCCCGAGGGCAAGTGGCAGGTGTATGGCCTCACTGACCAATCACAACACAGCTCTCAAAAGGATACACCAGTAAAAAAATTTATTTTCCCTCACATCGAGGCTTTTCCTGTAATAATCACCACACGAAAAAATCACAAAGTCTTTTCTGACTGGCTGGTGTAAAGACGTGATAAAATTACCGACTATGGTGAGAGGACATCTGCCGATTTTCCCATTATAAGAGAACAAACAGAAAATGCCAGAAAGTTTCGGTACTGGAAAAAAAAAGTCTAAACGAATTAACATCACCGTTGCGTGCACAGGTTCCTTATGCTTCCTATATTCTTGAAACATTATCGCAGCTTTCAAATAAGTCCAAACGTAAAATAAAGGCATAAAAGCAATATTGAAAGTAAATAAAACACTGAATAATGCATATACACAAATAATAACCTAGCAATAAAGGTGAAAATTCATAAAACCATAGTTAAAAGACTTTTATAAACAAAATATCAAAATCAATTACTAGAATATTAATGACGATAAAATACAAGTATGAAGAACTAGGTCACCATGTCCTTGAGGCTATAGAACCAACTGACATACAACGTTATTTGAAAGCATCATGTCTTAAAATACTCTGCAAAGTTGGGGAGGACATACGTTATCAATGCCACAGGCCGCATAGCTTTGGGTACAATCGGAATATGCAAAGTTAAGAGCGTTAAGTATCAATGTAAGAAGCGGACAACAGACATTGGATCCCAGCATTTAAGAGTTGAAAGAAGAATAAATGTTGTCTCACAAGTTGAGTGACTCTTTGAAAACTAGTAATTCTACTGAAAAAATTAATTTGAATAATAGATTTAGAATATAATTTAAAAGGCATTTTATCCATCCTGAAAGTATGGGAACCAACAGTATTTTATTGGTTCCATGGAATATTCGCCCTTGCTATGAAACCGAACTATGTAAAAGCTGCTGTATTTTAAAATTTTCTGTGACAGTTGTTAGTCAGTCTTCCCAAATTTTTCAAGTTGTCTTTTTGCATCAGGAGCAAGATTATTGGCGTGGGCAAGCCGTCTTGATTCCGAATGTCGAGCTGACGGGCGTTTGAAAGTCGATGGTCTACTGCGTGAGCTTCACTCTGTTGTATTTCTCAGGGCTGGCCCTTTGAACATCGCTCTGTGACACATTTTATGTCAATTTATGTATTTATCGTGATTTTAGGCCTACCTAGCGAGTCGTCAAATGCTTGTCTGCTTCTGGGTTCGAAACCCGTGTCTGTTAAGGGGCCAGTCGGAGTAAATATTTTTTGACGAGGGGGAGATAAGTGCGACACTCGCTGGCGCTTATAGCACAGTGTCGCCTCTAAGTGCAAGGCCGTGGGCTGGCATGCAGTCTTTTCTTCGTGCATTGAGCAAGTGTGAGATTTCACAGGTAACCACAACAACATATGGCTGAGAAAGGAAGGATTAAAGTTGTAATGCAAGTCCATTGAGCGCTTCCAAGAATCTGTACCAGCTGTTTCATGCCTTAACATTATTCTGAAAACATTTGCATTTCACCCATTTTCCTCCTCTTCTGAGTATCTTGAGCAGTTTTTCAATTGCGTGGTTTCTTCTGAAGCCCTGTGCACCGCATGTGCGCCCATGTAGGTGAGGCGCTTTACGTGAAGATACATTAAATTTATCTCCCCTTGGCTGCAACAAGGCAAGCTGAAACATCAGGCGTGTCGGTTTTAAAAAATGTGGCCTTTTTTTTTGAAGCCAGGCAGTTGAATGAATTTATTTTATAATCTTAGAAGCCGCACTTAGTTGCAGAATCGTTGTTGAGTCCTATCCCCACACAGCTTGCCCCACTGCCTAGCTTCCTGTGTAATATTTTGTAAGACAGTGATACTGATGATTAAAAACCTTGCAGGGAATAAAAAAAATTCAAAAATGTCTTCGGCTGAAAATCGTATTCGCTCCAGCCGTGGTAAAGCAAGAAATTTTATGTGGTAATGTCATCCACGTATCGTACTGGCTTCCGTTGACCGTTTTTGGGGGGTAAAAATACATTTGTGACCCAAAAATTGTTTTACCCGTAGCTGGGAATGTAGTTTTGCATTCACTGAAATCTGATTATGTTTAAATTAAAGTAAGAATAAAGTTGTTACAGATTTTTGTTCTTGACGTCTTGGTAGTCCCACTGCTTGACATGAAGCCATTGATTATTTACATTTTGACAGTGCTTTATCGGTAGATTCTGAAGGTTTTCTGAAGTGTTTTACTAAATAATAAAAAGTGATACAGTACTCACGAAAGAGCATTGAGTGATGAAGCCTCTATGAGAACCTAAATTACTTTTAAAGTTACACAGATATTTTGTATTATTTAAAAAAATATTGGTTTCCATGTGACCAGATTATTTTTGAGTCATAATTTCTAAACTTCATGGTAGCCAATCATCACTGAATGTCAAAATCATTAAGGTTTCAGGAGGTTAAATACATGAATCTAAAACCAAATTGTTTAAAAGGAAAATTTTTAGCTTTTCTGTGATTAAATGTCATACAAGGAACAGTTATTGTCATACATGTTTATTGCATTCGTGCATAATTTTTAAAGGTTGATATTTAAAAAAAAATTACATAGTGGAGGTTTTGCATCTGCAATACAGCAATGGTGTTGGCAACTCTGAATTTCATACACTAATTTCCATTCTCCTACAGACCTTTTACCAATTTTATGACAGACATCTGTTATGTAAGCTAAATCTGTCGATCATTATTAAATTCAACCTTGATTCAATTAAATAATTGAAAGAATAATATTAACATCTAAATGCTTAACTATTTTTTCAGCATTATTATTAATAAACAATTAAACAGAACATTAATTTAGAATCTAAGCAATATTATATAAAGTACCCTGTGTCTAAAATATGGTTAAATAAAAGATTTTTATTGTTTTTTAATAAAATATATCCAATGTTATTAGTTTATTTTAAAATGTACTCACAATTGTTGGTGTTAGCGTGAGTTTTGAAATGTAAACATCGTTCTATTTGATATGAAGTGTATAATTACTGTGCCAAATGTATTGAATTTTATATTTATAATTTATATAAATATATATATTGTACTAATTTAACATGTACATATAAATACAAATGTGTGCATTAATGGTGTTAATGTTGTTCTATAAGTATATGTTTTGTAACCAGCCTATGAGAAGTTGTGTAATAATTAATAAAGACTTACATTTGTAACTGTACAATACAATAGGCCTCATTAAAGATATGATAGTTGAAGCTGTGTATGAAAATATTTGAAATCACAATTTTTCTTGCTGTCAGTTTTGTCTCATATATATTTATGTCATGTTGAAAAGTTATTGTCACCAAATTAACTGTTAAATTTTTGTGGGTGTATATAATTATTCACATATATGATGATTTATAAAGTACCTAAATATAGCAATTCTGATGATAATAGTATTAAGTTACTGTCAATACTTGGTTTTAGTTTTATTTTGTCAGTTAATATTTATGTATTTCAGAGTGCTGGCCTGCAGTGCTAATGGTTTGTTATATAATAAAAGAGTATCTAATATTTGCTGGATCTTCTCTTTGAAAATAATTATTTTCTGTACAATGCATTCGCACATACAAAAACCAAGAATATAATGAAGCTGTTCTCCGAAGTGTACAGGGCAAAGAATATGCAAACGTAGGATAATTTAAACCTTTTAAAGTTTGGTCTCAGACAACCATGTTGGATTTTTTTGTTTTAATGATTATTTAAAAAAAATTTTAAATGGATAATCTTTTGCGTTTGTGTACGGAACAACAAATTCAAGGGAGGTATCAAGTTAAAATTTCAGAAATAGCCCTTAAATGAAAGTAATGGCCTTAATTGTGGTTCACAGTATCATGAACAAAACCATCAGTACCCGTGGCAGCATTGTGAGGCTGAAGTTTGCCACACCCTGCGAGGCACGGACTGTGTGCATCTTCAACTGTCTTTTGAAATAGCACTTCTCCCAGGGCCATCGAGAAAGATTAAGGGCCCGGGGGACAAAACAACTTTTGTCTCGCCTCCTCCCCATTACTTAATGTGCAATTTTTCAAACCCCAAAATTTAAAAAAAAAAATCCAAATACTAAGGTTACCATGGCCATTATTGTTAAGGTGTGATCTGCACGCATTGCGTTAACTTATAAAGTAGGGACAAGATTTATTGGTGAATTGGGGTAAAACAAAATTAACACCGAAATCCAAGTTAATGCACCATGTAGCACCGACATGCTAGTTATGTCATGGAACTAAGCAGTATTTGACCAAATCAAAATTAGATCTTAAAAATAGCAATAGTTTGATGTTCAAAATCCAAGGAAAGTCATTTCTAGACAAAAAAAAAAATTGTACCAAAGTGCATGGATCAGAAATATTATTATTATTTTTATTATTGTTCTGAATGTATCTGTTTTAGATCAATTTATTACAAATTGTTTCATCGTAAAAAAAAAAAAACCAGCATATAAGTTTTACCACTATTTTGGTGGAACGAGTATTACAAAACAGCTTTCATAAAAATTAAAAAAAAAAAAATAAACACAGGCATCTTCTGTTTTAAAAACGAAATTGGACTAAAAAAATAAAACCATAAAATCTTGTCTCTACTAATACTATCTACTATTAAGGTAAACAAACGCATGAAAAATTATATTTTGAAACTTAACCGGGCCTGCCCTGGTGTCCAGGCTCCAAGGATTTTGCCCCTCTTGCCTGTCCCTCTTGATGGCTCTGCAATGATTATGTTAATATATAGCTCCCTAATTTATTTTTAAAAAGCTTCCTTTAAGGTAAGAACTATTTGGTTTTAAACCAGTGTAAAAGCATGATAATTTGTGTCTGCCTATATAGTGTGTTATGTACGTTTTATTGTGTACACATGCGTAAACCCAGCCATTTGTGTGCCCTGAGCAAGTGGATTGTGACTGATGTGCCAAACAACTATGTAGTTAGTCTTTTTTGTGCCGTTTCTCCGATTTTTCATTGAGAACCTTTGATCATGCACAGAAGTAAACTTTTATGTATTCTGTTTGTTATTACTGTAAATGTTTGTTATGCAGCGTTAACTGACTTTTCATTGAATTTTTAACAGTTTCCCTATGCCAGACATGGCATTGGTGAAGGCTGACACGCTTTTATAGGTGGATCTGTGTTGTGAAATTTTTCAAGGGCAAAAATAAGGCAGACAAAAAAAATGCATTACGCAACTAGGTTCATATTATCGTTAGTCACCACCATCATTAAACATCCACAGGATGCCCAATTGAGCGGTAATGCCAACTGCTAAATCAGCTTTAGAGTGTTTGGCAACCACTGAAAAGTACAACGAACGGAGGTAGCGCATTCACCCCCTTACAGTACCAAGTGATGAGTACACACGTTGTTGACTAGGTTCGCTCTATCAAACGATAACAACACATACTAGCCCATCACTATTACTACCAGGTAATGTCACCATGTCAGGCATAGTAAAACCAATTCATTGAACCGCATATGTGATTGAAGCAAAATATAAAATTGTAATAACAAAACATGTTTTCATACGGTAACATGTTATCGTGTCTTAATGCGTGTTATGATAAAACAGATATCACTCTTGGTCCCAATGTGAGTAAAAGTACAGCTTAATAAAGGACATGAAAATACAAATTTGGTGAATAACCTTCCTCTTGCAAAACATTAATGGTGTGTTCATGATTACTGAGCACAGCAAAGTTGATTTGCAATAAGCTGATAAAAATTGAAATCAGGTAACTGACATTTATACGGAGAATAAACAGGGTCATGTGCCCAATCAAAGAAAAAGAACAACATTGAAATACAAAAACAAGTGAGAAACAAATTTTATTTCATGAGGAGAAAACATAAACACGTCTACTTTATTCACACACTGCACTTCGACTGTCATGCAGCTAACAAACACTACAATATATTACTTTCGTAACTCTGAAAACCAACATTTAAATATTTTAACATATTTTACATAACATGGTTCAAGGTTTAAATTAAGATGTAAATATTTCATAACTGCAACTACATCAAGTTTTCCATTCTTGAAGTAATACTAATTACCTTACGATACCAAATGCTAATATGGATCACATTTTTAAATTACTACTAAATAAATTCAAGTCTTAATGTTTAGTAACACATTTGCACAAACATATTTCCTGCTCTCTTCTATGAAAAAAATGTTTTCTCATAATTCCACTGTCAATTTTTTACCGTACGTATCTACAGAAATGGGTTGTGGCGTCGACGTCTACTTTTTGTTTTTTGTCTTGATTTCTGTAACATAAAAAAAAAGTGTCAAAATTACTGTAATATACATGAAATAATATTACAATAGCCTAAAGTTTTCATATAAAGTTTTCACAGTAACATTAACTGCTATGGACACATACTGCATAGCTAAATGGCCTAAACCAAAAAAAATTAAAATTTTTTTAGTAAATATTCTTAGTTAAACTGTTTGGAAGTGTTTAATTTAAATGTCATTTACAATAGGTATAGAAAATATTGTGAGGTAAATTGTGTTTCAAATAGCAGAAACACAGAAAAACATGTTAATACACAATAATAAAAAAAAAAAACAGAAATTAAAAAAACACTAAATTAATTAGCATTTTAACAAAAGTTAACTAAAATAAAATATGTAATTTTTTAACATAAGCAATTTGATGAATGACACATATTTAATATGAAATTTCTACAAAACTGTATGGATAAAATATATAGGAAAAAGAAACATTACTTTGTTTGTTATGGAACTCTTGAATTTTTTCAAACACACATATGCTTGTCGATTTATTTTTATTCTTTCGAGTAATTTTGACCAAGAAATGCCTATTTTATATTATTTGATTTTAGAAATTCATTTACAACTCTAAAAATTACAAATTTTTTTGGTGAAACCGGTTTTTAAGACTCATTTGGTTCCATGTATGTTAAATAACAAACTAATTTTATACATGTACAGAATCCATTAAAATTAAAAACGAAATAAAACACGATATTCTTGTCCTTGATGATAGTTGAAATATTGAACGAAGGGTAATGACACGCCCCTCGCTCCGGCTGGCCGACACGCACTCTCGCCCATCTCGCCCTCGCGAGGTGTGAGATGCCAAGAGTTGCATACATGATCAGACCAGCAGAGGGAGGACTACAGCCCCGCCCTACTCATGCCCTTGTACTCGCTCTCCGGCACTGTGGTCTGTTAGACACCCTATGGTCGGTACACGTCAATGAAGGCACGTGTCAGATTTATTGTGTGTAAGCACAGTGAACACTGGTGCCGCGGTCGTTCGGAGATCAAAACCATCACCTTCCGCCAGGGCAGCCCACATCTGATTCCCGGCGGGGTGAAACCCGGATTTCCCGCAAGCGGTAAAAGTGAAGGACGTTGGCTTGGATGAGCTCCCGTTTCCCTCTACCATTTATTCCCGTTGCTGCATCATTCTCATGGTGTCGCCACTGAAGTGTCTCTTGTGACTCGGCGTCAACAAAATATTAAGTCCTAATCCAGCCAGTCATACACCCTAAGTCCCTAACCAAATTACCTGCATTTTCTCTGCAAGGATTCAGCCCTTTATCTTTCTCTCTTGTATGGCTCTTTCCAGGGATCTCATCGTGCATTGTACATCGGACAAGAAACAGGGACAACATACACTGCTTCAACGTTACGTTGTGGCAAGCCGTTCAAACTTCAAGCCTCGGACACCAACCCGACAGTGTTGACTACAGTTGGGATGGTACCTCACAACGTCTCAGTCCGCCCCATTGCGAGTTTCACTTCGACACATGAGATCAGGACTCTGTAACTCATCTGCTGAATACTGTTGGTAGAACCGCTGATGTCCGACACCGTTGGAACTGCCTACGAACCCGGGTTATCTGGATGTGAATCCAGTGAATGAATGAATTAATTAGAGCTTAATTATGAGAATGGGGCATGCGCAGAATGAATAAATTAATTACAGCTTAAGTCTGAGAACAGAGCATGGGCAGAAAAATTAATTAATTAGAGTGTACTTTCGAATTTTAATTGCCTGTTGTATACATTATACCAAAATAAACTATACCACTAGAAGAACTGTTCGAGTACTCACAGTTTCACGTTCTTTCCTTCCTGTCACCCGACAGTAAGACTCGGCATAGATGCCATCCTTTATGATGCACATGCAATCCTCGTACAACTCGGCAGTCAGCGACTCGGAGATTCGGTGGGACACCGCCTGTATGTACTGCCGCCTCTGCGATTTGTTGTCGAGGAAGTTCTGGGCCACGATCGTAACACCTTCCGCCTACAAACATCACATCAAAGGGTCAAAAACGTGACTAACATGTAGTTTACAATTAAATTGTATACACTTTCATCCTTTTAAAATTGTAATTACAGTCCTTTCAGTATCCTTAATAAGCATGCTAAAATGTACAACATGGGTCTAATACCACTGACACATTCAAAACTGTGACCTTTCAAGAAACATGAACTATGCTACTTTTGCAAATTCTTAGCCAACAGTTGCAATTGATAATGGAGTTACAAGGAACCTCAAAAAAAACTTCAACTAAGCACAATTTACAACTGTACGAGTCATTTCATGCAGTCTAAACACACTTGATTCAAGATCAGTTCTACCTCAACAAAACAGGCTGAGGAAATATTTCAGAATTACATATCTTCTCTTTTATGGTCTCACTGACTAGTTGTTAGTATGTAAACATCAAAATATAATTTTATACTCATGAAAAAAAAAGGTATTATCTGCAGCAATGCAAGGTTGATAAAAATTTTGGGAACAACAAATTATTTACAAACACTTTCAATCTGATGATTAGTGTGAATAACACAGTGTCATCACTCTCTTAGTCCAAAACATACATAGAACAAAAAGGAAATGATCTTACCATTTGACAAACATTGCTCTTCTTAAGGCATAAAACTAGAAACTTTTTTTTTTTTGGTTGGTCATCAACATACATTAATGACCACCCAATTTATAAAAGCTGGATTTCCAAGGTGATAATACTAGTAAAATTTCAGTTCAGACAGTTACGTTAAAAAAAAATTCTGATCACAAAGGTATACTGGAAAATCCTAGATAGCAGAGGTGAAAATCTGCAGTATTCTCGGGGTGGAAGGAGGGGGGGTGGCCCTTGTGAATTGAGTTTATCATTCCTGTTTCACAGTTACGATGTTGCAAGGGGAAGTGGACCCCTGGAATTCACGCCCCTGCTAAAAAAAGTACCAGTTTTTAAGTTGACAGACCTTCGACTTTAAACTTTCTGATTGACGGACAGCCTCACAGACTAGGCTGCAACGAGATGTTTTTCACCCAGACAAACAAAGACTATGGTTTCGGCATGTTCAGCTGTAGGCAGTCGGTGATGGATGGTGTGGTACGGGTGACAAACACGAGCACTGCCGCGTGGCTGGGGACACTCACGCCTTGGGGCAGCCATGACAGAGGGTTGGACTTGTAGTCCAGTTGCTTCCTCAGTTCCGTGTTGCCTTGCTTCTTCTTGCCGTCTGTCAGGCTGTACACGCGCTCGTTGTCGTAGCCTGAAACGAACCATCCACCACGTGACTACAACACGGGTTCATGCTTAGACAAACATTTTCAAGAGCCCTGCCGAAGATCTTCGTCGGGTACTCTTCCGCCAAACGTCAAAATAGGATTGCCTACTGACTTGGCATACTTTGAGCAAGACGAAACTGTTAAGGTACCTACGCAATGGTGGAGTACGTCACAGCGGTAGCAGTATGTGTAAGGTATTATAGTTTTGTAACATATTATTAGAGGCAAGATGACATGGTGAATAATGATGAAACAGAAATAATAGTGAAGTTGGAGTATAACACCGAAATGCAAAGCAAAATACAAAATGCAACAAACTTCACCTCATTCACATCATTTTGTCAGTTAAAATATACAATTGAAATCATAAAGCTTTAGTTTAGGGTATGATTTAAATCTTTAAATATTATTTACTAAGTTTAAAAAAAATTTTTTCCTACATATTGATTATTTAAAGTAAAGTAAATTTAAAGCAGTCTATAGGTGATACCTACAGACATGGATAAATTCCTAGAGAAAAATGTGATTTTGGGTATTTAACATTGGAATTTTTTATTCATATTAAGATTAACAGAATTGAAATGATAGGACAGTTACAAAAACTGAAATTTAATTTTGAAAATATATTGAACTTTCTCATGAACTAAGAAACATTACACAGGAATATTGAATGTTTTTCCTTCTTTCATGCAACAGCACTAGTACTGCCAGGTTTGCAAATTCCATGCAACAGTGACATATATAGAATCACACGAGATAGTTTATCAAAGCTTCAAGATCTTAAATCTAGCATAAAACTCAGGCTATATGTTAGTAATTAAGGTACATGGTTAGAGCTAAACACTGAAAGGGTTTTAAAAAATATAATCTAAGACAATGGTACTACCAAAATTTACTTTTTAGTGTGCAATGAACAACTTTGGTAACAATTTAGTTCCATTATTTTATCATGGATTCATACTGTAGACTTGATGCAATTGCATACATGTCCTCAATTTAACAAATTCAAGAAACATAAATTTTTTTTATCAATAAATTGCAAACAAAAAAATCTTGGAAAGCACTAGATATTTTTCCATGTAATATAGTTGCAATATTAATAACTAATTATTCCTGTGGCTTTGATCTTGCAGATTGTTAAAAAAAAATTATCTGCTCTTATCCATTTATTTAGTGATATGTAACCAGTATTTTATTTGGCATTCAATGAAAGGAATAATTCTTCAAGCAACTTATAAATGTTCCAAAAGTTCACGAGCGGTGTTGCTACATGCTTGGAATTACAGAATTCCCTAAACATACAAGGTTTTTCGGATGTGAATCGTCAAGTTTCTCTGATTGTCCAGACAAAAACAGTCGGTGCCACTTGGCATTGACAATTTTTTTTTGGAGGTAAAGGAGATATCTAATATGATAAAAAAAAGAAAACACAATTTCACCAAAAAAAATCATCCAAATTTTATATCATGTTTTAGCATTTTTTTAACGTTTTGAGGTGCCTAGTCATCAGCGAAAACTGTATATTCTGTTTCACTTATGTTATCACAAAATAAAAATTAGAGAAATATTTTGTGATAGCCCTGAATTGTCCTGGTTTTCTATACCTGTAATTAGAAATGTTAAGTTTCCTGGAAAACTATTTTTGGGAAAAGTTTCTGGTAATTTAATGAAAAATTTTCTGCAAAACCGGAAGATTTTTGGAGTTATACTCTTAGGGAAACATACAAATAAATTCTATCTTTTTTTTTTTTTTTTTTTTTACTTGGAGAGCCAAATAAAATACATTTATGGTGTACTTAACATTTGAAAGTCGGGTATGGCCCATGATAGTAACAAAAAAAATGTTGTTTAAACAGTACCTTCAAATCTGCAGAAAAAAAAATATTGTATAACATATATCCAATTATCTTAAATTATGAAAATCTATGTTGGCAAAGGAAAAAAAAGTAAAAATTTTACAGAAAAATATGTTTATAATTTTCTAGAAAATTTTCTCACATCTCTACCTGTAGAAAACATGGTGATACCTAGCCAAGATCATGGTGCATTACTAAGTATACAAAGAAAATAAATAAATATATATTTTTTTTTTTGGGGTGATAAATTAAAAGTTGAGATACGTACCAACTATGTTTTTCACGATCTTGGGATCTTTAGCTGCAACTCTGAGACCTTCGACTGGAGTGATGACGTATGGCACGATGCCCTGGATGTTCAGCCACCGCTGCATGAGCGCGACTCCGATGGTCTGGATCTGCAACGCGGCGGGCACGAACATCGTACTTCACGATCACGCGCCGAAGGAGTTCAGACAGCATGTCATTGAAGTTACACCTCTTTGGGCGCTCTGGGGGTGAAATTTTAGTGTGCAGTGAAATCCGTGCGGCACCATGCAGGAAGAAATGTAACAAATCGAAAGTGTGCAGTGCCGCCCTCACGGGAGCCACTCACCAAGCCGCCCGTCATCTGGCCGACCTCCGACGGCTGGCCCACCACGTAGATGAGCGCCTTGGACGCACCCGCGCGGTACGGGTAGTTGAGGATCTCCCACGTGGCCGCCGTCAGTTTCGTCAAGCCGAGCTCCACCTCCAGCTGCAACAAATTCGTTCATACACGTGAAACCATGTATCAGGGTTCCCATCCCTCTACTTGCAACAACTTCCCCCGAGTTTCCCCTGTCCAACCAAACATTTTTTCCTGCCTCATTAACCAATTCTGCAAGATAACAAAAATATTTTACACTAAAAAATTAGCGATGGGCGATACGGATGAAAACCGATCCCGATCCAATTAACGATACATTTCTTCAACACATCTGATAAATTATACAAAATGGATTCAATACTTTGTAAAAAGTATTGAAAAAAATGTGTGAATAGAAGAATAATGTCTTTGTTAATTATGCCTTTGACTAATTAACAAATACAACTTTCAAGTATAGCCTTAAATGACAAAACATTTTGAGTAAAAGATGCCTACGGAACTATAAACAGGCAAATAGAAAATATGGATGACACTAGAATGAATGAAATTATTGTACTTTTTCATGGGTATTGGTTTTTTTTAACATTGGTTGGAAATGATTATATCGGAAAATTTAGAAAATTAGGAATATTGGCCAATAATGATACTTAAACAATTACTTTGGTACATCACTACTAAAAATAAAAATACTTATCAAAACACGTTTTGACCATATGTAACATGCCAAATAAACAAAATAATTCCCCATACACAATTCACAGTGTTATCATTTCCATCAGTCCTATGCAACCAAGCTGCTAGTCTGTTATATAAAAAAAACTACGTTTCTAAAATTTGAAACAATGCAAAATTCATTGTGACCATGTGAATGACCATTGGCATTTGATCATGCTTCAGATCATTGCTCTTACGTATAATTAATGATGATAGCAGATGGGTTTTCAACCATACATGAATTCGTAACTAAAATACAGACTGGTTTTAAGACATTAAAGAAACACAACAGTATAAGAAAATGACTAATCCAGTTTGGTAATTCTAATTAACATTGTGTCAATTTCCCTGCATTTTCCAGGTATTTGAACCACCTTTTCAGTTGCCTACTTTCCTGATTTTTTCCAGTTTGCGAGATTCCTGAACTTATAGCCATTAGGATGAAGTTGAGGTCAGAGCGTAACAAAAAAAAAAAAAACTGTGCAGTCAAGTTTTAGTCTATATGTATTATGTCTTTAGTCTATGCATGAAGAAAGGTGAGTAATGCTCCTTTATTTTTTTAATTGCTATGGAGCAGCTTATTATAACTTTTAGATACCATTTTATTGTGTATTAATTTTGTTTTTGGTATTCCAATCAAAATTAGACTGATCTTCGATAATCCAGCACAACCGCCGATCTGGCGTTCTGGAACGTGTCGTATTAAAGAGCCTTCGCCAAATACACTAGAGACTAACACCAGACAGCTCCAAGAATATCGTGTGGAAACCTGGCGTTGTTTTCGCGTCAGTCCGATAGATGGGCAGACGGTATGCCCAGCATGAACAATGCATCTGTTTAATTCATGTGGTACAGACATTACAGCAAAAAAAAAAAAACTTGTATTTCTCTTGGAAAATCTTTTTTTTCAATCATTGTTCAGATATGGGTTCTTAAAATGTTTAAAAAATATTAGTACATATAATTTAAAAATTTATCTACAAAATATTTGTGTGGTTACACATCTTGCCGCTAGGTTATTTCTCACGATCTTCGCCTGTGTTGTTAGTAATAGCGCTGTCTGGTGTTAAGTCTCCAGTCCCCTGAACATCCCCCCCCCCTCCCCCCCCCAGCCAAGCACCTCGTGCAGGAGGTACTGGATCTTCTCCTTCTGGTTGGAGGTGGGCAGCGTCTCCCGGCTCTTGTAGTACTTGATGTTGCTGGTGCTGCCCTCGTACACCAGCTTCCCGCCCGTGGTGTAGTGCTGCGGCCACTCCTGGTGGTCGCTCCAGCCCATCAGGTGGACCACCACATCCCTGCGCAGACGCGACGCCCGTCGATCCGACCTTCTCATCAACCCTGCTGTGCAAACACTAGTCTTTTTGATGCCAAGCAAATACGAGCTGGAATGTTTGAGACATCCGGCAAAGTCGAACTGAATCGCGAATATTGTTCACTGCGAATTGTACTATGCTTATTTCATAAAATACAAGATTAAAGTAAAAAAAAATATTTACATTTGTAACACCTGAACTGATTGATCGACGAATTGATGCCCTATATTTTACAATAACCATGCATAATATTAATATGTACGTATTCATAAAAGCAAATGGAGTGCCTTCTTTTGATCATTTTAAGTAACCAACCTACTTTATTCAAGCAACACATATATAAAAAAAAATTAAAAATATTTTCTTGAGCAATTCTTAAAGAGTTCCTATGTTTTAAAGCCTTGCAACGAACGCGAAGCCTCACATCGGATGTGAAGCTTTGCATCACAACCGAAGTTTCACATGAAACGAATAGCGAATTTCCTGGCAAAGTCAATCAAATATTAAAAACAGCTTTGATTGATTCGCTTGGTCGAAACTTCGCACAGGCCCACTATTAACACAACGTTTCTTTCAAGCTCACACTCCTTACATGTAAAACGTTTGGATACGGAGACAAAATGCTTGCTGGCTAAGTGTCAAGTCTTTTCTGTACGACTGCGTCTCACGGCATATTGGTTATTTAATTTTTTATGATCCTTCATTGATTCAAGTGCTGTTCCTGAAGATATATAACTCTACCCAACATTTATTTGTTACCTGATCACAAATTTCAATACCAGATACTACTACTTAACATTATTTTTGCGAGTTGTTAAATGTCATGCAAGCAATGATGATTATGAACACTGGCACGGCATTTTACCGCCATTAGATAACACTTAAAAAAATATGCTGAGACAAAATCTGTGAAAAAATGCAAAACGCTAGAAAGCAATTGTGATAAATTAACTAACTACACGTAGTAACGACAAATTATACAAATACCCAAAATGGCTTGTAAGTCTGGCCCTTAAGATAGAAAATATGACAACTAAACATCAGAGTTGAATCATCAAATTCCATTGAATCTCAAGTGTTTGAAAAATATGAGACTCGAGGAATAAGATTCCAAGTAAAAATATTGGTGGAAAAGTAGTTTATTCAAAAAAATCCAACCTGAAAACTTCTGAGCTTACTGGTTTATAAATTGTAATTTAATTATATATATCGTCGCCTGAGAATTGGAGTGTTCTATGTCCATTGAAGTCGGAACTGAGATATAAGCATTTGAAAGTTCAAACAACTATGAATATCATGCCATAGAACAAAATAATATTGGTCTTAAATTAAGAACAAACATTTTTTTATGTGTGTGGACGTGTGTGGATATAGTACAAATGAATACTAATATTAATTTTGTGTCCATAGCATAAAAAACCTAAAAAGTGGACATAGAACGCTCCAATACTCAGGCGGGGATATGTAAATAAAGTGACAATAGGTAGTGAAGGAAATGGGGAGAGAAGCGGAGTGAAGCGGAGTGGAGGGCCGAGGGGGAGAGCGGATACTCACGTTATGCCCTTGCTCTTGAGCTCGCTGGTGAGGGCCTTGACGAGCGGGCCGACCAGCTCCTTGGACAGCTCCTCCGTCGCCTGGGACTGCTCCAGCACGATGACCACGTCCGCGGCCTTGTGCGGGGCGTGCGCCGTGCGCACCGAGAACTTGGTGCCCGCCTCCACGGGGCTCTGCCCCACCACCTCGCACTCCCCTGCACAACCACAGCAAGCACGTCCCCAACAACTCGAACGGGCGTTTGCTCTCTCTCTCTCTTTTCCGAACCGCCCGACATCTGGCACTAGCGCCATCCTTGTTTCGGTTCGCTCTGTTGCCAGGTACACCCAGACAGCACAAAAGTTATTTGACACAACTTTATAATGTAATGAATTTTTTTTTTAGTTGTACATAATATTACTTTTTTTTTAAAAAAAATAATTTTTAAATGAGGATTTTTAATAATTTTTTTTGTCCATGAACCCCACTTGATGGATCTATAGGTAACACATAATTTAAAAAAAATTATTCGATTTGAAATGCCATTTCGAATGTAAAATCACTCATAGCACACAGGAACCCACTACGTGGCCCGGGAGGCAGACGGTCGGGAAGCGCGACGCTCACCGCACTTGTCCGGCACCAGAACGGGAATGTCCTCCTCGTAGGCGGAGCTGGCGTAGGCCCGCGCGACGGCGCAGGCGGCCCTGTTCTTGGCCGCGTCGGAGCCGGCGCTCGCCACCGCCAGGTCGCAGGTGTCGCGGTACGGCGCGGGGCTGAGTATCGGGTATGCCAGGCTGCGGGACGGAGGAGGAGACAACTGGCTGAACGCTTCTGCGAAGGCGTCTTTTTTTTTTTAAATTAAAATTATAATTTTGAAAAAAATATCATGTTATGAACCAACATCAAAAATTATCTAAATCAAAGTTAAACATACGGTAAAAACTATGCTTTCCACAATTTCACAGGAGTCCTGGATAAACATATGCAAAATTACAGTAAAATGAAAAAAAGAGAAATACATATAATCACAAATAATTTACTACATATAAAAAACATTTACGTATGTACTACGTTGCAGGGGAAAAAAAAAATAATTTCTACATAAATATTTCCAGCTTTAATCATGTTACACTATTTTTATCAGTAAAGAAGAATTCAAAAAATTTTTTATTTGAAATGTCAAAGCAAAATTCAAATACGTAATTAAATTTGAAATCCAACGATTTGAATATTCGCAAACTGCTTTGATTCGTGTTAAACAGATATTTTGTGAAAGGTTGAAGCAATGGGAACTTGGAGGAAACACTTGAGCCAATTAGGTCTTGCTGGAGTTCTGGGATCAGACCCCAGAGGCCCTCGCAATTATGGCCACGTGACACTGTCTCTAACACAAAGGTAACTGTAGAGTTTTGGGTTTTTTTCATAAAATGTTTAGACAAAGGGAACAACAAGATTATATTAAGGTACTGAATAAGTGCTCATAAATGAACATGTGTCATGTTGAGGATGGAAAATAAATCATCATTTATCAAAATTTGCTTGGAACTTGTGGCTATCAGTTAAGACCAGATTTTATGATTTTATTTTTAGGCCAATTTCGTTTTTAAAATAACAGATTTTGGTGTTATTGTTTTTATTTTTTTTATGAACTCTGGTTATTTATAAAGATAGCACAATTTTCAACTAATACGATGCTTACTTGTTCAAAACAGTGTCATTTTGACTGGTACAGGATGCACTTTTACAATATAATGATTTGAAATAATTATGTCTAACTACTGGGAACAGTAAAAAAATATGTGCGTTTGTAAAATTTTCTTGTGGTAACGTAAAAATTAGTTACTAATAACAGTTTCTATATTTAAAAAAAATTAGCAGATTTATTTCCAATCTATTTAGCATATTCATTTTGGAACCAACTCCATGCAAAATAATTTATATTTATTGACTATAATATATTAAAAGATTACATTTTTGTGATCTGCGTTGAGTTTTGATTCACTATTCTGATTAATTTCATGATTTTTTTCTTGTATTTTGGCGTTATATGGTGTATTTATCACAATTCACAATATAATTTTGTCCCTAACTATCAGGGATCGTTTATGCAAAATTACATTCAATAAGTACCAAATGTTGAATGAATTAATGAAATAATAAATTAGTACTGAAAGTCTCATCGAGAGAGGTGTCATCAGAACTAACGAGGAGTGATGAGATAAGGTTGGAGTACTGATGGGTATGCTTGGGTGGGGGAAGGGAAACTGGAGTTCCCCCCACAAAAACCCACTGGCTCACGACAATTTCCGCCATGCTTCCCACTTGTGTAACCACACGGGTTCGAACTCGCCAGGAAGTGAACAAGGCATGTCTACAAGCGTCCAAGATCAGAAACCTGTGCAAGGCTTGCACACATGATTTAATGGTTTCAATTTTAAAACAGCAAAATTCAGTGTTTGTGTTTTTTACTCATGTAAATTAATTTCATTATTAAAGATATTGTATTATTCAGAAAATATGACACTGAAATACATTTTATCTTGACACTGATTTCACCAAAATAATCAATTTAAATTGATAGATAATCCACTTTTACAATAAATAATTTTATCAGAAACATATGGAATAAAAATAAATCTCACAGTGACTGTGTGTTTGAAAAAAAAAGTAATATCAGGAATGTAAAAATGAGATTCAAACCCAAACTAATAACAATTAATATTTTACAATCCATTTAGGTGGTACATTATGGTACAAACTTCATACTGAATAAATTACTTCCAATTAATTTGGTATATTAAAAGATTACAGTTCGGTTCTTTATAGTGTATTATAGTATTATCTATAATCCTATTACTGTGCATTTCGGTTTTATATGGTGCATTAACATGCTTCCTAGTGTTGTATTGATTTTTTTTCCACGATTCATCATAAAAACTTGTCCTCTAACAATGCTGTTTCTGCTTGGAGGTTGTCAGCTGAAAGCTTTTACATGAGCACTTCCAAGCTTGGTCACACCCGATCAAACCGGGGTTGGCCTGTTTTTATAGTCACATATTACAATTACAAGAAATCCTTTTTTGTAGCTGATGGTCACAATTAATAACAAAGCATTTAATTAATTCTGTCCTATGATAAAATGAAGCCAAAATTTTTTTAGCTAAAAATTTTAAAAATAATTTATGACATAAATGTTGGTAATTGCTTTTTTTTTTTTTTTTTTAAGTTGTAGGGCTTTTTGAAAAGGAGTGAGGAGAGGGACCACCCCCAAGGTCCCTCCCATAGGATGGCCACAGGATCGAACACGGCGGGGACGTGGGAAGCACGGGAGACGGGGGTCCTTCCGCAGTTACCTGAGGCTCGATCCGGAGGTCAGGTACTCGGTGCAGAGCGCCGACTTGGGGGCCGTGTGGACGGCGCCAGAGACGTCCTGGCACTGCCCCACCTTCCACGAGTTGGCGAAGTCGTTCACATTCTCCGTCAGCTGCAACACCCGCCAGCGACCGCGTCCACAAAACGTCCCCTCTTTCTCGAGTGTGCCCTCTCTAAGAGGCGTGGAACACTGCCCGGTCAGCATTTTGATTACACAAACAGACATGTTCTCCTCTGCTGGTAGGCTCCCATGAATCCCGTTTTATTTCATGAATCCTTTTTTTTTTTAAACATATTTGAATCAAATGAAAAAACTGGTCAAGACTACCAAATATTTTTTTTGGTTCAAATCTGAACACACAGAGAAACTATGTTTTTCACACTTCACAGGAGTCAAAGAAAAAATACGTAAAATAACGTAAAATGGAAAACAGTGTTGATTATTAATAAAAATTATAAAATATTGTTTGTTATATACAACAAGCATGCATGTACTACATATGTTGTAGAAAACAAACTGAAATTTCTGAATAAATCTTTTTTATGGAACAATGAATAATGATGAATATTCTTACATATGTACAGTAATGTAGTACAGGAAATGAAAAGTAAGGAAACAAAAAAAAAATACACATTTTCAATTATACTGTAGCTACAGAAGACATTATTCACAAATAACATATGATAATATAAACAAATATACCAAACAAGCTACAAACTATAGTTTTGTGCTGATACCATCATTTTATTCTTGCATCTAACTGCATTATATTCAAGTCTCCATCGCTGAATTAAAAATATTTTGCCGATTTTAAATTCCGGCTACCTACGCCTTAGCAGTTACATAGATTCTTCATTCTTCGGCAAGAATTTAAAAAAAAATTAAGATAAATGAATAAATTACAGACTTCCCTCTTGTCAACGTCTGGATTATTTATTTATTTATTTATATATTTAAATTTGGTACATGCCCACCGACAGTCTTGAGACTTTACAGGTGGGCACGACACAAAACAAGTAAAAACAAACACTATCACAATAAATAGAGACAGCACAGGATATTACATAAATACCTAAAGGACAAGATAGCATGACACATTACTTGGCGAAATGTTAATTACATAATTATGTAACCTCAGTGAATACATTTGCTACACACAAAAAAATATACAGAAAAATGGATAATACAAAATATAACATGTGACTAGAGGACAAGTTAAGAGGATGAATTATAAGAGACAAAGGGAGGCGACAACACGACAATAGAGCACTGAAGGAATGTCCGTGGGCTGGCCACTCAGACGCGAGGAAACAACGGGTGAGGTTCCCGCGGAGACAGGTGGAAGCGAAGGCTCACCTCTCCGTTGGACTGGAGCAGGTCGTCGCCGGGCTCGTAGGACAGCGTGCCGAGCAGGCCCCGGGTCCGGCCGTAGTAGTAGCCCGACAGCCTGACGGTGAGCGAGCCGCTCTCTATGTCCTGGTCGATGGTCACCCCCGCGTCCGACTTGATCGAGAGCCAGTGGTAGCGTCGCCAGGCCGACAGGCCGCCGACGTGCGCCGGGTACTCCGACTTCTGTCCGTTCACCAGCAGCTGGGGAAAACATATACGTGCTTGGATCTCCGCACAGAGACAATGGCCCGTTTGTTCATTTTAAATCATTATTTTGTATAATATAGATATTTAATTTTATCATAATATTTAATGCATCTTTAATTTTATTGTTGATCTCTCTTAAGACCATTAAATAGTGTCTTTCGATAGTGTTTTTATAGTCGCATATTACAATTAAAAGAAAACTTTTTTTGTAGCTGACGGTCACAATTAATAACAAAGCATTTAATTAATTCTGTCCTATGATAAAACAAAGCCAAAAAATTTTTTAACTATAAAAATTTTTAAAGATAGTTTATGACAAAAATGTTGGAACCAAGATGGTATCTTTCAGTTACGTTTCCTTAGAAGTAAGAATTAGTTATCAGATCATGTTCTTGATAAAATACAGCTTTTCTTTTTCTTTCAATTTTTTTCTAATTACATAATTTCCTTTTAAAAATTTTTTTTTTTTTACATTATAAAGTTGAGTCTAAAATCTTTTATGCTCTTTGGGTATATCTGACAACAGAGCACACTGAAACAAGGACAACGCTAATAGCAGATATTGTGCATTCGAAAAAGAGAGTAATTAGGTAATTGTCCATTAAATTGCACAATGCAATCTTAGGATGAGATACATTATAACTAAGTGCTGGAGGCAAGCGTCTGCAGTTCCGTAGTTTGGTTACAATCTTCATAATTCTCTATTCATAATAAATGAGTGAGAAACAGTTCATGTCAGAGAGAGAAAGAGAGAGTGAGAGAGAGAGAATGAAAGAATAAATGAAATAATTAGTCAAAGCTATATGTTTCATATAACAATGGTTGGGAACTAAGCAAGTACGTAGTTGTGTTTCAGTTAACATGACACTAGAGAAAGGTGCATCACAAGCACGGAACACTGAGACGAAGCGAACTCACAGTCCTGTCCTCCTGCACTTCGATGGAGTCCTTGCCGTCCGTGAGCAGGAGGGACTTGAGCTTGCCGTTCTCGGCGCTCAGCACCACGCTGAGGTTGCCGTCCACGACGTCCGTCACCAGGATGTAGGGGCAGGAGCCCTTGAAGGTGTAGTGCCGCCGGTCCCAGGTGATGTAGTGCTGCCCGTTGATGACGTGTGCGACAGCTGGGGAGGAGCGGGCGAGGCTTAACGTGGCGCGAGTGCAAACACTACCCCTGTATCGTGGGGCATTAGCGCCCAGGGCTACCAAGACTGTCCTACCGTTTTTTTACAGGCGGGCATAACGAAACTATATATGTAGTGTTTTTATGTAAAAACAAACAACTTCAGCCTCGTCAAGAATACAACTACCACAACATATTTATGTAATATGGTGGTATGACTCAAGTCCTTAAATACAACAAACATTTTTTCTATAAAGTTAAAGCTCTATGGCTAAAAATTTTGCAGATTCAAGGAGAGCTCTAAAGGTTAAGGCTTCTGTTAACAACTTATACGAAAAACCACTGGGAGAAATACTGAGCCCAAGCCTTCCCCGTACTATCTTCTGGATCTGCCAGTGATACTAAGCATCCTGAAAGTCTCTTGTGACCCAGATTTCAAAACATTAAAGTAGGAAGGAAACCCACTGGACCGGAGCGATACCGCCCGCACGCACGCGTCGTTTCCACACATTCGCCATGTGGTCACAACACCTGAGAGGTCTGTAAGCCTGGCCGACCGAGCTTGAACCATTCTCTGGCGATGAACCGGCGCTGCGCCGTCCTCAAGGGTTGCTACACGTGGTCTTACTTGCGTATTCACTTGTCACTTCAGGGCGAAGCCATGCTGGGCCAACTCAGTGTGGGTTCCCTACTCAAGTGAGGGGTGTATCTGCGTTATTGAAGCGGGAGGATAAGCGCGACGCTCTCTGGTGCTTCTAGCATGGCATCACCTCTAAGCGCAAGGCTCTGAATTGGCGCTCAGTCCTTCACTTCGAGCAAGACGGAACAACTATGAAATTTCAGTGGTGACATTACGTGGCAAATAAATGTAGATAAAGGTGTGATGCAAGTCCCTTAAGTGCTGTCAAGAATCTGTACCAGTTATTTTATGTCCAAAAAATTACTCTGAAAACACAACTTTTAGCCACTTTAACTCTCCTAAGAATACAGTTTAGAAACTTAATCCATAAGCAAAACTACTTGTTAGCCCTCAGCGAATTCTTAAATGCTTTTCGTGAACAGACCCTAATTGGATATCTTGAGCAGTTTTGAAATCGCATGGTTTTTCCTGCATGTGCGCCCGGGTGGGCGGGGCCCCCAACAGACTTCACACCTCCGAGGCCGAGGCTTCTGCAGTCGCGGTACCAACCTCTGTACGGCGGGAACCAGTCGAGCGGGTTGAGCCTCGGCCGGTAGGTGACCAGCAGCTCCTCCAGCGTGGGCAGGTCGTCCGACATGAGGTACTTGAGCGGGCTGACATGGATCACCAGCAGCCGCGGGATCTTCATGAGGTCGGCCACGGTCGTCGGCAGCTGCGGCCACCAGGAGTCACGAGTGTCAAACCCATAGACTAACGATATAATACCGACATATCGTTTTTACTTCTGCGCACGACGCTTAATGCTAGCTTACGATTTTGCTGTACAGCTGTCAAAATCATCTGTCAATAAGGCCACGTGTGAATGTTAACAAATGGGACTCATATAATAACACATTTGTGTTACAACTATTAAATGTAAAGAAATAACATCATATTTAAATTCTGAAGTAAGGTAACATCAAAAACTTACTGCATTGAAATGTGGACATACAATGTAAAAAATTAAATTATAACCCCTACAACGTACAAGCTACGTCTGTCAGGACTTGCGTTTTGGAAAGTGCTCTTGACAAATAAGCTGTTCATTTAACATCTATGAAAATTATTAAATGAACATAATTTTTATACAAAAAAAATTAAAAAATTTTAATTGCTTTACGGAACGATTATTAAAAATCACCTAAATGTTTCAAGCAATTTATTCTCGATAATTTTTCTTCTAATTTATGATTTATCTGTATGCCAGCCAACCAATGTTGGTTGCAGCTTATTTTGCAAAAAGTATTTTTATACATACATATGAGTGTGTGTGTTTTTTGTATGTGTGTATATATACACACACACACACACACACACACACACACACACATATATATAGAGCCCTTCTTTTTTTCTTTCATTTTGTTGAAGTTCAGCCACTCAAAAAGTCTACAAGTTTAACTGTATTAAACATAAAAATAAAATTATTTATTTAAATTTATAACATACCCACCAACAGTTCAAGAACATTTTAGGTGGGCACGACAAACAAACAGGAACGAAGTACATTGCAGTCCCTATAGGCATGCAAGCGGCCAGACCCATGCAGGCACTAAGTGCAGGTAGGCACTATCAGCAGACAGCCAACTGACACCACGCAGTACCAACACAGTATAAACACCAAGAAAATAAATAAGACAACACAAAAACAGGCAATTAGATCCAAAAATTCAAAAGATCACAATCATAATATGAACTCCAACAAGAAGGAAAAAAATCAACAAAAATAGAAAAAATATTTTTTTCCAAGTCAATTTGGTTGATATAGGTAAGTTATAATAATTTAAAAGAAAAAAAGAAAAGTATATTTCACAATAATGACCTGTAATTGGATATACCCCGTTAGTAAAGCTGTACGGTAGTATTAAAAATGCCGGCAGACGCCGTCTGAAAGTGCCTGCGCGACCTGGGAGGGGGTCGGCCCACCTTGATGCCCAGCAGCGTGGGGGCCTCCTTGACCTCGCCCACGTACGCCCTGACCAGCGTGATCAGCGACCTCACAGCGGACGTCAGCTTGCCGGCGAGCAGCTGCAGCTCCGCCAGCTCGTCCAGCTTCTCGCGGTTCAGGTGCTGCCAACACGCCAGGGTTCACTCTCGGCGCTACGCGACATTCACCGCAGCTCATTCCCCGCTGTTTAGCCACCGCACAACCTCGCTGGCAGGCCGGCGGCAGTGTTGCGAGGGAGGGAGTCCACGGCACAACCATTAATTCATTTTTTTATGAGTAACTTTTCTTTATAATCAAATTTAAAAAAAAAAAAAATAATTTTCACACTAAAATCCCTAGGAATAGTAGACTTCTCTACAACTCCAGTGTTTGATAATTTTGCTTGAAAAAAATAATAATCAGATTTTATAATTCAGTTATTATTTAATGGTTTTTAATCCTATGTACTTAAGTAAATTTTTTGATGATTTCGTTAAAAACACATCATAAATACATGAAACATGCGTCAAGTTTGTATGAAAGGCACGTTACGGTAACACGTGTAGACTGCTCGAAAACACAATTCCTGCCGCTTCTGTACGCGAGACAGGCCATGTCAGGGGAGGAAATACATTATTGCACCCCACTAAAGAGTAAAATCATCTCAAAAATAATCTCTCTCTGTAACCTTATGTAGCCGAGTTGCTGTAATTTTCTTATTCTGTCTTTGTAAAAAAAATTTTCTTTTAAAATCTGGAAGGGAGGGGCCTGTAACCCAGGAACCTACCCCCTGGTCACATCCCTGTGTCAAAAACATGTTCAAGACGTTAACCCATACTGTGCAAATACTAATAAATTTATTGGTAGATCTTTATGGGCTGGTTGCTAATTGAAATTAATGTACAGTAAAAACTTTGATTAACCGTCACTGTCTGGACCAGGGCTGTGACAGATAACCGAATGGACGGATAACAGAAATCTCTTAAAACAAATGTACAGCTAACATGATTCACTGCATGCTGAAAATAAAATCCTTTAAAAGTAAATAATACACTTCCAGCTTTATAAAGTAAGGTGTAAAAGAAATCCGTTGACAATTTTAAAGATGTCTTTTCGTTTGTTTTATACTCATGCTTTTTTTTAAATGATGATGGATAACAGAAACTGACAGTTAAAAGGGTGATTGTTAATTAATGTTTAAATGAAAATTGGAATAAGTACACACACTCATAATTACAACTAAGTACGAGGGTTGTCTGTAAAGTTTCCGAACCCAACATGAAGATGGCAGCACTCGTCAACAAAAATTGGGAAATATGTTATCTTATGCTTTGTAATGTACTCTCTGAAATTTCAGCCATTTTGGACATGGAATTGTTTGTTAACAATCAATCACGTGAGTCAATGCGCATGTTTTTGTGAAAATGGAAAACTGAGTATCGAACTGTCATTGAATATTTGTTTTTGAAAGGCAATACGCCTATGCTAATTTAATGTACTAGGACTCTGCACCATCATTTACCACAGTAATATTTTGGCAGCTGAATTCAAACATTGCCGTATTAGCCAAAACTACAAAAGGAAAATCATCTCCAAAAATGGCAAAGATTGTTCCTTTGGCTGGGAAAGTGGTGGTGACTGTTTTCTAGGATAGTCATGGAACTGTCTTAATCAATCATCTTGAAAGAAAAAAAATTGGCAGGAGCATACTTAGCATCAATACTTGACAAGATGAAGGCAGAAATTGCAGAGAAAGGAGAAAAAGATTATATTTGCAGGAACAAATAAATTTGTTTCACCCCGACCAGCTCACACCTCAGCGGTTGCCACGGCGAAAATCTACGAATTATGGTTTTAACTGCTTGATGACCCTCCTTACTCACCAGATCTAAATCCAATTGACTTTTTTTTTGTTCTCTAGGCTAGAATTTGCGATTGGATGACAGAGATTTTTATCAAATGAGGTGGGCCATCACCTTCGTAAACAACTATTTTGCAGAGACTCACGCAAACGATTGTTGAAAAAAACCACTGCGCATCCAAAATGGTTTAAAAATTTCAGAGCGTATATTCCAAAGCATAGCAAACACACGCTCCCAATTTTTTTGCTGACAAATGCTGCCATCTTCATGTTGAGGTGGCAAACTTTTCAGGCGACCCTCGTGTGTTTTTAACCGCTGTTTACCTTATTGATGTACTTGTCGAGGCTTTCTACCAAGTCTTTCAGTTCGGGAGTGGGCGCCATGTCCTTGGCAGCGACAATCAGCTCCTCCAGAACTATCCAGATCTGCTCGGGCAGTTGCAAGGCCTTGATATCCTCCTTGATCTGTTGGTCAGGAAACAAAAACAAGCATCACACAGCATGATCGGTAGCCAGCCAAAAGTATAAAGTTATAAAAGCATCCGTTTCAAAAAACCAGTCCACTTGCACAGCTGAAAGCATGCTGCCAAAGTTTCAAACACACACGTCAGCCTCACCTGGTTCCATTTTTCTTTGAGGACGTCGAGCTTGGGAAGTTTCTTTATTTGTTCGATGATAGAGTGCACCATGTCTCTGACATCATTGCGCAACTGGATGACTGTTTTGCCGATCACCTTGCCTATTTCTGTAACACGAATCAAAATCACTGCATTGATTAACATGTTATGATTCAAGAGATAACGATACAGAGCTTTTTAATTTCTATTACTTTAATGTCTATGTAATACAAAATATGTACATAGCAGCTGATTGAGAAGAACCAACATGATTATATTCCAATGGAAACATTTTTGCTTTAAACAATGGATGGAACACAATCTATGGTATCCAGATGTAGGTGTGAACAGTATTAGAGGTGGGACGATACCACACTTTCGATACTCGATTCTATATTGTTTTTTCAGTTCGATACTTTCGATACTTCGATACTTTCGATACTCCAGGGAAAATATTTTCCCATTAAGTAACATTTATTACAAATAACATAAATTAGTTTTAAACTATATAAATTCCCTCTTTATTACAAAAATACAAATGAGAACTTTGAGAAGCAAATAAGAAATGTAGTAGTAATTTAATGAAAATACTTTAAATTTATAGTAGATTTAACAGCCAAGCACTAGTTGTAACACAGTCTCTTCAGTACAGTCGGTGCTATTAAAATAACGGAGCAGTAATATAACAGGACAATGGTGCAGTTACAGTTCAGGACACAAAAGCAAACAATGTTTATTTTTTGGATAATTGATAAAATAGCACTGTAACGTAAGACAACAATATGATAGTGTTACGATTTGAAACGCCCGTTAATTCTGAGGTTAAACTCGCGATATCGTTCACACGACAATCCGAATATTTGTCTGAAAATGTTTTAAAAACATTCAACACAAAAGTTTTCTGTGCACATTTTAAAGGCTTTCCCATTCTGTGTTTTTAGGGATGCAAACGATACATCGATGTTTTCAAAACATCGATGTATCGTTCATGAAACATCGATCTTAGCATCGATGTTTTGAAGAGCGATACATCGCCGATGCATCGACGAAAAAGTCCAAAAACATTGACATTGTTCATCATTAAAATTATCCTATTTTTTTATAATATTTTGTCTATCATTTCATGAATATTTATTGAATATATAAAAGAACATTACGATACATTTAGTTTTTAAGATTCAATTTTTTAACTGTCTATACTTACTATAAAACCTATATTTTTAAGTAGGTAGGTATCAAAAATGTTGTAAAAACTGAACTATTTGGTTGATATCAGTATCAATTTTTTTCCAGTACCTACTTTAAGATGTGTAAAATCATTTGGAAAAAATAAATACAGTCAAAAAAATTTGTTTACATAAGAATTACCTTTTAAATTTTGAATAATATAGGGAAAAAGCAGCGAGACTTTATGGATAATTTCATAGCTTGTTGTACACATCATGGCGTTTCTTTTTTTTCTTCAATTAAAAATAAATTGTGTAAAAAAATAGTTATTTTTAAAATGATTTTAGACTTCTTAAAATACTGGGGGTGGGGGGGGGGGGGAACGTAGTCATTTAAATTTGTCCACAACTTTTTGAAGTTTACTGAGAGCTGGTCAAATAGTTCATGCGGATTTTTAAGTTTTCGGTAGCAGACTTTGCTTTTAATACATGTTTTTGTTCTGCATGAGACACGACTGTAAATGGGTTGTGGATATTGTGGTCAGGAACCTGTAGTAGGTATGGTTATTGGCTACATACTATAATTTAAATCATTTTGGCATGTTTTTCCTGATATTTAAAAACATAGGTTAAAACATCGATGTATCGGTTGTCAGAACGATGTTTTTTTGACATTGATGCTTTTTCGTTTGAACATCGATGTTCGTGATATCGATGTTTTTAAGAGTGATGTTGCATCCCTATGTGTTTTACAAAACTTGGTCCGGCGTCAGCCATAACACACCGTGCGTGCACAAATCCGAAATACAACTGTTGCGCCGGGCATCAATTGTACACGATACACATGGCGTCTGTTAACATAATTGTAAGTAAATACTTGCTGACACATTAAACTGTATTGGATATTAATGGTGAAATGCTACAATGCTATATAACAACAATTGTTATAAAAAAGGCAGTGTAAAAATACTTACAAATGGTAAGTTACCAAGGGACTATTTCTTGCGGATGAATAATGTGCGCGGCGGCTGGCAGCCAATAAATATGTTTGTTTGCAAGAGGCTTTGTTATTCCACAACTCAGGTAAGAGTGAACGAAGAACAGGCGTGTTATTGTTATTATTGCGACGGATTGCGGGTGGAGTCAATTAATGTGAAATTTAAGTGCTCAATATTTCTACTAATTTTTTTTTTTTCAAATTTCCTGTGAATTTAATGTCAGAAGTGTTACATATGAAAAACGTAACTTCTTGAACACGAAATAAAAACAACTTAACCTTACTTTACCATTTCTTTACTATTGGCAAGTTGCAGTAACAACTTATATAACTATAATTTATTCTGATGTAAGCCTATTGGTTATCATAATTACGGCTAATAAGCTGTTCTAGTAGTTGTATTTTGTACGATGGCGACTCAAAACTCAATTCAATACAAATGAACAAGCATTCCGGTATCGAAAAAATGTATCAAATTTACAGTTTCGATACTCGATACTTTGCGATACCGTCAAGTATCGAATGTATCGAGGTATCAAAGTATCGAAAATCCCATCACTAAACAGTATATGTTGAGACACATTCATTGGTAGGATTATAGATGTTGACCAATGAAAATGCTGGATTGGATTACACATCCACCCCAATAAACGACATTACGATAACAAACCACAGAGCCACAATGTTTGGTCACAATATGGAAAGTCAAGTAAAGTAAGGGAATTTTTCCAGAAACCTGGAAAATTCACTGAAGTTGCTCGCAGATGACAGGTATTGTAGTACTGGTAACTGGTCAGGATTATAAGTTCTCACAGCAAGCTGGTTGTGTGGCAATGTGGCTGATATGAAACCTGCAGCAGGCTGGTCATGCCAAGCTTGCAGGCTTGAAACGGAAAGCCTTCTCACAGCAGACTTGCAGCAGGCGGGCCACCGCGAGGGGACCTACCTTCCAGGACATCGGCGACGACGGACACCAGTTTCTTGAGGTCGTCCTCGTGGTTCTGCACGATCTTGGCGACGGTGCGGGCGTAGGCCAGCAGCACGGTCTGCACGTCCTCCAGCACGCCGGTCGTCACCTCCACCACCTTCTCGTAGGCCTTGCGCAGCTCGGGCAGCAGCTTCTCCCACGCCTCCGTCGCCGCGTCGTGCAGCTTCTCCAGCCGCTCCGTGACCGCGCGCACCGTCTCGGTGATCGCCTCCAGCACCTCCGCCGCGCCCTGCCGCGCGCGTCCCACCATCTGGTTCCTGCGGCCAGCGGGGTGCTTTACTGGTACCTGGCGTCGACCAGGCTTTACCCACAGTGAAGGGGCTTCATTTGGAGGGATGGGAGTAATTTTAGGAAATCAATATAAACAGTAATTTTTATATTATTATTAACGTCAAGAGTTCAAAATTTCATTAAGAAGTACCGAAATTATTTTAAGAGAAAAAAAGAGAAAAGGGAAGGTTTTTGTTTTTTACGAAATCCCATGTATAGAGTGTTACCTTTCTCTTGTTTTGAAGTACGTCTAAGTTGGAAAATTTTTGTAATTCAAAATTCACTAAGGATGCTGAGTGTAATTTAAATATGACAGTTCAGCTATAATAGTACATTTCACATTACTGTATAATACATGGAAAAGTACTTAATATAAGTTCTCAATAATTTTGTTTTTGCTGCAGCAACCGGCCTCAAACGGCTCATGAGGCCCCAGATAAGGATGAAAACATCGGGTTCAGAAGAGAACCCCAGGTTAGCTTGTATATTAGCCCAGTACTGCCAGATTTACTACAGGGCGGGCAGAGGAGAGGTATGTTTGGATGATATTTTAACATCCTAAAAATTTCAATAACAAGGCTTCCCGAGACTTTTTTTACTTGTTTACGGCTTGATATTACCTAAAAAGGAATCAGCCAGTAGCATATGCCAGATTTTTTCAAGGTCAGGACGTTTTTAGATGAATATTTAATCGTGACTCTCCAAATACAATCAAAATGAGGGCTGTATATGTGTTTCTCTCTCAAGTGAGATTATATGTATAATTCTTTTCCGCTATATTATGTTTCAAAATACACTGATGTACCTTTTTTTCCTACCCACCCCTCTGTCCTATTCACCCCATTTTACAGTATGTATTTACTTGTACTTTTTGAAAATATATTATGCAGGAAATTTTCTTAAAAGTGTTTTTCTTTAATTCTTTTATGCATTTGATAAGTACATTTTCATGTGCAGGGACACCCACAAACCTTTATTAGTTGTTTAAGTATTCTTTGTATTAGTATTACATTTTTTTGTACTGTTTTTTTTGCGAAGGCTGCAGCCCGTAAATTACCTTGAAGTTGTGTTTTTGTAAATTAACTTCAAGTCCATGTCATGCCACAAATCTGGTGTGATTAAACATGCTAAGGGCAGTAATATATTATTTTATTTCTGGCATCATCCTGTCCGGTTTTGGTTTCATAGTTTCCACGTTTTGTAGACATCATAGGCGACTGCGTACCCTGACTCGTGGTCAGAGTAACTCCAGCTACGCCTCACTACGTAAAATTGAAGGTTAAAATCATGTAATGCATTTAGGAATAAAAAGAGGAAATAGGTCAACTTATGAAACTCACATAGGGAAAAAACTTTCTGGGATGTTGTGTATGATTTTTGAGGACTTTGTAATTATCGTGGCTCCGCAGATACCCTGCCACACCGACGAGGCGTCAGACGCTCCTGGCTCAGAGGAACTGACCAGTGCCGTAGCCAGGATGTTGTGAAGAAGGGTGTCCGGTGTATAACAATTATGTCAGTATTTGTCAATGAATAAGTTTCCTTTATAATTGAATTTTGAAAGAAAATTGATCATCTCTAAAATCTCAGGGAATAGAAGAGTTTTAGAAATCCAACATTATCACATAGAAAATTAAGTAATGATTTAGCTCTGGGAAAGAAAATTGAACATTTTTTTTGGTTTGTATTTAACTGTTTTTTATACTCAAGACAACATTTTAGTGGTTATATAAAAAGAAGTCATATATATGTGATCGTAAATGCATGAAAACTCACGTCAAGTTTTGGTGCAAACCGGCAACAAATTAAGATTACTTGGAAAAAACAATTCCTGCCACTTCTGTGTACGAGGCATGTCTGGCTACAACGGGGAGGAAATACATTATCGTGGCCCATTAAACCTTATGTAGGTGGCTACTACTAGCTCGCTGTGGGAAAGGTTTTGATGGAGATTAAAAAACTAGCTTCTACTGCGCAGCTTAGGTTCCCCCCTCCCTTCTTTGCGACAGAGAATTTCCGTCACTCCGCTCTCTGTCGCAAAGAAGGGAGGGGGGGAACCTAAGCTGCGCAGTAGAAGCTAGTTTTCGTCAGTTTTTTAATCTCCATCAAAACCTTTCCTACAGCGAGCCAGTAGTGAGTTCTTGTAATTTTCTCGTTCCGTCTTAACGTGTTCTCTTTAACCTCCGAGACGCTGGAGGGGAGGAGGGGGTTCCTGGGACTCACAAGTACTGGGACAGCTCCTTGATGGCCTTGTCTTCGCTGATCTCCCGCTGGAGCTCCTGCAGCTGCTGGCGGTACGACTCCAGCAGGGGCTTGAGGTCGGGCCGGGCCTGCCGCAGCACCGCCACCAGGTCGCCGAGCTCCGTCTGGGCCTCCTTGCCCAGGGCCACGGCCGCCTCCTTCAGGTGGCGCGGTACGTCCAGCTCCGAGGTGCATGTCTCCTGCGGCAGTACACCCTCGCGATCAGTCCGTCCACTCCTCTCCTGCGGCAGTACACCCTCGCGATCAGTCCGTCCACTCCTCTCCTGCGGCAGTACACCCTCGCGATCAGTCCGTCCACTCCTCTCCTGCGGCAGTACACCCTCGCGATCAGTCCGTCCACTCCTCTCCTGCGGCAGTCCACCCTCGCGATCAGTCCGTCCACTCCTCTCCTGCGGCAGTCCACCCTCGCGATCAGACCGTCCACTCCTCTCCTGCGGCAGTCCACCCTCGCGATCAGTCCGTCCACTCCTCTCCTGCGGCAGTACACCCTCGCGATCAGTCCGTCCACTCCTCTCCTGCGGCAGTCCACCCTCGCGATCAGTCCGTCCACTCCTCTCCTGCGGCAGTACACCCTCGCGATCAGTCCGTCCACTCCTCTCCTGCGGCAGTACACCCTCGCGATCAGTCCGTCCACTCCTCTCCTGCGGCAGTACACCCTCGCGATCAGTCCGTCCACTCCTCTCCTGCGGCAGTACACCCTCGCGATCAGTCCGTCCACTCCTCTCCTGCGGCAGTCCACCCTCGCGATCAGTCCGTCCACTCCTCTCCTGCGGCAATCCACCCTCGCGATCAGTCCGTCCACTCCTCTCCTGCGGCAGTCCACCCTCGCGATCAGTCCGTCCACTCCTCTCCTGCGGCAGTCCACCCTCGCGATCAGACCGTCCACTCCTCTCCTGCGGCAGTCCACCCTCGCGATCAGTCCGTCCACTCCTCTCCTGCGGCAGTCCACCCTCGCGATCAGTCCGTCCACTCCTCTCCTGCGGCAGTACACCCTCGCGATAAGTCCGTCCACTCCTCTCCTGCGGCAGTACACCCTCGCGATCAGTCCGTCCACTCCTCTCCTGCGGCAGTACACCCTCGCGATCAGTCCGTCCACTCCTCTCCTGCGGCAGTCCACCCTCGCGATCAGTCCGTCCACTCCTCTCCTGCGGCAGTCCACCCTTGACCATAGTTCCTTCACTCGCAATAACCAAGCCATTACGGAATTCAATCACAATTGGACGTAGTTATGCAAAAAGGAACCAACCCACATGAAACCTATTCTGAGTATTTTGAAGTAAAAGTTAATTATAAATTGTAATTCTTCTATTGATAATATAATGTGGGTATAATTTTAATGGTCTAGTATAAATACTGATATTATAATAGCTACGACGGTACGATCAACCTTGTACAATTTTAATTTATTTTCAAATAAAATATAACAAAATTGTGGGTTGGTTCCTTTTTGCATGACTACGTCCATTTTGTGTGTAGCATCTGAATTAAATTGTAATAGAGTCAAAACTTGCACACAATTTTGTACCGCCGCACCAAAATTAATTTTATTTTCAGGGAATGTAAAATACATTTTAAAATGGCTACACCCATGGTTCGAAAAAAAAATACTTTCCACTGTGACAAACTTAAAAAAATACTTTGAAGCCATACGAACAAAGCAAAAGTTTAGAAATTGCCTAAAAAAAAAAAAAACACACTGGATACCATTAACTTTTCCCCAAACTACATGAATCAAATCAATGGCCTCGGTGTTATTTTAGGTGAAACTTTGCATTGTTTCTTTACATTTAATCTGGGATATTTGAACTAACCATTCTTTACTACATGTAATTGTTCACCCTTGGAACAGAAACAACTTTGTACTTATTACATTATAACAAGTAACAACACTATTGTATTTAATGAATTAATTTGCACTATAACTCCTATTTCATAACTAGGAACTGTGAAAACACTTTATAGCAATATAGTTTTGTAATAACAGGGTTTTAATTAATGAGGTTTCTCTGCGTTTTGGACGTACCCATTCATACTGATTGTCGTACAGGAAATGCGAAGAACGGACAAAGAAAAGATGAATACACAAACACACAGAAAACAACCCAAAATCAGCAGATGTCAAATGTTAAATCCATAGACAGCACACAGAATTATATGGGAAGGAATTATTCAGAACAATACCATAGCTCAGGACTGACTTAGAAAACACTGACATGAAACAAGACAGTTGCAAAAAGAACAGCAATAACTTGGACCACACAGCCACACAGGAACCAGCAGAGGAACCCACATGTAGCTCGGTGCAATGACCATGGGGATGTTCTACGACGATAAAAAAAGCCAACATATGACAGCTCTGTGCTGTTAATGAAGGGGAGAATGCACGAAATAACATAACAAAAACTTTATGTCACCATAACACAGAAGAAAAAAATAGAAAAAAATAGGTATGTATTTTATTATATTCTGAAAATTTAAAACACAGGACGTTTGCTTCCATGCATGATTACTTTTTATAATGATGAAAAATTTTCCACTAAAAAAAAAAGGTTAATTTTAACTCTTTACCGCTGAACACCCCTCCCCCCCCACAGACACCTAATTATGTGAGGAATCCATACAAGGGCTAGGAAACTAACAAATTGTAATTCCTGTCACGTTTCCCTTGGTGGTACTTTAGTCACAAAATAAAAAATAAATAAAAAATTCTACAACATGCAATGCACAGTTTAGTTACATCTGATGATGAAATCACAAAAAAAAAGGTAAGACAGGGCCCAAAAAAATTCAGTTGGTGTGCGGTCCTCTGCGAAATATCTACCTATGTCATTTGAAAAAAATTTAGGGAATTTGTGACTACCTAGACCACACACGTGGGGGGCTGAAATCATATAGACAATTAAAATGGGCGTAAGTGGGCAAAAACAGCAATGCTGTGAAATGCAGTCTTAAAGGGCAGCCACGGACACGGCATCACGACCGGACCGCCAGGGGGCTTGCTCGGGACTGACCAGGAACTTGACGATGTTCTCCGTGGACCAGCTGAGCTGCGTCCTGAGGAACGTCTTCTCGTCCAGCGAGACCTGCGCGTTGACCAGCTCCTTCTTCACGCCGTCGTTGATGGTGTCCGCCCGCACCGCCAGCTCCGAGAAGATGTCCGCGACCAGGGCCGCTTCGGCCTTCGCGCTCGGCTGCCCTGCGGGACACCGCCACCGTCCGGCCCACGATCAGAACAACTTGTCCAACGCACCGGAGTAACATTACAGGTTCCGGCCACGAGAACCGATTTGCATTCACGTGTTTCCTGGCCTCATGTGTCGTAATTTTAATTTATTTTTTCATTCCACAGAATACCTTCTGTATGTTTACTCCAAAACTCATAAACAGTCACAACCAAGAAATATGTCTACGGAACACAATTACCACTTCTGTGACCATCCATTATGGTTTTCAGAACCAGTCAAGTGGCTGTACACATCCAACATACTGAAATAACATTACAGGTTCCGGCCATAAGAACCAATTTGCATTCACGTATTCGCTGGCCTCATATGTCGTAATTTTAATTTATTTTTCATTCCACGGAATACCTTCTGTATGTTTACTCCAAAACTCATAAACAGTCACAACCAAGAAATATGTCTACGAAACATAATTACCACTTACCACTTCTGTGACAATCCATTATGGTTTTCGGAACCAGTCAAGTGGTTGTGCACAATATTTGAAAACCAAGGAGTCAAAAGAGATTTGCTTATTTGGTGCAACAATATTCTCACCTGAGGCAGAGGCATGACAAGAGAAGAGAAAAAAGAAAGAAAGAAAGAAAAAAAAGATGAAATTCTTAACAAGATTTTCATGTTTTCACACATACATTCCTGTAAATACTGTGATTTTAAATGCACAGTGCTCATATATTATATTAAAAAAAAATCACTTTCATAAAATTGGCCAATAGACGTACTTTAAAGTGCGTTAACCATTTTTCTTGCTTTCTGATGGACTGTGGTAAATGACTGGTTACGTTCCATTCACGCGTACGATTTCAAACTCTGTTCTGTTAGCTTTTATGTTACTACTACAGTAAAACCCTTTGACAGAAATCTTGTTTAAGAAATTTTCCTGCACTTAAAAGTTTAAAAAAATTTAACTATTAATACGTACAAATTTTACCATTTTGATAAGGTTTCCCCGTTTATAAAACTAAATTTCTAAGTACTGCAAGAAACTCCTTAATTGGGATTCACTGTACGAAATCATAGCTGTTCGGTGATGTGCCCTACTTTGCTTGTATATCTGCACGTAGAGGGCGGGGGTGGTCTTGGCGTCGACCACCAGCATGACCGGCTCGATGTCCACCAGCCGGATGAGCGTCTGGGTCGTCACGGTGCCGGCGTCCGGCCGCTGCACCTTGCCCTCGATGGACAGCAGGTCGGCGTCCGGGCCCTTCACCTGCAACGCACACACACACACACACGTCGCGGTGCCGGACACAGCTCCGGAGCGGCACTACTGCACTCTAGCGGTTAAAAATAAGCCAATTTGGCGGCGGCGAACTCCAGCAGACAACCAGGTGGTGCATCCAAGATGGCTGTTAAGACATAATACTGGTGGTGAAATATATATTTCTTAACATCAGTTGTAGGGGATACAGTCTGCCAGTAGCCGCCATGGGGGAATGACTTGTCACTCCTTGTTACTCCTAAAGGTATGCATGTATAATATTACATGAAACAAATCTAAATATCTCAATCTTCTTAGCATCATACATTTACATTTTTTTTTATTAATTTTTTTTTTGTGAAGTTTCTCTTGCTGTGTCAGTTGGTAACAAATAATTTAAATTTTTATTTGATTTGAAACAGATGGCCAACCCAACTTCACTCCTTTCATGGGCCAGACATCAATTCTGAAACTGATCTGAGGGTCAGATACATATGAACTAATATTTCATTAAAAAAACAAAACAATTATATCTTATATTTGGCATGTAACGAAGAAATGAAAAATAAATAAATAATTTAAAAAAATTATACAATTTGCAAAAAAAAAAATTATTAAAAAAAATTGGTGCATACTTACGTACGTACGTTAGAAGTTATACTTACGTGGAATAATAAAATTCTAACTTCAATTTTTTCACGCAAATAATTAATAGAAATAAAGTAATATAAAGACTGGAGTGATATCATAAATACTTAATGGTTGGTTGGTAAAGTATAAACTCAGTCAAATTAAATTTTTTTTAATAAATACTCTGTATTCAATATTAATATAAACATATGCATTAAATTCATTATTTAACTTGGTGAAATAATCAGGATCATAAACTAACTTACATAAATATACTTGATAAAGTTTATAACACAATTTATATCACTAATATTCACAATAAAATTTTTTTTTAATGATATGATATTCAATATCAATCACTAAAGTATAAGATTACAAAGCAGGTGGTATACCTGACAATGTTTCTTTTCTTGGGAGACTGTTAAGGGGGCTGTGCGAAACTATGCCGTGGGCCGGACGTGACCGGCGGACTGCCTGTTTGCCACCACCGTCTACAGGTGACAGGTTTGATTCACAGCCGAGTAGGGGTTTGAAAACCTTCCTTCGCAAGAGTTGCATGGTCCCTTCGTGTTAACTCTGCGGAGTATCATTCAGCCTGTCCTAGTCTACCCTAGTCTCCCGATATAATCATCTTTCCATGGTGGCGCTAACAGAGTCCCAATAAAGACCTCTCTAAGCTGATCACAACACTAATCTTCCGACGGTATAAAGTTTTAAAAGTAAGATTTTTAGCACTGACTCTTCATTATAATAATTAAAAAAATCAAGGTAATTGCACATGTAGAAATGTATTTCTGAATCGCTTGGGTACTGTCTTGATGATTACGGAACATAAATTCCTGCGACCGTCTAGTGGTGAGGTAAAGATCACCATGTGAGGGCGATGCCTCGAGCGTCCCTCCTTCCGGACGAGACGGCAGAGAGGAGCTCTTACCCTGACCGTCAGCCCGTTCTTGTCGGCGACCAGCTTGCTGATCAGCTGCTTGGTGGCGTGCTTCACGTCGATGTAGCTGAGCACTGCCTCGTGCTCGACCCCGCTGGCGGAGGCTTCAGTGTGGCCGATCAGCGATATGTCCAGGTTCAAGCCCTGGAGCACAGAGAAAATGTTGTGCGGTGATCAGGATGAAAGGCAAAGGCCGAGACCAGGTCTCAGTCGTGGTGAACCGTGCTCTTTCGTGCTCTCACTCTCTCTTGTTGGCATCAGAACTACTATGTCACACATAATACCATCTGCTGGTCCTCTCTCGAAGAGAGCACGCGAGAGAGAGCAAAACGAGGGCAAGCGTTCTGGAAACTTGCCGTATTCACGCAACGTACGTACTTACAACTGTGCATCGAGTCTACTGCAGGAGTGTAGTGACGTGTCAGTTATACTTTTTTCCCGGTCCTCGGGTTCACTTCCAATTTTTAAAACTCGGTTCTCGGCTCTGCAGAATTTATAGTCGTGCCAAAGGTATTGTTTACAAGAGATTAAGTAAACCAAAAAAAAATATTATAAAGTATTTTGGCAGTTACAGCACATAAAAGCAATTGAAAATTATGTATGTATTAAATGAGTAGGGGATGTAACCTTGTTTATGTTCCTGACACATCCTGGCACCGTTCTCTTTCCGTCTGGTTGGGTTAGGACAAGGGTGTGAAGGACTGGAAACAGAGGACAACTGCTCGCTGTCACCGCCAGGGCATTTTTCAAAGATTTACGAAACTTTGCATTCACTTGTCACAGGGGCTTCAAGGGAAGTTAGAAATACGTGTGCGTGGGTCGCAGAAAACACAGGTGTTTTTACCAGAAGTCCACTGTGTTTTCACCGGGAAACGTTTGGCTGGAAAGCTCTCTGTACCTGGTTTTATTTACGACAGTCTGTGCCAGTTGCATCAAGGTCCAGGTACATTGACGATGACCGATGACCGATGACCGACGGAACCGAGAACCGGGAAATACAAATGTTTGCTCTTTTAATTGCATACACGTGAAAACTGTTTAATTGATTTTATTGTTTACTGGTAACCAACTCAGGGCAAACAATTGAGACAAGCCTGGGGTGGACATTGATCACATGAACCTCAATTGTATGAGCATGTTGTCTCAGCGCTCACGGCAACAGGAAACCCTCCTTTTGTGGTGTGGCAGGTAAGGATTAGTGTAACTTAGTTTTATTCACCACCATTCAAAGTGACACAGGAATAGTACAACTACATGAAAACCTGAAAAACTGGCAAAAATCCTTAATATCTTTTACAACTGACAAATTCAAGTACAGTCCATTGTGGATTAGGTGTATAAATACTTTTGAGATGAACAGTTGAAAAACTCACTGCCCGTGAAATGAAAATGACAGAAAGTGTTAACACTCTGGTGTATGCCATATCAAGAAAATTATTTCCTTCGTTCCACGTCTTAAAATAATATATGTTTGAAATTGGAGGTCCCTAAAAACTTATTTATTTTTGTTTATGTTCATAGAAAGAAGATTTAGCATGACAGAATATTAAGTTTATACTTCCAACAAATGTAACAGTTTCGCCTTGTCGAAGCATGTCTACAACTCACTAGGCTCATGGCAATTTTGCTCATATGTATGGCGGAAGGTTACTAAAAGCAGATAATGTGCAAGACTTCCAAATATGACAGTTTTAAGTAAACCAGAAAATGTATATAATTTAGTTTCTGAAAGAATAGTATAAAAAATTTGTATTTACTCGAAAATAATGCGACCCCAAACTTTTTGATTATGAGCTAGAGAAAAAATACTTTATGGAGTTGAAATCGCATTCAAGTACATATCACTTAGAAATATTAAAAATTAGTTTTATTACATATTTACTAGACCTTTTCTAGTTGGTGCCACTTTCGTAAGTAGAGTAATTTACACTGCCTCTTTTGAAACACCAAGCCGCAGTTTGAAAAAATATGTAGTGTTTTATGACTGTAGTTCAAAATCGGTGGTTCAGAAAGCAAAGAATGCAGTGATACAAGGTGGTCTCCTGGGAGGGTGGAAGTGGAGGGGTAGGGGTGGGGGGCTTTGCCAGCAGCCACTGCGAAGAGAAGTGGAATAAACCCTGATGACAAACTCCATTTGCACCCTCTCACTCATCGCGCATTCCAAGTCTTATCCTCTCTCATCCGTCACACCTGTTGCAGAGGTTCAGGAAGCCCAGGACCAAAGTAGCATAAGTGGCGCAGTTAAGAGGCAGAGCGTGTAGTTTTTCAAACCAAGTCTGTTCCCAGTGGCAATGTACAAGTTCGCAATTATAATGTGAACCCCACTTTTTAGTTTCAGGAGTTCTGATGAAAATCATCCAGTAAATACGGTGCGTTTCTACACCTTGCACCACCGTGGCCGCATCCACACACACGAGCTACGAGTAGACAGCGTGATCGTACCTGACTGTGAATCTTCACGGCGCCATTGATTCGGTGACCTTCGTTGAGGCGGGCGCCCGTGCACTGGGTGGTGATCTTGATGGCTTGCTCCCGTTTCTGCATCAGGTCCACTTCCAGAGTCCCGTCCAATAGTTTCGTTAAGGGGTCCCCGATTACGGCGTTGAGCTTCACGTACAAGTCCTGGCGAGGAGGATAAAAAAAAACCTCTATAGCAAGCAGTTCACTTGCATTCCCCACTATGCTCACAGCAACCTCAATAACAACACAGTATTTCACTAGCAAGAAACTTTTACAACTATGTAGAAGGTGCTGTCGTTTAAAGAGAAATAAATTTTGAAGTCATTGCATATTGACATTATAAAACTTTCAAGTGAACCAGGTAATTGTTATCATGGTGGGTTGTCTAGCTGGGCCAACCAGGAATGTAGCAAATTGGTGCACTTAAATGAAAAAAAAAATAATAATAATTTCCTAATTCCTTTCTTAAATAACTTTTAGTTCAAAACAAACTCTATGTGCCCTTCACAAAAACTATTTACGTTACTTATCTGTACCTTAATGTCCAGTATGGTACTTCCACATTTCTTACGTGCATAGTGATATCGAGAACCAGATGAATTAAGCCCTGCCAAAATTAATTTTTAAAACTGTTGCTATAGTTTTTATTCTGAGCTATAAATCACAAACATCTTAAATCGATCACCATTCAAAGAATGTACATATCCTGATTATACCTCCTCAAAGCATGTTGCATATTAATAAACATGTTACAGTCTGAAACTATGGGAGAAAATAAGTAACTAACTGATAATTTGATTCAGGGTCTATGAAATGTAGAGCAATAATGTAAACGCCATGGTAGCTAAAATTTCCACTGTGACTTAATGTTTGGCTTTGAAGCCAAGATATCAGAGTCTAATGAAACTTAAATCCTGACTTACCTACAAATTTTCAGTGACTAGTTTATTAATTTATTCATAGTGGGTCAAGGAAGAAGTTACAAGCATTCTCTTGTATTTTGCAAATAAGTACACGTACGATTTAAGGATTTAACAGTAATTAAAGCAATTTTTTAAATTTTAAGCAATTTACTGAAATGCAAGTGTAACATTTCATAAAGCTGTAATATTCTTATTTTAAATTTGTTGTGTTCGACAATCTTTCAAGTGAATCATGTTTTTTTCCTGCTGTTTGACCGTTGGCGTGAACAGTCGGTTAGTCACATTAAGCCACGCAATCGGTAGATACGTCCAGGGGCGTAGCCGGGGGGGTGGGGGGGGGGGGGGGTTTAGGGGTTCAAACACCCCCCTCCCCCTTAGCCCCAAATCTTTAATTAATTTCTTATTCGTCACTCAAACAAATTTCATAGTATGTATTAAGATTAATAAAAATTTTACCATTACAATATTTACATTTAAGTACCGAAAACTGCTTAAATAGCACTATCTTACACCTTAAAATCCAAATTTTCCCGGGGGAGGACCCTCGGACCCACAGCTTAAATACGGGGGGAGGGGGGGGGGGTGGAGAGAAGGTGTACTTCTTAACACCCCCCACACACAAATCCTGGCTACGTCACTGGATGCGTCGAAGCGACAAGTGTTTGGACATCGGCACGTCCCACTCACCTTCCTGAGCGCCGGATGCGTGAGCCTGGCCTCAGAGGCGACGGTGATCTCGTTGTTGGCCAGCTCCGCCTTGTACGCGACGACCAGGCCCGTCTTGAGGTCGGGCTGGCGAGTCTGGTCCAGCCACACGTTGCCGACCAGCGACAGGTCGACCAGCGTGGACCTGTCGTCCAGGACGAGCCGCGTCTGCACCTTGCCGGCGATCACCCTCTCCGGCAGCGTGATCACCACTCCTGCACGGGGGGGAGGCACAGGTTCACGTCTGTCCACCGAGGCCACAGGCGAGACACACGCCGTCATGTTCGCGACCGCGGCCGTGCCAGATTATCGAGCGTGAGCATAGTTTCAACTAGAATCACCAAACACAAATTAATATACAGCATAATGTTACTTAAAACTTAACTTCTTCATAGAAGTTAAACCACAGGTAAGAACTGGTATTCTTAAAAAAAAAAAAATAATTATGGAAATGTACTTAGTGTTTCCTGTTTTTAGCGTAGTACAATTCAGATTTCACAAGTCATCATCATCATCATCATCATCATCATGATCATCAACAAAAGCTTCCAGCCTGTGGCTGGGACATTTTACTTTGCTGACCCGGCCGTAGGCTGGAAGCAGTTGAATATGACGAAGAGTTGTGAAATGTAATATTCTATAAAAAAGGATATGCTGTGTACTGATCTGGGCGAACTGAAAATGGCAGCAGAACATTAATGCGCAGTCCTGCCAAAAAAAAAAATCTGAACCTGAGAGGTTGGATAGGTACCGCATTACAGAATGTGGCGAACCATGGACTTCTGGACCAAAAACCTTTTTACAATACAAGGGTTTCAGAACACTTGGGTACCAACTCAGTGTGCTCACAAATTTGAGTCATTCATTCGTACCAGGTGTTGAGATGGAACTCACGACCCCGAGTACAGGACCTTTAATGATTAAGGAATCCTGACGCAACCCCCCCCCCCCCCCCTTCCTGAACTGAGGCGGCAATTTGAGCACGCCATTCATCGCGTTACTTTGACGCGGCAACACAACAAATGACACTAGTAAATTAAAAAAAAATGTGATAGTTTAAAACTAGTGTTGGAAAGCACACAATTACTTACACACTGTGGTTTGCTTTTGCTCATTTAAAATTATGATCCTCTTACTCACACGGAAATTGTGGTATCAATAAGAGCACACTATAGTTTATTATTACGAAGAAACTTTGTCGCTTTGTTTTCAATTCTCACATAGAGGGCTTTAGAGTATTCATTCAATCATAGAGGAGAGAAAGAAAGCCTTAATGCATCTTGCTTCAGCATTAAAGCCATTGTAACGTTTTTTTGGCTGCTTACCATAAAAAAAATTTTTATTTCTTAAGGAATAGTATTCTTGAAGTTGAAAATTATATTATTTATTTTTAAGAATAATTCCGTCATAAAATTACTATCAACATTCATAAAATCTATTAATAGAGGTAAATATTAGATATAATTTCTCCTCAAAGCCGCCAAACTCAAAAAGTAAAGTACGAAAATGCTCCCGCAAAGATATTATTTTATTGGAAGCTTAGTTCAAGCATAGTACATGTAAATACATTTATTTGTAGCTTTTAAAGAAATGCATTATTCCTTGTTTAATTTTCATGCTGGTTGTGGGCAGGGCTGTCAAAAGGGGCGAACGGGTAAAATTCCAAGAACACCAAAATAATAATTAAAAAAAACATGGACAAGAAAAAAAAAAACCAATATTTTCATGATCGAACCTTTAGGCTTTCAATGCTTCTAAGGGAAAGAAACAAATTGGTGCAAAAACTTTTGCAGAACGGGGTAGCCTCCGTACAATGTGTTTTTGTGTAAATGGTACGGGAAATTCAGTCCTGCCAATGTTTATATTTCCTCGCGTAAATTATCTTGAATATTTTGTCAGAGGGGGCCGTACTGGTTGTATAGGAACCGCCAATAAGTCTGGATGGATGCAAGGAAGTGATTTTCTATTATTCATGAGACATTTTGCAAACCATGTTCGCCCTACAATTGAAAGGAAAGTGCTAAAGTTATTAGACAATTTAATGCGCAAAGCTTCACATCGGACGCGGAGCATCGCTTCACGACCGGAACCTCCGAATGAAACGAACGGCAGATTTCCCCCGGCGGAGTCGAACCCCGACGCTGGAAAGAATGAATCCCGGCGACGGGAAAGGGGGGGGGGGGGGGGCGGTCACCTGACTCGTCCTTGTGCGCGTAGACGTGGGCCTTGTAGCTGATCTCCTCGTTGCCGGACAGCTTGACCTCCAGCCTGTGGTCCAGCGGGACGGCCGGGGTGATCGCCGTGGTCGCAGTCACCTCCAGGCTCTCTGGCACGACGATGAGCTCCTTCAGGTCCACGACCAGCAGGTAGCTGTGGTGCAGCTCCCCCTTCTCTGCAAGCCGCGGCACCGCCACACGTCAGCCACACCCGACACACTGGCACCCGACACCCGACACGATCACACCGCAGTAGCGGATCCACAGGCGGGGGCTAAGGGGCTCAAGCCCCCTCCAAAAGCACCTGCGTCCATTACTGTTTTAGTGTTTGCCTTGATAAAGCCTAGCCTCAGCTTGGTCAAGCCCCCTCCAGAAGTATCTGGGTCCTCTATTGTTTTAGTGTTTGCCTTGATAAAGCTTAGCCTCAGCTGGTTCAAGCCCCCTCCAAAACCAAAATCCTGGATCCGCCACTGTGACACCACAGAGCGCGTACTGCGAGTATTCCAAAAATATTTGACATTCGAAAATCGTGAATAATTTTACATTAAACTCAACATTTCAAACTGAGTATCTTTTTTAAATTATCTGTTGCCATTAGATAGGCCTACAATATGTGAGACTCGTTCACAAAAAAAAGGGGGTTGTCTGTAAAGTTGGTTTACGGACGATAATTTTACGTGATAATGTCATAAGAAAACATTGATGAAAAATTAAAATACTTTTTAATTCTCAAAAATTATTTACAGTTTTTGCAAATTTAATTTAAATAATTTGTTTAAAATTTAATCACGAACAATTATTTAAGAAGCCCGCCTTAACCTGTTTGATATAGAATATTTTCTCACACGGTGGTTGGCTGGTTCTTGCATGCTCGGCTCAGGCGCAACGTGACAATGGGTCATGCTTTTTCGTGTGTGCAGCCGGCGTTCATTGATTAATAAGACGTTATCACATCAAAAAATTATGAAAAAAAAAAAAGTAACATATTTTATTAAGAAATTAAAATTTGTATTTTTTATTTAAAACATTAATGTCACATTGTTTTTAATATTTTTACAAATAATCAGTGATGATTTAAAATACTTAATAGTACTCTTTCATGTGTGTATAATCAGTCAGATGAAACAAAATAATTTTCAAACTTAAAATTTCACTGGTTTAAGAAAATGCACTGCCAGATTTTTTGATGTGTAAACATCTTAGCTCTCGGTATACAGCATTTGGTAGGAGTAATTTCGTGAATTGATTGGAATGGAATTGTGTCCCAAAATTTGGTGCTGTCATCTGTGGAAGTATCAGAAATCTGGATAAGATAACGAACTTGTGGGATTCACTCATATACATTAACTTTCATGAAAATTGGGGAAGTACGTAGCATAGTAGTGTGCCAAAATAAACTTTATAATAGTACAACTATGGTTTAATATGTTATGATATAATTATAGTCATAAAATCAAATAATGACAACTTAAAAAAAATGCATTACAATTTTGACACTCAATCATTAACACTGAAATGTATAAATAGCACATCATTCATCACACTGTAGACACACAAAAATTGGTAGTCTACAAATACTCAATGTCATTGTGAATAAAAGAATTTTGTGATTAAATTTTTACTGTTATATCTTAAAATGTTGAACCAGCTCAATAAAGTTAAGGTTTGTTTATAGGAAGTATTTACAGAATGATTTCTGTCGTTTAAGCAAAAACAAATACTACTTAGTGTTACAATATGTGTTTTAAACTTATTCAAGTTAATTTTAGTTTTAATGCAGCTATTGGATTGCAACTTTTAGCTTGATAAATTCTTAAAAGATAGCATCACATTCATAATGCTTTAGAGAAACAACAAAATGTTGAGAATATCTTTGATGCCATGTATGTTTCTACACAATTTACCTGGCTTATAGGTATTTTTAAAGTTTCAAGTTGCTACCGCAATGGGGGTTGAAGTGTTCGTCGAAGTTTAGGGCGACACCACACGTATAACGGGCATGTGGACCCGGCAACTCTGTTCTCAGGGCCGTGACGTAGCCCGTGTGTGGCGAGGCCCGTTTCCCTCTGTATCACTCAAAACCTCCGAGAACTACGACAGGTGCATGAAGCTCCTTCCTCTCGCAGCGCTCGCGACTCACTGACCGTTCGTCCTCGCTCTGCAACTCTCGGGAGCAGAGCACTGACGTCACATCAGCGGGCACGGGCCAACACACGCACGCACGGACATACACACACACACACACACTTCGGCGGGCGGTCGTACAGGGTGGTGGTGGAAGGAGGGGGGCTCTCAGCGTGTAAGGGGAGAGGTGGTGGCACATCGGGCTCAGAAGGGCGCAGCCCGGGACGATGTCAAAGTATATCAAATTATGACTATTCAAGTTTACGAAATCTATTCTAGAATAGTTTCAAAACCATAAGATTTACTTTGGCACACCAATATGCTTAGTACATTCTCCCATATATGGATGCATGTTGCCACACGTGAATCCTCCTTCTAGCTGACTTCGGCTCTTAGCTATAGCAGTTTCTGCAAGTATGCGCACTGGACTTTAAACCTTTAAATTTCAGTTGTGTAATGCGTGCTTATTTCAATGCATTTCTGGCGCATACTAAAATTTCACCCTCGACGCACCTAAAGAAGTATAACCTCAAAAATGCAGGCGATGATAATTGCAGTCTGGGGAAAATGTCACGTGTTGTTTGGTACTCCTGATGTTGGACTAGCCCTGAGAATTCAATTGTACCACCTTGATAAACAGAATGATGGTTAGGTTTTAAAAATGGGAAAATATTTTTTTTTACAGTTCTTCCATTGAAATGTATACTTATCTTATATTCATCACGCTCAGCATTATTTTAAAGAATTCTACGTTAAAATTCATGTCTGGGTTTCGTATTATAAGAAAGTGTCTCGAGAATTTTCTCGTCACCGAGGTTAGATGTTTACACAGCACTGGTGAGCGCTGAAAAACTTGCGCACCATTTTTTTAATTATATTTTCAGTTATAATTTTGTAACCGTACCTTCGTCGACCTGCAGTTTTGTGTTCATTTTCGCCACGGAGCACTGTTGCTTGGCTCGCGTCCTGCACAGCTCGTTAGAGATCAGCAGCTCACGGTCGGTCAGCTTGTAGACGGCGTCGTACGACCGTTCACCCAGGTCCACCTTCAGCTTTGCCTGCGCGCCATCGACACCACACACCCGGTGAAACAAGGAAACGCTCACGTACAGATTGATCTGGTAATCTACGTGGTCGAATACGAGAGGAAAAAAAAAACACACACACACACAAAACACAACAAAAACAAGAGACCAAACAGTGACCTCTACCAGGAGATTTTCATCACAACTTCTTACGACAATATTGCTGGGAGAAACTGCCCAGGGACATCAAAAATTTCGCAAGTTCCTTTGACGACAAGTTGAACTCATAAAACTTTTCGCATTTTTTTTAAAAACATCATTGATTGGGCTTTAGTTGTTGTGACATGCCACCAAGGTATAACTACACCAATCACAAACAAGCAGAAACAGAACTAATGAATCAAATTTTAAGTAATTCCAGACAGGACAGTACCCAATGATCAAATGGATAAGGTTTGAGGAGAGACAGAACCATCACGTTTACCCCGCAGATCATTGAACCCACAAAATTTCCGGGGCTCTATTAATTAATGCCTTTTGACTCTTTAACATTTGATTTTCGTGGGAGCTGATTTTAGGTGTGGTTTAGTTTTAAGAGTATTTAAACTTTTAAAAGCCAACGGAGAGTAACCTATAATTAAATAAAAATCATTGGTTCTGTAGCTGTTTGCCTGAATTTCAAGCAGTATTTGTTGCATTTAATGTGATGCCATGATGAGGGCAGAAGTAATAATGGTTTTTGAGTGGTTGATGGATGCAGAGAGTCGAATAATATACAGTAAATGAGAGTTATTATAGAGTGCAGTAGAGTCAAAGTAGAATTAAACAATTTAACAGTAAAGTAATAAAGTTGTGTTAAAACTTTGTAAAGTATATTTTCCTAGCCAATATTAAATATGTGTGTGCTACTTCTTACACTGACATTAAAAAATGAGATCTTTAAGAGTAAGAATGAAGTCGTGACAATATATTAGGCACCTATTATCTAACATATATAATATATATATAAATAAAGAAAAGGAATTTCAATGTTTGTAGATTTGCAACAGTAAGATACTTCTAAACCTTAACGAAATTTTAAATGAAACTAGACTGCCATACAATTAAATATTACAATGGGGTCACTCACTTCAGTTCCTTCTTCGTGATTGGTCTCCTTTGAGAGGCGAGCGATGCTTGCTTCGAGCTTGGCCTGTGTGGACTTCTCGTAGAGCTTGACGTTGCCTGCGGCCACGATCTGGTGGTAGTTTGGCTTCTCAACCACGTTGAGGTTCAGCCTGGGAGGAGAAAAACACAGGCGCTTGGTCGCGAGAAAACTTTTCCGCCACGAGCTCTCCCCTTTCCAGCACACTGAGCCCGTCACCTCCCGTGCCAAGACGCGCAGCAAACAACCTCCGGTTTCAAAGATTGGCAACTCGCAGTTCCATTGTGACAGAGAAAAATCATACGTCTATGTCACTGCTGTCAAAGCACCTAAAACTGTTTAATTTAGCCTTACAAAGATATTAGGCTGGCATTTCAAAAGCCACAACATTTTTAAATGTAGAAAAATTGTAACCTGTTACTCTAACAGATATTAAATAAATAAATAAATAAAAAAAGTAATGATTAACAGGTCCTCTATATGACTGAATTAAGCTAATCAAATTGAAATCTCATTACACTGTAAAAACCCACAGTTTTAGTACATAATAGTGATCGTACTTTATAATGAACTGTTACTAAATGTAAAGCATCTTGTAGGGAACTTAAAATTTATACTTCAAGTGAAAAAATCCTTTAAAGTTAAGGTAATTTGTAATGAGGTTTCACTGTATTGCAGAGTTTACTTCAAAAATTAAAATTTAATAACCCTTAGCAATAGCATACAACTGCAATGACCTAAACCTTGACTTCCCCCAATATTCAGCCAGACTTGGAGCTGGCAGTCAAGAGAAGGTGGAATCTCTCTCAGTTTTAATGTAAATGTGTAACGGCATGACGTGGTGCTAAGGTTCCGGCACGGGTGAAGTCGAAGCTCGTGACGATGCACTCCTGGACAGTAGAACCGAGGATGGGGCGGTCGTGCGCTCGCACAAATCGGGAGGAGCGGGGGGTGGGCAACGAACCTGCCGTCTATCACGTTCTTGCCGGCGGACGTCGCTGACACCTGGATGGCGTTCCGTCCCTTCGAGCCATGCTTGCTCTGGGCGGTCAAGATCCACTTGTTGATCTGCAGCGCCTCCGAGTCCGCGTTCAGCTCCACCTGAACAGCACAGCTTTCAGTTAAAAAAAAAAACATTACCAGGTGGCATCTCTTACTCATCTTAACTCAGACATGTTCTCATTGTTTAGCCTTGCTAACAGAGTGGTTTTTCGAAGAAACTAGTAACTGTTGAGAGTTTTCAAGGAAGTAAAAAATAAATAAATAAACAAATGTGAATAAGTCGGAAACATATTTTGAGAGAGCAATTTACCGTAACAGACGTGAGTCAGATGCATCTGGGTGTTTGTTTATTTAGATTGTGACTACATATTTGTTTGAATGTAATTTGGTTTATTGTTTTTCTACATTTATATTTCATATTTATTTTAAATGAAATTTCTTGACTTGTACTCTTTGAATTAATCGCTAAAATGTGAGAAAAAAAAAATGCAATTTTTAAACCACTTAGATACGATTCACTGCTCATAGCTTTTGAGTCATTAATGTCAAGATACTAGGATTGGAACAAAAATCCTCTAAACATTAGCATAGAAATTGAAGCTAAAACCCTCAACACATAATCATAAGGATTGAAGTCAAGACCCTCTACACATAAGCAAAGGAATTGGAGTCAAGAAATTCTATACATAAGCAAAGGGTTTGGAGCCAAGACCCTCTACATATAAGCATTGGGATTGAAGCCAAGACCCTCTACACGTAAGCGTAGGGATTGAAACAGACTGCGGAGGAGACCGCCGGCGACGGGACGTACGTAGAAGTTGTTGACGGAGTGCAGCTTGGCCTCGCCGTTGACGGTGAGCCGGCCGCCCCTGCCCGTCACCCACTGCAGCTCCGAGTCGCCCGTCACCTCGTCCTCGCCCGTCTGCTTGAGGTTCAGGTAGAGCCGCGAGGTGCCGCGGGCGCTCACCGCCGTCACGTCGACGTTGGGCACCAGCTTGTAGCTGCCCTCCGACACCTTGCCGTCCAGCTCCAGCCTCTTGTCGTTCAGGACGGCCGCTATCTGGGTGTGGAGGTACCTCGGGCTGGTGCGGCCCACCTGCCACACACACACCCCCTCTCAGACACCACAAGCAACCGATACACGATCATCTGCGATCCAACGAAAACTAAATCACCCTTAATACTAGGGGTCTGCGAGCACTCGGGAAATATTCAATGTCCATAAATAATTATATACACGTTTTGAAATTTCAAACTAAATATTTTTTAAAAATTATTTATTACCAATAGACAGGTCCACACCTAAGTCAAACTCATTCAGAAGGAAAAAAAAATTATTGAAAAATAAATATTTTAATAGTGTTACATTCCAGGTTGGCCCGGCTAGGCAACCCAGAATAGTAACAAGACACTTTAATCACTGGAAAGTTTTATGATGTTTATGTATGATGACTTTGAAGTTACGTTTTTTTACGTTAGTCTTTTTGCCAACATTAAGGATGAGTTATTCTTTAAATAAATTTGTTTTATCTGCTTACATTTTTAAATAAAATAATTTTTTTTTTGGTTCAGTATTTTGTTTTATTTTGATTTTTTTTGAAACACATTGATCACAACTTACATATGATCTAGTGATTTTCGGTCTGAGAGTTTTGCGCGTGGGTTTTAACTGACACAATATTTTTATCTCTGGTAGGCAGCTGTTATGTTGTATACAGCCCACATTGTGTCCTATATGCATGCATTAAGCAGGAAAATTTAAATACCCAGAAATTTTCCATACAACGTAGTTTTGATTTTTACATTTATCACGATTTTGCAAGCGCAATCGGGCCTCTTCAGTGAGGGGCTGCTTAGTTTTAGAGGTGGCCCGATCCCCCCCCTCCCCTCTATAGTATCTACGCCCATGCACGAGTTCCTAATGATCGTTATGACACTTTTGACTGCCTCCTGAATCAGCATGGGTGTAAAATATAAGGCGAGATAAAACTTTAGAATGGCGAGAGAGCGCTAATGGAATTTGTCACATAGTCCCACCTACTTCCACAATCTCTGCTTCCCTTCGACTGTCAGTGAAGGTCACCCCCGCTCCCTCTTTATTCTGACGTCCAGGCTAATGCAAATATCCACCCATTCTTTTCTTCGGCAAAGGAAAATTCAATTTTTGTTTAAAATTAATACCTGCTACTTTCTGTTTCAAAAGAAATTGGTAAATCACTCGTACCGACCAAAGTGGCACCAGGAAAGCTCTCCTAAACACTACTAAACCAATAAGAAGCCAGTGTTAAAGTGTCCTCTGTGCTGTCTCTTAATGACTAACTTTAACGTTAACAGTTCAGATTTTTCTGCACCTTGATTATTAAATGCAGTAAGGTAAGACATTTACAAAACAGAATTTCTGTGAAGTTTTTTATTCCAAGAGGTTATGATTTTTTTAATTTTTTTTTTTTTTTTAAGATTCTAAGTAATCAAATCGTAACTTCGTAAAAGGGGTGAATGGAATAAAAAATTTTAAACATAAAATAGCAGAAAATAATATTACATAAACTACGTATCAAAACTGTTAGAACCATTTTTTTATAAATGTATTTTCTGCTACATTAAATTTCAAAATATGTTACAAACGTTTGATCAAATTTACCCCTCTATTCCTATGGTTACCTCGCTTTTTGTTGCGAACTTTGCGAGAGAAAAAAAAAAGGAAAAAAAACATGACTTTTAAGGAGAGATAACTCAGGTTTAAAAAAAATAACATGGTTTTTAAGGGGGTGAAACTTGCCCTCCTCCGTGTGCCTAGTGATGGAGTGTATGGGAGGCGCCGCACTCACCTGGCCCTTGAGCGTGAGCTCGGCGGCGCCCAGCTTCGGGGTGTTGGCGGTGAGGCGGAGGTCCAGGCCCGACTCGTCCTTGGGCAGGGCCAGCTCCAGGGTCGACACCGCCTCCTGCTTGTCGCCCCACTTGGCGGTCACCGTGCCGCCCTGCTTCAGCATGTCTGCAACACGGGCGGCGCTCCCTGTTTGCCACTTCGTTCCCGGGCACAGTCCGGGCCAACGTCGCCGGAAAAAATTTTCAATCGTCGATACGAACCCTAAATCGGTGACGGATCAATCCCCCCCGATTTACTCAAACGTGAATCACAATTTCCGAGTTCCTGAGAGTGCTTTGAATGTACCCCTTGTCAAAGCTCAAAAATAAAATAATGTACAATAAATGAAAAAAAAAATATTAACTATGGTTTCAAAACTTTCTACCCTTTAAATTGTGGTTTCAAAAACTAAGTTTCCAGAATCAATACATATTGCGATTTTATTTATATAATTACATGTTAAAAGTACGATATCTTGGGGAAGGGTGACAGGATAGGTATGAGGAAAAGAAAATTGACCTCGTTGTTGCAAGTTATTAGTGTGTATTTTTTAATTTACTATATTCCTTTAATATTTTTTTAGGAATCTTTTTCCTCTGATATTTAAATCTTTCGAACACTAGGATTAAATGGTATTTTATCATTTAAGGCTTTGATTGGCCCAACACGAGTATTTTTTCTAATGTTCCTAAACAGATATGAGTAAGAAATAAACATAACTATACGCCAATGAAAGATTAAAATTGACTTGGTTATTATTTTGTAATTATTTCAGAATATATAGGCCTATCTAGAGCCACAAACAACATTTTTTTTACTTATTAATCAAAATTTTTTTTAAATAAGCAACACACAAACTATAGTGAAAATTGGCTAGTTAAATAAGACAGTATTAATGAATTCAGCTACTTTAATACTTTAAAATAACAAAAACTTCACATCCAAAAGCAAAAATTGAACAATGAAAATGTTTTATTTGAATTTACATGCGTCCTGTCAACCATTTTTGGCCTGCAAAGGCATGGGCAGTGTTCTGCCAAACTAGCAGAAAACCACTACTTACTGCTAACGAATGTGACATCAAACAAGATGGCACATTCTCGCAGAATTCCAGTTTGTATTTAATACTGTTAGATTGCCACAGACGAGTTCTTCCTATAGCTACTTTGGCTATTAACATCCCAGCAGTAGGAGATGTCCTAACGCTGGAAGCCCTTCCAGATACTCCTATAGAGGCTACTAGGTTGGCTCTATTGACAGATGAAGATCCCGTTTCAGCAACGTGAAGAAAAATACGCTATCTGGTTGGCCGGCAGGCAAGATTACTGACGAGCTTCGCCCTTACTGGAGTCGTCAAAATGAACTATCACTGTACAAAGGTTGCCTGCTGTGCGGAAGCTGGGAAGTCATACCTACCGTGGTACGGGTAAGTCTCCTGAAAATGCTTCATGCAAGCGATGATGGGATTGTACGGTTAAAATCTGTGGCAAGAAGCTACGTGAGGTGGCCTAGAACGGATCAATGGGACAACTTCCAACGGAAACTGCATACAGGCCACAGGGTAAATCAGAGCAGCAGACATAGGTATTGGTTTTGAAGACAACCACCAACAGAACTAAAAAAAAATTACCTATCTCCAGTATGGCAGCGAAGTTGGCATCTAGTAAATGTGATATTAAGTTTAATTTTTACATGCCTAAAAATTAAATATTAATATATACCATAGTTATTAATGAGGATGATTAATATTTTGGTGTCAATACATACTGAAAAATGCTTAAAGTTCATAAAATATAGTTTAAACACAGTATGTAATTTACTTTACTTTGAATATGATTTACTGTGAAAAGACTTTACGTTAAAAAAATAATAATAATAAGGACCTACCACTAACAGGGCAAATAAAATAAGCAATTATCTTAAAAACTTAGTTTTAAGTGTTCAGTGTAATTTAAAGAAGGGGACAAGGTGGAATTTATTTTGTCACAGCCGAATACATCATCATCTGCCATGTGTACAACATTTTTGGCAAGTTTGTTGTCCTTGACTGATAATAGGAGCGGCGACTCACCATTCTCTGAGCTCACGTGCCAGGTGGCGGCCATCGAGCGGGGCTTGTCCTCGGGAAGGCTGATCTCGACCAATGAGCTGGCAGTGGTTGGCTGTGCGTCCAGGTTCGCGTTCAGCTTGTAATGTTTGTCTCCGTTCACAGTCACTTCTTCCCGAATGCCAATCTGCAAGTAGAACTTCTCATGTTAATATTTTTTTGCTGAGGGAGGGATACAACAATATTTGAGCGTTACGAAAATTCCGATCGCAAGAGGGGGATGGTAATGTACACGTGGTGGGGGAACCGGTAGACCAGGTGAGTGCACAAGCGGCGATGCCACTCCAGCGCATCACTAGCGGTCGAATGGGAAGACAGCAAGAAAGGGGGGGACAGGTACTTAGCATAGCACGCAATGTGCTAGTTTTAATGGTCGGAAGGGGAGATGGCAGGGGAGAGGTAGAAATACAGCAGCAGCAATGCCATGGAATTCTAGTAACGCTGCTTGTGTTTGTCTACTCCTCAGTTTATTTTATTTTTTTCATATGACATCATACATATTATTCTCAATTATTGTTTCTTGTTCAATTAAAAAATACTAATATATTTTTCTATATCCATTCCTGATAAGTGGACACCACACATACACTCTTTTACTTACTACTAAATAATTATGTCTTTTACCCACAATGCAGCTTTTACATGTGTTTCAAAACCACTTAAAAAAATATAATCAATATTAAAATAAAGGAAAACATAAAGCATAAAATTAATTTTTTTTAACGTTCAGTACAAAGAAAATTTAAATTTGCAGAGCAATTGAGTTCAACTTGCAAACTTAGTTACACACTAATTGTTAAGATTTGTTGTTTTACTTCACCCATTCTATTCACTTAGTATTTATTGTTTCATTAAAGAATATACAGTATGTCCCTAAAAGAATGTCTCAGTTATAATATTTAATAGTATCAACTGTAAGCGTTCTAGTGTGTTGGTTCAAGGTCACAATCAGGCCCCCCACATCATTCTGTGGGCCCCGTTGCTAGAGGTCATGAAGATCCCCCCCCTCCCCCCCCCCCCCCATTTTTATACTGAAAAGATTTTAAAAAATTTTTGGTTTCTATGTATATTGTTTTAGTTATATTAGTTCTTAACCTTAATCACAATTATTTTTCAAACACACATTGAAACTAGTTTTAAGTCAGTGTTTAGATTGTCAATGTAAATTTATGTTGAATAATGGCAAATAAATGAGTGTAACATGGTGTCACGTCGGATGTTGTTGGTTTTGTTACTCACAGTTGTAGATTCAGACACGTTCTGTACCTACACACAGCATATTCCGAATCATATTAATCTGGTGTGATATTTCGTCGGTAAATAAAATTAGGCCTGATTGTTTAATTGTTTTCTATGATTTATTTTAAAATTATCTACTTTTTTTGTTTCAGTTTGTTTCTTCTTTCCTTCGCGGGGCTCCTAGACTCACGCCTCCTCCCCCCCCCCCAGACTTGCGGGCCCCGTTGCCGTAGCAACGGTAGCACCGGCCATGTGGGGGCCCTGGTCACAATTAAAGAGTAACTCAAACAGTTTTAGATAAAAAATGCACAAATACTGCTTTGTTGTTGTCTTGCTTGCAAAGCGAAAGAATGGCTCTTTCCCCAATCAGTAGAGGGCGAACCTGTAAACTTTAATTGACGACAGGATGGAGCCCCTCCCCCATCGGAATCTCTTTACATGAGAGTCGAAGACACTGACCGTTGGATTGGTCGTAATGGTCGAGACGACAGAGTTATTTTTCGCTGGCCTCGATGTTCACCTGACATAACACCATGCTCTCTTTTCCTTTAGGCCATTATAAAAGATTGTGTCTATGTTCCGGCACTACCTAATGATTTGCCAGAGTTGAGACACAGAATCAAAGAGGCTATTGCTTCCATTACTCGAGACGAGATAACCAAAGTGTGGAAAGAATCAAATTTTACGTTGGATGTGTGCTGTAAAACTAAAGGTGCACATATTTGACATTTGTAAGAAAAACTAGGTTAGTTTACCTTCAATTTGATGTATGATTTGTTATAAATAGTCTATAAATTAAACTGTTATAATATACCATTGAAACTAAGATATTCTTTTATGGACAAACTGTATACTCTATTTTGAGTTTAAAATATGCACCCTCAATAGTCACCAATTTTCCTTTGTTTAGAGCCATGAAACAACTGTAAGAAATTAACAACTTTGACAATCTTTCACATCATCCTAAAATAACCATAAATAAATCACTTAGTAAAGTTCAACTTGCTGAGCTCTACACAATAAACTCTACATTTCTTGCTACAAAGTTTTTTTGAATAATATTTGGGTTATTCTGCGCAAAAAAGCAACAATAAGGCTATGTGTTGATAAATAAGTGACCTATAAAAAATAAAAAATTAAAATATGTACCGTACTAAAATTAGTTATGTTTAACCACACAGGTATCCATTTCACAGCTTAGCCAAGATATAAGTCAAATCCGACGGTTCAGAATGATCAAGGTAACACAGTTCCCTTCAATCATGATGTCAAAACTAGTTCATTAATAATGATTTATCTAACAATATGGCCTAAGCGGAATGTGAGACCACTTCTCCCTAATTCCTGTTACACATTTCCCTTCCTTGAAATCTGTCGCATTCACAAAATTACTTCCACTAAATGCTGTATGTGGAGAGCTAAGCTGTTACACATCAAAACCAAAAACCGGCAGAAGAATAACGTAATTTAGAGAGTGTCACAATTACTTGTGGTGTAAATAACAGGAACACAAATGCGTTGTGATCAGAGGTTGAGTCGAGGAAAAAAAACATCAGTTTAATCTAGGGGAATGTAAAATTGAGGTTCTACAGTACTAAATCATAGAAGGAAGGATTGTTATAGGGCAAAATCGAGTCAAGGTTTTTCTTCCAGCTAAAACAGCAGGATATGTATGCGAGAAAGTCAAAGTAATTTAATTTCACCCAGCGTTAGGAAGAGCCGTGCAAGGCTGTTCACGGCTACGTCCCAACTTGGTGATGTGCTTGGAGGGAACAAAAATATCAGTTTAATCTAGGGGAATGTAAAATTGAGGTTCTGCAGTACTAAATCGTAGAAGGAAGGATTGTTATGGGGCAAATTCGAGTACGGGTTTATCTTCCAGCTAGATCAGTGGGATACGTATGCGAGAAAGTCACAAAGTAATTTAATTTCACCCATCGTTAGAACCCGTGCAAGGCTGTCCACGGCTACGTCAAACTTGGTGATGCGCTTGGAGGGAACAAAAACATCAGTTTAATCTAGGGGAATGTAAAATTCAGGTTCTACAGTACTAAAACGTAGAAGGAAAGGATTGTTACAGGGCAAATTCGAGTCAAGGGTTTTTCTTCCAGCTATAACAGCGGGATATGTATGCGAGAAAGTCAAAGCGATTTAATTTCACCCGTCGTCAAGAGCCGTGCGAAGCTGACCTTGGCGGACTTCCTGTCCACGGCGACGTCCAGCTTGGTGACGTGCTTGGAGGTGCGAGCCCGCTCGAGGGGCAGCCGCACCTCCAGGGTGTTGTCGAGCGTGAACGCGACGGCCGCCACGCCCTCCTCGTCCTTCACCAGCACCCGGCCGGCCTCGCCCAGGCCGAGGGTCCCCGCCGCCGTCGCCGTCAGGTCGGAGCCGTACGAGCCGTGGGCCTTGTAGACCACCTCCTTCTGCGTCACGTCCGCGCTCGCCCCCAGCCTCAGGGGCTTCAGCTGCGAGCTGTCCACGTCCAGCTGGAACCACCGACCAGACCAGACCGGCCGTTAGCGAGGACCGCGGGGCCTTTCCCGACACCTGCCCGGGGGCTCCAGCCGCGTCAGTCGACCTCGCAGTCGCCTGTGGATGGCGACTGCGATATCGACCGAAGCATAGGCGAGATCTTCGCCTTCGACGCAGCTAATACCCAAAAGCCAAGAAACTTCCAACTGGGCCCCGTCTAAAACTATATAAAAAAATTCAATGGTGTTTGATGTTGTGCATCAATAATGGTGATGGACAGACTGTACTGGCAGGAGAGGGTCATGGCAGGGGAGGATTGAAACCGGTTTTGAAGGGTAGCGGACAGAGGGGTGCCGTGAAGCGGGAGCGGCAGAGCTCACGACGGGACAGTGTGCTTGTAGGCTCTGCGCGTGACTGTGCACACAGAGATATGGTGCCCAGTAAATGTTACAGTGAACAATGTTGTCTATCATTTCATAGCCCTGCATTATATATAGTAAGTTTGCAACAAATAGTTTAATTTATCTATAAAAATTTGTAGCAAAATATGCTAGCAAACATTAAGGTGGAGGTTTATTTTATAGTAATTCACGACTCAATTGGTTTAATTGGGTTATATTTTGATGTTTATATTATCCCGGATGAACGTATCTTGACTGCATCATAGTCATGGCAATATCCTGAAGCATTGTCACAAAAACTAATGAAGAGAATGATCACATGGGCCAAGTTTAACATTTGTGGCAGCGCTTTTGCTGTGGTCAATGTTGTGGTTTGCTACACATGCACATTCAAGCAAAATGCAAACAGAGCACTCTGGTTTTTTTTCATCTCATTTGCGAAAAATACACCTTTCGCCCGTGAGACAAGAGAAAAACTGCAGCAAAGAAGGCGTGATTTTTTCTATGTATTCAAACTGATTTGCTCAAAAGTCTTAAGTGACTGACATACGATAATATTTTAATTATATATGTATATGTGTCCTGAACAAACTGCAAGGTAAGAATATATGGTGAGTCAGGTTACTGTAAGTCTATAAGACCGGATTAATTCTTTATTAATGTGAAAAAATACATTTTGTGAAACAATATATCAATAACTGTTAGTAAAAGTGTAGAAGTTTGTGACAGTTAAAACACTATTAAGCTGAAAAAAAAGCATTAAATGTTTATTGCAAAAATTAGTTAAAATATCATGTGTTGGATTTTTTGTGACATTCATGACCAGTCGTTTGGTTTCCGTACTTTGGGCACATTCCCAACCTGTATACACCCTGAACACGAAGGAGCCACGAAAAAAGGAAAGGAAAGTTTTTACATGATTGAGAACTAGTGATGGGCGTGTGGACAAGAACCGATACATATTCAGTTACAGATACATTTCTTTACCTGATCCATTAACCGGTGCAAAATCAAACCAAAAAGTTTTGTAAACAACCAAAGTGCACGTCACTAGATAATTCAATATTTGTAGGTAATAAGAAAGTACCTCAATAAAATGTTTTCTAAAAAAATAATTTCGGTAGATGTCAAAAAGGATTTATATGCATAAATTTTATGCATAGAACGATACACATTATGCCTTTGAATAATTAATAAACACAGCTTTAAAGTATAGCCTCAAATTACAGAAACCATTTTTAGTAAAATATGCCAACGGAACTATGAACAGGTAACTAGAAAAGATGGGGTGTCACCTTGTATATTTTTGATGTGTTTTGGTTGGAAACGATTACATTGTAAATCCAGAAATCTGGGAATAACAGCCTATTATGATTACATCAGTAGATCACTATGGAGAAAGAACAGGTAACTAGAAAAGATGGGGTGTCACCTTGTATATTTTTGATGTGTTTTGGTTGGAAACGATTACATTGTAAATCCAGAAATCTGGGAATAACAGCCTATTATGATTACATCAGTAGATCACTATGGAGAAACAACAGGTAACAAGAAAATATGAGGTGTCACCTTGAATATTTTTGATATATATATATGGGTTGGAAACGATTACATTGTAAAACCAGAAAACTGATGACGCTGTTATCTCCTGCAGCGACTCGAAAACAGTTGCCAAGGGAGATAGGGTGGGTTTTTATCTTGCGAAAAAAAACTTAAACCTATCTCCCTTGGCAACTCTCTTAGAGTTGCTGCAGGAGATAACAATCGTGCCACTCTGCCTTGTGAATCCCCGGGTTCCCTGGGGCCTAGGAGTTATGCAAACCTCTTAAGACTCCCGTGTATTACCGTTGTCCTGCCTTTCAGGGGATTCTCGTTAGGTAGGAGTTTCCTGCCTTAGCAAACGCTAAGGAGGAAAGTAGCCCACCTGCGCCTCCATCCCGCGCTTCTCGCGATCCGGCACGTCCTTCAGCTTGAGGTACACGGACACGTCCTTGCCCTTGGCAGTCTTGATCGCCAGCCGCACGTAGCCGTCCAGCAGCAGGTTCCTGGCCTCCGTCTCGAGCTTGCCGTCGATGGACAGCGAGTTGCTGGCCCCCTGGGCGTCCAGCAGAACCACGTCGCCCTTGGCCTCCAGCTCCACGCGGTCCTTGGAGCGCTTCAGGTCGCGGTCCAGCCGCAGCTGCAGCTGCTCGCCCTTCGGCAGGGTGAGGTCCAGCTCGCCCGTGAGGCGGCCGTTGTCGAGCCGGCCCGCCAGCGAGCCCTTCAGGTTCAGCGTGATCTTCTCCTGGAGCAGCACCAGCGTGTTCCTGCGACAGAGACGAGCGCGCCCCCTTCCCAGCTTCCCGGTGTCCAGTGCCAAGTTTTAAAGTTGTCTTTCAGAATTCAAAACAAAAACTTCCGTTGTTCCGTCCGATTTCCTTCACTCTATAAAAGCCTTCACGTCCACTAAACCGGCTCTTTCACTAAACAATAAAAAACCTTCAACTTAAATAACCCTAAGAAACAACAAAAATTTTTGCAAAATATTTTTTTTCCTGCCCGATGGAAAAATGCCAAGTTTTAAAGTTGTCTTTCAGAATTCAAAACAAAAAACTTCCTTTGTTCCGTCCAATTGCCTTAACTATCTATAAAAGCCTTCACGTCCACTAAACCGGCTCTTTATACCACCGGGACTCTCGTTAAACAATAAAAAAAAAACCTCAACTTAAATAACCCTAAGAATCAACAAAAAATTTTGGGAAATATTTTTTTTTTTCCTGCCCGATGGAAAAATGCCAAGTTTTAAAGGTGTCTTTCAGAATTCAAAACAAAAACTTCCTTTGTTCTGTCCAATTGCCTTCACTCTATAAAGGCCTTCACGTCCACTAAGCCGGCTCTTTATACCACCGGCTCTCTCGTTAAACAATAAAAAACCCTCGACTTAAATAACCCTAAGAAACAACAAAAAATTTTGCGAATTTTTTTTTTTTCCTGCCCGATGGAAAAATGCTAAGTTTTAAAGTTGTCTTTCAGAATTCAAAACAAAAAACTTCCTTTGTTCTGTCCAATTGCCTTCACTCTATAAAAAGCCTTCACGTCCACTATCTCGGCTCTTTATGCCACCGGCTCTCTCATTAAACAATAAAAAACCCTCGACTTAAATAACCCTAAGAAACAACAAAAATTTTGGGAAATATTTTTTTTTTTCCTGCCCGATGGAAAAAACCTGAACCTTAGGTTTCCCAAATTTCAGGGAACCCGCACAGCCTTTCAAGCAAGCTCTCTCTCCCGGGACGTACTTGGAGTCGACGGAGTTGGTCTTGATGTCGGACTCGCTGGAGAAGTGCAGCTTGCGGCTGGGGTCGCGCCCCATGTCCCAGAACAGGTCCAGGGAGGCCACGTGGTTGGTGCCGGTGATGGTGAGGTCGGCTGTGCCCTTGATCTTGCGGCCCTGCTTCGGCAGGTCGATGTTGAGGGTGGCGCCCACCTTCCCGTTGGGCACGTACTTGTACTGGGCGTTCGCGTCCACCAGCCCGTTCACGTACACCTGCCGGCCGTCAACAACAACACCCCGGGTGAGCCAGTCACGCCTTTACCACGGACAGGGACCGCGCATACTGTGACCTTGAGGTTTAGGGCTGCTCTGTTTCCCCATTTCCGATACTTGTTACTACATCCAACATTTGTAACTGCTGACCACATTTTATAAATCAGTATTTGAAACAAAAATTTTTTTTTTTTTTAAATTGTTTTGGTGAATACATTAATAACGTAAAATAAATAATCTAAAAATCCAAGCAAGCTCACTGAAACACTTGATATCGCGTATTTATTAGGTAGCACATTCTCATGTTTACTCATTGTTAACCAGTACACACGACAACTATTAAGATATATGACTTTAAAAATACCTGTTTATTGTCACATGATCTAGCAGCAAAGAGGGTTTGGGTTTGTTACAATCAACTTACCAACAGAGCAAATATTTGAAGATACCAACCAGTACTGGTTATCGAAACAGCCCTACCAAGAATAAATCGCTTACTTGTAGGTGTCTACCAGTTTTTGAAAATATTTTATATTTTTGTGAATCTCGATTCGAAAATTCAAATCAATTAATTTTTTTTTATGATTTGTAACTGTTAGATACCGCTAATAGAACACATTTACAAAAAATTTCAAAGAGAAGAGTGTAACATGAATGAAGCCAAAAAAGTTTATTGAAAGATTTGGATATTTTGTGCAACATGGTACATATGTATATGCTTTTCATCTGTAATAGATAATAAATGATTATGATTAAAAATTATAGAAACAACTCTGCTTAAATGTTGGTATATAATCAGTTTCATAAAGTGAACAATTTTCATGGTTTAAGAAAATGTATTGCCAGGTTTTTTGTTTTCTTGTATTTTACACTACTCTATTATGGTTCCATATATAATTTTCTGTTTTTCATTTTACTGTATTTTTTCATAAACTTTTCTTGAACACCTGTCAAATGTGAAAAACAAAAAGAATTTTACTATGTTTTTGATTTGGACCTGTAAAATACTTGATAATTGTGAATAATTAGATATTTAAAACAAAATAATTTTATTAAATAATAACAGTATTTGCAGAAGTCTTCTTACTTGCCAGTATAACAGTCAAAAACGTGTGTCACCACATACCCAGAGGAGGCATGTTTTTGACGTTAAAAATTTTCACAGCACTTATAAAGTCTTAGTTTAAATGCAGCCAGAGTTTGATATTTCATTGCTAGTGCATTTAAATACATTCTATGTCAAATTAATACTTTAAATTTAATAATTTAAGCAGTAATATGACTCCGGTGGAATGAAAATCAGCTGAATGAGACCGTTCTGCTGGAAAAAACACATGACATGGCTTCCAGCAGAGAGGCCAGACCGTGGGATGTGCAAATGAGTTTTCTCATGTAATAAAATATGAAAAATTCCTGATAAAAAGGCCAATAAGAAAACTCTTAATTATTCAATAATTAATATATTTTACGATTGCTGAAAAAGGAAATTTCCTCTGCCTCATGCCAATAATGGTCATCGTGAAAGTGGGTACCATTTTCACTTGCAAGAGAAGACAGATCGGTGGATGTCAAACTGGGACTCTGTCTTGAAGGTCTGTAGTGATAATTACGGAGCCTATCTGTTGCTTTTCGATGGGAAAAAAAATATTACGTGATTGTATTTTTTTATAGGTGTCGTGACTATTCCCGCGTGACCTGTCCCACGCGCCGGCACTCTGGCACGAGGAAGTCTCCGGGGAGCGGGACGGACGCTGGGGACGGGAGGCCGCGTCGCACCTTCACGTTGCCGGACGGGTTGTCGGCGGCCTTGTTCAGCTTCCAGATGATGTCCACGTGCTGCTTCCGGCCGTAGCTCAGCTCCGCCAGCAGCTCCAGCTCGTTCCGGTTCACCACCAGGCCGGAGATCATCCTGCGGGAGACACGGGGGCCCCGCGAGGCTCTTTCAGTCATTCTCGCAACGCCAAATTCAATTTCAAAACAGGATATTTCGGAGTCAGTGTGTTAATTTTCACAAACTGTGTTTATTAATTATTCAAAGGCATAATGTGTATCGTGCTATGCATAAAATTTATGCAAATAAATCCTTTTTGGTCATCTACTGAAATTCTTTTTTTTACAAAGCATTTTATTGAGGTACTGACTTATTACTTACAAATATTGAATTTATAGTGAACTTTGGTTGTTCACAAAGATAGGACCATTTTCATCAAATAAGACACTTACTTGTTCAATGATACCTACTTTACCGAAACAGTTTCATTTTGACTGTTACATGATGCACTTTTACAATATAATAATTTGAATTAAACATGTCAAACTACTGAGAACAATACAAATAAATCAGCACGTGTATGCACATTAAAAATTTTTTTTTACCAATGTTATTATATAAAAATTAGGCATTTGGTGGTCGGTAGCCTTTAAAGATGGCTGCGAAATGTCCTGCCGAAACATCGGGCGATTCATCACTTTAACGGACAGGACCCCGACTCGGGAACCAAGAAGTAGTTGTCAACTCTGGTCACGAGAGCCTACGATATAGCAGTTATTAAGGGTGTATGAGAACTCTGAAAATATTCAATATTGGTTGATAATTTGGTATTCAATATTTATAAATTAATTTTATATTCAATTCAATATTTCAAAATGAATTTTTTTTTTTCAAATAATTTTTTTTACTAATAGAATTGCATAAACATTCACAAAACAAAAGTAAAATGTACGAGGCTTTCGAACTTGGCGGCACTGGCAGCGCTCTGCCGTGTTCTCTTGCTACACAGACGACGACCGTACTCTGTTCGAGCATCTGTCGCATCACCTGCAGCTTTGCACACATGAACTACTGAAAATGATTGTGATATCTCAATCTCAGTCTGAGACGGAATGTGAACAATTTTGGCAAAGAGGGATGATTTATTGAGAAACATAGATTAGTACCACAACATTATTCACAAACTGCTTCATATTTAACAAATAATCAATGATTATGATTTAAAATTATTGGTTTACGAAAATGCAAGGCAAGGTTTTTTATTTTTTAATTCTTTTATTTTACACCTCTTTGTAACGGTTTCATGTTTATTACTCAGTCTTTATTTTCCTTTATTTTTCATATTTTATCATGGACCACTGCAGGGGATGAAAAACAAAGATCAGACGGCCTTCCGCCCAAGAGGCACCGGCGAGCGTGTCGCCGACACAGGGGCACCTCGGGGACCCACCTGATGTCCTCGGGGCGGTCGGACACCTTGAGCACGGACGTCTGGTGGAGGTTGACGTCGTCATGCCTCACGGCGTGCACCAGGTCGGCGGTGAGCTCGTACTTCTTGCCCGGCTTCATCTCCAGCTCGGCCGTGAGCTTGGACCGGTCCTTGCCCGTCACCTCGCGCTTCAGGTCCAGCTCGATGCTCCTGTCGCCGGCCTCCACCTGGCGCACGCGGCATTCTCGACCTCAGCCACGAGCCACAGGTCTCCGTCCACATAGTCACACGTCTAAGCTTCCCGGCGAAGTAAAAACAGCAAAAAATGTGGTCAATTTATACGGTACTCTCCCAATTATCCGCGAAATTAAGTGGCAGGGCCACCGCGGATAGTTAAAATCGGCGGATAATCCGCAAAACAGCCGAAAATGGGAAACAAAAAAGGAAACATTAATTTCAACTTAAAAATCTAAAAAAAATTATGTACAGTAAAAGTTACAATTAACAGTAAAAATCTTTTTAATGATGCAAAAATTATATTATTTTACTGAATAATTAACATACAATACACTTCAGTAATGTAAACATCAAAGTGCTCGGTACTTGCTTCGTAATAAGGATGCAGTACTGAACGTACTCAGAGACTTCATTAGACACTGTGTGAGTTTCAAGAAGGCCTGTGGCGTTTTACTGTATACTGCACACGGTACACTCGTCAGTAGAGTTCAAATTTGCTCGCTTGTAATAAAATACAGATTTACATATGTGCTGCAATCCGCGGGTAATCCGCACCGCAGATCATCCGCCTGCGGATAATAGGGAGTTTACTGTATTTATTGTTTTGCTTTTTAAATTTTCAAGGATGATTCTTACGTGTGATGCGAGCACAGAGTTTTAGCCTGTCAGTTAGCACTCGTACACTGCATGGGCAGCAACTCTGATTTATTTCAGACACGTTTTCTCACGATGCAAACTATTGACCGCCAGGGGCGCAAATCTGTAGGATTCTCAAGGGGAGCCCACGCAACCAAGAGTTTTCTACGTGGGGTTTTAACAGACACAAGTCATCGCTGGATGGGTGCTTGTATGTTTCATACTGCCCGTGTTCTGGCCCACATATGCATGCAATATGCAGAAAACATTTTAAATATAAAGAAATGTTTCCATGAAACACAGTTTTTGACATTTATGTTTATCAAATCTGTTTCACAGTCACGATTTTGCAAGCACAAGCGGGCCTTTTCAGTGAGGGGATTCTTAATTCCAAGGGGGCCCGGGCCCACAACACACATCCAAGTCATCCACAGGATTCATAACCCAGAAACCAGAACAACGAACTCTGCCAAGTTAGTGTTTGGCAAAATGATGGTACAAAACAAGTATCAATGTGAATTAAAAAAAGAAATTATCATTTTCCTCTTTGGACAGTGATTTGAAAAGCTTGGTGCACGCAACAGGTTCTAGTCATCCCGATTTTAGTTTTTCATAGTTTCTCAAAATCACTCCAGGCATGTTCTTTACTAATAGCCACTGCCCATTTCTGCTTTAATTTCCCTGTGTTTACACATCCATAATGAATGTCATTTCATTCAGTGAGATGAAAGGTCATCACAAAATGGAATTTGACTGGCTAAATTTTTCACTGTGTTGCAAACATCATATCAGAAACCTACACACGACCGAGAACAAACACTTTAGTGAAAATGACATGCAAACCACTAAACCCTCCATAGGACTTTCTATACAGGTGGCCACGAAAGCTTCCGAGGAATCGTCCACGGAAACTGCCATCGTGGCAAGCACAGCATGACACTCACACTGAGGTCTAGTTCTAGGTCGCCGGGCTGCTTGGCCCCTCTCTTCAGGTTGAGCTCGGAGCCCAGCTTGTAGGAGTCGTACTTCAGCTCCACATCGTAGCTCAGGGTCTTGGGGGTCGCCGCTGCCTTCACCTCCAAGTCGAGGCCGAGCAGCGGGTACTTCACTGCGGGACAAACACCACCGTTGCTCCAAACAGAGTTCACGCGGTGAGATGACTGGATCAAACAAGGGCCTGACGTCATGGTCTTGTGCTCTGTGGGGCTGTTAGGGTTGGTGACGTGTACACGGCCAATTTTTTTATTTATTTTCCTAACTTCTGGAAAGAGTCTGGGTTAGGGAAGACTCTTAAGTGCGTCTCAGGCCGATGCCTATACACAGAATCATGCAGGGTTTCAAGCATGCATCATGTGCTAGGAGGAGATTGGCCAGCCGTGGCAGCGATTGATGGTCGTTAAGAGATTTTACCCTTTTGGTGGCGCAGAAAAAAGCTGGCATTGTGTTCTTTAGATGTTATTAAAGAAGTCTTTGCACCCAGCACTACGCTATTGAATAAAAAGTAAATTTGAACTGATACAGTCTTTCATTTTCCTTTGTGAGAATTAGATGAATCTGATAAAATATCATGATTTCACAAAAAAAAATTTATAACTGCTAACAAAACAAATCTTTATACAGTCAAACATCATTTAAAAACTATACCTCAAAAATAACATACTTTAATAAGTGTGGGACTCCCAAGAATGTTCTAAGAAGTAGAAAACTTTTAAAAGCTCCTTGCGAGGAAATTTTTCGGTTTAATTAAAATGTTTGTGGACTAGGCTTACAAACATACTTTTTTAACTTTTGAAGTATATCTATTAGGTATTTTTTCATTAAATTCCCAACACAGTTCTGGTATGGGCTAAAAAAAAAAAACATTAACTTAATTCATGTGTGTAGCCAGTGGCGAGAGAGTGTCGCACGGTCAATGTGCGCAGGCCGGAGGAGCGACTCACGCTTGTTCTCTCCCTCCAAGTCGAAGCTGCGGTAGCTCTCGACCTTGTACTTGGCGGACTGCTCCAGGGTGATGCGGGACTGGCCGCTCCTGAGGTCCCTGCCGTGGGCCACCTCCAGCTTGTTCTTCAGCTGTCGCGACAAGAGCAGAGCAACCCTCGGTGCAGTCCGCAGTCTGACCCTCCTGAACTACCATTCCCTCTTAACTGCCCTACGGAGATGCTAGGATGGTTCCTTACATTACGCCAAGGGCGATTTCTTCCCCACAATTCCAATGACCTTAGAACTATGAGCCGGATAAATATGATGTATAAATAGACATCTTAGTAATTAAAAAAGTGAAATTTTCGATGTTTGAATGTTTGTAACTCACTCAGGTCTTTAATATTGAATGGATTTGGGTAACATGTGAAAAAGAAGCAACCCATATACTGGATTAACATACATGCTCCAAATAATTATATTCATATCATAATTTGTGTTTCCATACAAAAAGTCTTTTCAACAATTTTTTTTTTTAATTTTTCTCTAATTCTTTATTCCTATTAACCATAAAGCAGTAAATAAAAAGCTTTGATATATCAACTACATCTTTTTCTAACACTGAATGATTTATTAATAAAGAAACTTTATTTAGCACTTTTTTTTTTACCTGATCAGCTGATTGCATACAGATGTTTTCTATTAATTACAATTAACAATATCCTGAAATTTGCTGAAGTAAAGTCACCGGTTGTTACCTAGTATATATTATAGTTGAAGAACTCTTCAGCCCTATTCCGCAGAATATTTTAATTTAAATTTTTCGCTGAATAGACACAGCAATACACATGATACACCAAGGGCGGATCCAGATTGATGGTCACGGGAGGGCCAAATTAAATCATCTAATACAATTCTAGCACATTTAGAAGCAAAATATTCATTACAATTATTTATTTGTGGTTCAAAAACATCCTATTATCTACCACACTGCAGTAAAATAATACATTAGTAAGTTTGGTAAACTATGATAAGGAGTCAGGAGAGAGGGGGCCATGCCGCTACACTCCGCTCCTCTGGATCCGCCAGTGTGATACATAAATAACGGTCTTTCTATCTGGTGTTAAATTGTAGAAGTAATTTTCCATGCACAAATAGAAAACTCTATAACAATTCAATTAAAACATTCTGGGAAGCTTTTCAAACTTCTCAATTGCTTCTAAATTAAATTATATCTGAAACAACCAATAAAACCAATGCCAAAATATTATATTTTTTTTTAATGTTGGCTACCAAAATAGGCAGTAAAACTTTAAATTTAACTTCCTGACTCTGAATAAATGTTATTAATAGAGACAAGAAGTTATGGTTCTAATTTCATGCCAAATTTCTTTTTTAAAACAGGAGATTTCAGTGTTATTGATTTTATTTTTTTGTGAACTCTATTTACTAAATAAGATAGCATATTACTGAACAAATATGACACTTAAATGTTCCATGATACTTATTCCTCCAAAACAGTGTCAAATTGGACTGACAGGTTGCACTTTTACAATATAATGATTTGTAATAAGCATGTCTAACTTTTTGAAACAAGTAAAATAAATGTATTAGTTATTTATTTATTTGAAGAATTTACTAACGTCGTAATGTAAAAATGGGTAATTAATGACAGTTGCAACATTAAAAAGATATACCTATACACGTTTTCCAATTTGTTTAGCATAGAATGTGGTACAAACTTCATGCTAAAGAAATTACTTTCATTGAATATACTATTTAAAAGATTGTGTATTTGTCATTAGAGTTGAATTTTGATTGAAAATACTAGTGAGTTTTACGATTTAAATTGCATTTCGGTGCTTTGTTGGTGTATTAATTTGCATTTTGATGTTACATGGTGTATAGATATGCTTTTCAGTGTCATTTCGGTTTCATCGTAATTCACCACAGAAATTGTCCCTAGTTATTAACAACAAAAAAAGTCCTTAAGGATACAAAATTACTGGCAAAGTATCTTACTGAATCTTTCTCTCGGTTGTAGTCCCACTTGACGTCGATGCCCCAATCTGGGTACTTCCTCGACTGTCCTTGTGCTTCGATGGTGTACCTCCCGGGAGACGAGTGTGCGAACTTGCTCTTGTACTTGATGACGTCGTCATCTTTCGTGATCTCCAGGTCACTTTCGTAGTGGTTCTTCTGTCTCAGCAGCGTTCCATCCACCCTCAGAGAGCCTGTTCAACGAACAGCGCGAGCTTGTGTTAAACCAGGCGGCTGATCAGTCGTAAACATTTTTTTAAATAGTTTAGTGTGCTTACCTTGAGGAGTCTGAATGGTCACTGCTTTCAAAGTGTACTTTCGGGAAGTTTCTGTCTTGTCCACAATGACAGAACCTACAAGAACAACAATTTCAATTATTTACAATTATAATATTATGTATATATTAGTAAAAATCTCCAACAAATGAAAACAAATTCATATCTAACAATTAGTTAACCTATTACCTTTTTAAATAATTTCTTGCTTAAGGTAACTGCTATCTACAGGAAAAAGTTATAGGTACTGTACTTACTTATTAAGTACAAGAACGTGTCTAGTTAATAACACCATGATTATGCCGAAAGGATGATCTTATTTAGTTAGGAATAAATTTTAGTTACACAAATAAATCAATTTGTAAGCATAGTCAAACATTAATAAGTGCTTAATACAATAAGATTATAGATTCCAAATCAAAACACGTGCACCGCAAATAGAACAATGAAAGCAATTGCATTTCAATGATGTCTGCAAAATTAAATAAAAATTACTCGAGACACTCCAATCAAGTCTACTTTTTAAGTCCAACTCTTTCATCGCTCATAGTTGATGCCCTTGGTTTTAACGCAAGACTATAAATGAGGCAACACACTTCATTATTGGCTCTTGATTAGTCACCATAGCTCGAAAAGCACATTACATAATAGGCTTCTGCAAATGCTATTGTTTTTTTTTTTATTCGAATATAATTTTGACTAGAATATCACAATAATGGTGAATATTTTTTCGAATCAAATTTTAACATACAGGGAATTTTTTTTCCCACTTCACCTAGGAATTCAAGAACAATTGATCCAAAATACAGTAAAATAAAAAGAGCTGACTATACATGGAATCATAACAAAGAGATTCTAAATGGAGGAAAATAAAAAAAAATTGGCATACAGTAAAATTTTAAGTTAGAAAATGTTTTGTTTACATTACTGATTACATACCTAAAATTGAGTATTATTTATAATTTTAAATCATAACAGATTTTTTAAATATGAAAACAATATGTGAATAATGATGCAAAAAACTAATATAAACTTCTCAATAAATCATTAGTCTCATACACGTTACTTTTTTTTCCCAATAATTTTTTTCCCGGGAATGCGTCCCACATGAATATTGAGCAACAAATAATTAAAAAATATATTATATATACAAATTGAAATGTTCAAATAAATATCCAATTATTCATAAATATAAAATTCCATATTATTCATGAATAATAAATAAATATTTTTGAATATTCACAGACCACTATCATATGATCAATTATTTGGATATGGTATTTTAAAATATTCATTATTTTTTTGGGAATGTTAAAAAAGATAATTTCTGATCCACCAATGTGCTGTGTTGTATTTGGCAATGAAGCTCAATTACACATGATGCTATAAAATTTCATTCCCAAAACAATGAACCAACTCCAGACCAAGAGGTTTCATCAGTTCCATGAAGTTGAGATGAAAATCCAACACTTTTGAGTATTAATCTCAGGCGTTCGCGAGCGCTGCCACGGCATTCTTGGCTTGATTGTCGCCCTGATGACGCAGTATGCAAGGTACAGCAAAGTGTCAATCTCACGGCTCGACGCGAAAGTCGCCCATCGCCCGTGCCGGCGTCGCACAAGAAGATCTGCACCCGACCTGTGCCAGAGGCAATCCTACTGGACGGGGATGAGGAAGATAGTTCACCCTCCTTCCCTTTACCATAATCCGCCTAGAACTAAAATGAAAACTGGATAGCTAAAAAAAAATTAATCTACTGCAGTCCACACCTGAACTTTGATTTAAGGATGGTTCAATTTTTTTTGGAAAAGTTATATATATATATATATATATATATATATATATATATATATATATATATATATATATATATATATATATATATATATATATATATATATATATATATATATAACTTTTCCATATATATATATATTAAATAATGAGTTAAAAGTTTTTCAAGGAGCTATTATTTTTTTTTAAATTTTTCGACTCTCTCCAGTTAACCCAGAGGTGTCCCGTACCACCCGGGGACTTCAAGAGAAATTAAGGGCCAACAATTTTTTTCAAATCCTGCGATCGAAAATAAAAAATAAATATTAAGACGACTTTACTGTGGCAATAACAACTGTGCGTGCAAAAAAAATGTGTGCACGTTGCAATAACTTTGTCTATTAACAATAAGCACACGTGATATCAGACCAATATCAGGGTAAACTCGGGCATTAAAAAAAAAATCTGGAAGCTCGATCAGGCTCCCCCCTTGGGGCATCGTGACGACCCCACGCCCCTCCTGGGAAACGCCCACCGCACCTGTGCACCCGATCCCTTTGACGGTGTGGCCGCCCGACAGCTGGTGCGTCTCCCCCGGGGTGCGGTACTCCAGCAGCGGGGTGTAGGTCTGGTGGGACTCCGGGCCGGACCGCTTGGCGCCCACCCTCGCGTAGTACTCGTCCCGGTCGTGCACCAGCTTGGCGTTCCAGCTGTACTCCTGGGCGTTGTCCACCTCGTACACTGCCGGGCACACACACGCGTACAGACCAGCATATAGCATGCTGTGCTACATACCCTCCTTCCTCATACCACTGTCGTCTTCCCGGTCGACCGCTGACGCCGCTGATGTACTCTCCTGCTCTACCGGCTCCCCCCACCACGCACCCGACTGTTCCCCCTCGTGCGATCTGAATTTTGATAACGCTCGAAAATTGTGGTCCCCCTTGGCAAAGAAGTTTCACTTCAAATAAATTAAAACTCATGAAGCTAACCTCCTAACCGCGCGCAACGGCCTCAGGCAACGGCATCTCGGCTTTTTCCCCCTTCGGGAAGCATCGTTTCATCCGGAACAAGTTGCAAACAGCTTTCAAGGGGCTCGGTCTCACAAACCCGTCATCACGTCAATCCTTTTTTTTTTTTAAACACATTTCTAAAATCCCCCCCCCCAAATTTGTTCTTCTGCCACAAATATTCTCAACTTAGTGTAATTTCACTGGTGTAGAAAGGAGCACAAGTAATGCTGATTACAAAGACTTGCACACCTTTTTGTACCCATTACATTATATACTAAGTGAATATCTGTTGAACATTTATTTGTGGCACAACAACAAATTCAAGAGAGGTAATCAAGTTAAAATTTTAGAGTAGCCCTTTAAAAGAATAATGCCAAAAAAAAAAAAAAGGAATAATTAACATGATGTGTGAGAGAGATAGGGGAAGTGATAGTTTTCATCTTGAATTTAATAGCTTTTACATCGGGTCATAACAATTGTTTAATCATATAAAATTTTACAGTTGGCAAAAAATACACACAAAAGCAAGAAGAATGTCTGAAATCAATAGTGGCTATTTCGGGAAAGACTGCTACTGTGAAAATACTGTCAGAAAACACTTTTTATTAATCTCAGAAAATAACTTTGTGTGTTATCTCTGCATTAACAAAGGAAAATTTCTAATATTATTAAATAAAACATTGTTATGGCCTGAAATGTTATGAAACAAAGATGGTGCTCTGTTACCCATTGATCCCCAGGGATATCTCTAGAATAAATTACATTATACATGTATGATCAGTACATTTTTTATTCCACCAAAATAATATTTTTATCTACGTATTATTCTATTAAGCCTTTGTGAATACTAGTTTTTTGGAAGCTAAGCGAATATCAAATAAAGGTTTTAAATATTCGCAAAGTCAAATTGAATTGCAAATACTGTTCTCGATGAAACTGTATTACACTTATTTTACAAAATACTGAATTAAAGTAAAAACAAAATATATTTTTTAGTTTGTAATGTTTTAACTGATTAAATGATTAACCAATTGGGCCTTATATATAACATCAATCAAAAAAATTATAATACAACCATACATCCTATTAAAACTGAGCATTCATAAAATCAAAACTAGTGCCTTCTTTTTTTTTTAAGTAAGCAACTTTATTCAAGCAAAACATATACAACACCAAAATAAAAAAACTAAATATTTTCATGAGTGAATCTTAGGTTTTCAATACAACCAATGTGAAGCTTCACATCAGATGCAGAGCTTTACATCTCAACTGAAGCTTCAAACAAAACGAATAGCAAATTTTCCGATGAAGTGAAATCAAATACTAAAAAGAGCTTTAATTGATTTGCCTAGTCGAAGCTTTGCACAGGACCTACATTCCATTATTTATTAGCAACAATACATGCAAATGAAGTGTTAATATTTTTTTGGGTGCATTTATCTGCCACTGGTTACCATCATCCTGTATAGAAAAAAACTAGCTCCTTTTAATTAGCTGCTTGCATTAACAAGGTCATAGATTAATCTGAAAAGAAGGAATCAACTCCTGGCATTCATATTTGAAGACATATTTAAATAAATTATTTCAAAATTTTAAGAAGTTACTGACTTAAAGAAAACACTTAGGAAAGATTTTCTTCAATGTTCTGTTTTGATGGAATTAATTACATTCATACATATGCCATCTACTGCTACAAAGTTGATATGTAGCGTAAATTCACATTTCTATGCACAATTTATTAACAACTATTCATTTCTTATAAAACTCTAAATTCAACTCAATGTTCCAAATGCAATGTTCTAGTCCACACAGGAAAGAATGTTAACACGCGTTAATAACATATTTATAATAACAAGGGCATTATCTCTGACTTAAAAGATGTGTGCCGATCACGCAATCAAAAACAAGCAATGCCCTTGCCGGAGGAGAGCGTCGCACTTATCATCCTGCCTCACTACCATAGATACACCCATGACTAGGCAGAAACTCTCAAGACAAATCGACACATTGCTGTGACGCAGTGCTACGAAGGGTGAAATAGTTAGGAGACAACAGCGGTGGGGAGGGCTACTCACGGCTCGCGGCGAGCGTCTTGCGCGGGGACGTGAGGCTCAGGGCGAGCTTGTACTCCGGCTCCAGCAGCCTCGTCAGCACCAGCCCCAGCTTGCGGTTGGTCTGCGAGCCGGGGGTGTCGAGCGACACCTCGATCACCCCCTCGTACTGGGCTGAACACAGGACATCGCAACTTGTCAGCCTCCGAGTCCACACGTGCTTATCAGGTATACACACAGAGATGAAGTATTAGGTTTATTTTATTATTGAACAATAGTTAATAATTGAGAATAGTAGTGTGTGAGAGATTTGGTATGGAAGAGGGCGAAAACAAGTGCTGTACAATACTTACTATGTGCCCATACTCACTTATGGAACAGAGGCTTTGACTGTAGATAAGAGAGATGCTGGGAAGATCAGAACAATATGAATGAAGTTTATGAGGAGTCAGTTACGAGGCGAGGCAGGATCAGGAATGAGATGGCACAAACAAGAGCAGGAGTACAGCAAGAATGAGATGGTACGACCATGTCCAAATAATGGTAAAAAGAGAGGCTGCCAAGGAAAATGATTGAGTTGAAGTACACAGGATAAAGATGCCAAAGAAAGACAAAGGAAGAGGTTGGAAGAACAGATAGTTAAAAGAGTGCAGGAGAGAGAGGAGAAGACTGTAATAAAATTTTAAAAAATGAGGAATGGTTGATGTTCCTGCAGCAGGCTGGAAGCAGACGATGATCGTGACGATCGTTTTAAGAAAAAGAACTGTCTGTTTTATTTTTTTCCCCTTGTGTTTTATACCACTCTATTACGTTTCCATAAATGTTTATCTCTTTTTTTATTTTACTATGATTTGCATTAATTTTTCTGGGACTCTGTGAAGTTTAAAAAAAAAAGTATCATTGTATGATTAAATTTTATTTGAAAAATATTCTTAATTTATGAATAATTTGATATTCGATTTAAAAAATTTCATTGGCTTAGACAAAACAGGATTCGCAGAAGCCTACGGGTCATCAGCGGAGACCCCTGTTCTCGAGAGCGCGAGTGCGGAATACGTGACGAGCGGAACCTCACCTCGCAGGTTCTTCTGGACGACGAGGTGGTAGTAGGGTACGTCCTTGGCCTCCATCTGCACCATCAGGGAGCTGTGGCCGTTGAGCGGGTAGAGCGCCTGCGAGGCCTTGCTGCCCTCCCACGGCACGCTCACGCTGCTGCAGAACGTCAGCCCCAGCACGTTGGCCAGCTGGTCGAAGCAGCCCTTGTACTCCTTCCTGCGGGGGACAGCAGTGTTCGGTTCGCTCGCGAGAGTTCCGTGTCGCTCGGTCACGAGGTGACGGGACCTCCTGGGTCGGCGATGGCCAACTTCACCCTTTTCCAAGCCCAGATATTACATTTTTTCCGACTAATCAGAGCACCAGACATATATGAATTAATATTAAAGAAGTAAAAACTATATTTTTTTAATGTCATATTATTCTGTTACAAAAACCGAAAAATAATCCTCTTAAAACAGTATTGATAAAAATTAACAAATTAAAATGAAGAATAGCCTTGAAACGATACCTTAAAACCAAAAATATATAAAATATTTTTTCAATAATCCTGCGAGATTATTATGGCTTTAAAACAGTGTCTGCAGACAAGTTATACTACATATACAGTAAGTCCTCGGTTTACGTCGGGGTTACGTTCCTGAAAACCGCGACGTAAATAGAAACGACGCAAAATGAGCCATGTTTCATGCCACCGGCCGGCCACGGCCCAAGGTCGGCCGGAAGCGCTGGCTTACAGACGTGACAACGGGCAATTTTATCAGCAAATTACAACCGACAGCGTGGGAAACAAGTCCAACTAGTACTTCTCAGCTTTATAGAATGGTTATTTAACCAGCTGCTTTATTACCTTTATTGATTGAAATATAAAAACAGATATATAGTCGTTTGGAAGACATCTTATGAAGAAAAAATCATAAATTGCAGTGAGCTGATACTGTAGGCCTACTACAAACGCATTTAATCACGATAAAGTTAACAACGGCACGTTTAAAACTCCGGCCAACTCAATGATATCATAGCGACTGAAGTGTAGAGCTGTAGCAAACCGTATGTATTCGTTACTGAGTAACGGGTGCGGCATCTAGTAACGAGTAACGAAACGTTACACACGAATGCATTTAGTTACTCGCATTTTTCGTATGTTTTACGCATGCGCGCGCTTATTCGTTACAAAGAACGATGTTTGTTTATTAAGAAAAGTATAATTTGGAAATTCGTCGTCCCAAGTTTTTTACTGTTTATTAAAGGTATTGTGTGTGTAGACAAAGTTTGAGATTGGAACAGAAACAACGTAAGAAAGTATTTTTTACAAATTATAAATATGTATGTTTTTGTTTTTTACTATCGCGTATTTTCACGTTTTTTTTTCTTATCTTAAAAGAGATATTATAATAAAGCTGCTCTAATGAGATTTTATTGTTTCTTGGTTAACAAAAGCTGTTAATTATCAAATACTTTTAATTGTTTGTATTCGATTTATTATTATTTACGCGACGTCATACTGTACGCGTACGAAATACGACTCGATTCGTTGCTGTTACATAACATAGCATGTTATGCGGTATCAGAAGTAACGAGTAACGATACGAAAGTAACGAGTACTAATTGTTATAGTAACGAATACATACGGGTACACTTTTTTTAGTTACTTTACACCTCTACTGAAGTGCCAAGGAGTTGGACGAAAAGGGGTAGGAGAAAATGCTGTGTCGTTGCGGGAAGTAGATAACACTTCTACGTGCGAGATACGTGGGTGGCCGAGCGGGCGGGCTGGTAGTATTGCATCACAGCGCGGAGAGCAGCGGAGAGCAGGAAGCGTCCCTCATGATGTATGATAAGATAAGGCGGTGAACGTGTAGCTTACGCTACATAGCATAAATTAACTACCGAAGGAAACAAAGAATTATAAACGAATTATATACGGTGTTTTGGTTAAAATAAAGATTTACGGTCATTGTAAACGACGTTATTGTGAATCGGCGACAACTTAAATTGAAACATGAGTACTCAAACATTAGCGACGTTAATCCGAAACGACGTAAATCGGTACGACGTAAATAGAGGACTTACTGTACAAACAAAAATAAATGCCAAACAAAGACAGAACACACGATAATATTTTTTTTTTTTGGAAGATTCTTTGAGCCTTACATATGCTTTTTTACAGTATATATGACTATTGGATGATGGCATACGGAGCATGACATTTTTCCCTCAAATTATTATCACTATAGAATTTTCATGACTTTAAGAGGATTTAAAGTAAATTTCCTGACTTTCCCTGGCAAATTTCAACTTCCCTGATTTTCAAGTCTACTAGAAGTCTACTATGATATAGGACAATGATGGGCAACTGGCGGCCTGCGACATTGTTTTGTTTGGCCAACTCAAAGAATCTGATTTTTTAAGAACGTGTACACTTTGATTTAAGTTCCAGCCCGTCGCGAACCGGAATTCGTGGGATCTCCCCCGGGTGCCCCGGCCCCAGTGCGTACTTGTCGGTGTTGTAGGTGAGGGGCGTGTCCTGCTCGCTGCCGTCCTGCTCCCGTACCGTGGACACCACCTCCGACCTGAGGTTGACCAGCTCCTGCTTCTGGACGGGCAGCCCCACCCGCACGTCCAGCAGCTTGCCGCCCGACGACCGGGCCTTGATGTCCGTGCCAGTGGCCACGTGCAGGCGGCCACGCACCTTCAGCCCGCTCTCCACCGCGTAGGCGTCCACCAGCAGCTCGCCCGTCACCTCCACCGCGGCGCTGCGGGACAGACACACTGGCAGGTCGGGATAGAAGACAGTGTCTGACAGCGTGCGAGGAAAAGGTAACATCAGGAGTGCCACAGGGGAGTCTGCTGTTTACTATAATGATGAACGATATTGGAGAGGGGACTGAGACCAGAATGAGAGTATTTGCGGATAATTGCATAGTGTATGGGGTAGTGGGGAAAGTGGGAAAGTGTGCGAGGAAAAGGTCTGGAAAGGGGGAAGTAACATCGGGAGTGCCACAGGGGAGTCTCTGTTGTTTACTATAATGATGAATGATATTGGAGAGGGGGCAGAGACCAGAATAAGAGTATTTGCGGATGATTGCATAGTGTATGGGGTAGTGGGGAAAGTGGGAAAGTGTGCGAGGAAAAGGTCTGGAAAGGGGGAAGTAACATCAGGAGTGCCACAGGGGAGTCTGTTGTTTACTATATTGATGAACGATATTGGAGAGGGGACAGAGACCAGAACAAGAGTATTTGCGAATGATTGCATAGTGTATGAGGTATTGGGGAAAAGGGGTACATGAGCAGACTGGAACGATGAACAGAGGAGAAAGGAATGTCGCTGAAGAGGAAGGTATTCAGAGAAGTATATATATAGCTGGAAAGGGCAGGTGGTAAATGAGGCCGTACCCTCTCGTGCAATCAACAACCCAAGGACTTTACTTCATCGCCTTCGCCACTATCAAGAGGTACAAAACTATTCGTAATATCACAAAATCCCTCATGAAAATAACAACGTTGAATACTTGGTGCAAAAAAAAGTGTGTGCGTGGAGTCCATGAGCGACAGAAATTAAACTTCTTGCTTATTAGGTATAAATATAGATAAATTATTAGTATTATTTTTATTGAACAAGAGCCAATAATTGAGAATAGTAAAAAATAAAATAAATATAGTAGCGCCAATTGTTAACTATTAGGAAAACTGAGGAGTAGACAATTAAAGCAGCCTTACCACAATTCCACAGCATCATTGCTGTGTAATTTTTACCTCTCCCCTGCGGTCGCCCCTTCCAGCTGTTATAACTAGCATATAGCATGCTACTCTACGTAAATATCTCCCCCCACCCTTGACGTCTTCCCATTCGGCCGCTAGTGCATGCGTTGGAGTGGCATCGCTGCTGACACACTCCCCTCATCTACCATTTCCCCCCACCACGTACCTTACTATTCCCCTTATGGGATCGCAATTTTCATAACGAAGGTAGGAATCCAATTACCTTCAAATATTTTCCTTTACTACCACATATGGTGAACACACTTCTCATTATTTAAGTATTTCTCTGAAGTCAGATCAGAATGCTAAGTCTTCCTGCACAAGAAAGATGTTTAAAACATTAAAAAATACTAACAACTTGAATACTCATAAACTAATTTCATTACTAGTGAATGCTATTTTATTTATTTTTTCTTCATTTGGCACAGTTAAGGTGTAGTATACACCTTCTCCTGCAATTTAAATGAAAGATATCATAAAAAGACCTCACAAAAAAAAAGCTATAAAAAATTACATACAGAGAAAATTCAACTGCATGGTTACTGATCCATTATGAATGAAAACCTATTTCCACTTAACGACATAAAAAAATTTCTTAATATGTACTTTCAAACTGAATGCAGCTAATGGCTGCCAATAACCACTTCAGCTGAAAGGTGCGTGAAACATGAGAAAATTTTATAAAGATTTTTTGTTTTTAAGTCTAAAAGCAGAACAATGTACGGTTTTCATTCGTAATTGGATCAGTAAACACACAATTTAATATCGTTGTATGTTATGTAAAGATTGTTTTGCTTTTTTTTGTGTGTGATCTTTATGTCTTGAGAAAATTCCAATTAAGATAATTTTGTGCATAGTAAATTTTTTTTAAAAAAAATAGCAGTTGACATATAAGTACATTCAATTTTAATATTTTAACCCTTTGTTTTGTAGTGGTATTTTTATGATACCACTTTGAAAAAAAAAGTTACTATTCGAAATGTTTCGGTGGTATTGCCGAAACACCTCGCGCGAGAAAGCCTTGCGCTGCTATCCGGCGATCCTAACAAGAACAAGCAGCATTGGCAGCTTTAATTTTTTTCCTCGCATAAAGTCTGACTAAAAGCGACACAATAGGATTTCTAATTTATTTTTGATATGTTTCTGTGTGCCTCAGTGGGTTAGTGGGTTCTCCCTGTTCCCGAGCAGCCCGAACAGGGTTAAGGCACGAGGCGCCGAGCGAAGGGAAGAAAGAGCGAGGCGAAGGCCCGGTACCTCGGCACTATCTTGATCTGCAGCTCGGCGTTGCCGGGGTCGCGCAGCACGGCAGGGAGGTCCAGGTTGCTGTCCACCTGCAGGTGCACCGCCACGCTGGCGCTCGCCACCAGCTTCAGGGGCAGCCCCAGGGCCGTCGGGTAGGCCAGCTCCACCTCCAGGATCGTGGCGTGCATGCGCTCGTCCACCTGCACACAGCACGCTCAGGTCACGGTCCGTGCCACGTGGGCGTACCCAGGGGCGGTGTTTCGGGGGTTCGAACCCCCCACCCCACCCCCCTTTTCACGTCTCAACGGGCGACTCCGGAAGAGGACATTTTCTTTGCATAAGGAGATTAAAATCCTATCTGCAGAACACCATATCTCAGGACAGACTGAATGTGGATTGGCCTTACTGAATGTCCACTACACCATCCACATTGACCCCCCCCTTCCCTCCCGAAAAGTCTTGGCAACCCTTCCCGTCTCAACGGGCGACTCCGGAAGAGGACATTTTTTCTTGCCTAAGGAGATTGAAATCCCATCTGCGGAACACACCACCATCTCGGGACGGACTGAATAATGGATTGGCCTCACTGAATGTGTCCATCACAACATCCACATTGACACCCGGAGAATAATGTGGTGTTACTGAATTCGCAAAAAAAAAAAAAAATAATAAAAAAAAATAAAAAAAAATTATTCTTCTGTAAAAAAGTTTGCAAGCATTAAAAAAGTTTATTATAAACAATTATTTTTTTTTTGGTGTTTATGGAGTTTTTCTTAAAAAAAATCAGAAGCCCCCTCCCTCAACCACCCCTCCCTACCACTAGAAAAATATCTGAAAGAACCGCCCCCCCCCCCCCCCCCCTCAGAAAAAAATCCTGGGTACACCTATGCCGTGCCAGCTTCCATTCCACGCCGGGTCGACTAAACTAGGGAAAAAAAAACCAGTCGGTTATTTTCAAATACGTAATCAGAATCACTACATAGCATAAAACAAATTCGCTTCCCGCTGTCTGTCTGTCCCTATGTATGCTTAGATCTTTAAAACTATGGAATGGATTTTGATGCGGTTTTTTTAATAGATAGAGTGATTCAAGAGGAAGGTTTATATGTATAATACATGCTTAATATAGTAGAGGAACACTGATAGTTTTAGAGGTTTCTAATGTGATGTCGTAAATAAACACATTTTTTTGTTTTTTGTGCTTACATGTTGTAGATAATTGTTGATAAACTTTTTTTTTTTTTTTTAGTCGAACGAATAGTAAGTAAAATATCTTTTTATTTATTTAATTATCGAAAATCGTAGTTTAAGGTAAGGTGTTTAAGTTCAAAAAGAACTGAGTAGAATAGGTATCTTTTGTTGTTGATATTTGTTGATTATCTTTGTTTTTAGTCTACATTTATATTTATAATTAGTAAGTGATATTTAGTATCAGCATTTCACCCGTACAAAGCCGGGGCGGGTCGCTAGTTATAAATAAGTAACTATATTTGAATCGGTACATGCTAAAAGAAGCCTCAGAAACAAAAAATTGCAAAGTGAGTTCAGCATGAAAATCGCATGTTATAGGATAGCTTCAACTATCTATGCTAAAAGGGATTGAGTCACACGCTAGCTGGCTAGGTGAAATTCTTAACGTATGCTGAAAGGGTTGCTTACAGACAGATTTATTAGTTTTTTCTCAAAATTGGTTTGCTTGGACTGAGGCCCTTTTAGCATGTGCCAATTCATTTATTGTTTACTTACGATTAAACAACAGCTGATGAAGACAGGGCACTTTAATTTCACATAAATAAATTTTCTGTATTTTATTACTGTGACCAAACTATATTTTACATTTAATTAAAAATGGGGTAAATACTTGTTAAAATATAAAAATTATTGGAGTTAGAAGTGTTATAAAATAATGTTTTAATAACACATGTCACTACTGTCCATAATTATGAAAAATCAGTGTTACCCTGTTAACTGATCAAAACTCCTATTAAATCCAAAAAAATGACTTCTGGTCTTAGTTTAATACTATGATCAATCTGTTAAAACACTAATTAGCTAAAAATTACAAATAAAAAACATTAATTAATCAAACTGGTATGATTAGGTAGAAATCGACCAACTAGTACAGATAGCCCAGATTAGTGGGGTATCACCCAATTATAAGGTATGTACCAGCCAATTAGTTAGGTATCGGATGATTAGGGTGGCATCAGCCAATTAGTGAAGTACCGGCTGATTATTGAGGTGTTGGCCCATTAGTAAGGTATCGGCTGATTAGCAGGGTATCAGCCGATTAGTGAGTGTGGTAATGGCAGATTATTGCAATATCAGCCCATTAGTACGGTATCAGCTGATTGATATGGAATCACTCGATTAGTCATATGGAAATCTGACTAAAGTATTGAAAAATATATTTGATGCTAATATTAAAATTAAAATAATAATTTCGTGCTATAGCGGAAGAATCAACACGCTTCGATTCCAAAGCTATTGGACTCTGAACCCTTTGATACCAATGGAATAGATGGAATCAGCCGATTATAGAATCATAATTGACCCAACGCTAATTAGTTACATGGTTCGTGAATAAATTTTAAAAATTAAGTTCAAAGAAACCCTTTAAGAATTTTAATTGCTTTAAGTATCGACAAGTACACATCAGGTAAGCTGACATATTTCACTACCTTGGAAACTTAAGAGTGCCACTTGCAAAATAAGTACACTAGAGTCCCGTTATAGCGAGGTGTCACGGTTCCGGGTTTGATCCTCGCTTTAACCGTGTCCTCGCTATAACCGAATTGGACAAATTTTGGCCCCCGAAAAATAAAAATTAACCGAAAATAGCATAAAAATTGTGTTTAAACCTGTATAATTGGAAAATAACAGGTTATATTAACGAAATCTAAATTTCTGTGAGCAGATGTGTGAATTCTCTTTAAAACGATACCCCATAAGTACGGATGCGATCACCGATTGCGTCAAAATAACCCGAATACCCTACCAAGCCACGTAAGTATAGCATCTCAGCGCGCGGCCGACGCAGCATTGTCCTGCTATCTATCGTCGACGCGGGCTGTCTGCTGGCGGCCATGTTGGTTCGGGATGTTGCTAACAGGTGGTGCTAGTGTAGCACGACGATTTAATTCCTTACAAAAAAGTAGGGATGTAAAAGTAACGAAAAAAAGTGTACCCGTATGTATTCGTTACTATAACAATTAGTAATCGTTACTTTCGTATCGTTACTCGTTACTTCTGATACCGCATAACATGCTATGTTATGTAACAGCAACGAATCGAGTCGTATTTCGTACGCGTACAGTATGACGTCGCGTAAATAATAATAAATCGAATATAAACAATTTAAAATTTTTGATGATTAACAGCTTTTGTTAACCAAAAAACAATTAAATCTCATTAGAGCGGCTTTATTATAATATATCTTTTAAGATAAGAACATGAAACGTGAAAATACGCTATAATAAAAAACAAAAACATACATATTTATAATTTGTAAAAAATACTTTCTTACATTTTTTCTTTTCCAATAATACTTTTAATAATAATAAACAAACATCGTTCTTTGTAACGAAAAAGTGCGCGCATGCGTAAAACATACGAAAGATGCGAGTAACGAAATGCATTCGTGTGTAACGTTTCGTTACTCGTTACTAGATGCCGCACCCATTACTCAGTAACGAATACATACGGTTTGCAACAACTGTACAAAAAAGCAGGAGTGCGGCTGCGGCAACGCACGTACGCCTCAAACGTAATAGTCGCTGGAAAACTATACTTTTTTTCATTTAAAGAAACCTGTCAACTTTTTTAGAAAATAAATTTGGTATTAAACTCACCACCCCTTTCTCGGACAGATACCCCAACAACTGACCGAAGCAAAAGTTACAAGAAAAGTGCCCTAGCGATTCGGAAATAAATACGGTAGTGCCGACTAGAGGTGTAAAAGTAACGAAAAAATGAACAACCGTATGTATTCGTTACTATAACAATTAGTACTCGTTACTATCATTACGTAACTCGTTACTTCTGATACCGCATAACATGCTATGTTATGTTACAGCAACGAATCCAGTCGTATTGAGTACGCGTACAGTATGACGTCGCGTAAATAATAATAAATAGAATATAAACAATTAACAATATTTGATAATTAATAGTTTTTGTTAACCAAGAAACAATTAAATCTCATTAGAGCGGCATTTTAATATTATCTCTTTTAAGATAACCAAAAAAAAGTGAAAATACGCGATTATAAAAACAAAAACATACATATTTCTAATTTGTAAAAAATACTTTCTTACGTTGTTTCTGTTCCAACCTCAAACTTTGTCTACACGCGGCACAGATAACTAACGGAAGTTTGATAAAAGAAAGAAAGAATGGGATTCTATTTTTAAGCCACGCACTTAGGTGGCGACTGCACGGCTGAAGAATGTGACGTGTCAACGGCAAGATGTCTAGTGGCAAGCGAGAGGGGTGGACATAAAGCAGACAAATAACAAAAGCGCGCTACAAGCGATCACGCCGTAAATTCCTCAAAAATACCTCGTTATAGCCGTGTTCTCGCTATTACCGTGCTCGCTATAACGAGATTCTACTGTATAAGACAATACTCACATTTATGTTCTTGCCTTTCTTGATTCCTTCGTCAACAGTGTCGTACAGTTTGTCAATGGTTTTCTCTGGGCTGAAGTCCTCGATACAATCTCCCACATTCTTCCATGCCACCTCCGAGCCAACTACTTTGGCAGACAAGTCCAGATCGATGCGGCTGTCTTCGTAGTCGGGACCCAAGGATTTGGTGGCCTGAAACAGACCGCAAAATGTTCATTACAAGAATATCAATTATGTTTATACACTAACACATAATCTGCTAGATATATAAATAGTAATTCAGTGAGAAGTAATTTTTTTTTACCAGCTGGTATCCATTACTTTACTACTATGAGATCTAGTACATCTTGGGAATCTTAACTCTAACCCAGAAGGACGCCACCGAATAAAAAACTTTATACACTTTTTTTTTTAAAGTTTTTTACCGCCAAGGCATTGGAAAACCATTTCCACATTTTTTTGTAGTTATGGTAACACATGGTTTGGATTAAGATCATGAATGATTACAGAGACTTGGTCTTTAGATCCTAAACTCCACTTCTAGTACATATTTGCCAGCAGCACTGACCTGACATAACCTCCACAAAGAATGAGGTACTTAAAAAACTGTGTCCCCACGAAATAAAAACCTTTCCCGTAAGATGTGCAATCACTGGAATGTGGTCAAACAAGTTATTCTTTTTTGCATACAAAAAAATTACTTATGTGCTAAAATGAATCTAAAAAAATTTATTCTTGCTTTGTGTATCGTATCATGCATCAATTCTTAAGAGATAAATTGAATAATTTTCCCCCTCCCTCTCGAATACACTGAGGCTGATTTTCACAGCACAGTCAACATCCTATGGTTTGACACATTCCGTAATCCAGTACCAATTGAGCGCTCGTGTTTGAGTTTTTTTTTGGATGGTTTCGTGTGTTTTTTGCCCACGGTAGCAATGTCCCACCAAAGAATTTTTTTTTTTTTTTAAACAGTAACACAAGCACTTCAGAGTTGTCTACTGCCACTTGTTTAAAATATCATTGTACTGCATTGTTGTTCCCATTAAAACTACATACATATATTGGCATTCAATATTCCGGTGAAATTACTAATCTGGTACATTCGTCGTCCTGAAATTACCAGATTAAAAATATGTACATTATTGTAATTGTTTTATTTTTAGCTAGGGCCCAAAATTAACTCATGGAACACTTATACCCGAAAAATTTCACTCACCAATTACGAGTCTAAGCTCAGAGATGATGAGAGAATGAAATGGGTTGAATGGACAGTTTAGCAGCACAAAAAAAAAATCCTAGATCTCACGTACATGTAAAGACATGCACCACGGGTTTTTGAACTAACTCTCACGTGCAAACTAATTTAATGACCAGATAACAAATTGTTTTAGTGCCTTTGAGCCTCCTGGTCAACGACCCCTTGCCCGCGAAAGAGGGAGAGCGAGGAACGCGTCGGAACGCGTTGGGGGGCGGTGCTCGGGGACGTACCCTCTTGAGCGTGTTGCTGAGCTGCTTGCTGGTGGATCGCTTGGCGCGGGTGACCTGCTGTGCCCGCTGCTTGATCTGCTCCACCAGGCTCATGAGGCGGCCGCGGTTCGTCTCGATCGCCTGCTCGGGCTCCGTCACCGCGTAGTAGCCCCTCGGCCCGACGTACCTCTCCAGGATCCGCTCCAGGTTCTCCGCCCGCACTCCCAGCTGGAACAGGGCGCGCATGCGACGCTCGAGACACTTCCGCGCACAGAGGCCCCACCGGACTCATCTCCCAGAGGATCCGTGGTCACCCCGAAATCACTTCAGGCAAAACCTGGGGCGATTTATTATCTAAGAACATGCACAATCTCTTCCCCCGATTTTTCTGATTTGTATGGTGTATGCCTGTCTGTCTCTAATAAACCTCGTTTTAAATGTGTAGAAACCAGATTATATGGTTTTCTATTTTTAGTCCAATTTCATTTTCAAAACAGAAGATTTCGGTGTAATCGTTTTTATTTTGATGAACTGTGTTTTGTGTTACTGACCCCACCACAATAGTGTAATGTTTATATGCTGCATTTTAACGATAAAATAATTTGTAATAAATATGTCTATAACAGATAGATTAAAACAATAAAAAAAAACTAAATAATTTTTCTGGTCCGTGAACTTTAGTATAAAGTTTGTCCGGAAATAATGTAATTCCTTTAATTTCATAAAAAACAATAATTAATTAAAAAGGAATTGTAAATACCCAGTACAAATAATTAACATACTGTACTTACTCGTACAGAACTCATACCCTTGTTACGTTGTTTTTAAAGGAAAAATAACATTATGTCCCCAAAGAACTTAGACACCAAGCGATTGCGAGCTTGGCCACCCCTGTGAGAAATAACTGTGGCTGAAGTCTCTGACCTTGATGCACGGTCGCTATGCTGCCAGCTAGCACTAGACTTTACAGAGTGTGCTGTGCTGGAGTGTGTTCTACCACTATCCCTCACAAGTCACATTACGCCACCCCACAATTGTGAGAAAAAATAAATAAAATTAGGGTAGAGGTAAAAAGGGGATGAAGTGATGAGATGCAGGCGTGGCATGACATTACCATGCTTTTGCCAGAATGCTGGTGGCGTGTTTGGTTACTAGGCATGTGCGTCAGGTGCCATCGCTCGAAGTTTCTCGCGATGTTCTCAACTCCTTTCGTTTTGTCGCAAATTATAATAAAGCTGTGGCAAGTGAAAACGTTAAGGTACTACTTTCAAATTTAGTATCAGTATATTTACCTTTGCATGTCATTAAAAGTACAATTATTTCCCAATTTTAGTGACATAATCCCCCACCAAATGTTTTGCGGGGAAATTTATGAATTAAGGCTTAACGTGTTGTTGAGACCCGTATTATCATTACAGATAAAGAGGGATGACGAGATGAGATTGGAACATTGCCAGAATAATTAGTGGGGAGAAATGGAAGTACCAATAATAATAATAATAATAATACTAATAATAATAATAATAATAATAATAATAATAATAATAATAATAATAACAATAACAACTTGCTTACAGCAACTTTGGCCAAGTTTTCCACTTGCGGGTATAACCCCAATGGGAATCGAAACTGGAACGCCTTAGGAGGCCAGTGATCTGATTACTGTTTCACCATCGCTTTTTTTTTTCTTGGGAGGGGGAGGGGGGATTGATTATATAGTACTAGGGTTACACGAGTAGACAGAGTACTTTCAGGATCTAGAGCCAGCCCTCACCTCTAGGATGTTGTAGGACTGGCCGAACACGTGCGAGGTGAGGTTGAGCGACACGGAGCGAGGCAGGTAGGACTTCTGCGAGTAGATGATGTCGGCCTCGCCCGAGTAGCCCACGTTGATGCCGTCCAGCAGGTAGGAGAGCTCGACGTTGCGCGAGTACTTGCGGTAGTCGACCGGGTAGCGGCGGTTGGTCCGCACCTCCTTCAACTGCTCCTTGGCGGCCTGCCGCTCCGGGTTGGTGGTGGCCCGGAGGTTGCGGAGGTGCGACACGATGTACGAGCCCACTGCAAGGCACACGGGCGAGTTAGCTGGCGCCACTCGCCGACAATGCTCCCTTTTCTGCGGCACTCGTGGGGATTCAAACACAGCTGCGTTCTGACGTTTTTCATAAACGACCTAAAATTATGTTATAAAATAATGTAATTCAGTGAACAGATACAGTAGAAAAAAATCCCACATTCTATATTCCTGTTCTGAGGGTACTTATAACACTAAACTAAAATGAAATCTCATTACAGTGTACCTAAAAAAAAAACTACAGTGTCAGTACTACATATTAATGAAAGTACTTTGAAATTAACATTTTAAGTATCTGAAAATATAATCTTTACATTGAGAAACGATTTAAAAAAAAAAGGTACCATGTTATGAAAATTCACTACAAATTTGCATGTTTTAATACTCTCCTGTATTTTTTTTTGTCCATTGAGACATTGAGAAGTGTAAAAACAATATTTCACTCTACTCTAGACTAAAGACCAAAGAGGTACATATTTCATCAGTCTCCATGCTCGTCTATAACTTTGTGGGTGAACTTACCTTGATTTATCTTCTCGTTTTCAAGCAACTCCTTCAGGCTGTTGGCCATTTTCCCACTGGGGCACTGCACTAGCACCAGATAGGCCTTGATCCTCAGCTCGGAATCTTCCTGCACGTTTTCCAGCACTGATGCCGCACCCTTCTTGTGCTGTTAGTCGCAAATGAAAAGTGATTACCGTTCAAGGTCATGTTTACCATAGAAAGACATGACACGTGTTCCAAACATCAATCTGTATGAGGGATAAACTGGTAGAAGTGAATACTGCTAGATATAAAGTCCAAGTGCAGGATCATAATGAGGCTGCAGTTTAGTGAAACCCTTGTGAAACTATCCCTCGAACGAGCACATTTATCTGGTGGTTCTGTCAGTATAACAACTTGAAGAATTTTCATCTTGACACAAGCATATTGCTATGCTACAGATGTTCACAGTTCTGTACAAAATGTAAAAAGAGATTTTCTTAAATGTATTTGCAGGGTTATAACTATAAAAAAATCTTTGATATTCGATTCAACACTTCAAATCAAACAATTTTTTTTGATTATTCCTTATTGATATATAATAACAAGTGAGACTCATTCTCAAAAAATTTTAATGAAAAAAGTATTACATTAATGAAGCCAAAATGAAATTTTGATCATGTTTCTGGAAATAGTTCATAGCTTCCTACATACATACTTTTTATATGCAAAAAATAATCCATTATTTTGAATAAAAATTATTTAAAATACTCTATTTTTATGTTTCTAATCACAGCTCAAATGAAAATTTCAAAATTAAAAAGTTAATTCTTTAAGAAAATGCATTGCCACGTTTTTGATTTGCTTGTATTTACTCGAAACTATTACGGTACCATATATGTTTCTCTCTTTTTGATTTTATTGTTTTTTGCATATTATGCATTAATTATTTTCTTGAACACATGTGAAATTTTAAGAAAAATATTTTACTTTATGTATGAATTCAATAAAAAAAAAATATTCAACATTCATGAATAACTATATACTCAATTTGAATATAAAAAAAAAGATAGAATTCCTCAACAGATGCAGGCCAGAAAATTAAATCTGCTAAGATCTGACGGATGGGAACACATGGCAGTGCCCCCGCCGACGCACCTTGCAGGCGTCGGTGAGGGCAGTTTCCAGGGCCGCCACCCGCACCCTGCTGGGGGCGGAGCTGTCGGCATAGCAGCGCTGCAGGATGGTGGAGACAGTCTCCGTGAGGTGGTGCACGTTGCCCAGGGCCTTCAGGGACAGTATCAGCTGGAACACGGCAACACACACACGCACGCTCGCGTCAACGCACGCTGCCACGGTGGTTCTCAAACCTACGCATTTAATACCCTACAAACTATTGTATTTGCACTATATACAAAATTTCTGAGAAATATATTAATCAGTCCAATGTTACAAAAAAAAAAATGTGAAAAAAATTAAATTAAAAACAACTTAGGTTTATTCTTTTTTGTGTTTATGAGAAACGAGCGTAGTCGTTCAAATAATACTTCATAGAAGTACTATGTCCGTAATGAAATGGTATAATAGAACAACTACAGTCATTTTTATATCTGGACACATGCTTCTCTGGAGCACCATAGGGCGCATCCAGAAATTATCTAGGCTGTTGTTCAACAGGAGTGGACCCCTAATGGCGACATTGATGCTACACACTCCTACATGGTTGCTACAGATTTTCAGGACCAAATTTCCCTGAAATTTTTCTGGTTACGCTGACAATATGAAAAAAAGGTACAGTAATTTTTTTAATATATATGTATATAATTGCTGCTATATCAATCATATGTACAAAATTAAATACAAAAAAATTATAGATCGTAGGTTTTCCTGCCGTCTAAACTTAAGCCATTTGGCTGTTACCTGTGTACATCTTGAAATAAAATATCAGGTCTATTAATTTATTTTGACTGAGTTGATGCACATTCATATCGTACAACACCGACTCAACTTCAATGTTAATAGTTACTCCTGATGATACGTAACAACTTCATTAGATTTTTAATAGGTACTATCACATAATAATTATTTTTGAAAGTATTAAAATCAAATTTAATATGAGTAATAAATTATTAGTTTTCATTCAGGATTCTGAAGTTTTGAAATTCAAGAAAAATATTAGAAGAAAAACATCGAAGGAAATATATAGTAAAATCGAATTTTAGACCTGATAACTCTGAAGCCCTATTACCATTACATATTTTTGTACTTTCAGCAGGTAATTATATAAACACATATGCAATATGTATTGATGGTGGAAATAAAATAAAATAAATATACAGAGGGTCAGATGTTTTTTGGCCCTTAAAACCTAGATACCGATTCAAAGGTTGGACACAAAGTACCTTTGGGATTCGAGTTTAATATTTGGAATCGAGAAAATTGGGATTGACCCACCACCATTTTTCGTGTTTGGAAATAACGACGTTCGCAAGTTAGAAGTTTAAAGCCGAAACGGCACTCCCGACGCCGGAGCGGCGGCTACCTTGTCCTCCTGGTCGCGGGACGAGACCTTGCAGCCCCTGGCCAGGTTGCGGGCCAGTCTGTCGAGCAGGCCGGCGAGCACGGCGTCCCCCTCGCAGTCGTGGCTGCTGCAGTAGCGGCCGGCCAGCGCCCCGATGCCCAGGTACGCCCCCGTGCCCAGGTCCGGCTCGTCCAGCAGCGTCTAGGCCCCGCACCACCGTCTCGCTCACACTGCTCCCCAACACCACATCTCAACCAGCTGATGCCCGGCAAGCGTTGCCATGCATCTATCATTTTTAATTTTTTGTAATGTTTTTGAAGTAGGTACTACTGGCTCGCTGTAGGAAAGGTTTCGATGGGGATATAAAAACTGACTAAAACTAGCTTCTACTGCGCAGCTTAGGTTCCCCCCTCCCTTATTTGCGACAGAGAGGGGAGTGACGGAAATTCTCTGTCGCAAAGAAGGGAGGGGGGGAACCTAAGTTGCGCAGTAGAAGCTAGTTATATTCAGTTTTTAATCCCCATCAAAACCTTTCCTACAGCGAGCTAGTAGTACACATATACAAAATAGCTCTCTATCTATTTCTCTTATTCTCTATCTCTCTATATATCTCTAAATCTCTCTCTATACTATATATACATAATGACCTTCTGTATGTATGTCACTCGATAGCAATGTCAGTTTTACAAATCTATGCTTTAACCTAAATATATATAATTTTAGCTATCTTTTTACCTGTCACAGGTATGACACAGGCATATAAAAACACATGCGTATTCAAATGCAACGTTGTGTCAAAATTTTAAAGCAATCGGTGTAGAACTTTCTGAGATTTCAGATTCTGTACGAATGAACACGTATATTTTTATTTATACAGACAGATGTCAGTTTCGTTACAAAGTTATTGTTTTTATTATCTTACATTGTCTTTATTCATTTTAAAAAATGTGTATTGTTCAACAAATATGACACTAAAATATTTCTTATATATTATTTCACCAAAAAAGTCTCATTTTGATCCAAGCATGACGTACTTATATGATAAAATCATTAGTAATACACATGTCTAAAACAGAACTTACTTGGAAACAAATAAACTAAACAAATCTGCAAATTTTTGCGAGTTAAAAAAAAAAATGTGCCAACGTCATTAATGTAAACTTATGATGCTAATAAGAGATGCAAGTTCAAACAATGTAATATTATTTTTTTTTTCAATCCACTTAGTTTATACATTTTGGTACAAAATTCATGCAAAATAAAAAAACAACATTCAATGAATTTACCATGATAATAGATAATATATTATAATATGAGTTAAGTTTTGTCAAATTGCTGATGATTTCATGTTTTTAGTTACATGTTGGCAGTGGCGTAGCCAGGATTTGTGTATGGGGAGTGTTAAGAAGCATGCCCCCCCCCCCCCCCCCCGTATTAAAGCGGGGGGTCCGGGGGTCCTTCCCCGGGAAAATTTGGATTTTAAGGTGTAAAATAGTGCTATTTTTAGCAGTTTTCGGTACTTAAATTTAAATATTGTAATGGTAAAAATTTTATTAATTTTAATATGAAATTTGTTTGAGTGATGAATAAGAAATAAATTAAAGATTTGTTGCTAAGGGGGGGGGGGGGGGTTGAACCCTAAAACCCCCTCCTGGCTACGCCCCTACATGTTGGTGCTAAATGGTGTATTAACTTACAATTCGATGTTATTTGTTGTATTGACATGCTTTGTGGTGTTATTTTGGTTTTATCACAATTCACGATATAATCTTGTCCGTACACAGAGGATAAACAAGAACTACTGATGGAAGATAATAGGTTCTGTCGAGAGAAGCAGTGACTCTCAAAAGATTTTGGGATGGGCTATTGTCAAATGGCCATGCCTAAAAAAAATTTCAGGGGTGAACATTTAAAAATTTTTAAACTTTTTGTCTCAAACACTAAACAGCATTAAAAAAAATTGTCTTATTTTGCTACACTTCAGAGGTGAAAAGAGTGAGGGTACTGGAAGTCTGGAATAAAAATGCACATTTAAGAGGAATATCAAATTTTAAAATTAATGTTAATTACTACTTTCGAACATGATACTATGAGATGGTTCTCTGATTCCTCATCACGAAATACAATTTCAAACTCCTGTGACCGCCCCAGAACCGTAGAACAGTTGTTTGAAATGTTGTGTGGTCAATCAGCCTATAAAGCAGTTTACACAGACGCTTCTCTCCTACAGATGCTCAAAGGTAAACAATTAAATGTACTGCTCCATGAAATTTCTTCTTACCTCCCTTTCTCTATTTTTATTATTTACAGAATTACTGACACCACAGATTTCATTTTAAAATATTTACAAAATGTTGAAAAATAATTTTAAACTAAAATTTTTAACATAGCCAAGAAACAATGGTACCTAGAAGCTCTGGAACACTTGGTTACCAAAAATAATTATGAGTCACGCCCTAGATAAATCATGTATCCCTTGCTAGATGTACATTATGTAGTGCCTTCACATTAATTATCACCCAATAACCCTTTAATCTGGTGAAAACTATTTCGTATGTGTACACAAAAGTAAAAAGGGTTTTAAGAAATTATTTTTAGATTGTTGTATCCACTGTCTAGAACAGCAGTTCCCAAAAGGTGTTCCGGGGAACTCTGATAGTAACAAATTTTTTACTGTAGCACACAAAGTGTGTACAGAGGGAACGCAAAATAAGTTGGATTTCAGCAGCGTTAGCTAGCTCCTGTAATTCAAACGAGTTACTGGCGGAGTTAAACTCATTATTTGGTACAGGAACTTGAGTTGAGCTAAGCCCCTGATTTAAAAAAGATTTTCCTTGCCACTGACCATAAATTTAATCATTTTAAATAAATATGGCAACATAATACTGTAGTTCCACAGATGGGCGTCGGTTGCCAACACTCCGCGCAGTTCCGGTACTCACGGTGACGGCCGCGATGGAGTCACGTGATGGCTGCCGCACCAAGGACAGCGTGTGGTACCACAACTCGGCGAGGCTGCCCTTGATCTCGTTGTTCTTGATCAGCTCGACGGCCACTTCCACCGCCTCCCCGGTCCCGGCCTGGAGCAGCGCGTCCTGGTACAGCTTCCTGCAAACCCAGACAGCACACACCCGCTCGGTCACGGCCGTGTCGCCTGCTGTGTGCTCCGTGCCGGAACTGACCGGGCGGTGCAGCGGAGGGGGGGCGCGGAGGTAAGACGCTGGTCTCGCTCTCCAAATCCCCGACTGGCCATCCTGATTTCAGTTCCTGACGGTTTCCCAAAACTACTCTCGAGCATATACTGGGATGCTTTCCCACCGCGGGCCATGAACAGGCCTTCTCCAACAGTCCTGTTCTGTGTCGTTGAGTGTTGCCTGCAATCGACAAGGCTTTGCGAAGTAAATTAAATTAACAACCTAGTGGTTGATATTACTAGATGCACTCAAATTAAATTCTAATCTGTATTTCTAAAAAATATTTCACTACAAAAATTTCGCAGAAGTAAACAGCACGGTTGTCGATTTATTCAATAGTGATAAGGTTCATTGGAAATAATTTTTTTATAGCCGGCATCTTTAATCGGATGATTGTCTCCCCAAAAGAATAAAATATTTTGAATTCTTGGAGAAATTAATTCCTTGCAGTGCATTTAAGAGATAAGATCATTAAGAGATATGATGGAAACCACAAATTTCCTCGCAGTAGGCCTTCCGAATTTTCTAATACCACACTTGGCACTTCAGGTAATGTGCGGAGATTTGGCTGTTTAACTGCCGTAGTTTTGTTGCAGCCTTTCGTAAGAATAATTTTTAAAGATAAATATTGTTCAAACTGGCATGTACATGCTGATTTTTTTTCTTTCGTGGTATGAAGATACTGGGACTGTCTCACAGGAATATGGATCATATAATTATCTTAGAGATAATTCTTCAAAGACAGGTTCAATGCAAAAGCTCCAAAGAAGCAAGTTACAACAGAAATACTACATGCTAGTGGAATTCCTGGTGCATACAGGCAACGAGGAAAATGATGCACCTATCAATGTTGCCTTTGATGATATTATGCTTTTGTAATTCAACAGATTGCCTACTGTAAACTCACAATGGCAGACTCCACACACACATCAATACTTTAATTGGGGTTCAAGTCCAGAAACATGTGCACTGTGAACTAGCTGGTATTTCAAATATTGTGGAGGTTTGTCTTTTAAATAACTAAATTCGTAAAATGTACCTAAATGTTCACATTAATGCTTGACGGCAAATGCTGGAACGGCTGATTCTCGTCTTAATTTCATTGGCCTATCTCATGAGCTACCATCTTTATTACCCTCCATTTTGACGACCATACAATAATATATTTGATGTCAAAATATTGATATGTTGGTATCAATATTTTTATGCCAATATTTTCTGAGTATGTATCACTCTTTCATTCTGTTGATAACAAATTTAAAGAAAATTATATTTTCATGCCGATATTTCCTGAGTATGTATCACTCTTTTATCCTGTTGATAACAAATTTAAATAAAATTATATTTTACACGTTTTTCCCACAATTTGGACAAATATATAATCCCATGTTGATTCTATTACAATACTCCATAATAGTCAACGATACTAATATTATCTCTCAGTCACAGGGGTATCTTTAAGGAATTTAAGTAAAATTAGTCTACTGGCTCTTACTGGAATAAGTAAATACAAAAAAGTAAATTTTAAAATTTTTATTACCTATCCAGTTTCATCATCTCTACATGTTATTTGACTTGTTTTTCAATCAACTGTTTGAGGAGTCAATAACAACTGACAATTCAAGAAAAAATTACATGTAAAATCTACAGAAATTTGACGTAAAAGAAATCATCGAAACATGTAGAGAAAAGATTACTGAAGTTGTATTTATTTTGCTAGTAAGAACCCAAATTTTTTTTTAGGTAATTTCACCATAAAAGTTTAGATATATCATTTTAATACATATATATAAATCCAGTGTCCTGATGTTTGTTTCCAGTGAACTCTTCACCAAGTCAACCGATTTTGATGAAAATTGGCATTTATGTGTAATTTTTTTCCAACTTGAGAGAAAGGATAGTTTTTATTTCGATTAATGGTCTTAATTATTTATAATTAATAATAAACTGATTATCAATGTTGATTGGTGTTTAAGCCCGGGAAACAGTGGCGTTCTCGATAGTCGGGAAACCATAATTTATTTCATTTATTATAACTGTAAATAAGAGATTTGGTCTCATTTTTTCCCCCCATTAATACAACCGTGCGAAGCCAGGTCGGGCAGCAAAGTAAACTTAAAATTTCATACATTAAAATATAAATTTTATAATATGTAAAAAAGGTAAAAGTTTTGATATTTCGATAACATGATACATCGAAAAGTAAATATCTGACTGGCCATCTGTATTGTCAGGAAGACGTGCAGAAAGACCGCGGAGGAACGCGACTCACTTGGGGGAGTGGCTGAAGCCGGCGCCCGACTTGACCTGGCCGTAGACGGCCAGCAGGTCCTCCTTGCCGGCCTTGCGCACGACCTTGACGAGCGAGCGGTACTCCTTGGCCGAGTCCTCGCCCACGGTCACCGCCATGGTGTCGGCGGCGCGCCTCAGGGCCTTCACCACCGCCTCCGCGCTGCCCTCGCTGGAGCTGCCGTCCCGCGGCAGCTCGAACAGGATGGAGCGGGCCACCGTCGCGCCTCCTGCGGCACACACGGACACTCCAGTGCCCGCCCGCTGGCTCCGGGACACTTCCGACAAGCGCTCTCATTCCACGCATCGCTCACGGGCAGGGGGATGGGAATAATCTTTAAGATTCACCAGGCTTATGACCACCAGATGTATTTCCCATCAGCACCGCTATTGTGTTTATTACACTCTGGAGGCAATCATGGAATAGCGCTGGTAAGGATTCTCATTTCACTCATCGCTGATGGGTAGGGGGATGGAGATAATCTTCAAGATTCATCAGGCTCATGACCACCAGATGCAATTCCCATCAGCACCGCTACTGTGTTTATTACACTCTGGAGGCAATCATAGAATAGCACTGGTAAGGATTCTCATTCCACGCATAGCTGACGGGTGGGGGGATGGGAATAATCTTTAAGATTCATCATGCTTATGACCACCAGATGCATTTCCCATCAGCACCACAAATGTGTTTATTTTCTTTCTTTTTTTTCATGATGAACTACACAATCAACACAGAGTAGCGTCTAGATAAACCTAGCTTCCGTATTGTTCGAGCCGACCTAAAGTATTATAACCAGCAAAGACAGTTGAAAAATTTGCTTGAGTACCTAGAAAAAATCTCACTGTTGTCCAAAGGCTAAAGAAAATTTACCTCAAAAATAACATTTACTCATTGGGCGAATCATGGAGTGACGTGAAAGAATCTACAGTGAAGAAAAGCTGGAGAAACATCGCCCTGAAAAAAATGATCCCACTGGACAAACTGACATCCAAGACAGTTTTCTTAATCCATCCGTGTTTTCCGAGATTTTGCTCATCCGAGGTTGCGGCGATCCACTTTAACTCGACTGACTTGAGACTTGCTGTAATTGCTATTTTTTAATGTTTTTTTAAAGCAAAGGTTATTATATAAAACATTTTGTTAACTGATTTCATACTTAGTCTTAAATGATTTTAAGAATGCTATGTATGTATATTATTAACTTGATGTAGGCTTTTGGACATACGCCATTGCTTAGCACATGTATGTCTGTAGAAGAAAACTACAAAAAAACACAAATTAAGCAAAAAATTGCTGTTGTCAGGATTTAACGCCACACAATACTCCACAACAGGAAAATGGTCAACAAACAAAGAAAAACAAAGAAAAATGGACTAACAGAACTAAAAAACCCCCACAAATGATGACAGCACAAAAATACCGAACCCAAAAAATTCAGCACAACAGTCAAAACGAGACAAAAACACGACCAAACGAAAAGACGAACAAACACAACAGTTTTCTAAAACAGAAACAAGCGACGTTTCGGGAACTGCTATCTGCTTCCGTCCTCAGGCAGAGACGCACATGGTACGGAAACACAGGTGCGACAGACTCTCAGTTCCCGAAACGTCGCTTGTTTCTGTTTTAGAAAACTGTTGTGTTTGTTCGTCTTTTCGTTTGGTCGTGTTTTTGTCTCGTTTTACTGTTGTGCTGAATTTTTTTTTTTGCGTTCAATATTTTTGGGCTGTCATCATTTGTGTTTTTTTATTCGTTTCTCTTTTTTTTATTTTTTTTTTTTTTGGGAAAACTATTGTGTTTGTTTCGTCTTTTCGTTTTGCTGTGTTTTTGTCTCGTTTCAACTGTTGTGCTGAATTTTTTGGGTTCGGTATTTATGTGCTGTCATCATTTGTGGGGGTTTTTTAGTTCTGTTAGTCCATTTTTTTTTGTTTTTCTTTGTTTTTTGACCATATTCCTGTTGTGGAGTATTGTGTGGCATTAAATCCTGACAACAGCAATTTTTTGCTTGATTTGTGTTTTTTGTCATTTGTGTTTTATTGTAGTTTTCTTCTACAGACATACATGTGCTAAGCAATGGCGTATGTCCAAAACCCTACATCAAGTCATGCACTCCCATTGCACAAATCTTTCAAAGATAATATGTATATTATTAATTGTAATTTATCATCCAACATATTTCGCTGGAGAAGGTGTGCAAGTTACTGCGCTCTGTGTGCAGTTTGCTCGGGAGAGCACGGAGAACCTGGAACTCCACGCACCCGCCTGCACGGAGCCGCTGCGGTGGGACTTGAGCCTCAGCTTGGTCTCCACGACCGTCCTGGCGCCGGAGCCCAGGTTGGACAGCGGCCGGAACAGGTAGGTCTCCGTGCTGGAGGCGGTCTGCACCCGGCCGTCCGTCACCTTCTGGACGACCGTCTGCGTGGACGCGAGCAGGGGCGACGACTGCACTCCCTGCCGGCCGCAGCAAACCACGTCCCGGTTAACAACAACCACCACCACACGGGCGTAACACCACTTACAGATATCATCCCTAAAATAGTGACAATGTGGTTCAACTAGGTTTAAACTTTCATATGACATAGAGAGCATTTAATTTGTTTTCAACGTAAAGGGTCATTATTCTCTGTAAATGTAAACAAACTATGCACTGAATAGCATCCAGGAGTATTTCAGCCATCCTAGGGAATGGGTGCATATTTGCAGTGGTGTTAGAATTCAGCCACAAGATACTGAACATAATATCAACATTTTATTGAAAATCGTAGCCACAAATACTATATAAAGAAGTATTAAATGTTTAATACATGGCACTACATTGTGTCAAGAAGAACTTTTATGTACGTATTTATTATGCTATGGGACTGTGGTTCCAGAACAATAATCTGAGCTATGAAGAAAACCACAGTAAAAAATGTCATAATTTACATAAATTGGACGAGTGGCGAGTTTTGGGATGTTGATACTCTGAACTACCGACCACGATGTTATTCTACAACATCCTGCTCAGCAGTTCCCGCGATGAACCTACTTTGAGGGTCCTAATCTGCATCCGGGAGATCACATAGATTGGAATTCTGAATAATAGAATTCTTGGTTCTTCGATGACTGCTAGTTATCTTCAAACCAAGTAAAATGTAAGATTAATTTAACTAACATTATCATTGTTAGCAATAAAAATAAATTCATAGAAGTTTATATATGTACATTTTAAATCAAAGAGATGGTTATTTAATTTTTGTAAATATTTTAACAGCCCTGATAACATAGTTATGTCTATTTTTACTAGATCCAGAGGTATTGTTTAAAAAAAAGTTTCTCATGTTTAGTACTAGACATGAAAAACCCCCGAACATAACAGAAAACTTGTAATTCATATAGTAATTTGTATTGTTTTGAACGAGATAACTAATTGTTCAGTCAACTTAAAGGTGTAAAGTTTTGAATGTTAATTCTACTCGAATATGTAATTTTTATATTGTTTAACACTGGGTGAGGAGTGAACTACCGTAGCACCCACGCGGGGTCGAACAACATGTCTCCGACACCGCGAGGGGAACGGCACAGGGTTTGCACTGGTCACTCACGGACTGGGTGTAGTACGGCGTCGACTTGAGGCGGTGGTTGATCCTCTCGCGGTGGTAGCACTCGTTGAGGTCCCTCGTCAGGGTGATCGTGTGCTCGTTCTTGCCCCCGTCGACAACGACGCTGCTCGGGCACTTCCCGTACACGTCCCACTGCAACACGGTGCGCAGAACACTCGGTACGGAACACAGGCCCGGTGCACTGCTGACAGTTTCAGGCAAAAACACTTTTTTTTTTCTAGCTGTAAGGATGTGCACCACTGAAGACGATTTACATAGAAAAGTTTAAAGAGTTATGTTTTGTTTTGACTATCAATATAAAAGAACTATGTAATAATAAGCAAGGTTGTTTGAAAGTATAAGAACAATTTTAATTTTCTGTTTTTCTTATTAATGTACTTATCACTGTGAGAATATACATAAAGTGCAGAAGAAAGTAAAATTTTAAAAAAAAATTTAACACTTTATGCTTAAAATTTTAACTATAAAACTGAGAAAAACTTACAAAACTGACAAAAACTGGCAAAAGTCCACATGAATGTGAAAGTAAAGAAAGAAAGCTAGCAGATTATTTTTTTTTTATTTAGTTGCTTTTGTTCAATTTAAGTTTTGAGAAAACAAGAATTTTTGAATTTCAAGATGATTTACGTATTGGTAAAACATTACCATTATTTTAAAATCGGATGTGGTTTCAATACAATTTAGTTTTACAGGAAAGCACATATTGTTTTAAATATTAATATTGTTTTTTGTGAAAGGTTACATGGGTGAAAAACTTAACTTTTACCAAAGCACCTAAAATGTCAAAAACAGAGGTTTCAACCACGATCCATTTAACACAGAAAGTGGGAGTCCCTCGTGATTTTGTACCGGGGAAGATGACGCACTTTCACCGAGTGCATCTTCAGAGGTCTTTCCCTCTCAAGAGATGACTTGTGGTAACTATATGTGATGACAGGGCTTCAATTTAAAAAAAAAAAATATTACAGGTGTCACAGGAGTCCAAGACGGCGGCCCGGTCCCAAGCCAAACCCTCCCCACCGCACCCCGGCCCCAACCCGAGGCTGTCGCGGGCGCTACGTACCTCGTACACCTTGCCGCTCTGCTTGGCCAGCACCTGCAGCAGCGAGATGACACCGCGCTTCACGTTGAGCGCCGCCGTGCTGTCTGCCTCCGCCGTGCACAGCTGGCTGTCCGCCTTGCCGTCCACGCTGGTGTAGCTGACCGGGTACTGCTCCAGCTCTCGCAGGGAGTCGTACTTCTGTCACACACGCCACACACTGACGTTCAGCCGTGCCCCGTTGCATCACAAGCATCCGCCCAGTTTCTACTTTTGCGTTTCCACCTTCCATATTTCAAGTGAAGGTAGGGCGCAGGGGCGTAGGAACCGGGGGGGGGGGGGGACAGGGGGGACGTGTGTCCCCCAACTTTCTAGACCGTGATATTTTTATTTTATAATATTATTCTGCCCAACTTTATTTGAATTTCTTCACTCATCAAATTTTATCTTAAGGAAACAATAATAATTTTAACATCGATGTATCCAATGGTTAGATACAAAAACTGCTTAAAAAGCGCTATTTTGCACTTTTAAAATCAAAATTTTCCTGTGGAGGACCCCCCCCCCCCCCCCCCCCCCCCCCCGTCTTAGTAAGAGGGGAATGGGTTTACATGACATCAAAATCATTATTTGTCCCCCCCAATTTTATGAACACAGCTACGCCAATAGGTAGAGGCGCAAAGTAGGTGTCGCTACTGGCCAAGGTGAAGTTAGGGAGTGTAAAGAGATGTCACTACTGGCCGGCGCGAAGATAGGGGCGCAAAGGAGGTGTCCCTACTGGCCAAGACAGTAGACGATGTTAATGGATTAGAGCTTGACGTCTAGATGACATGAAGGTCGTTTGAGGTGATGAACTGAGGATGGAGCACCGTCAAATGAATGAGCTTCTCCTGCCCATTCATTTGACCGTGCTCCATCCTCAGTTCATCATCTCAGGTGTACAGGAGTACGCCTGAGATAGACAACTGGATCACGGCCACGTCTGTTGCTTTTTACACTTATGGAAAGTCAGGTGTGACCCTGCCAGGTGTTACCCGTGTCACCTTGGTGTGGGAAGCAATCTGACCATTAAACCACCATGACCCCCGAGAAGGTAAATGGTAGAAGAGTACAGCAGAGATAACCTCAAGGAGGAATATCAGGATGTACTTAGATCCAGGACCATCGAGAGAAACTAAACCCTGGGGGCCAATCACTGTGTCGGGCCCCCTCCCTATTTTTTTTAATGAATGACTTTTCAAACACTGCAATAAAAAAAAATATCTAAAGACCCAAAGTTATCATGGCCATAACTGTAAATGTAATCTGGAAAACATGAGTAACTTGTAAGGTTTCCAGTGAATTTTATTAGCAATATAATTATACATTTTTTCCTACTATCAGGGTGAACACAAGCATAAAAAAATATTTCGGAGCTCAAACAGGCTCCCAAGGTGCTCGGGCCATGAGGTATTTCTTTCCCCCCCCCCCCCCCCCCTCCTTTCTGCCTCTTCTTGACAATCCACTCTCAATGGCCCTACATAAATCCCCCAACCAAATTTCAGCAGAATCAAGATACTGTCTTGGTTTTGTTGTAGCACTTAAAAAATATTTATTTGTTGTCATTCATGTTGTTTGTTCTAGATTACATAAAAATAGCACATTTTACACCACCAAGTTAAAAATAATTAAAAATAATTAAATAATTTAAATAATTAAATGATCAAAATTTTTTGACGGAAAATACCATGAATAATTGCTCCTGTCCTGCCTACCCGAAATAAAAATTTTTTGTGTAAATTTTCAAAGGCAGTTTCAAATAGTTTCGGTTAATTGAATACTGATTACAAATGCAAAAATGGGATTTATTTAACTTATAAACCTGTGTGAAGTTACTATTCATATTGTGTAGGAACTTTTATTTTTACAATGTATTATTTACTTTAAGTTTTGCCAACCATTGCTGACAGCGATACTCAGTTGCATAAAACAGAAAATGAACTCGTTTAATTGGTGATCACACCATGTTTAGTGAAACAAAAGGTCTGATTATGATTACTGTAGAGTCTCAATCCAATGAGTTAACGTGGACCACGACAACTTTGGATAATCAAAAAACTTGGATAACAAGGACAGAGTTAGAAAATTGTCTTTGTTTTTCAGTTGGCCGAGCGGTGTAATTTTTTGGGGTGGTGTTTTTTTCCAGCTTTTCTTCACTGTACATTTTTTTAACATCACTCCACGAGTCGCCCAAAGAGTAAACGTAAATCTTTGGGGTTAATTTTCTTCAGAATTTTGACGACAATTAGCTCATTTCCTAGGTCCTCAAGCAAATGTTTCGAAAGTGTTTGCCGGTAAAGGCGTTTCAGATTGGCTCGGATGTTACAGAAGCTGAATTAGTGAAAGCTGCTGCACGTGTGGTTCCTGATAACGTGAAACATACACCTGGAGACAAGTATCACGACTCGGGACTGCGATATCGGCGTGGGCGAACGAGGCGGAGCACGAAGCCCGCGAGGTACAAGCCTCCTCACCTTGCCGCCCGGCCCCGTCACCCGCACGTCCTTCAGCTTGAGGGCCACGCGGCAGTCCTGCGAGCCGGCCACCTCCGCGGTGGCGTGGATCTGCAGCGTCACCGGCTCGTCCTTGGTGTCGGGCAGGCTGGTCCTGGTCGTCCCCTCCACCTCGTACACGTACACCGTCCCCGGGGGGTAGTTGCTGGCGCCACCTGCCCCGGGGCACACGGGCGGGCTGCAGTCCCTCCGCACCTTGCTGCCAGTCCCGGTCCGGCCGTTATGCTAGCACTTCGGGCCGGTGCTGGGATGGTTTCTCTGAGGCCCCTGCCTACCCGGGCGCACATACAGTGGCGCCTGTTCAAGATAAGCATTCGACAATGCACTGAAGGTGGACGAATGGTTCTTTTTCCGTATTCCGTTTTAAAAATGTATTTTTTTTTTTGGAAGAGTGAAAATGGTTAAAACATATGTTTCCAGTAAAGAGCGTTTAACTCGGTACAGATACTAGAAAGCATCCGAGGGACTTGCGTTAAAAATTTTAGCTTCATTTGTCCGCCGTGTAATGTTATAGTTGGCATGTGCAAAATAGGAAGACTGCACGCCAGTCAACAGCAACCTTGCGCTTAGAGGTGATACCGCGCTGGAGCACAAGCCAGTTTCGACCTTATCATCCTGCCTCACTGACACAATAAATTGCACTCCGACCTGGCGGAACCCTCAAAGAGATAGTCTCATCGGCATCAAGGACAATAGACGCAATGTAAGTGAAAAATGGATGGAATGTATCGGAAAGTGCAGGCAGGAGTACCCGAAGAAAAAGATACAGGGTGCAAGATCCCAAGGTAACATCCGCCATGTTCGCAAAAAAAAACTCCCAGTTTGATCGCGGCTGGGTATCGAACCCAGATGCACCTTTGTGAGAGGCATGTGATCTGACCACTAGACAACCACGATACCAGAAACATCAAAAAAAGTACTAAAAGTTATAGAATAGAGATTATGTGTTTATATGGAGATTAACATAAAGAATTTTTTTTTAATGATATTTAGATTTGGGCCAGATATGGGCAGTCTGATTTTTAAATGAATATTAACGATTATCGAAAAAAAAATGTGAGAGAGTCTTTCAGTAATCGCTAGAGATGTGTAACATTTAACCTCAGTAATGAGCAAATTCGTGTGTTCTCACGTTGCAAATACACTTATAATATGAAACTCTGACAAGAGCTTTAATGTACAATTCTTTAAAAAATGCAGAGCGTGATAAAAATTTATGCAAATTTTGTTTTAAACTACGTTTCTTGATGCAAATTACACGTAGTTTCGGCACCCGCCGCTAGAATTCGCTGCCGGAGAAATTAAGTCGACTAACGAATCATTAGGCATTAGCATAATTTTAAACAATATAATGAAACAAGAAATGAAAAAAAGACTTGAAAAAGTACTAAACCCCGGCTTTGGTCCTGATTTTCATCAAGGAGTTTTATTAAAATTTTGTTCATCTGGTTAAAATCACTAAACAGTTAACTATAGATTTCCCAATGTCGTTGAAAACTTTGGTTCGCTCCATCCACTACAGATGACAGCACCATGGTTACAAATTTCTGTTTCATGTGACTTCAGTCGCATTCATAAAATTACTCCTACCAAATGCCATGTACTGGGAGCTAAGATGTTACACATCAAAAATTACTGAATTCTAAATCAGGAAGAGGGATTTTGAGCTTTCGAAACATCCACCCTTCCCCGTAACTCCTTTGTAGCTGCACCACTACATCAGAAACAAACAAAAAATTAAACAATCGGTTTCTTACGCTTAAGTGCATGTGACCGAAAAATTAGCTTTCACTGGCCACCAATAATGACATGAAATGTTTACATTTGATTTTAATAAATAATACTAACTGTCAATATATATATATATATTTATATATTTTTTTTATTCCAAGACTGTTTAAAAGCATGGCCATAGTAAGGAGAAGATTGGGGGAGGCAGTGTCTGTGACTTCCAGAAAGACTATCCTAAAATATTTTGAAAATAGTACTACTAAGTCACGTAACAGACAATGCTAACCGACCAAATAATTATTGATATACTTGCATTTCGAAAGGGACCAACGAATTTAAAATTTAAATAAATAAAAAATTTACAACAGCTTTAGAACAGGGTTAAAAATTATTGAAAATAAGATTGTGGAACATATAACAGTGAATTATTAAGCGGGACTATGTTATAAAGGGTAATGATATAAATGAGTTCTTGTGATATTGTTTCGAGGACTACCAAAATTACTTTGTTTTACAATCGCAAGTAGAAAATTTTACGACGGGCCGAGGTCGGAAAGGCACTGCGGTCGTAGAACGCCCTCCCTCCCCGAGGAAAGGAAAATGCGGCTGAGACGCTGACGTCTGCATCTGCAGCCGCAGAGGACGCCGACGGGCGACATTCACCTTTACATCCTGCGGAGCAGCTGCTGGCAGATGCTGAAACAACCCAAGCACAACAGCGTCACTCCCTCGACAATCCACGCCTGCTCGGCGACACGCAACACAGTCTCTGCAACCTGCTTCCTGCATGCTACCCAAAAATAAAAAATTTTTTTTGCATGGAATGTGATTTATACTGCTCCTCAAAATACTTTTAAGTAGATTCTCAAGGTACTTAAAAAAGATCCCGGGTGTAATTTGAATTATTATGTGTACCTGTAAAACACCATTGTTCGTACAAAAACGTATTTGAAAATTCAACATTACTTTTAAATAACCGTACCGATTGTGCTGAAAATCGGTGGACAATCGTTGAATTACACAATATTAATAATTCAAACGACGAAAACGTGATTGAAAAGTCAAATCGATGGCTGTTCCAATCGAGTGGAAGAGAGATGCGGCGCAAGCGTACAATGAGCGTAACGGGACACATCGTAGTGGGACAATGTGCGTTACGGGACACTTTTTCGTGCGTGCAGACGGCGTTCATTGATTTATTAGACGTTGTCATGTCAAAAAATTTAGACTTAAGCTGGACTCACAATGATCCGTCACATCCGTCCGTCAGCCATCCACATCTGTCCGTCAACAAGCCGTGCGATTCACAATCATCCGCACGTCCGTCAAGTACTTTTCCATTTTAATTGCAACAGACCAAAAATCCTTAAATGCTGGTGAAAATTTATCTTGCAGTGGCAGGCACAACTAGTCAAAAAAAATAAAAACCTGGAGCACACTTTTCCTGCAAAAAAAAATGGTAAACATAAGCAAACATTTTTTTTAATGCGCAAATTTTAAAACTTTTGAAAAATTGTACTATGCATTATTCAATTCTTCTCAGAAAAATGTCTTCAAAGCAGTTTTTAAAAATTCTTATTAAATTATTTTTATTTTTTATGGTTTATTTCCAGTATGTGTTTGTCAATCTCAGAATTTTATAGCAACATGAGTAATTCAGCCTCGACTACTGTTTCAGAGGACATAATTATATACATATGTATGTATATGGTTTCAACTCTTCTTGTGCCCGGCTGCCTAAAGCTATTTTGATTGGCCTAACACTAAGTCAGTGCCAGTATAACCATTACATAATTTTTTAATGTGAAAGTGCTCTTTGTAATTGAATAATAAAATTAAATTGATAATCACACTAAAACCACAGGGAATATTATATTTCTAGAACTCTAACGTTTACATATATAATATAAATTTAAGTAATGATTTTCTTGAAAAAAGAAAACTGAAAATTTTATATTTTGGTTTTTATTTAATTATTTCCAGTATTTAACATTTAAATCAAATGTTTGATAATTTTGTTAAAAAAAAAGAAGTAATAAATGCATATATAAAGGTTATCAAATACATAAAACACACATGCCAAGTTTGTATTTAAGACGTGCTTACATTAAAACGTGTGCAAATCGGCATTAAGTATGGACTACGGGGGAAAACAGTTCCTGTGGCTTTCGTGTATGAGGCATGTCGGGCTGTAATGGTCTGATGGGAAGGAAATACACTTTTGCAGCCCACTAAGGATTATAGTCTCTCCAAAATAATCTCTCCGTAACCTCATGTTGCTGTAATCTTCTTATACTGTTCCTTTCTTTTTTTTTTAATCCTGGAAGGGAGGGGTCCGAACCCAAAGGACCTACCAACTGGTTCAGTCCCTGACTAAGCGCCTTGGTAAAAGCAGAAGGATTGGCTCCCCCAGCTAACAGACATTCTGCTGTGACCAGTGACACCGTCTGACATATACATATCTGAGATTGGGGTTGCAAACTTTCCCGCCTGGTTAACTACAAGTAGGTCCTACAATAATGTTAAGTAACAAGACCAAAGAGGTGAATGTTACCGGACAGTGCAGGGGAAGAAAGGCAGGTCAGGAACATATTTAAAGAGGGCAGAATGTTTACACAGCACCAATTCCCCTTTCAAACGAAGTGTGAAATAGGTATTCCTGTGTTTGAAAAATGTTCTAAGGTCATAATGTAAAAATGAGTATTAATAAAAGTGGCAAGATTAAAAACAAGTAAGCAATCATTTCCAAGAATTTTTTTTATTAATTTGTGGTACAGACGTCATGGTAAATAAATTACTTGCATTGAATTTAATGTTTCAAAGATTAACTATTTGTCATTAGAGTTAAGTTTTGATTGAAAATAATGATGAGTTTCATGATTTTAATTTCACTCTGTGCTTTGTGGTGTATCAACTTGAATTTTGGTGTTATCAGTGTATTGACTGCTTTTCGGTGTTTATTCAGTTCTTGTCCATAACCTAATGATTGTATATCCAATCACCTACCTTCGTTATGTTGAAATCAAAATATATACTCATGGTTGAGAAATCAAAATATTTTAAAGTATAGCAGAGTCCTGCTAATTCAGACTAGATGGAACCAGTTCCTGTCCAGATCAGCGAGAAGTTCGGATTAAATTGGATTTGCCTTAATATGCATGTAATATAACTTTTAGATAAGTAAATCCTTAAAATAGAATATTTCATAAACAAAACTTTACCTAAAGCTTAATTTTTGTTTTTACAGTATTGTATACGTAGACCTAAGATTCACCCTACAAAAATTAGTAAATCCTGCTTTTTTTTTTTAAATCCCATCTGGATTAACTGGATTAAGTGGATTCTACTGTAAATCCAAGTTGGGTAAAAATAACTGTTTGATCATTATTTATTCTTGCATGATTGTTTGGAGAAAGTTTAAGAGATGTTTAGGATTTAAACTACTGTTGGGTCGAATCCAAATTTCATTGAATCTTAATCCCCAAAGATTACGTTGAATCTACCCCTTGAATACAAATGTGGATGTCAAGAGTCAAAAATAAAATAATATACAAAAATAAAAATATATTATTATGGTGTTGAAATATTCAATCCTCTAAATGTTTGTTTCACTTGATTTCAATATGTATCATAACTTTATTTATATTTATATGTTTAGTTACTAATCAAATGTAAATTATCTTGGGAATGGTATAGGATGGATATGAAGATAAAAAAAATAGACCCAGTATACTTCAAACTTTTCAGGGTTAATTTTTGAATTTACTACATTTTCTCTCCACCCCCCCCCCCCCTTTTTTTTTTTAAAAAAAAATATATATATATATTATTCTTCAAACCTCAAATCTTTCAATTACTAAAGGTTGGAGGTTCGAGGATTTCACCAGGTCCCTTTCTAATATTGAATGTTCTGGATGTAAACTATTTCTGTTCGTGTAAAAAATGTTCCCTGGAGTGCTAAACAGAGACAACCTCAGAGCATTGCAGCTGGTGGCAAATATAAAACATTTCTTTGATAGCGTCTTAGGGCTTAATAATGTAGTCCTTATCAAATACACAGGTTCTAGTGTTTAAATTTTTGAATTTGTCTTCCTTAAATATTTTTCAAAAATTTTCTTTGTCTTGAATATCCAATCTTTTGAATACTAAGGAACGGTATTAAAACAATTATCAATGGTTTACACAAGACAGCAGTCGCAAGCAAATTAATGTATACGGGAAGCCATAACAGAGTTCTCTTTAACAAAAACAATGAGAAATTTAGGTAACTGCAGAAATATTCATGCTCCGACACTTAATTATAAATATCAGAATGTTCCAAATTGATTCTTCCTTGTCAGTTTAATGAGGAGTTTTGATCACTTAAAAAAAATTGGTTGTCTGTAAAGTCGGTTTACGGACGATAGTTTAACGTGACAACGTCATAACAAAACATTGATGAAATGATTGCATACTTTTATGAATAAAATTGAATCATATTTATTGAATTATCATTATTTTGTATGGATACAAAGGAGTGAAATGAAATCTACAATTTCATTGATAAATTTACTTTTATTTGCACTCATTAATTCAAATATGTTTATTACTTTAACGAACAGATTATTTTAACTATAACTTTTATAAATGTTTGCTATTTCACTTCTTCCAATCTGTGTTATTCTGTTAAGGACAGGACGATGATAGGAAAAGTAGGAAACGTTTCAAGTTTAATGTGTCTCGAAAAAGTCAAATCGATGGTTGTTCCAATTGAGTGGAAGAGAGATTGATTCGGCGTAAGCGTACAATGAGTGTAATGGGACAATGTGTGTAACGGGACAATGAGTCATCCTTTTTCGTGCGTGTAGCCGGCGTTCATCGATTTATTAGACGTTGTCACGTCAAAAAAAAAGTTTTAAAATACAATAAATACCTTGCAAGGTATTAAAAGGTGTCATGTAATCAATGCTTTAAACAAGAAGAATACAGAAAGGTGCATGTATAACCAATGAGCGCACGCGCTTCACGGACAGGGTCTGGGGGGCATGTTTCCTCAGGCCCGGAACCCTGCTCTCGAGATTCAAGTCCACGACAGTCACTGACCAAGCAAACATTGACTCTGGCGATATTGACTCCCCACAGTCGATAACACTATCACGGGCCAAACAGTTTTCAAGTTCAGGGTTGCCTCTATCACGTGAACTGTGGCCGGGAGGTTGCCACACGCGGCCGGCAACACTGAAAACATCCCGAGCTTTTTTTTTCTAGCGAAGCTGCTTTGTGGATAAGGGGAGAAAAAAAAGCTAAGAGAATAAACAGGCACTCGCAAAAAAAAAAACACTGGTTAGTTGTAGAGTTTAATCACACCAAAAAAAAAAAAAATTAATGTGCTTTCAAAAACAATAATTTTTTTTTTCAAGAAAAAGGCAGTTCATTGAGCTTTTAAAAATAAGACTTTTTTTTTTTTAGATATAGTAAATCTGTAGTGTGAAATTCAATTGACAAGGAATTTCATTAGGATTGCAACATATACTTTTTGAAGCACAAACCTACAACTTCCAGTCCGAAAGCTGCATTCAGAAAGGAACTAGCACCAGTCAAGAATGGATTTAGTTTTACTACTTCTCTCTTACGTCTCTTATGTCTCCTCTGCACGGATCATTAGAGGCAGAGGATTCAAATCAGGAATATCTGTGGGGGAGGGGGGGGGGGAGGAGGAGGAGAGGAAGTCAGCCGTTGCTGTAAGAAATTATCTCAGCAATAGCCTGGAAAAACCATAGAAAATCAACACCAGGATGGCCGGGTTAAGATCTGAAATCGGAATTCTCCAATTTTTACCATCGCCCCACCTCGCTCCATAAGTACACAAATGAGAATAACCGTTGTGAGAATAAGTTTAAACACAGTAAAGTTTTGATTACCAGAGCTTCAACTAAACGACGAGGTTCCGTATTATCAGAGCCGACTTGAAGCACCATTATCAGCAAAGACTGTTGAAACATTTGCTTAAGAAACTGATTTAACTATTTTGTATATTAAATATAATTAATCACAAAATCTACCTGTGCCTACCGGTGCAGGTAGATTTCGAAGTACCTATGTTTTCTGGAAATGTTCTGTAAACTTATATAAACTTCTAGAATATTTTAAGAACTTAATGTACATAACATGCTGTATGTTCTCCAATATTTCAAAATAATTGATTAAGCATCTCCTCATATTCCTTGCAGCAAAAATCTTTCAAATGTTTTTAACTGAATGCTTTAATTATTGTATAGCTCAGAACAAATTTCAAAGTTTCAGATGATATTTATAATGTTTATGAACAATTTTAATGGATTTAATAGTGTGCCTACTAAGGGGGTTATGAATGTTCTTTGTCCTTCAACAATTGTATTTTTTTTCACTCCTTGAAGTAATCTTTGGTCATATAAAAACATTATTTCATACAAAAGTTGCAGATATTATTTTAAGGTTTTACAATAAATAAGAACGGATACATGGCTCGGAAATTATGAATTTTTTTTTAACAATGCCCCTGTTTTTCAACCCCTTGCAGCAATGATTCGTCTTATCAAAAAAAAATTTCCAGCCAAAGGTTTTAGATAAAAATCATAAAATTTATAAACAATTTGAACAGATTCAATGGTATGCCTACTTATGCTGTTATGAATTTTGTTTGGTGTTTTAATACCTATTTTTTTCACCCCTTGAAGTTAAGGTTGGTCATATAAAAAATTTATTTAGACAAAAATTTTGGTATTACACCTAAGAGTTATAACACATTCGAATGGATGCAATATTTATGTGCTTTTCAAAAAACCTTCCCCATTTCTACCCTTTTGGCCAAATTTTGCTCATTAACGAACTCACGCGTGATTTTTCCATTACTATATTTTATGTTTCAGTTTGGAAGTATTTTGTCCAAAATTCAACAGTTATCTTGTCCATAAAAAGTTTATAATATAGTGATGAGGTGTACTTAGAAAGAAAACTGCATACCAGAGGACTGGAGTAAAGGGGTAATATTGCCAGCGTTTAAGAAAGGAGACAGGAAAAGATGTGAGAATTATAGGTGTGCCACTGTGCAAAGATGTATGAGAAGTTCTTGGAAAAGAAGTTAAGGAATGGTGTGGCAGGCAAATGGCGTGAAGAGCAGCATGGATTTAGAGAAGGAAGGTCTACCGTAGATCTGATTTTTTCCATACGACAACTGATGGAGAGAAGATGCGAATTTGGGAAAGATCTGGTAATGATATTCCTGGATGTGGAGAAGGCTTATGACAGTGTGTAAAGACAGTGTGTTTGGCAGGCTATGGAAGAAGCTGGGATTAAGAAAGAGTTAATAAGTAGAGTGAAGAGTATGTATAAGGGAAACAGCAGCAGTGTGAGAACTGGAAGAGGGATGACGAAGTGGTTCAAACCAGCCAATGGAGTGAAGCAGGGTAAAAATGGAGAGAATTATGAAGAAAGTGGAAGAAAAGAATGGAGAAGGAAAGATGAATATGATGATGATTTTATGGTGTGTGGAGAAAGATGGTGTTGTGCAAGAGCAAATAACGGCATAAAGTGGGAAAGTGAGGAAATGTGGCACGAGATTCAGGCACTAAAAAGACTGAAGTGATGTCATGATGAGGAACAAAAATGGAGTAAGGGGTTGCATTGAATTAGATGGTGGTGAGTTGAAACAGGTAAAAAACTTCACGTATCTAATAAGTCTATTGGAGGGAAGGGGAAAAAACAATCGAGGAAATTGTAAGGAGAGGACAACAAGGAGATGCATTGTACAGTTGTGTGAGAGATTTGGTATGGAAGAGGGCGAAAACAAGTGCTGTACAATACTTACTATGTGCCCATACTCACTAATGGAACATAGTCTTGGACTGTAGATAAGAAAGATGCTGGGAAGATCAGAGCAAATGAATGAAGTTTATGAGGAGTCAGTTACGAGGCGAGGCAGGATCAGGAATGAGATGGTACTACCATGTCCAAATAATGGTAAAAAGAGAGGCTGCCAAGGAAAATGATTGAGTTGAAGTACGCAGGAAAAAAAAGATGCCAAGAAAGACAAAGGAAGAGGTGTGAAAAACAGATAGTTAAAAAAGTGCAGGAGAGAGAAGAAGACTAGAATAAAGTGAAGAATGAGGAATGGTGGAAGGACAGAGGAAGATGGAGGCATTGTATTTGGTGACTCTGCCACAGGCTGGAAACAGTTGATGATGATGATGAAGATAATGATGATGATGATGATGATGATTATATACATACAAACTTTTGACTTGAAAATAATTTTGGGGTCTAAGGACCATAAAACAAAAAACTATATAGAAATGTTTCCGGGTGTGGCACTATGGTAACGACTATAATAAATAGGTAGTCTTTCTTTAAAATCCACCGAAAATTTTCATTTGACAATCCTTAGATCTGATACAGTAGAACACTATAAGATTCAGGAGTCCTGCTTAAGACCCACTTTTATCAGGCCTTTCCTACTGCCACATGGCTAAATAGCATTGTCAAGACAATAGTGACTTGCAGGCATGCATTGATTAAGGCAAAACTCTTCAGTTGATGGAAATGTAAAAATGTTGCTAAATCTATTCCTAAGTTAACTTAAATGTAAAAATATAACCCAATTTCAGCAGCTGTCGCTTTGGAACTTAGAACTTTTTTTTATATGTTAAGTCGAGAAACTAAGTTTTTCGATTTTCTGTCATCATAAAAAAAAACGTTAGTTCTCACAAACCACACATAAATTTTTATCTGTTTTTTTTTTCAATCTGAAACAAATATTTTGGTTCAGCTCCGCAGAAAGCACAAGAGTTTGGATTCACGGAGAGGCAGACGTAGACACTTTGTGGGCCAGAAGAGAGGAATGCCGATGAGGTACGTACAGCAGGCATTACATATCTCCAGCTGGACAATTTGATATTCTGTGAGTTGAGGGTCTTGCATGGACTGAGTCACATGAGGTACTAGTCGACTAACTGGCTTCGACAGAGATTCGTGCTGCAATCACAAGTAACGTCTGAAGCCCACAAACACTGTTTCCCTGTTTCTGTGATCTGCGTTTTACGTTCCAGGGAGAAAGTACCAAACAAACAGCGTGGTCTATCACAACAGCAAGTGTCAAAACACTTAAGGTATCCCTGACATTCCACTCCGAAAACAATTTCACCTCATCTCGAATATCCCCAGGAATATAATGGAAAATTTTTTAAGTCTAATAAATTATCAAAAAATAAACTCGAACTAAAAGTAAAAATTATTTTATAAAAAAAAATTCCATTTTATCCCTGTTATACATAAAGCTGAATTAAAGAAAAAAATTCTTGCAGCTGTTTTTTTACTTTAGTGCAAAATTTGTTTTTCATCTGAAGTACGTTTATGTTTGAATTTATACATGAGCCTATGTAAATTTACATTGCAAGAATGAATGAAAAAAAAAAAAAACTTATACACCGATATTCACGTGTATCTGAATTAAATATCATGAAATATCAATGCATTCATTCTGATTGCATAGCACCTCTCACGCATGTTGATTATTTTCCCCCCATTGTTACCAAGCACGATTCTAAACAAATTTTTCTCTGTAACTGAGGGACATTTTCTTGTGTTCCGTCCTGACTGCTGGTTGAATATTGCTGACCAGATCTGACCTCAAGAGGTCAAGACGTCTGTGATTCACGGATCAGAAAAAATCCAACCGGCGAGATAGCATCACGGGTTGATTGGCAATCTTGTTAGTGCACCAGTCCAAGTTCACGGACGAGAGAGAGAGAGAGAGAGAGAGAGAGAAGAAAGAGTATGAGAGTTCAAGTTCGTGCGCAAGTTTGCGTTCCAGAAATCATGAGGGCAGAGGCCAGCCGTGGATCTTAGCTGGCTTTGCAAACTCCTATCACGAGCTGCAGCGCAAATACCCGACCAATAACAGTAGATAAGGAAAAATCTATAGCTATTTGCTGATGCCTAGCAAATAGCTTGCGTCACGCAACAACTGATATACTAAATGTGTAAATAAGCTATTTGTTAACCCAGAACAATGTTTTAGTTACAAATTCATAATAACGCATTTTATTACTTAAATATAGACAGCAAAGGAAGTGAATGAGAACTTTAGTCTCGGTTACAACCTTTTCTGCCTGAGGAAGTAGATTAAAGACTATCCCTCTAGCTTTTGTTATGCTTAAGGCACTCATTTGAGCTGAGAGGAACCAAATTTTAATAGTATAGTCGACAAAGACAGTCTTTGATGAATGCTCTTCTTCATTAATTACTTCAGAAATTCAATTTAATATTCTATCTGGTTGTTTGGATCACAGCTGTTGTGAATTCTTGAACACACTTTTGCTTGCAAAAATATTTTCGCTTCCAGGAAATGATGTATATATGATGTAGCACATACCTGAGGTAACTTTTTTTTTATACATTAAAACCAAATGACTATTTCATACCTATGAAACTTCTTAAAGGCAACAAAATTAACTGGAAATAAATTTATATCCTTGAATAGGAAAATTTATATAATTTTCCAATAAGAACCAGTGTTGCAAGTGCATCAGTCTTGATTTTGCACTTGTTACAACAATTATCATTGGCATTTTCAGGATGATTTTCACGTCTGGTACGAGCACAGAGTTTTTTTTCTTTCAGTTGGCACTTGGGGATAAATTTTAATTTATCTTAAACACATATGCTTGCCCTGCAAAAGATTGCAGAATATTCTGACACGTATTTTGTAATACATGAGTGAAAATAACCACTAAGCATTACTGCATGCTCATTTGCAGTAATAAGAATAAATATACCAAGAAATTTTTTTAAAAATGTTTTAAAAAAAATGTGTGCATAAATTGCTAGTCTTAGAAGCATTATGAAATCACTACTCATTTAAGCAGACCTGTCTGAAAAAAGCAGTTTCAGATTTTGTTTCCAGGTCTGGCAGAGCGTGACACACAACGCAGTCTGAACTTCTGCAAAACGAGTCTTGCAGTTAAGCATGGAGTTAGGAACTGTCAGGAGACGGCATTTTGTGATGTAGTTAAAGTCATTTTTTAACCTCGCATAAATTTATGGAAAACAAATTTTAAAATTCTTGTAAGTTATTTTTTTACAAATAATTTTTGTCAAATGCAAATGAAAACATGCTCTCTATCCAACAACAAAAATTTTCTCACACGGTAACTAAGGAATTATTTGAAATTATACAGAATAAACAATATAATAAGGGATACATTAACTTGTGATTAAATATATCATGCTAAGTCCATATCATTCTACTCATAAAGCTGAGCTTAAATTCATTTTATACATGTAGTTAGGTGGAGTTAGTTATAAAAATCTTCAAATGACATATTTCTTGTGAAATCCAACACATAGAGTCGTTCACTACATGAAGTACAAGGCTAACTGAGCGTAAATGATGTGTTCAGTGACACCCTCACACTGTGAATTTTTTTTTAAGGTGGGTGGTTTCTTAAATAAATTTACTTTAATAATTTTGTGTTTTTTGCTTATAATTTTAAATCCTTACTAATATTATAAATCCAAAAGTGTGTTTGTCTGTTTGTCCTTCTTTCACGCAGCAACGGATCGTCATGATTTTTTGCATATACATAGATAGTTTATGGGCAGGAGAGTGACATAGACTACAGATAATTATGAAATTCCATCCCTAAGAGAATGAAAAAGAGGTAAATTCGGTAGAAAATCATAGGAGGTAGATCATAGATACACAAATAGTGAGTTTGTGTCATTTCTATATGTGCATCAAATGGTCATATAGTAAGGTCTGGCAACTTCTTATCCTTCTCCTTGGCGAAACCCACCCGCTTAGTGAAGCTCGCAGCTGCTAGCGAACTAAAGGCGCTAATAACAGTTTAGTTTAGAACTTCATCAATAGGTGGCATTGCCTTGAATTTGTAACGCGCTATCGTTTGGTGTGTCCGTCACGTCTTGCCTAGGGGTTACCTGCCTTCCCACAAAATGAAGCTGAAGATTGGCATCCCGGTTTTTCTGATGCCTAGCCTTGATGCACCGATATTGTGCAATCAATGGGACCTCAAAATCAAAATTTTCCCTTTTTCAAAGTGTACGTCCTACATACTTAACTCATAGTGATGTTCCTTATATTATGATGTGTCTAGCCCAGGTAGCGCTGGGTACTTCATGCACACTTCACCTAGTAAATATATAAAGTAACTGTTGTAGATTGTTTATAAATGGCTTCATCAAATTAATAATATGTATATTTAATGGTTTTGAGAAGCTTAAAATCCCATTTTATGTTTCAATCCTACCATGAAATAGTTTGGTATTCAGTTTCGATTTGACAATTTGTATGTTGCCTTTTGTCATAAGACTCTTTTATTTATAGGATATAATTTATAAATCAATAAAATTTTGGTATTCCTTAAATTATAGAAACATGAGATTTCAGCATTTTGCTAAAGCCAAATTTTTATTTCATACATGAATAATATTCTACAAATAAAGTGTTTGGTGACATTGGCTAAAAAATAAACTGTTGAAATTTGAAACAACATATTCCAACAAATCCCATGATCACAATAGGATTGAAGTGTAGAGAAATTTATATCTCGATAGTTACAACTCTTTCACCAGACGCTGTAGGAGGCAGCTTCGTGGGCAGTGTTCGGATGTGTTCAACACAAGTCTTTTTACGCACAACCTGAGTTGGAGACACCTTGTGCTCTGTGAACTTGTGCTGGTAAAATGTGCACTATGCAGGTTCAAGGGGTAAACATTGCGTTTATACTAGGATAGTATTAAGATCATGTATAACCATGGGATAAGTGATTTATTATCTAAGTATTGCTGTTCCTTAGTTAGCCTAAAACTACAATTGCTGAAGTCACAAAAAAAGAATATCAACGTATCATCCCAACAAACTTAAAAACAATTTCATTCAGTGTTGTGATAAAGCGAGTTAAAAATTCAGACTCATTAAGGAATCACACAGATCTCATCCACATAAATGTAAATTTTTTTTAACTGTTTCCTAGAACTGATTAAAATGTGCAAACTGTACGAAAGCATTGTTTCAATTCATTTAAGGCAAACCAAGCATTTAGTAGGTACTGCATATTGATAAAAACGATGTGCCTTTATCTAAAAACTATATGCTTTTGTTTAATAATATGAACTTTAAAAACAGTAAGAGTTTCACTTAATGCAATAAAAGAGACTAGCTTAAAAGTTACCATGAAGAATCACAGTAAAACCTACGCAATTTTATAATACGTAAGAAAAAATTAAAATTTCATAAAATATTCACTTAGAAAATTAGAATTCTCCTAATTAAAACATCAAGTTCTGTCAGCATTTATTATGAATATAGTTTATAAAGACATTAATTCACCAAAAAAAAATTTATTACAGCTAAAAAAAGTATATTTAAAAGTGACAAAGTATGGGAAATATTTAAATATTATGTATAATATTAAAAGGTGTAACTAAGTACAAAAGAGAGTTTGAATCTGCACGGATTAAAAGTAACTAATCGAATATAGGTACTCATTAACAAAATGTTGAAATTTTTTATCCTTTGAAGGTATGAAATAATAAAACCAAACGTTTTATTTGAACAAAGTTTTCTTGTAAAATTATTTTATCGTTGGTTAAGAAAGGAGGATTGCAAATACTGGAACCTTTGACGGGAATATTTTTAGAGATGATGCCACTTATGAGAAAATGTGTGTGTTAAGGTACTTTATTGCATGATTGCGAGAGCGCTGTTGAACGTCAGGACGGGCCACGTGAATCACACTCACCGGACGTTGCGAGCAGTGGCAGGAGCGCGAGGCACCACGCCGCCCACGGACGCCTCCCCGTGCTGGTAGTCCCCATCGCAACCACACCACAAGGCCCGACGTGATCCTGCGCTCCGGCTCTTATAGCCTCCCTTCCCCCTCTCCCCGCTCCTTCTGCCCGGGAGGGGGGAGGGGGGAGGAGGTGCCCGCCGATACACCACAGAGCACTCTCCCCACCCCTCCAGCTGTGCCTTCCTCACCTCTCCCCCTCCCTTCCTGTAGGCCCGCCACTCACGTGCAGTGACCACCCATCTCGTGTTTGACAATACTCCCAAGCATTTGTGTCTCATTACAACACATCTGGTGGGGGCTTGGAAAAATATGATTTCATTTTAATATAAGATAAGGAATCACACACACATATATATATAGATTAGAACAATTTTTTTTTAATTAGTGATGGTTACTAAAATACAGATTTATAAGTACATACGATATTAATAAAATAATTTATTTACTTAGGGAAACTATTTCATACCAAAAAAAAAATTTTTGTACACAATTAAAAAATGTTTCACAAGAATAATGTGCATAGAATAAAAGTATTTTGGCTCAAAGCAATAAAAATGATGTTAATACCTCACAAAGAATAACAATGGGGTGAAGATAATTCACCAGCAGGCCCACTTACCTCTAGGGATGTGAAAAATAACCAAAACAGCCTCTAGTCTAAAGTTACTCATTTTGCAAGTACGTAAATTATTAATAATAAAAAAAACAGAAAGCACTGCTATTGACTAACAAAATATTTTAATTGTTTTACACATGTACCTTTGCTTGAGTTTCCCCTCCTCTCAAATCCATTGTGAACACCAGCCTGAAATGAGACTGCTATGGCTAATGTCTTAGCAGCATTACACGACAACTGGAGAGTTTTGGGTTCCCAGATCCTGAAAACACACATGTAAGTGCACGTTATAAAAGCAAACACCTGAAGCACATATTATAAATGCATCTGTGTGAGCGGGTAATCACATTCGGAAGGATCCGGGTTGGGATGCCGGTCGAGCCATCCTGACTCTGGTTATTCCGTGGTTTTCCCTAAATCAATCCACGCAAATATTGGGTTCAGTTCCTCGCTGCAGGATGCGTTTAATTACTTTCCAGGTCTTATTGCATTCTGTTTCTGGTACGTGTTGAATCTCCAATAACATACCCGATAAACCTTTATAAGGACTTGTTAAAATATTTAAGTAACTTTTTCTTACAAATTTTCTTTACATCACAGGATAACTTTTACACAGAAAAAAAAAAATAAACATAATAATACTTACATTTAATATTTGCATGAACGTGCCAATTTTTATGTTAGAAAGCTAAAAAATTTCGGGGATGATTGACAAATGATTTAGATAGACAGTCTCCAAATATTTATATTTAAAGTGTGAATATAAATTTAGGTGAGGCATTAAGTAAGTTGGGGAAAAAAAGCTGCTGGAAACTAGAGTTTCTTGACTTCCAACGTTGTTGGTGTTTATTTCGGGGATTTTTTGTGACCATTCCTTTGGTTATGGAAACTTTTACTTGACTTTCGTGACCTTCAGTACCTGGAGACATGCTGAATGACGTACTTTTAGACAAACCATTGAGTCCTAGAAAAAATTTTAAAATATGCATATTTATCTGTTCCATTATTTCACTGCCTTCTTTTCTGTTGAAAAATTAGGACGTAACATGGATGAATTTCTTCCCGCTTACCACTCCTAAGAAATGAATGAATTAACTAACAAAAGTTCAACATCTTGTTGACACTAAGGTGGTTGGAGACGTTGAAGGGTGACGAGATGAAAACGGGACACAACAGAATGAAAGGTGGGGGAAACGGGAGTAGTGCCGGCTATCGGCAACGTCTGCCACATTACCCACTTGCAAAAACATACCAGGTAGACCCCGTCTGGAATCAAACCTGGATCACCTTGGCCAGAATCGAGTCACCTGACCGTCTTTAATTTTTTAAATTGTATACTTGTTCAGTATTTTGTTGAATAAACATTATTTTCCACTGTCATGTATGCTTAATTTTTGCTAGCACGAGATGGATGAAAAAGTGATGCTATCTACCTGCCATCAAACAAATCTGCCCGCTGTCATTGAAACACTATGTTCCACCCTTTCCTAAGAAGTTGCTGTCCCGAATATCTGTTTAGTTTCATCGCCTGTGCATTGCTGTGTATCGTACTGTTGTCCTAATTATCTGTTTAGTATCATCGTTGGGTTTGTTTACTTGTCGCTATGTTGTCCAGAGTTATTGTTTGTCTGTATTTTCTGATCTTGTTAGAAATGTCTCATCACTATCTGATAAATATTCCTTCCACTGATTTCTTTTTGCTGTCTATGCATTTAACATTTGACATTGGCTGATTTTGGCTTGCTTTTCTGTGTGTTAGTGTATACATCTTTCTTTTCTTATGATTTCTCTATGACATACAGTGGAAATTAGCAATGGAATCTATCTGTAAAAAAAATTTTTTTAAATTTAAAAAACCATTATTTAATAACATTTTACAAAATTAACTATTCCTTACCAGAGCAGTATTTTGTGAAGTGATAAATTAGTTCTGAAGAGTCATTGATGCTAAATAAAGAAGCAAAAAATTACCAGCCTCACAAAACGTTGAACTTTCTTTATCAGCCTAGTGACCAAACTTAAAAAAAAAAAAAAAGATTCCCGCACGCGCTCGAAAGTGAAAGAAAGATGCCCATCACCCGCGATTCTTAATCATGGAGATGGTTGGTTTTGTAGCTAGCTTGCTCTTATCATCTTGTTACTCCGTGAGCGGGTGTAAGGTCAGCCAGTTTATTCTTAATCAGGAGCTTGGAAACGTCGAGGAAATGTGTCGCTTGCGTAACTTCGCAGACATGTGTCAGTTTTGCTGAGCCTGTGGAAGTTGTGTGTGCAAGTAGTCTTTCATTTTGACTGTCATATCAGGTTTCCAGTGGCAGCATATCTGTACCCCAATGGAAAACTGCACCATGACTACATTTTTATGAAGTAATGTTGGCACAACTAAAACATCTACTATCTTGATAAAAAAAAAATTTTTGTTCAATAAATAATACCAACTATAATGTGCTATAAAGTTTCATTGCGCAATTCCTATCACTAGCAAAGAAACCAGACCTTAAAGTTGAAACATATCGAAAACTTGCCATAAAAAAAAAATTTTTTTGACATGGTGCCTTTTACCTTCGCGGTACAGATGTACAAACATTATATTTACAACACTTGAAATAAGAGTGCACAACGCCTTACTACAGATGTTAATGTTGTGTAAATGTAGTTTACATAGGTTCTGGCTCAACAGCGCGAAGAGGCATCTCTGAGTGTTTCTAAACCGCTGGACCTATGAACACTTCAGACCAGTTTGAACTATGAGAGAGAGTAAAAAAACTCAAAATATTTGTACTCAATAAAGTACAAATCAAATTATCTAACTTCACAACCCAAAAAATTAACAATGGTAACAAAATAGATCTAAAATCCACATTAGGTTCTCTTTCTGATAGAAGGAAATATTTAGATGTTTTATTTATTTACAATTATTTTAACCACTATCTTAACTGTACCTATATTTCTGAAACTACTGGCATTAAAATTCCTTACTTTAGTAGCCAAAGGCCACCTTTTCTATATATCTATCCTTAAAAAAAAACTAATGATATTGTATACAGACTTATAATTTATTTCAACAAATATGAGTCTTACAGTTAACTAGTAATAAAATTCACCTTAAAAAAATTCTATCATCTGCGCATCCTTAAGTTTAGTTAATTTACAATATTTTATATTTGTTTCAATATTTATATAATTTTTTTTCTCACTTTTTTTGTTTCCATTAGTATTTGCTTTAATATTGCAGAACTTTTGGTTGTAGTTACAGATGTTTCCATGCATTATTATATGTTGTTTTTTGTTATATTATTACTTGTTTATTTTGTTTGTTATTTTTTTTTATTTTATGTTCCTTGTTTGTGCCTACCACCAAGGTTTCCACAACCATTTGTAGGCATGTAACGTATGTTAATAATAAATAAAAATAATAAAATAAAATTATAAAGCAGGTCTTTTCTGGGTTTGCAAATTTTAATGTTACCCAATGTATAAAACATTTTTTTTTTTTTTAATCATGTTCCTTTATCTATAATTTGAGCCTAAGCAAATATTTATTAACAGTTAGGTTTGACCGTGAGTTTCTTAAGGTTGTGATCCGCTGATATTAAGCCAAGGGTCATGATAAAATACCAGAGTAAACAAAAGTTCTGTTTCTGTAGCATCATGATGTACATTTTTTGGCTCATCCATGAAAATTCTTTCAAGTTCTTGTCTCATAATATTTCCTTTCTTCCTCTACATCTGGACAGGACCTGTTTTGTGTATCTAACCATCTTGAAACAGTTTGCTTCCAGACAGGGGTCAACCTTTCACCTCTCTTGCTATGAATTTCTCCCTAACTTACCTTCATGAAGTGAAACTTATTTAGCTGCAGCAGAAGGACATAATTTTGTTAGAGCATGACAGAAAGTGAAACATCTTTTACGTAGCTGGTTTATGCTTAAATTTACAATTTCAGAAGCTCTGCATGAGTTATACTTTAAATATCCTTCGCCCCACACTGAAATAGCATTCTCATGAGCCCAGTGACCTGTAGGATCTCACTGAACACATTGTTTGAAACATAAAACTAATGCTGTCAACATAAATCTCATTCCAGTATACATAAAGAAAAATATACAATCTTAAGCAGCTATGAATTTCAAACAAAGAACTTTTTTTAAAACAAATCTAATTTTCTTAGCATGGTATTAAACCACTGAGTGCATACCTAAGATAAACTTTTTTTCACTCCCAGTTTATGAACAGTGATTTTTTTTTCAAACATATTGAGATTAGCCTGGAAAAAAAACTGTATGCCTTAAACCTGTTACTCATCTCTTATATTTAAGAATAAATTTGCATAATAAGAAGCATGTATGTAGTATACAGTAGAACCCTGTTATAATGTTCCTGCATATAATGTTTTCCTGCTTATAATGTCATATTTTTAAAGTCCCAATATTTCCCTCATAAGGACAATGAATTTATTTCCTGCATATAACGTTCATAAATAGTGTAATTTCCTGCTTATAATGTTTGCTTTCTAACAGTCAATACATGGGGAAAAAATGTTTTAAAACCAAATTATTCCAACACTTACGATAAAAAGTTTCCTTTATGTATGTTTATGTTTACAATCACTGCCATACAATACATGCAGTTTGTTAAAAATACAATTTTATGCAATATACTGAAGGTACACAATGTTCATAGTTACGTGTCAGTTGGCACCCTTAGTCAACTCTTCTCTTCCTTGCCATTCCAGTGGGTATTCACTGTATTCAGATGCACGTACATAGTCCTACGATATTTAAGTTGCCAATCATTGAGCGAGGGCATAACTAAAAGTGTTTTCTATTGCTTACGAGTTACAAATAATTTTTTTTTTCATTCATACGTAGGAATCCCAAAATTAAACATATTCAGGTGGCGAAGGAGTAGACGTTCTCACTCTTAATGTTATCATGAATCGTGAGACAATTTTACAAAAAATGTGGCAGTGTATCTTTAAAGACAAACAAAATTTAATCAGGGAACAAGACTAAGTTGAAAAACTGTTGGCTTGTTTCAGAAAATTCATGTATCAAGTATACTATCTTTGGTTTTAACATTAAAGTTGCTTACATAGCTTGGTGAGTCCATTGGTACAAAGCTCGAACATTGTTAAGTGCTAAATTGAGATTTCCTGCTTATAACGTTTTCCTGCTTATAATGTTTTTTTCTTGTGCTCCCTTGAAAAACATTATAACAGGGTTCTACTGTATATATTATCAAAAAAAATTGTGGTTTTTAAATTTAAAAAAAATTATGGCAAGAAGTAACACTTCCAAGGCACGAACCAGTTTGGTTTCACTCCGACTTCTTCCTGGCCGATTTTACGCCAGGGGTCGCCAAGCAGGGTAGTTGAGAGAAGCTAAGGGCCCAGGGTCAAAATATTTTTGTCAGGCCCTCTCTGCATTAATTAACGTACAACTTCTAAAATTCTAAAATTAAAAAATATATATATGTGCATAAAGACTGTAAACATTTCCACGGCCACAACTTAAAATGGACGTAGTTATGCAAAAAGGAACCAACCCACAATTTTGCTATATTTTATTTGAAAATAAATTAAAATAGTACAAGGTTGATCGTACCGTCGTTGCTATTATTATATCAGTATTTATACTAGACCATTAAAATTATACCCACATTATATTATCAATAGGAGAACTACAATTTATAATTAACTTTTACTTCAAAATACTCAGAATAGGTTTCATGTGGGTTGGTTCCATTTTGCATAACTACGTCCGATCTGTGCATATCAAAATTGCTTGTAAGGTTTCTCCATGAATTCTATTCAAAATATACTTGTGGTTTTCGTCCAATCAGTGTAGACCCCAGTGACGGCCCTGGTCACAAGCAGCATCCCCGAGCTGGGCCTGCGGGCGGGACATGACCGGGGCACCGCACCCAGGCCTCCCCCCCCTCAGGGACGCCAAACTGTCACCTCCTGTGACGGGCCAGCCAGTTAACAGAACGCCGGCTGCCCAAGGTCGCGAGCACTCGCGGGCGTGCGACATTCGATGTGCGATCCTCCTTCGTGCAGCTGCACCCGTGCCGTGCACGCTCGCACTGCCTACCCAGCGATGCGCTCATTTCCCTAGAGTCCACGTCTAGGTACCGAGAGTCCAAAATAAAATCATATTTGATCAAAAACAGTGATACCAAAGTTACGAGAAAATTTTTTTTTTTATCTTTCGTATTAGTACCGGAATAAAAGAAACATTTACACTTTCAGAACATCAACTATTTTTTTTCTTGTCACTCACGTTCCCTGTCGTGCCAAAAAAAAAAAAACATTCTGAGTGCTCTGTAGCTGAGTGCAAACAAAATATTTTCTTTGATAGATGTCTTCAAAATTCTCAATATTTCCTACCTGTAAAAAATTTGTCTTCAAATATTTTTCGTTGTATGAATATCAAATGTTTTGAATATGTCGTAATAAGAATTGTATGCTTTCTGAGGGTTTGAGGATTCAACCGACACAGTCCTACGTCTAGGAGAAAACCTTTGGAAACATTTTAAAAATACATTCTAAGCCTTAAGGGGATTTAGGCCTCTTCATTTTTCAAGTTCAGATATTTTTATACCACTTGCAATAAAGACATGGCATAGAACTTAACTCTTGCTACTTGTTGAAGTCAACACTTGTGAACTGGTGTGAAATAACATGATAGTTGTAGTCGCACACGTAAAATAATAAGTTATTTTCTCGCGGCACGTACAGACTACCGCCTGTTAGTCAATATGTGGCTGCAATGGGATATAGAAGGTCTGCAAGATATGGTCTATGCCTTGACTCAGATAAGTTTTATAAAAGCTTATGATCATATATACAATAGAATCACATCATTATACATTGCAATAAAATCTTTTAGCTTCCTTTTTAGTATGAAATCATGAACTGAAATAGGTATTGAACCAGCACATTAAGTTACAAGATAAAAAAAAATTAATTTTTCCTTTCCCCATTAATGTCAGTACTTTTAATATAAAACTAGAAAAACAAAAAAACAAAAACAAAATCAAAAGCACCGGCGTGGAGAACTGACAGACTCGCGGCCCCGGGCAATTGCCCGGCTTGCCCTGCCTGCTGGCGGTGTCCCAACACGGCCGGTGAAGTTGAGCCGTAATTGGCTACGCATCAAACACCAGGATTCCCAATACCGTTATTGGCTCAGGATCAGATCAATAAGGGTATAAAACAGGGTTCCCACACACCTACTTCAATCAATTTCCCTGAGTTTTTCCTGTTACAACTAATTTTGATCTGTCTGATTGGTCTATAGATTTATTTCAATATAGATTATCATCAGAACACATTTCATACATAACAATAATCAGAATCAACCATAACATGTTTTCCTACCCAATAACATGTTTGCACTGATATTTGTTATCGACATTACAATACAAACACTACTACCAGAAAAAGAAAAATAGATACATTTGTTTTCTCAGACTTCGAAACAATTAATTATTTATTGTGTTTAATAAGGGGAGACCAGACATTTATTTGACTGTGCTTCGAATTAATACACTTTACATTAATATAATATTAGCAAAAACTAAAAAAAAGATAATTTACAGCACATGAATTGTTTGTCCTATTTTATTCATTAATCAAGAACAGACTTTTTTTTAACATAAAAGGCCAAATTTTCAAGGACTGTCGAAAAAAAATGGCTTGACCGATGTTAACGTCCAAGCCTCAAACATCTACCATCCTTACTGTCCCGAACCTTCTATTCCCACATCCCTTCTTCTCCCTTCTCTTCCTTCTTTTGAGAAGATAGCTACCGGAGGGGTATGTTTTTGATGTCCAGGACTCAGAATATTTTTCGACGATTGGGGACATAAAGGGCTCAAGGCCTATGTACCTCACGTGCATTGTTTATACCATAAGTCCTAGACTTAGGAGAAATTACCCACGTGCAGGGAGGGTCAAAACCCCCAATTATTCAAGACCACAAAATTTTGCCACGTTCGGTAGTTCAGCTGTGCCACACCTTACAAAACAGCCCTTTTCAGGGCCATCGTACACATTCAAGGAAGGTCACAGTCACTGTTTCACCATGCATAAACCAGGAGAGTGAACACTACGCATGCACTGCCAATAGGATCTTGGGCATGCTCAAGCACGGAATGGGAACAGAACAAATATAAGACGGCCACCATACAGGTGTGAACAAACGAACGATACAGCAGCTGAGCCAAAAATGTAGCAACTTTCCATCACCCTGCACAATTGCTAAATGTGTTTCTTAAGGGGGAACATATTGTTTCCAGGCAAAATTTTACATTTACGTTAAAAACTGTTCAACTTTTAGAATTATCTGCATGAGTTAAATTTTTTACGATTTTGTGACAAACCAATAAAGAGAAATAAACACATTAAAAAAATAAAACCTTTTGTTTTAGGTTTAAAGGTACTGGTAGTGAATACTGCATGATACAGTTTTAATTTCTTTAAGAAAAACTGAATTTTATTCTTTTCAGGTGTCAAAATCTTCACAACTTTCAGAATTTACAAAGTCCAGGTAAAATTCAATAACTTTTCTGAAAGAAATGTATGCCACATCATGAAGTAAACTAACATTACCTTTAAACCTAAAAAGTTTCAGTTCCCTAACACATTTATTTCTCATTTTTGGTACGTCACAAATACATTAAAAATTACACTTTGGGAGCTAATTATGTAAAAATTATACAATGAATATTTAGTGAAAGCTAAGCCACTCAAAATGTCTACAAGTCATAGAGTGTACACCTTTAAGGTCCCTGGCTATGTGGGTAAGCATATGGTATGCAAAGCTTCATAATAAACCACGTGATTTGAAAATTGCTCAAGATATACAAATGGTGTCTATTTACAAAAAGTATTTACAAATGCGCTGAGAGCAGATGGGTAATTTTGTTTCCGTACATAGTTTTTTAAGCTGTATAATTAGAAGTGAAAAGGCTAAAACACATGTTTTTCAGAAAAAAATATTTAGGTAAACCGATTCTTGAAAGCACTCAAGGGACTTGCATTACATGTTTATCAATATTTCTCTGCCATATAACGTAATGGTCACTGCTAACATCTCATAGTTGGCCTATGAATGACTAGAAGACTGCGAGCTAGTTCATAGCTTTGTGCTTAGAGGCGATACCGTGCTAGAAGCACCAGCGAACGTCGCACTTATCATCCCGCCTCACTAACACAAATACACTCCTGACTAGGCAGACCTCTTAAGGATGGATAGTGTTTATGAATTTTGAATCAACTTGTTCATGACAGTTATTAGTCGTCAGTCACCGTTGTTTGCTTTTTCATTTATTCAAAGAAAATCGGGACTAAAAAAAAGTAGTGAACCTACCCATTTATGGTGGTTTAATTCATGAAATAATTTTAACTGAGAAAAAAAAATGCTATATTTGTAAAAAAAAAAATTATTAAACTTTTTTTTACTGATATTATTAGTACAATTAAACTTCAGGAAAATGACCAGCTTTACACAATATGAGTGAACAAATTGTTATATGAACGTACTTGTCGCAGTTCATGAAATGTATGATTTGGCAGCTGATAAGCAAAGAAAAAAAAAAGCTTAACCTTCAAAAATGATTAGGAATTTTAACAAACAAGTTGCTGGGCAATTTTTTTTTCGGAAAGACGAATCTTTCCTGTTTGCGAATGAACAAAAGATTAAAGTTCAGGCAAATAAGTATGTTGAAAAGATTGAAAAAAACTAATCAATTATTTTTAAAATAAGTAATAGTATTGAAATTCAGGAAAATTAAATCAAAATCATTTCTATTATAACAACTCTCCTTCAAAGACGTCTGACGGCGCACAAACGAGAACATAAGCGTGCGAAGACCTTCTAACCCCGAGCGAGCAGACACGTGTCTTATCTCCTCCCCTCAAAGCAGTGCACACACACACAGCGCTCCGTCAAACAGAGACCAACGCACCGCTATCTGCCGGCCGACCCGGCAGGGTCACGGGAGTCAACGAGTCGCAACTCAGAAACGGCGCACGGGGGCCCCCGGGGGGGGGAACAATCCATAGACGAAATGTGAGGCAGCAGCGACGCAACCAATCATCCAATCAGCCGGCTCCCCTGCCCGCAGAGCCCGCCCTGCCCAGCCCGACCCAGTTGGACAATTACCTACTTGGTGCCAATTGAGTGCATTAAGCAGGTAATGACCTCGGGCCGTATTGTTTTACTATCGCGGCGGCCCCGGGATGCAGTCGCCGTCGGGGGAAAACACTGCTCCCGAACCTGTAGCACTGCACTGTACGTGACGTTGATCCCGACGGCTGTTGAGAGCTAGCAAGTCAGCGTACCGGACCCACACGCCCCTGCGACGACACTTCGTTCACAGTTGCAGCATTTGTGACGGTGATCACGAGGAACACACAAGAACATTAATTCAGATAACTTCTGTTCGCCAAGTTTTCAAAGAATGTTTTAAAAATAAAGACCATTGACTTACCAACTTCCATGCAATTACCAGCTCGACTCCACAGTCCAGAAAGGCTATGAAATCTTCAAAAACCCACCTACATCATAGTAAAACTGATAATGCTCCTGGTATTGTACTCAGTATTCTAAAGAAATTATTCATGTTTAAATTGATGTTTGAAAATATTTTCAGGTGAAATATGTGCTATTTGACTTCATAACCTCAATTTGCCACACAGAAATCACAATCAGAATCAGGAACAGATTTTAAAAATTATGGTGAAAGTAATATTATATTCTAAAAAAACTACAGGAGAAAAAAAATGCCTCAAAAAAATTGGTAGCTATTAATGAAAGTTCATCTTCATACCAAACTTTAACAGAAGAATTTGTAAACATTTACTTTTAAGTAAGTAATATTTAGAATTAATGTACATAGTTCACAATCAGATTCCCAATTATTAAATGATTGTTTTAGAAGAACCGGCAGAATATGTTACAACCTAAATCTGAATTAAAATATATATTACATACTATTACTGTAAAACCTATTAATATTCCACCACTTCAAAATCTGGCTACACTCCCAGTTCGAAATATGGTTTTCTTAACTTTAATAATTTATAACATCAAGTGAGCGACTAAAAATCTATGCAATCAACGCACCCAAAATAAACAAGAAATTTCTGCTTATTTTAGATGCAATGCCAGAAGATTTTGTAGTTAAAAATTCTTACAGTAGGTAATTGTTCCTTATTGCATAACCAGTTATTATCACAGTTTTATAATTCATATTTTCAAAATCAAATCAAATTTTGGTTATAGTACAGTTTCACATCACGAACACATTTAAATGCTAACTTATTTTGATATTTTAGGTTAAAATAAAATTGAATATGTTGCACAGAACTATTGTTTCCAGGAACAATGTTCCTCAAAGTTTCATACATATTTTCTAAATAAAATACATTTTATTAATTATACAGTTTTGCATCAAAACCACATCCAATTCCTTTTTGTTTATTTTAATATATTATGTTAAAATACTACTGAATATGCAAAAAAAAAAATTTACCATTCTTAATAATACAAAATTCTAGGTAAAAAACTGATATATATTAATAATAAAACTAACGTGCCTTAAATGAAAGTGCATATAGGATTCTAAACTAGCCCCACTGATAGTCAGTGCTGGAAACTTTTACAAAATTAGTGTTTTCAATGCTGGTACACGGGGACTGAAACCTATGAATCCACCATTAATGACACAAGTTAAATAATATTATAATACACATGTTAATTTTTTTTCTCTTTCAGTCTGGATTTTTAAACTATTCAAGCTCTTTACTACAGTTGTAATAAAAGTATAATCCTATGTTATCATACCTCAATTGCAACTGATTAACTTTAAATTAACCGAAAAGGAAGTGATCCTTAAATTTTAGAAATATGAACTTCCAGTCATTGCAACCTAGTTTCTCACTGCATTATGACCCTTGGAATCACATATCACTGGCTCAAGTCTTGCCTGAACATTGATCTGAAAATGAATGAAATCCCGTTAAGATAGCACCGTTTACTAGTTTGCTCACTCCGAGCGACGGAAAGTTGCAGGATCTTTCAGTGGTTAAAGAGCATCGGGTCAAACCACTGTGAATGCAAACACACCAGTAGCCAGTGCTATCTCCTGCCTTGTATCTCCGTGCCAAACATCCAAACACACAAACGAACAAACAAACAAAACACCAGAACCACAACATCCTGTCTTGCAGTCCGTTAAGAAAACTCTGGGTTATCTCACTTGCGCATGCGCAGAGCGCACCATGAATCTAAAGCTGACGAGTACATAAAAGTGGCTGAAAATACCTTCTTTGAATGCAATGGGGAAGACAGAATTAAAACAATTTTATGGACACATACCAAATGATTTACACTGTATGTTGTAGAAAAACCTCAAGAAAGAACATCAAAAATACACACATAAACACACGGAGAAGAAGTGAAAATCAGCTGATATCTAATGTTAAATATCTAGAGATGAAATTTCTGACTACATACTTTCCATAAAATTCACTAAAAACCTGCGAATTCATTCATTCACAGCTAATCATCATCATACTTTTATGGCATGAAACAGCCTGTGACCAACAAAAAAAATTAATAAGTCTGCCTAGGAACCCCAAACCTAAATAAAGTGCATGATGTTCAAGATGTCTAGACACACCAACCACAGGTATTTCTCACAAGTAAGTGTAAAAAGGGAAGGGGTAAAGAAGGGAACCGGTCTACTACTTGTAACCAACATTCCGTCCACCAATGCCTCCAGCCAGAAGAATGTCTGGAAATTTCTGGGCATAAACTTCATGGGTGGCAGGAAAGACAAAAAAAAAAGCAATTATCACTAAGGAAGATATGTCTGAAAACTAGTGATGGGCCTAAGCCCTATCTTCTCTAATCTGAATCTCGAATTTGAATTCCAAACAGTATCTCGAATTATACACCTCGAATCCGAAACTAGGTCTCAAGGATTAAAAATAACATAATGCACGAGTAATAAAAATGTTAACTACGGTGTTTGAACGTTCAACCCTACAAAAATTACTTGTATCTCAGTTTCCAGAATCAATACATATTTTCATCTTATTCATATCATTACACAATAAAGTATGCACATTATCTTGAGTAGTGGTCAAAAGATAGCTATGAAGAAAAACTTAAAGAGATAATCAGTGTTGAATTTTTTAATTTACTTTATTTCCTTTAATATTTTTCTTTAAATATTTTTCCTCAAATATAAAATCCTAAGGATTTGATGGTGTTTCAGGATTTCAGGATTTGACTGGCCCGTCCCTACTGCAAACACAACCTTGCAACGTTAAAGACGCAAATTCAAATGTTGCGAGCTTCAGGGCAGCATTCCAGTGGCCGAGAGGAAATGTAACATAGCACAGTAACGACCATTAGCTCCGCGGGAAGTGGGCAGCGTACAAGGAGTTTAGTTAGCCATACACATTGGCAACAAGCTGTGTTCTTAACGAAGGAAAATTATGTAAATCACAAAATGTTTTGTCAACTTTTTCTCAGTTCAAGCAAACATTATTCCTTAGTTTGAAATATCATCTAATTTCATACACCCAATTATAAGAAAAAAAAATTAGTTTTACAGGTGTGTACCACCCTTAATATTCTTGTAGTCTAATCACCACACTCAGTACTTTTTCCAACAGATAAATTTTACTATAAAATCAATGTTTAACTGAAATTAGAAATTTTTTACACTTCATTTGCGTCACAAAAATTTTTTGCCATTAATTTTCGCAGGGAGTCCACACAAAATTGAAATAAAATTTCCCTGCCTTTCCATGACCAAAATTTCTAATTTACCTGATCTTTTTTTTAATTATTTATTTATTTTGCGGTTTCCTGTAAGAGACAACAAAAATACAGCCTCCAACATTCCCCTAACTGACCTAGAATTAGATAACAAAAGTGATCACTCAGACAGAACTTTGCATACACCATTTTAGTGTGTATGAGTATGCACAAAAACTCATCTGAAAAAAAATTATTTCAAAGTCTGGGCAATGGCCGACTGAAGCATGAAATTTTCCTCTCAAATTACTACCACTAGGGAACTTCCATAACTTCTTCAGGAACTCAAGTAAATTCCCTGAAATTCCCTGATCATTTCCAACTTCCCTAACTTTTCCCGACTTTCCAGAATATTAACTCCCTGTTTAAGATTCTACTCTCGTTTCTTAGTTACGATCAATATATGTGCATATATTTATTAAAACTTCCTTATAAACATTTTTTTAATATTTATCATTTATTATAATTATCAATACAAGTAAAATATAAAGTGAACATGATTTTACGTGTCTTTAAATTACTTAAATGTTATATCAAGTTTTACCTGTGAAACGTGTTTCAAAATCCCAACGTTTCTTCAACTCAAGTACGCAAGAAGTACACAGATCCATTTGCTCGCCTACTTGCATACTTTACTTCCAGTTCGGAAGGCCCTTGTGATGTCACTTCCGGGGACAAGTACGCATAAGTAAATACTTCAGGTGAACTCGGACACGACCTAACTTAGCTAAATGTCTTGTCGAGATCCACATCATCGGGGTTGAAAACACGCAGCACAACAAGGCATGGGCCATAGCCTACAGTAAGAAGCTACACCAACATTTGCCGGAAGTGATTCTGGTAAAACACGAGGGGGGAAAAAAATGTGAGCAAATCTTTCAGCACTAATCAGTGATGTGTAAAACATCTCAGCTCGGTAACAAACAAACACATGTTTTCTCATATTGCAAATAAACTTATAATACCAAATTCAATGTGGAATTCTTTAAAATAATGCAGAGCGTGAAACATATTTGAAAATTGTGTTTTCAACTACATTTATTGATGCGAATCACACGTGGTTCTCACACCCGCCACTAGAATTTTCCGCCAGAGCAACTACATCGACTATCGAATCATTCTATTTGCGGAGCGATAATTTAAACTATATAATGAAACGGCTCGGATATGAGCGAAAAAGACTTTGAAAAATACTCAACCCTGGATTTGGAGCTGATTTAAGGATGCTGCCAGATCTTGTTAAAAATCATTAAACTGTTAATGGTATAAAGTTTCCTCTTGTGTCTACAAACTTCAGTTCGCACCATCCGCTACAGATGGCAGCACCATTGAGGTTACACATTTCTGTTCCATTCGCGTAATTACTCCTACCAAATGCTGTATACAGAGAGCTACCCAAGATGTCACGTATATTAAAGATGACCTGACAAGGATTAATCCCGGCTTTTCAAAAATACAGTCTAGTGTCTCACCAATGCACTATCCCACTCCATAAAAATGTTGTTTTACTCCAACTTTGGCACATTATTTCACCTTCTCATGTTGCACCCAGTACGGCCAGAGCCTAACTCAACTATTTTCAGTGTGTCTGTCAGGCATCTCTCAAACTAACACAATTAAATTAATCAACTGATTATTTTTAAAGATAAAGAATTCCAAAAATGTTTGAACGTTAAAAACCTTGTCTACTTCAGAATGACAGCATTTTTTATGATTGATATGTGTTCATGCATCTCAAAATTTTGCAATTAAAGTTATATAAAAAAATTTTACTTTCATATTACATCTATACTATATTGAAAATATTATTTCGACATAAATATTATTTGTTCCTAGTTATCAGCAAGTTTAAGTTTACAGCAAAATGACTTTGTGGTCATAAATTGTTGTATAAACAGGAAAACTGATAAGCTGACACACATTTGGCCAAGCCAATTTTTCAAGTAATACATATTTTTTACAGGAAGCCTTATCATGCTCACTACTATCTAAGTTTCCACTGAGTCTAGAACTGCGACGTCAGGGGTATAGGTTAATGTAGACCATGTTCCTCCAACGTTATTATCACAAGTCTTTACAAGTTGTGTAGCTACAATTAACTGTAGCTGTTAAAGTTTTATCAGAGCAGTTAACAGCCAGCGTAATTCAACAAGTTAAGTGGCTACATATAAAAGAAAAAAACAGTAAATATAATTTCAATCAATTTAAAAATATAATACACAGGATAATTTATAAAGGCTTAGACAAACTGAATGGCATGTTAGTGGACCCATTTAGAAAATACGTATTGAGCGAAAAGTCCCTAGGAGTTCAATTTTTTTGGTTATAATTTTTAAAAAATTTTTTTTTACATTTTATCAAAATTTGACCTCTTAACTCCTATAGCTTTTTTTTGTCACATGTTTTAGATTTGATCTCTATATTTACGTTTGGTACCTGATGCATCCTTTGTCTATGCAAGTCAGTGTTAGATGTAAAATTAACTAGTTAATTAGTTCTGTGCTCATAAAATTATAAAAATGGAAACAAATAAGAAAAAAGGTAAAATTAAACTTACTTTTAAAAAAACTAATCACGGTGAGGAAGTTCAAATGCTTTTAAAATTTTACCTACGTATTGTTTATTACAACGGTGTACTAAAATTGTACAAAACTTTATCAGCTTGTTTTAAAAATTAGATGCAAAGGAAAAATTAGGTGCAAACAATAAGAATAAAAAAAATAATTTACTAAACAATAAGTCACAAATCCTTTTTAAGTCGTACGCTGTTAAGGTATTAGAAATAAGGGCGCAATATTAGTGTCAGATTTGTAACATTTTGATAAACAAATAAAAAAAAATGTTTTGTTTATTTACTCCATTATCCCCTAACCTCTTATTTTCCACACAAACTGATAGAGTTTTACAACAAATTAGTACACCGTTCTAATATACAATACCTAGGGAAGTTTTTAAAGCATTTGAACTTCAACGTGATTAGTTTTTTTTAAGTAAGTTGATTTTAACCTTTTTTCCTATTAGTTTCATTTTTCTAACTTTATGAGCTAAGAACTAATTCATTAGTCAATCTTTACATCGAACACTGACTTGCATAGATGAAGGAAGCATCAGGGACTAAACATAAATAAATAGATCAAATCTAAAACACGCAACAGAAAAAGCTATATAGATGTTAAAAGGTCAATTTTCGGTAAAATGTACAAAAAAAATTAAAAATTATAATAAAAAAATATTGAACCCCTAGGGAATTTTTGCTCAATACATATTTTCTAAATGGGTCCAATAGCACACCCATTCAGTTTTTCTAACCCTCCATAAATCATCCTGTATATATAAAACAGCATTTAACTGACTTTAACTTGGTCATTTCTATTTGTTTCTGAAGAATACAGAAGTTTTGTTTCATTGACGTACTACCCTTAATACAATATAGGGTAATACCCAGACACCTTTATATAATCTAATTTACAATTTTTTTTTATCTTCTTAAAAAAAACTTGATTCTCAACATTTTTGTATTTAATTTACAGTAGTCTTGCTTAACTGAGATTAGATTAACAGAGGTTTTGTTTTGTCCTAAAGCACCATTCCTGACAAAGACTGTTTAAAACATTTGCTTGAGGACCTAGAAAATGATCTGACCATTTTCGAAAGCCTTAAAAAAATGAATCTCAATGAGGCAATTTACTGGTTAAGACAATCATAATGTGACGTGAAAGAATGTACACTGAAGAAAAACTGGAAAAATGTTACCCTGAAAAATCATTCCACAGGGCCAATTCAAAACAATGACGATTTTCTATCTAATTATATCTGTGTTATCTGAGATTTTGCTTATCTGAAATTGCCACCGTCCACATTAACTCGGTTAATCGAGACTCAACTGTATTTGGTTTTGCTCATTGCGAAACACGAATGGACAAATCATTACAAATAACCATTTTGCCAGAACAAGCAACTGTTTTAAAAAAAATTAGTAGGATTTCCACGCAAAATCTAGATTCAGCAGTGAATATGATGGTGTATGTTTGAGAATATTTCTTGTAAAACAGTGAGAAACCAGCGGGCCAGCTTCACAATCTACGGAGTAATTTGTTCCGATATGTGATGAAATGCCATGGGTGGAGCAAGTGCGCCGGCAGCTGGGAAGTACAGTTGACGCACGCTGCCGGCGTCTGTCGCACCCGTGTGGACTCTCGGGCCGGCGGAGTGTTTGCCGACCCAGATCAACACGGGCTGTTTACACGCAATCAGCGGTCAAGGGTCGCCCCGTTCCGAGATGGCAGCGGGACTCTCCGACCCAGGGGGACGGGCTGCTGTTTGCGGGACCCCCGCGGTCGGGATTCCGGGAAGGCACGAGGAGACGCTGCGTCAGCCGAGTCAGCACTTGTCCGGTGCTGGGCTTGAGAAACATTCCACTGAAATGCCTGGGATTCAACTTCACATACGCTGAATATCACCCCACAGAAATAAATGCTAGTAAACTCCTGAAATCAAACCATATCTACGACGAACATAGGATTGAAAATTTCAGTGAGATGGGATTTTTATCTCTTTCTTATTACAAATTTGTTTTCTCTTACTTTTTAGTTAAAACCTATCATTAGAGCCCGGAAAAATTCACGGATTCATTTCGAAATATGCTAGAATCAAACCATGTCTGTGATTGGACAACAGATTAACTGAAAGACTCCAAGCCTATCAAGAACTCTCATCAAAACAAGTATCGAATGACAAAGCACCGCGGTTGACAGGTCTGATGAGTCAGTAGCCAATGAGCTGGAGATAATCAAAATCATGAGTTTTTCCAGTCTCTACCTGTCATCATACCAGATAACAATTTTAACGTTTCTATACTAATTTTAAAGGCTAATTGAGTAATTGAATATTAAGTACATGATAGTGATAATTTTTGTGATGAACATTCTTTACTATTTTTTTTTTTAACTACTGCTGCAAGTACTTTTTAAAACTAACGTTAGACTCTGCAATCGACCAATATCATACTTCACCTAAAAAACACTACGTTTTCCCTAGAGCTACAGTGGAGTTCAATGTTCTCTGTAATCATTCAAACCTCGCACAAGGCGGCGGCAAGCCGCACACAGAGAACTGAGTGCCCGTGATCACCATAACTCAGCAGTATCACGTCTGCGGAAACACTGGAGTTACTAATTAGTAACAAATTGTTATCTTCTGATGGCAACCAGAATCACTCCGTAAAAAATTTACTATCAAAACAGATGATCACAAAACCGGCCATTCACCGACTTAAAAATACTGACCTGCTTTCAAATCTAAAAGATTTCCGTTAACGTGCCGTTTAGAATTTACCAAGTTTATGTTATAATTTTTAAAACTCATGTGTTCAAATTATGGGCATGAAAGGGTGAAAGTAAAATATCCCACAGTTATATTTTTCTTTTCTTTTTTTTTACACCAGTTTAACTGCCATTAGAATTTTCTCTGCTTTGTAACTAGTGAATAGAAACTAAAGATTGAATTGTATTTATTCATTATTATTTGTCACGTACCAACAGTCGAGGGATTTCTGCAGTGGGCACGACACAAACATGCATTCATAAATAAGTCAATGTAATCACAAAGTATGTAGGCACCACCTTCCCGTAGGCACCAAGAGCAGGCAGGCACCACCACAAGGGAAGCGCCACAACGTGTAGGCAATACCGCAATTGGTAAACATACGTGGGTAGCATAAATTATTTCAGTATTCGTATCTCATACGAAAATTATTATTTGGAAATATGTAATAAACTGTAAATAAACGAGATTTTAAAAAAAAAATAATTTTATTGAATAATAAAATGAGTGTACGAGGAAATATTTTTTATTTAAAACTTGGTTAAATTTAAAATATCACACATCTGTAAATAAAGTAGATAAAATTATGATTCACATATCATTAAAAAAATGTAAACTCTGATTTCTTTTTCATGTAGTAATATTTTAAGTATCATTCAATGTTTTTCAACAAAAAAGTGAAAACCAAAAAAAAAAAGCCTTATATACTATGATTTAAACCAGTCGGAAGCAGTAGACTCAAATGTGTAACATTTAAATGCCAGTTGAAAAAAAAAAAAATTTTTCTAATGTAATTTTATCAGTTGGGAGTTTTAAAAGATATTCAGTGTTTTACAAAAGAGAAGCACCTGGTCTTACCACTAAACCACTCTTTCACAAATATAAATTTAAAAATCAAACATTATTTGGGATAAATAAAAAAAATGTTTTAATGCCAAAACATAAAGACATAAATAATAAAATCACAATGATTATTTATTTGTACATCCGCAGCCACACAAGTACACGTACACAATTAAAAATAAATACTCATGTTGATGTGGTAAAATTACACAACAAACATCCAAAAAGAAAAAGAAAAAAACACAATGCACACTATCTGTCCTGGATATACAGTATAAATAACACAGTAATAATCATACCCTAAATAAAATAAATATGTCAACATGTCCTCAAAAATAGCTTGCCTTTCAAATATTGTTCCTGAGCGTCAACAGCAACTGGTAACTCACACAAAATTTTAATAGATACTATTAGTCTTTTTTGCTAATTTTTTTCAAAACAAAAAAAAAATCTTTTTTTTTTTCTAAAATAAGGAGAGGTTTCTACTAGTTCATTTAAATAATTAATTATGCAAAACAAGACAAACACAAAAATGGCTGCTGGTTATGCAAGCTGTAAAAAATACAGATAATTCAGATAAAAAATTTTTAAGGAATGATAAAATCGTTTTCAACCTAACACTTCTCAAAATGTGCTAACATTTAACATACCAGACTGTTAAATTACACCACGTACCGTACACATCTGAATACATGGTTCATTTGGCACAGCAAGTGACAGGTCAAACAACAAATTATATGCTCGCTAAGTGAGTTTAGACTAGTTATTTGTATTTTACTTCACATGGCAAGCTGCAAGTCTAACTGTACATACGTCTTTCAAAATGTATTGGTATCCGATAAATAAACATACATAGCGAAACCCATGTTAAGAACTTTTCCGGCATGCATAAATTTAAAATTCTTTTGCACTTGAGTTGTAAACATAATGTGATTGAAAACCCTTCTATAAGCTTTCATTAGCTGAAATGTTTTACGACATTTAATAAACTTACCAGAGTTTTACCATTTTAGTATCTTTAGAAACAAACTGAAATTTGCTGTGCAACCTGGTGGGAATCAAAACAAAGGTGACGATGAATCAGATCCACATTCTACTCGAGTGCGTGGGGAGAAAAAAAAATTTCTCAAGCAGAAATTTAAAAGAAATTTTTCAATCAACAAAAGAAAAAATACCCACATTTTGACTGCTTCTCTGACAAACTGGTTTTGTTCAAGTATCTTCCTAGTTATAAATAACAGCGAGGCTGTGCCAGAATTCATCAATGAGAACCCGCAGTGGTGCCAAGATACACCCGGATTATTATTCAAATTATAAAAGAAATATGTACACTGTGCTCTTGTACTAATACATTATTAAAACAACCTTTGTTGAAGGAAAATTCTTGGCCATAAACACAAATCACTTGGGTAACTCAAAAATCCATGTTTGCCACAAAAGTACCAAAACTAAACCATTAATGGGGGGGGAAAAAAAAGGCAACAATTAATGTAAAATTGATAAATAATTCAAAATAATGATTAATGTGATCACTAATTTTTTAAACATTTAATTCCATAATTAATTAAATCAGGCATTTCTGTGATTATATTTCATAATTTAAAATCCTTAATTCTTATTCAATTATGGTATCATTTATAACTGTCTTATTTTCTTAATCTCTAATTAGTATAAAACGATGTCACTATCCGCATCTCTCTGTCTGTATGCTTACTTCTTCTAAACTACAAAATCATTTAGCGAATTTCTTCTGGAAGGTTTATTTGTTTAATACATACATATTAAATTTACAGATAGTAGAGAAATCTCAATATTTTGTAATCAAGTCGTAAAAAGACGCCTTTAGGGCACTTACATTGCTTAGGCTGACTTAATCATGACTGATACATCAAGTAAATGTGCTACAGAATTGCAGGTTTTGAAAAGTAATAGATTTAAGCAATGAGTGCTTTTCACGTGGACAGCTATATGAAGCCTTTTCTCATGTGACTTCCTAACTAAATCTGTTTGTGTTGTCTCATGAGAAAAAAGCTTTTAACACTGTTTACAAAGAAATTCTTTAGTTACGGGCAGTACATGTTAGTAGGTACATAATTTTTATAAGCACCTGACACTAATGAAAACTTGATTCTTATAACATAACCATAAGTACTTATTACATCTAAATGATTAGAAATTAGTAGATTGCAACTGCATGAAGCCGGGGTCAGTCGCTAATACTGTACAAAGTTGAAAAATATGGTTGTGTATCAACACAGTATATATGAAATTGCAGAGCATGCCCAAAAATGTCAACTTTGTGTAAATAATACAAATAACCTTACTTTTACAGAAATTTTTGTTTCCAAATATTATCACAATAAATGAAAGCTCAGATAATTTTTACTTCTTTACTATGCAAATTCATCACTCTATTTTTTGTATATGTAAAAATTAAGCACTACATTAATTAATATCTACATAGAATCACACACTTTGCAGCATATTTGTTGGTAAATTCATTAGCTGATTTACTGGATGTTTTGAAAGCCAGTGAGTGTAAAAAAATTATAAAGATACAAAACATTACTACAAATGCTTATGAATTCGGGCACATCCTACACATACAGAAAAATTATTATTATTAAATTTATTTGCATGGATGTACAAAAGAGCTAAAAATTGAGTTGTTTAACAACAAATTTAAATAAATCAGTGGGAGGTTCCCAGGAATTGAAAACATTCATAATGACTTACATTTTGTATTTCTACAAGAGTACCAAAAACAGTGCTGAAGAAGTACATAACAATTATTTTTATTGGCTCGATTATTGCCAAGAACGGCGTCCAAGCATCATGCAAAACTACTAACATGTCAGGCACTCATTTGAAATGTAACATGCACATACACACCCAGGCATGCAAACATACAGGTCACGTTAGGTGTAGAAACTGGTTACAGAGACGTAGAAAATATCAAGTACAAACATATTATTACAGTCTGAGTTTTTAAGTCTCCACAAGACGCATGGGGCAGGTGGTAACGGTTACTGCTTCCTGCTGTAAGATTCTGCGAGCTCGCTACAATTCAAAATTTTTTTACAATATTGCAAGAACTAGCATCAAACACCACCACAAAATTTTAGAATATTGGCATCTGATAAAAAAAAAGGGTCAGCATACTCAAGTAAAAGCTAATATTAATTTGAATTAAACAAATACTGGAAGAAAAAAAAAACTAGTGTTTTATTGAAATAACAGAACTAGTGTGATATGTTAACAACAAAATGCCAGTGGCAGATCCAAAAAGAGGCTTCAAGGGCTGAGCTAATGCCCCTTCCACCCCCCCCCCCCCCCCAAATCGACCCAATTACTGGTCAAAACTTCCACTGGCTAAAACGATGTTTTCTGATAACGGGGAAGGGAGAATGGGAAGAAAAAGCACTAGTTTCAGAATAAAAACAAAGCTCTTAACGTTTGATTATACAGTGTTGAGTAACAGTGACCTGACGAATGAGAACCAGCAAACTTTTACACGTGCACATAATAGCTTCAAATCTCATACCCTTGTTGGTCCAGCAGGTACTTATGACTGTCAAGCTAACGGCAGTAGTCCAATATGTTGATGGTTTCTACCACACAATGTAGGTAACACGTTATGTAACAATGACGACTTTGGGAAACTAAATGTTCCATGCTTGATGTAGTACTTTTCTGAAAACTGCAACAAACACAAAAGCTTTTACGTCACGATTGCATCCAAACAAAAAAAAGCTTGAAATGGTGTTCTGTTATCTTTTAAGAGAGACATATCGAACCATCAAATTGATGGACATCAGTTTACCTCAAAAACATTTCACTAATCAGCATCATGCAGAAAAGAAAGTGGAATGCCACCCACACAGCCAGGTACTAAGTATTAATAAATGTCTATACAGAAATAAGTCTTTAATGAAAATAATTTTGTTTAAAGACTGCACCAGTATCTCCTGTCTTCCATCGACTATATTTTAAAAAAAACCATGGAAGGAACAAAGACATATGCAAGGATGATGAAAACATCTGGTAAGAATGTGCATAATTTATGAGAATTGTAAATCACATACAAAACTTGGAACAGCATGAATCTTGGATATGCTCTCACCGGCAGTTGAAGGACTGTTGTTAAATATTTCACAATAACATATAATACATAAATAAATAAATGTAAACTACAAAATTCCAATTATTTTGTTATACACTGTTATTTCTAAAATGGTGGTTTCATACCTTTTACATCTATTTAATTGTAACATGCCTATTAACAGTTTAAAAGCTTGTACTTAGAAAAAAAAAACGGGTGCTGAAAAGTATTTTAAATACTCAGCACCATTTGTCACATAGTAATTAAAGTATGTTGATGCACAACTGACAAGCTAATTGTAAAATCTACCACTTTTTGTCGAACGAAAAAAGGGTGGCACTAATACGGTACCAAGCATCCTACAAACAAATAATCAGGTTGTGCTCTGAAGGTAAGCTCGCAAAGCATCTTAAGTCAAGCAGCAGTAACGCTGCGTCAGGAAACAGTCACCTCGGGCCCCACACCGAAAATGTTCATCTTGCAAACTACGTTGGTGCGTGCTAATGAACAGGATATCCACAAGAATGTAAGACTTATTGATAAGGTTATAGTTTTACTATCACATTTCCTCCACCACTGATGACACACATCCACTGACGACACACATAACAAAGTCGATTTCTTCACTTCGACAGTGTAATGAGAAATACACAAAAAAAAAACGCAATGTACAAAAATTATTCTACGATAATCTACTCAAAAGGAATCAATTATAAACAAATACTGTCTGCAAGAAAAATTGGCAGCACATATTTTTTTTCCTCCCTAAAGCCATACACATTCACAAGAACAGTCAGTCAACTTAATGGCATTCAGCCAAGACCCACACAATATGACTTTATTTTTAAAACTTATTTATAACAGTTATTACAATGAGGGTGACAAGAATAAATGCACCACTTTGAACTCACAAGATCGCAAAACCACCATGTGGCATCTATGATGAAAAAAATTTTCAAAAGTATCTCAGTGGTAACTTGTTAATGTTTCCTACATTATCTTATTCAGGATGTGGTATGCATGACGTGCTGATAAAACACTTTACTCAAGCACTCAAAGTTATAAATGGATTTTACCATTTACTATATGTAGCAATATATTTAAATGATCTTTGACTTCAACTTCAGCAATGACTATAATATTAGATTTAATTTTTCTAATTCATTTATTTTTTAAAAACTCAGCATAAAATAAACCATTAAAATGCCCAAAATTGTAGGGGTTCCACAAATCAAGAAAAAAATTGTTTGCATACAAAGTATTTTAAAAAAACATTATTTTACAGTGAGGAAAAACTGTGTTAGTTTCAGTTTCACCACCAATGTGAAATCTTGTCCTCAATGGTTCAGATTCCAATATTTATAATCTTTTTAATCTTAGATGTAAAGCATAACTGATCAAAATATTGCCACTGTTTGATTTTTTTTTTTGTTCTATCCAGATGTAACAATAACTCAATGCTACAAGCACATGAGTAACATCCAAGTCTTTAAGAGTACCCACTACAAGTCAGAAATTGTTTATGGGGATTCGCCCAATTACATTTTGCAGGATATGAAAATGTATGCAAGTTATCTACACTGGAAAATCTACAATGGAAACAGAATACTACCTCACTGTGACAACACTGATGTGTTAACTTGCAGGATAAAAAAATGTGCAGCTCAATTTTTCTCACAATTTTCTTTGGCATATTTATAGACCAACAACAAAATACTTTCAAGTCATGGATACAGAACATGAATGGTCAACTTTTGAAGTCAAAACAACCATCACACAAATTTAAAAAAAACTGTAATACGTAACGTAATATAAAACTACAAAGTGTACACTCAATTCCCATTCAAGGAACACTAGAAATCACGTTCTTAGAACAAAAAAAGATGACTGTCTCATTTTCAGCGTGGTTATGAAACCAAAACCTAGAAAATAACAAGTTTACATGTGATCTTCGCTGCTTTACAAGGTGCTTCAAGTGTGCTGGAGTGAAACTTGATCATTTTCTTACCATTGGATGGAAACGATGTTCGATCTCACTGCATTCATAACATGGGTGCATTGTTCAATCTAAACAACAGTCACTCGACAGAATGTTCGTATAACATAGGTACAGTGATTGAGAGACGTCCAACGATTTGACAGATAGGCTGGCAATGATTAACCTCACGATGCTGATGCTGGCATGGATCGGCACACTGAATCTCTGACGAATATGAACATTTAATGCTGGAAATAACTTTAGAGCGGAAAACTAAAGACATTTTGATACTACTCACACAAATTTGTAGACACGTCAATTAGCATTTCCACAATCACAATATTTTTAAAATACTCCAGTTCAAAGAAGACATAAAATTATTTGGTGTGCACACCTAACAAATAGCATAGAAGGTATTACAATTATTTTTCACATTAATTTATCTTGCAAATCAAGTGGAACAGATATGTATTGAACTTTGATTTCTTGATATTTCAACTCTTAAAGATTCTGGGAAACATAGTACCTACAGGAATGCTGAAAAAACCTAAGTTTTAAGTAAAGGTGTTAACTTAATAAACAATTATTTATCAAATGAATCAGAACCCAAATTGACAGTTTTAATGTAAGTAAATAATCAGGAAATAACTATCTTGTAACAATTGCAACTACTGTACGATGGAGCATGTGTTTGCTGGGACTGCACACCACACTGCTTGACAAAATCGACAAGAAACTCTGTACAAGACCGTATTTGTACTGCAAAATCTTATTAATTTTAACTCAAATAATTCAATTTAGAGTATTAAAGCCTAATTAACCTAATTTAGAATATTAAAGCCCACACAAAATATACCTACGTTGTGCATTAGAAAATAACAACAAATTTAATAAGCTTTTATTGTAATTTTTTTCCCTTCAAATTTTTTCTGATCATGTATTATTGGTGTCAAATTTTCAGATGTTTCAACGGTTTTTGAGAACGTAGTCGTAAAATCATTACCTTCGTTAAATCTGCATTCGTAAAATTAGGGGTCTAGTGTACATAATGTCTAAAAGGCCCCACACACGAAGAGCCTTGTGGCCACTGCTGCTGTTCAATGTATAATTTCATTGTAGAATATGTAAGAATACTTTGGATGTTGCAATTGCAGTTGCACTATTAGTTATAAAAAATTAAAAAATATAGAAAAACAACCAAACATTATATATATATATATATATATAGGCCTGAGCAAACATCAGTTTTTTTAGTTTGAAAAATATAAAATTATTCGTAAATACAAATATTGAATTTGAATTGGTAGTAACAATGAGAATAAGAAACCCCCTAAAAAAAAAATTTCATGTCATGTAAAAATTTAGAAAATTATACAAATAATACAAAAATAAAAGGTTGGTTAAGTTAAGTTAGCTTCAATAATTATATGGAAAAAGTATGTTAAAATATTTAAATTATAAAATAAATGTTTTTTTTTAATCATGCAGCTAACATAAATTAACATAACCAACCAACATTTTATTTCAGTTCTTATTCACCTTATTTTCAACAACCTGCCATATTCAAGAAAATTTTCGCAAATCATGAAATATTATGAAATCCATTGCAATCTATTTTACAAAAACCATGAATCTTTTTTTTTAAATGCTGTATTCCCAAAAAAGTGATTGAATAAGCTTGTATTTACATAATTTAAACTCTTGTTATTCCCGAGTGTTCAGTGACTGGCATCAGGAAATTGGTATTTTAGTTCAGCAATATTATAAATAAACACAACTTTTCAATTTAACTTGTAATTTTAAACAATTATTTATGTTTTTTTTACACTTGTGTGTTGCAACGTCTGTTTCGTCATAGATATATATCGCAAGATGCTACTGTATCACATGATGTTAAATTGATTGTGGCTATCGATTTATACGCCATTAATACTATGACAATTACTACTTCTTTTAATGTCTATCTCAATGGGAGTATACGTGTTTTGTGGTGTAGTAGTCCATAGTTGTTGATGTTTATTTTTTACCCACTTGTAGTGCATGTGATGAAAAGAATACAAATAATTTTTTTTTGTTTTGGTTTCACGTTTGAAATGTGACAAAAATGCAGTGTTTTAACTGTTTATGCGATTATTTCAGTTACTATTTAGCGAGACAGTAGCGAAAAAAACTTTTAATTTTTGTTGCATGATTAAAAGTCACTTATTGTTCATGTTTTTGATTCTGACGTCCCATTAACAATCAAAAAAGGCACACAAATGACAGTCTCACCAGTGAACATTGGTACATGACAAACTCACGAGGTATACTATGACAAGTAGTCGTATGCAAACAAATATTCGTTATTTCGAAGTGTTAGTGTTTGAGGTCGAATCAAATACAGTAGAACCCGTTTATAGTGAACCCGCCTATAATGAATTCCCGTTTATTGTGAATTTCCGTCTCAGTCCCGGCAAAATGATTTGAGGTTATGTATTAATTTATTGTATATAGCGCACAACTTTTGTCAATGTTGATACGTTTTCCCGTGTACCACGAACAAATTTTGCCGACATAATGCACATTTATCTCAAATATTTTCATATAATTAAAAGTTTTTTCACAAAACATCTCTTCTGGATCACATTGAAGTTTTTCTCAGCAATACGCTACTCGATTGTCCACTGTTCATATTATAAACAAGTCGTATTCGAGTGGCCTCGGTAGGCTACGTGTAGCCAAAAATGGTGATCAGTTTGGTGAAAATAAAAAATAGTTTTCCCTGCATAGTTAAAGAATGGGCGAACACGTGTACATTTATTATGTTATCAAAATTATAAATAAATTACCGCCACACAAATACGTATGTACATTATAGCAGCAAATTCAATATTTTTACGTCTCATTTTTATCGTTCACGTTTCGGACATTTTGATCGGGTAAGGTTCGTAAGACTACCACTAGATAGAACTCTGTGGACAAAATTTTTCCATAGAAAGTGGGAAAATTTCGTTCCAGCTTTAGCAACTGCGATACTAAATGATACGTTGTAATCTTTGATGCACCAGACTCGTTATTTTTCGTTTATTTACTTTTGACGGTAAAAATAATTACGTGTTATTAAGCTGCAAATGTGCTTCAATAAGAAATACGTACATAAAAAAGGTGAAAAACGTGTTAAAAAACGTAAGGCATTATCTGTGCGAGATAAACTGGACATTATTGAAAAGGGAGACTCCAACCCCACTGTCCCGCACGTGTTAATAGCAAAGGAACTGGGAATTGCAACATCCACATTAAGTACAATATTAAACAAGCTGAACAATCTTTCTCAAGCTGCGATAACGTCACAGAGTATTAAATGCCCGAAAAAAGGATAATACGCCGATTTCCAAGAACCATTAGGTAATAGAAAGTGTTCATTAAAAATATTATCTGCATTTGCTCATAAAACTGTTGCTTTGAGTATTTTCATTCGTTCTTTTCATGGCTTAGGCCTATGTGTAGTTAAGATTTTGCTTTTGAGTATGTATTGCCAATATAAAAGTTTTCCCAGATATAAAGTTTCCCCTCTATAGTGAACATATAAACTACTCCCTTCAGATTCGTTATAACAGGGTTCTACTGTAGTTTATTATTCAGATCGGAATTTGAATATACGCACAGGCCTAATTACAAACTAAGATGTCTGCTTCTACACTCAGTTGATGGACTGATTGTTTGGACTGGCGAATTGCTGTTCCCATACACAGTAGTTCGGACTGATCATATATGGGGGCCTTCACGGGTAGCATTAATAAAAATAAGTACAGTAAAACCTCGCTTGTACGGCCCCCGGTTCGTACGTACACCTCGGTCGTATGTACAGATTTTCAGAAACCGTGAAAAATGAGGCATATAATTTAAAAAAAAGTTTAAAAAATATGAAAAATGTAAGAAATACGTTAAAGTTTATTAAAATACAGTCTCAACCTGCAGCGTTTATAACAAATACATGCTACATACAAAATGTGTCACAGTAAAAAATTTAAAAAAAAAAATGGCTGCAAATTGATGGAAATTTACCGTCAATAGCACGCTGTACGCGGAGAAAGGTCATTGTACTCGGTCAGATGCTGTTACGGCGCGGCGTAGCCGCCTGCTGGCTCTCTTTGTTCGCTGAGCTGCGCATGCGCAGTATAACTCACTCAACGCTCCGCCCAGACTCGTGACCTTCCATCAGCAGCCAGCCAATAGATGCGAGCTTAGCGGAAAAAAAATAAGCTCCACCTCCCGTGTACCAGTTTTGTCCAGATCTAATACCAGTTTATTGGTATACGCACCAGTTTTCTCGCTGCCTTGACATGTTCAAGTTTACGTTCATCTTGATTTCTTGATACCAATAATTAATTATTTACGATCCCCAGAAATAAATGGTTAGTTTAAAAAATATGCATCAACTGTACAATACTTCCGAAATTATAAAATACGTATAAAACAGTTACCAAGAGTCTGCTCATTTTATCTTGTGAAGTTTATGTCTCGTACCAGTATTTCGGCTAAGTTGTGACATAAAAACAGTATCAGAACTTACCAGCAGCCACGTAATATTCCCGACATTCCCATTACGTTTATATATTCGTGAGTTTACGTTTTTCCCTCGTGCATTTTAGATTGTCTCCTGCTATAATTAATCGGACTTTTACACGCCTAGGCTTAAATTATTACATGTTTAGAAATAAAAGCAACTTTTCATGTTATAAAATAGGTATATTTTGCGATTTAAAATGTTCATTGCCGATTATAAACGTTACGTTTTTCACTATGTTTTTAGGTCTACTAGCTAATCTTATCTACACTTAAAGTACCCACGGTATTTTTTTTATTTGAGCAAATATATTGTGTGTTAATTATTATTTTATTGATATAAAATATAAAAAAAATGTAAACACGGGGCTTACGACACTGCCTTCAGTGTTGAGTTTTTTTTTTATTTTTACGTTTGATTAGCACAAGTGTTGTTTCTGCACGAATAGGATAAAATTTCGATCGAAATTACATCAGTATAATATATAGAAACGGCAGGTCATTTCCCGTGGCAGCAGGACATGGCAACGGCAATTCATTTCCCGCAGCAGCTGTGGGAAAAATGAAGGGGGGGGGGGGGGGTGGATAGCCACAAATGGTCGTAATTTGACCTCGCTGGTTCGTACGTACAACTCGGTCGTAAGGACAAATTTTGGAGAACCGTGAGTGTACGTAGAATCGAGGTTTCACTGTATTTCATGTTTTTCTGTAATTACACAAACTGACGAACACAGGAAATAAATGCCACTGTTTTTATAAAGCCCCAATGGAAAAATAAGCATGTTTGAATTGATTATTTTTAAAATTTTGAAGGTGATCAAGAAGGGTTAATCATGACTAATAGTGTGCGGTTGCAGTTATTTGCACGGATATATGAGTAACGGTTGTTTCGTGGTTTATTCTGTCTGAATATTTGACTTGCATTATATTGAAAAAAATTTTTAAATTAAACGATTATTTCAGTGTCTTGTGAGCGTGTACTTTAAAAAGTATGCAGAATAATATAACTGTTTATACTTAATGTACTGATACTTTTGTGGCAAATTTATTTGGTTGCTTGATATTTCATTCCAACTTGCTCAGGCTGCAATGATGGATTATAATTTTATTTATTATAAAAAAATGATTAATTTATATACGTATATATAATTCTTTTGTAGTAACTTTAGAAGATTGTGTGCCATGCAAAGCAAAAGTGGGCAATGGCCCAGCCACTTAAAGAAATCTCCAGGATTGTCTTTACAATGTAAATAAAGCCGTTCAGTTTAAGTTAGGAGTCTGGGTGAGGAGAGGCCGTCAGCACGCCAGCACGGAGCATCACGCGGGCCAGCGGCCGCGCAAGAGGCCGTGCCGCCATCAAGGGGGCGGGTTGGCGTCGAGGTACAGCACGCAGTGGCTGGAGTAGATGCTGCCCAGGTGGAGGGTGAGGGGGAACTCCAGCGCGACCAGCTGGGGGGCGGAGCCCTTGTGGCGGCGGCCCCCGCCGCGCCCGCTCCGCGGGGGGCTGGCGAGGAGGGCGAGGCACGGCCGCACCTTGCCGTGCCAGCTGCCGGCGCCCCGCGCCGGCGGGCAGCGGTAGCCTATCTCGACCAGCATCACGTGGTCGAATCGTCATAAGTCTGGAAACCTGCGCGCACGCCAACAGCACGCACAGTTACAAGACTGCTTCCACTTTATGAGCACCTGAAACTAAAACTAAACCAGTTTTCTCGACACTGTCATCATTTACAATATTTTGTTATTTTTTTCATCTTAAAAAAAACCACACACTGTAATCCAATTAGCGATGTTTTCTGCCCCAAGGAAGACCCAAAGAGAAAGTGGGAAGAGCAGATGCTTAAAGAAGTGCAGGAGAGAGGAAAAGAATGGAACAGAGTGATGGAGGAGGAATGGTGGAATGACAGAGAAAGATGGAGACATTTTTACTTTGCTGACCCGGCTACAAGCTAAAAGTAGTTGATGATGACAGAACAGACACATTACTACTTTTAATCTTACTAATCTTCAACTACAACTTTTGTTACTTTAGTTTTAATGTAGTAACCTTGTGGGGTCTTCTACGTAGTTTGCTGGTATCTCGAAAAGTTCCGGTTTGATATCATTTCGGAACGCAAACTCCTGGAATGTGATCTTGGCCGTTACAGTCGGCAGGATAGGAATATCTGCAGAAAAACAAACAAGACTGTAATAACAAATATCCCTCGATTGAAAAGTTAAAAATTGAAATTTTTTCAGATTTAAAGAACCGAGTGCCGCACCTATTTTAACGGGGAAACCTGGAGGTAGCTTCATCTGGACGAACTCACGCAGTTTGCTGAAGTGCTTGAAAGGGGCGATCACCTCCAGCACATTGAGCAGCATGTCGACAGATAACGGGAAGTCAGGGCTCTACGAATCACACACACACACACACACCAATGGTGACGCACATATTCTGAAATTAACATGGAAGATGTGTCATCACTAGCGACAAGATTTCGTGGTTTTATTTTCAGTCCAATTTCATTTTCAAAACAAAGATTTTGGTGTTATCGTTTTCATTTTTATAAAACGTGTTTTGTAATGCTTAATCCACCAAAATAGGAGTAAAATTTTTATGCTGCATTTTTACAAGAAAATAATTTTTTTTAAAAAAATTGGTTGAAAACAGATATATTCAGAATAAAAATAAATTAGCAAGCATGAATAGTTTTAAAAAAAATTCAATAGGAAATGCATAATAAAACAAATTAAATTAATTTTTCTGAACCATGCACTGAGGTACAATTTTTTTTCTTCGAAATATCAACTTTCCTTAAATTTCAAACACTAAAACATTCCTTATTCCATTATATAATTTGAATTTTGGGCGCTGTGTTAAAATTATTTGCATTTTAAAATTTTTTTTTAAATTGCATTTCTGTGTTTTGACATGTTTTTCGGTGTTATTTTGGTTTAACGCAATTCACCACATAATCTTGTCCCTAGCTCATCACGCTAAACTTCAAAATCAAACAAAAATCACAAAACCCTAGGACAACTCTAAAACTACCTACTACAAGACGAAGTAGAAATGCAAAATAAAAAAACCTCAATCCCAGTCAGTAGGCCTGTGCAAATATAATTTTTTATTTCGAATTGAATATGAATATCAAATTATTCACAAAATATGAATATTGAATTTGAATAGTAAGATTGAGAATTATTGTCCCACTATTTTTTTTTTTCCACTTCATGTTAATAACTTCTGGAAAACTAGACAAATAATACTTAAGTGAAACAGTGAAAGGTTGGTTAAGTTATGTCAGCCACAATAATTATATGGAAAAATATTGTAAAATTTTACAGTTAAAAATTTTTTTATTAATTTATTTATTTAAATTTTGCAGCTAAATTAACTTAACTTAACCTAAACTAACATAACCTAACCTAACCTAACCTACCCTAACCTAACCTAACTTACCCAAACAACCTTTCATTTCAGTTCCTATTTGCCTTATTTTCCACAACCTACTACTCTAAATATTGATCCAGAAAATTTTCACAAACCGCAAAATACAGTTACATCTATTGCAATATATTAAGTGAATCTTTTTTTATATGCTGTATTTCCAAATTAGTGATCAATTTAGCTCATATTTACATACTTAAACCTGTTATTCACGAGTTTTTGTTGTTAATGGTAGCCAGGTAAATTGTATTTTAGTTCAGCAATATTACTAACTCAATTTCGGCCGATTTAATCTGGAATCTCAATATATATTTGGTAATCGCAACATCTTTTTCATCACAGATATATACAAGCAAGTAAGCTGCTACTATATATCACATGGTGTTAAGATTGATTGTATTAACAAAAAGAGTGGTAACATCAGCAATGAAATGTTATTATAGAGTAATCACTAGAGACATGCAAAATTTGCGGATTCATTTCGCGATAGGCTAGCATCAAAACAACCATACCTTCGTACCGCTTCTGCCATTGGCCCACATTTTATACGGGGAACTGTGAACCAATGGGAAAAACTAAACCAAGAAAGTGCCGAATTACGGACAGCCTAGTTGAGACGTCTCACGCGTCAGTAGCCAACGAACAGGTGTCATTTCCGCGAGTATTTAAAGGACTGTGGAGTCTATCCTCGAAGTCAATGAACCCGTGAATTTTGCAGGTCTCTAGTAATCACATTTATATTTTATATCTGGACACTCGTGTTTCTCTGGAACACCACAGGGTGCGCGCTGGCTGGCGCTGGAGCGACGTGCCCTCACCATCGCCACGGTGGCCTTGAAGCCCTTGCTGGTCTCCTTGTACACCATGCCGCGGCCCAGCGGGGCATGGCCCCCGGGCTCCGCCGCCAGGTACTCCTGCCACGACACCCGGCTCTCCGGAGGCGGGGTCAGCGACTGCCGCCTCACCGGCTGCAACATCGATCCCTCACTCTCTCTGCTTCCACCACCACCACCAGGGGCGCAACAACTAAATTTCCAAAGGGGGGGAGCCAATATACCTTTTTATAAAGAATCATTGATCCCCCCCTGTTGAAGCAGGGGGGTTCCGGGGCTCCTCCCCCGGGAAAATTTGTATTTCAAGGTGGAAAATGGTGCTATTTAAGCAGTTTTATCATCTAAAAATTGATTACACATCACTTTCTTTGCCCCCGTTTGCCCCCACTTCAAGCTTTCAGAGGGGGGGGGGGGGGAAACCCTAGGCCCCCCCCCCCCCTTGTTGTTGCACCCCTGACCACCACCACCTACTGGCACACATCTGAATAATCAACATAAATATCAACATAAATAGTGGAGACTACTGAGACTAGCTGAGTTCTCATTGTTCATCGGCGACTGGCGATACAGATAAAAACCGATACCCATCAAATTACTGACATTTCTTTAACAGACCTAATAACAGATACAAAACCAATTAGAATTTTTCCTGTAAATATTCAAGTGCGAATCTCCAAAAATTTTATATTTGTTAGTAAGTCAGTACGTTAATAAAATTCTTTATTAAAACAATATTTGGTAAAAGACAAAAAACTATATATTACCATATAAATTCATGATACACATATGCCTTTTGACTAATTAACAAACATAGACAATATGGGTGACAAACTGAATGAATTAAATTGTACTGCTTTTTAATATGTAAGTAAAAAAAAAGAACTATTGCCGTTAAATATCAGTGAGCTCCCCGCGACAGCGTCAGACCCTGACGGAGGCCCAAGCTGAACTGCCTGCAAGGACTACTGCAAAGAAGCCCCTTTCAATTCTGAGGAAGGGAAAGTCGCATAAACATTAGAACCAATTTTAAACATAAAAAGCAGACAAGTCTTTCTCAGAATACCTGAAAAAACACATACATTTGACACCGTAATTTATATTCTGTCCATCTAGCTGATTGCTGTCAAAACACAGTATTATTAATGCATAACACTGGCGGTTGGCTGTGACGCCACAGGCACGTTCCGACAGTACAGACGAGTGGGACCAAGTTTAAAATAAGGGCCAAGGAGGTATGAAGTTAAAGTATGCAAACTATAAAAAATAATTAAAGACATGAACTAAAGAGTAATCCTATATAAAGTTAACTATTTATTGCACTGACTCAACAGCGCCCTCTTGCGGAAGTTCGTGGCGCACTCACGCACGCAAACATGCACATCGCTGGTGGGGAGTTCAAACGCCAAGAGGATAGGGGTGAGGTGGGGTGGTGACATATCAGGCTCTGTGGGCGCAGCCCTGGATGACATCAAATTTTTAGTGATTTTCCCCCTTTTCTTTGTTAACGCATTGCTCTTAGCTTAGGCCTTGCCAACACTGGGTCTATATGTGCAATGGAAAAAAGATACCGTTCCAACTCAGTCAGATAGATGAATGGAGAAATCAAATACGCAGAGAGGCTGAGGAAACCCATTAGGGTTAACAAATATTCTCTATTTGATATTCACTTCAACATTTAAAATCAAATAATTTTATTCATTATTCATTATCAATATATAAGAACTGGGACTCATTCACAAATGAGATGAGTAAGTAACATGTACAAAGCCAAGAAGGTTTATTGAGAAATTTGGATTGATTTTCTACAACATAGTATTTACATGATTTTTATATGTAACACATAATAAGTGATTACAATTACAAATTACTGAAAATATTCTATTTTTATGTATATAATGAATATTAATAACAAAACCATTTAGAATTTTTATGGTTTAAAAATGCGTTGTCAGGTTTCATTTTTTTTCTATTTGCACGACCCTATCATTTATATAAATTTTTTCATTTGACTGTATTTTTCAATCATTTCTCTTGAACTCCAGCGAAGTATAAAAAAAATGATTTAACAGTATGTTTAAATTTGACTTGTAAAATATTCAATATTCCTGAATAAATTAATATTTTTGACTCAAAATTCTACTTAAAACACGTAAAACAGGATTGGCATGAACCTGAAACACATACCCCGCCTCCCTCTCTGCAAGCCACTCACGAACCAGTCAGTTGACTTAGGAAACATAAGACTATCAGGGCCCGCAAGAACCCTGGCAAGAACAATACACACACCTCGCCGTTGTTGTCGAACCCCTGCGTGCTGCCCTTGGTGAAGCTCTCCATTATCGCCTTGTTCTTCTGCAGGTCCTCCTCCGAGAGATGTTCCCGCCTCTTGCGCGACTCCAGAACCATGCCGTTTATCACATAGAAGTCCGCCTGGAACGGCCCCACCATTTCCTGCATGCGAAAACACACACGCAAAACTATCAACGTGTTGGATCGAAAATGTTCCCACATACGCATCACGTCATGCTCTTGACACATGTCCCGCGTAGACTTCTGTTTTTCCTCTTACCTTTACCTCTCATTCTCCGAACTTTATTACCACTAATGCAATTGTGTAGCTGGCCTGATCAGGAATTTATAAGGAAGAGATAGGAACTGAAAGATGGCATGTTGGTTTCAACAATTTTAATGCTATAACAATTTTTATTGTGCAATATTAAAATCAGCCTTCGTTAAAGCAGAAATCACAATTAAGTGGGTTAAAAATACCATAACATATCATCTATTAACTATATTATTTCAGTGATATTAATTCCCAAAATGGAATTCAATACTTCACAGGATAAATTATATGTCTCATGCAGTCATTATTAACTTCAGGAATCCATTAAAATATATATTATTTATGTATTCTTTAGCAAAGCCAAATTTTGACAACAAAATAATTGAAAATTATTAAAGGCTAGCATAAAAAGAGTTGAAACCTTTGAAATCAAGATGGTTTCTTTCGATTCCAAATTCTTGAAACCAAGCATCTGCAAACAGCTTTACCCTCCTGCAGATGGCATTCAACTAAAAATGCCATGAATATTCGTAAGTCTGGTAAAAATAACTTTAAAAATATTTTTATTTATTGCCAATAATGCATGTTATTTATGTCAAGCAATAATCATGGCAGACTGTAAAAGATGGCAGTAAATTAAATACTCATGAGCTAATCATAAATTAGGATTGATTAAGTTCACTAGCATTAAAACCAATTGAAATTTTCAAATCAAATACAAGTAGTTTTTTGAGCGAACGTAACACATTTTATGTGACAGTTAATATTAGTCTATAATAGCCCCGATGTCAACGAGGCATTAAGCTGTAATTCAAATGAATTAATTCAATTAACATAGAGTATATTCACTTTTTTGTTTCTACGAGTTTGCAAAATTATCCAGATCATAATGAGCACCCAGTATAAAAAAAAAATGTTTGTGTAGAGTCCACGAACAATAGAAGTGAAACTTTTTGCTTACTAGGTAGACAGAGATAAATTATTAGTATTTTTTATTGAACCAGGGATAATAATTGAGAATAGTGAGGATGAAAGAAAAACTTAGAAGTAGACAAACACAAGCAGTGTTACGAGAATTCCATAGCATTCATAGCTGTGTCATTTCTACCATCTCTCTTTTGCCATCTCCCCTTCCGGCCGTTACAACTAGCACACAGCATGCTACGCTAAGTATGTATTCACCCCCTTTTGCCATCTTCCCTTTTGACCGCTGGTGCGTTTGTTGGGAGTGGCATCGCCGCTGTGACGTACTCTCCGCCTCCACCGGTTCCCCCACCACATACTTAACTATTCCCCTCCTCTCCTGATTCCCCCACTCCGTAGTATTCCCCTCGTGCGATCGGAATTTCTGTAATACTCAAAAATTGTAGCCCCCTCAGAAAAGAAGTTTCAGTTCAAAAAAAATGAGCGATCACATTCCCACCTTTCTATCCTCACGGAATATCCAACCAGTCTGGGCCCGGGTGAAGGTGATGGACTTGGTGGACATTTGGGCAGCCATTATGTCGCTACTCATTAAAATGTCCACTTCATCTTCAATCTCCATTTCCGTTTCCTGGAATGCACAAAACCCACACATGCATCACTTTCAGCATGTGAATACACAAACTCTGAAAACTGAAAATGGAAATTTAATAGAAACTTGAAACATGGTCACAGGTTCCATTTTAAAAGTTTGATGCAAGGCTTATTCTAAACAAATATTTTTGATAATGTGTATTTGCATAAATGTATGTTATGTAGTTCTATACTTATAAAATTGTAAATTATCTGTCCAAACCAATATTAATATCATAAATTTAGTATTTATAAATAAGTTAACACAAATGTATATGTGTAAGAATTTCTTGAAGTTATCAGAGTGAGAAAATGAGATATTCTGATATGTTCCTAGCACACCAATTGACGTAAGGTGGTCTGTATTTATTGTACAAAATTTTAAAAAATTAAAGTAATAAATGTCTCTTGTACAATAGTCCAGGTCGTTAAGTATGGAAGTACTGTTAATGAATGACTACTGCAAGGCAAAAATTTAAATATAATACAGTTTAAAACAGTCTACCATATTTTTGTAAGCTGTGTATTTTAAGTGTAGTACCGTATTTACTCGTGTATAGCGCGCCCTCGTGTATAGCGCGCACCACGATTTTTGCAACAAATTCCAAAGAAAAAAAAAATTTGAAAATTTTTTTCCCATAAATAAATTTTACTAACATTTTGTGGTACCTGATAATTTAAATTGATGTGTGGTGATGCGTCAGGAAAATACTTAAACTCTGCTGTGTAGACGGAAGATAATGAAGCGCTGTATCATCACAACTGGTACGTGGGTGGGAGGAAGGGAGGCAGGCAGGAATGTGACACGGAGTAGATGACTCACCGGTAGCAGCTGCGACGAAGCGAAGGAAGTGGTAGGGGGGACTGGTGTCAATATTTTCTCTCTCTCTCTCTCTCTCTCTCTCTCTCTCTCTCTCTCTCTCTCTCTCTCTCTCTCTCTCTCTCTCTCTCTCTCTCTCTCTCTCTCTCTCTCTTTTATTTTACTAGCTGTAGAGGGGGAGGTCTAAAAGTAAACAAGAGACCTGCGTGCTTGCGCGCGCACGTGTGTGTGTGTGTGTGTGTGTGTGTGTGTGTGTGTGTGTGTGTGTGTGTGTGTGTGTGAGAGAGAGAGAGAGAGAGAGAGACCAGGTTGTGTGCGTGCGTGTGTGTGTGAAAGAGAGGCCTTGTTGCTTGTGCGTATGTGTGGGGGCTGGCCAGAAACGTCACCCACCCGTCACCCGTCACCCACCCGTCACCCGGCAGTTAACGACTTCCACTCCTGCCCGCCTCCCCCCCCCCCCCAATTTTTTTTTTCCGTGTATTGCGCGCATCCTTATTTTTTTCCTTTACTTGAGGGGAAAAAAGGGCGCGCTATACACGAGTATATACGGTATTTCAGATGAAAATCATCATGATGTAAAAAATTTGAGTTTTCAACTCCAGCTAAAACATAATCTTTATGCTCCTGAGATGATACCCTCAAAACCCAGTTAGTTCTATTTTAAAAGCAATATTAGAAATTTTTGTCATACAGTAACAACAGCAACAAAAAATAAACTGCTGTTAGAATAAAATTAAATTGCCTACCTTAAAATTATCATATATAAATATTTTACGAAAGTCACTGCTGTGCACCGCCAAGGGTTACATGCCTATTGCTCGACTTCATGAGGAACCATTCATAACCCACCTCGTATCGCACTCGCTGGTAGAGCTGAGCTTTGTTGTCGAGCACGATCAACGACTGGTTGGGCTTGCGATCGCCCATGAACAGGAAGCTGATGTCCCCGCGCTCCCACCGCATGTCGTTGAAGTCGACCAGCGTGGTGTCCAAGCGGATAGAGGAACCACGCTTGTGTATCCTGCAGATGTCGGACGGTAGGATACGAGACACCAGCGGGACTGAAACACAGACGACAATTCGACAGCCTTCAAACTTAAATAAAAAAGAATACCTCATTGGCTACACACAATAGCACTAAATACAGAAAAAAAGAGAGGAACACTTTTCCATCAAACTGGAGTTAAGCTAATAAAGACGTTCCACCACACACTCATTGTTCGTATCCTCTTGTGAAATCCAAAAATTTTTTTTAAAGAAACCATTGCCTTCACCACTATCGAGAGGTAGAAAACTAGTACTTGTAATAGCTCATGTCCTCTGAGAAAAAAAAAATGTCAAATAGTAAATGCACAAAAAATTATTTCCTTGTTTAATCCAACCTTCTTTCAGATAAGCCCCTGTCCATAATTATCTCAGAAACACACATCTAACTCAAGTACAATGGCCATCTGAAATTTGTAGCCCTAATGATTAATTTGATAGCTAGTTACATAAACCATAGAACTTAAAAGAAACTCAGTAAAACACACCTTTTTGGTTTGAAGGTGAGATACAAAATACACTCTATTTAAAACTGCGCAAGCGTGAAGTGTTGTTTGTTGCCGAAGTCAAAAACAAAAGAACATAAAAATACCAACATTTATACATTACTTTTCCATAATCAGTCTTTATTAAAGAGTTTTTAAGGATAACTGGTAAAATTTAAGAACCTTTAAGAGCCACTATTCAATGAAAAATATATGGAAGATGTTTTAAAGATGATAAGAGGACATACGAGTCCTGGCACTGTACCATCGTGCCAACTCACTACGTACAACACCGTGAAAAGCGGACGCCGCTCACCCCAGCTCTGGAAGTCCCACTTGAGCTCCATGTAGAAGTCCCCCATCTGGTTGAGGGCGGCCACCAGGTTCGGCCTCCGCTCCTCCATCTGCTCCCGCGCCTGCTGCTTCAGCTTGCGCACCAGCGACGAGACTGCGGCACAAGAGCAGCCCCGGGGTGATGGGAGACCCGAGCAACACACTGGATCGGCGGCCATCCACACCGAGGGGGCAGAGGAAGGGGGGCCCCACCACATTCGAGTCAAGGTTTTTTTTTATGCGTGGGTTTTGCCTCACAATACAAGAATCACACGTAAATCTGTATAAATACCCATGTAAATAAAAATTGCAAATGTTCACTTGTTCAGAATCTTAAATCTCCAAAAAGTTCTTCACCAATTATTTGAAATTTTGACAACGTCGCAATTGAATACGCGCGTGTTTTTATGTACCTATGTCACACCTGTGACAGGTAAAAAGATAGATAAAAATATAGATAGGTAAATAGTATATATATTCAAATGAATGTTTGTGTGTTCGTCTTCTGTTTTGTAAAGATAAAATATAAATAGGAAGATATATAGACGTATACAGAGAGATAAAAAAGGGATATATGTAGATTAAAAGATAGATAGATATATTGCGATATAAACATAGATACATAGATACAGAGCCGGGGTAATATGGAGATATATGGATACATATAGAGATATAGATGAAATAGATATATAAAGATTTTAATACATAGAGAAATATAGTGAGATTTATAGAGAATGAGAGATGCTTTGTGTATGTGAACCTACTTCAATATTTTTTTCAGTTTTTAATTGAATGACCTAAAGTTATCATTATGACCTGATTATAAATATTATAAAAAGTGCAGTTTGTTGTAGAATATTACAAAGGCGACGATTATCCAAAATGTTTGTATTTTTAAAAGAATATAAAAACACCAATATGCTAGTACACTTTAACTTAACCTCAAATTATAATTTATGCTAATTTCATCAGGAATATCTATATTTCAGAAATTTTAAGACCTGCTCAAATAAAAATTAACTCCTTCGGACCGAATAAAATAAAATGAATTTGTAGTCTTTTTACAAGTCTGTGCTTAGTTACTACAGTTACTCCATAAATTCATACTTTTATTGTTTTTACTATACAAAATAATTATGCATAAGAGTGCTTTTTAAATTATTTTAGTACATATCCATCTGGCATTAATTTTTATTGGATTCCTCAGAAGAGTTAAAAAAAATTTACCTGAATTTTTGTATTTGATTTGAAAAATATTCGTTATTCATGATTAACTTGATATTTAAGTCGAAATTCAATACAAATGGGGAAAAAAAAACAGTATTCACTGAAGCCTAATCATTGGTTTAGTCTTCTCGCTGCGATAAAGTGACCACGACCACCGAGAACCCTGAAGGACCTAGGAACACTAGGCCCATGCTTACAGGCTCAATGAGACTACAAACGACACAAATGCCTCACTTGTCTGGCGATCGCCATAGCTGATCGCCTCCGCAAGGGGGCTCCACCCAGCGAGGTTCTTCACTTTGACCGGGGCTCCGTGCGCCAACAGCAGATGCACGCACTCTGCAATCATCAACACCTCAGATGAAGTTCACTCAAAGAACAAATGTTTCTGGAGATTGCATTCAAGACAAACAGTTCAAGTGTATTAGATACATCACATTTCATGAAGTACCACTTAAGATTCCCAGTCACCAACCATTTATTTTTATGCCATTATTTTTATCCAGGATAATTTTTAAGGCCTCCGCTCCTCCATCTGCTCCCGCGCCTGCTGCTTCAGCTTGCGCACCAGCGACGAGACTGCAGGGTATCTACACAAAACTGTAACAGAATTTCCCTGACTTTTCCCTAGCCGTAATTTAAAATTTCCCTATGTTTACTAAAAAAATTCTCATTTTTCAATTTTTTGAGAGGTATAAAGAAAATCCACCCTCCACAATCCCCATAGCTGGCCTAGTTCTTTCTCCACTTTCTTTTTTATTTCAAACAGAACCTTGTAAACGCAATTTTATAGTGTACTAACTGCAGTTCCCGGCATTGCCTGAGCTGAACACGGGGTGAAGGGAACTTTTTTTGAAATCAGATGTAGATAGCAACTGTCTTAATTTAAATGACAACTGTGCAAAATAATGCTATCACTGGCAGAACCTGGCAGACGTTGTTCTGCCAGTGTATATTTACAGCTAGCTGCCGCGAGCTCCACTAAGCGGACGGATCTCACCAAGGAGAAGGATAGGAACTTGCCAAACCTTACTATACGGCCGTGTGGCGGATATAGAGAAATGATACACACTTACGGTTTGTATGTCTCTGACCTATGATTTTCTGTTATAAAAATGAACTTACCCGTGGTGATCGGTTGAACGATAAAGAAGTTGATGCGCTGCAATGCCATATAGTGAAGAGTTACAAAAAAAAATGGATAGCATAAAAACCTCCTCCATGAAGAAAAAAATTTTGAGGTTCCAACTTTCATGGTGATCGGGCAAACTGTGTAGGAGTTTATCAATGTCATACGTACATACATACATACATACATACATACATACATACATACATACATACATACATACATACATACATACATACATACATACATACCAACATCCTATTTTAAAATATGTAGATGACTATGCACTTGCACACCATATGAAAAAAATTGTTTCAACAGTCAGAGTGATGGCAGACTGTAGTATCAAATTTTCCCCTCAGATGACTCCATCACTGGGTAATTTCCATGACTTTCCCAAGATTTCAAGTAAATTTCCTGAATTTCCCCCGACTAATTCGAACTTCCCCAACTTTTCCCCGACTTTCCAGACTGTGAACACTCTGCACTACACAAAGCCATCTCATCTCGTGTTCTGTAGCAGATTTTGTCACCAGATATATTCCTCACATTGTCTGCTATTTCTAAAAAGTTAGACAAATATCAGTATTTCCATTTTTTGCCTGACTAACAGCATTTATCAACCGCTATAAGTTTATTTACTAGGTTTCCATATTTGAGAGACAAATACAGAATTTTTTCTATGTCACTTTCAAAATACTTCATAAAAATTGTGATTAGCAGCGGACATCAGCTCTTGTCGCACGCAATGTGCCACCGTAGCGTGCTTTCCAACCACACCATCTTTCCTCTACCCTCTCCCCTCCTTGTAATCTGCACGTGCGTCGCAGGCTTCTCTAGCTATTTCCCTCTCTGAGGCTACTCTTTGACTTCTCGTTTTGGCACCCTTGCCCCAAAACCACCCATTTACTTCGAAAGACTATGGACCCACAGCATCTGCCGCTTGCACAAACCACCCCACGCTTTCTGGAGGCCAATTTTGGTATTATTCTGTCCCAGTCTAAGCCCTCTTACGTGCCACCTATGCCCTCTCTTGGCCCTTATGTCAAATAAATTCAAGTGCCTATGCCTTTATTCTTCACTGCAAGCACGATTTTCCGGGCTCCGGGGCAATTACAACCCACAACAATTTTTTGCCCATTGTGGGCCTTTAGCTTTGATGTCTCTACACCTCCACAGCAGCAATTCATTCAGAGGCTTTACCTGGGACACCACAATCTACATAACTCCTGGTGTCTCGCTGACCAAGTACTCTGTAAACTCCTTGCTCAGGATGTGGTCACAAAACAACGGGATTTAGTTTCCCAAAACAATTATTTTAAAGTTTTATTATGTAGAGCCTAGTTACTTTTCCACGTTTGTTTCGATATATTTTCAAATAAATCTACCATCGTGATATCTTAACTTGCGCAGACTACCCACCACAGCATGGGTCCAGTCATCTGGCAAAGTCTTAGTGCCAACTTCACCTCTCAGAACGGACTAGCTGCCAAATTTTTTGTTTCCTCGGCCCCAATGACGTCTCATCATCATGGACAGACTACGCAAACCACTGGCGTGGGGCAGCCAAGTCTCTACACACATGTAAACTTCAGCAACATAGTTTAAGTTAAAATTATTACATCATCGAGACTTAATCCAGTGATTGGAAGTAAATGTTTTTGGTCTTAGCATAGGAAATAATCTACATGATCACCGAACTTCATAACTCCATTATTCTCAACATGCATTATATCTAATCAGTAATTTATTTTAAAATTATTAGGTACTCAAATGTTCTTGTATCTACAACATTCATAGACTTTGTGTTAAACTTTGGAATTAGCAACCGTTAGTAATAAAATAAGAGAACAGACTAGAAGTAACAATCAGTAATTTCTCAATTATGTTCGACCAAAACTTAAACAGGAGTATCTAGCAAGCAACCTCTAGCTATAAAATAGTTTTCTTAAAGATATTAGCTAACCCACTTAGTCAACCAGTCAACCTAAATATGCAAAAGTTATATTATTTTATCTAAATTTAATTACACACATGGGCTACCCCTCCGGCTTTTATTTAATATAAAGGCATTTAATCATCTCTTCCCAGTTATAAATGTAAGTAAATTTTAAGAGGAGACCCAAGGGTTAATATCTAGATACTAATAACAGAGTCTAGATATAAGATACAGGCTAACTATTATACAGTCATATTTACCTAATAAGTATTAAATATTAAAAAATTTTAATGCAAAATAATTTTATCCATTGCATCTTTCAACCTTCTTTACTTTCATGGGCCAAAAATCCTCTGAATAATAAATGGATGAAATAGAAAGAAATTATGTTAATGTACAAACCTTTCCTTCCCAGCATAACTGCCAAGTGCAATGCTGTGTTCCCTGAAACAAGAAATGAACAACATGTATGTAGTAGGTAATAAAAGAGCTAACGCTGTAATCACTACCGAGTCATGGATGTGACACGATGTGAAAGCAAAATATTCTGTTATCATAAACATGTGTATTTGTACCAGAGCAAACAACAAAAATAAATTTTAATCCCATATAAAATGTTTCTTGCCATTATACACATCAAATATATATATAAAAATTTATTATATATATTTAAGAAAAAGTAGACAGTAGACAGTAGAATCCTACTCATCCGGACATCCAGTTAATCTGGAAGGGATTACAAAAAAAGTAGGATTTACCAATTTTCATAAGTTAAAAACTTAGGTCTACATATACAGTAGTATCAAAATTAGAATTAATTTGTAGGAAAAGTTGTACTTATAAGAGAGAAAAAAAACATTCATTTTTAAAGTTTTACCCATCCACAACTTGTATTACGCAGGTATTTTTTAAGGGAAATTCTGTTTGACCTGAACTTTTGAACTTTTGGTATCCGGACAAGGTCTGGGCCCATCTAATCCGGATAAGCGGGACACTACTGTATTTGAGAGAAATGTTTTTAATTTAAATTTAAAATTCATTTGAAAAAATTACTGTTCGCAAACATATCTCAAAAGATTTTGTAGATAAATTTAGTAATCTACCAGTACCTTAAAAAAGTATGTGATTAATAATAACTGTATGATCAACAAACCAGTCCAACCATCATTTGAAAAATAAATCTGACACTCATTTCAGTAACTTCACTCCTATTATGAGATGAAAACAGAAAAAAATTTTATCAGTAGGCTAAGTTTATCACACAGTCAAATTTTGTCAGACTGGCATCAGATGCATTGAATGTTATTGCACAGAAAATTATTTTATTTGTATAACATTTATTGTGTCATGCTTGTTGCACTATTAAGAATCTAAATAATTAGTAAGTTATGTTGTAAAAATTACGTAGTTATGCCTGATCACACTAATCATGCTGATTAGGCCCCAATTCTACAAGCAGGGGAAAAAATTTGTAGCATTTGAAGCACTTTGTCTATCATACCCATTTCACAGTTGATGTTTTAAGTGCAAGCAGGCTCCCACACTGAAGGGCTTCTTATTTCTAGGAGTAACTCCCCCTCCCTGACCCTCCCGAGATTAACACCCATGCCTACAAATCTCTGGTTAACTCACAAAAACAATCCTCTCTGAGTCACAAAAACCAGTTTTACAAAACACAACCAGCTTGAAATGTTTTTTGTTCTCTGAAATATTTTCCAAATACTTCATAGATTTTACTTGCCTACAGGTATACACAAGCCCTAGTTGTTCTTTACATGTATTTAATTTCATTGCTAACGCCTCACGAGAAAGTGGAAAAAGTTGTGTGTTCAGTCCCAACACACACGACTCAAATTTATAAAAATCTAAGTTGATACGCATGTAGTTCTATACAATTTTGTAGGACCCGTATGATTAACGCATGCATCTTGCTGCTGAACCCAAATGGTCTGATGGATCCTAGCCACAGGCTTGTCTAATAACTAGTTTATGATTCACACAAGCAATCTCATCTGCATATCTGGGTGCCTCTTATATGGTTCAGTTAGCACCGTGTGTGAAAGCTGCTACATGTTTTTAATTTTAGACTACGTACTTTGCCATGAAGAGGTTAAGGAAATATATGGGCTTATGAAAACTATTGATGTAAGAAAAAATAAACAAGGGAGTCAGCCAATAAAATTGAACATGCTACAGATGGCAAAAGCAGTTAAACTCTTTTTGTAAAACTACCATCCCAAACCATATCCGTATTACCTAGATGGTTAATATTTCGGAAAAGGTGGGACCTTCAACATTCACCTTCGCCTTGCTAAAACAGAATATTGATAAGCTATTAAGAGACATCAGATAATTCAAAAATTAGATGTTTACTCAAAGACATGATCATTACAGCACTAATAATAAAAACTTAAATGACTTGCTTGTATAGTAAAATGTGTCACGTACCATGCTTATCTTTTTTAGAAACGTCATTTGTTCGTAACAGAGCTGACAGTTTCCTTACATCTCCTGTAAATACACATTCGTGTAACGTACAGGAATCTTCTGCCATGTTTTCATAATTACAAACAAAGTCAAGCAGGAGTTAATATAAGGACGATAACATTCCGCTGACTTAAAACAGTGAAAGCTAACTACCACTAAAAAATATATTTAAAAATGTATACATATTTAAAATCTGTATTGTATCTTATGAATATAATATTTGTGTTTCAATTGAATACACAAAAATACTAAACATGATTGCAATTATAACTCAAATAAATTTCAAAACATTTATCTTATTAATAACAAAATAAACATTATTATGTTGAAAAATCACATAAAACCTCTAATCTTTATATATTTATTTTAAGAACATATAAGTTAAGTTTCAGTTACTGTCGTTGGTAGTGATGTAAGTGTTTTCAGAATCTGAATGGAGTAATGTTCTACAAATGTTGAGTAATTTGTGAAAATGAAGATTAAGCGATTATATTAAGTATAACTTTGTTGTCAGCGTGCACTTGAAACATCATTACGAAATTCTTAATGTCTTTTTCTTTAAATCGATTGTTCTGATAGTCTGAAGTAATGAAAAACATAAATGACCTTTAAATATTTTGACATTTACATTTTAGGTTAGGTAAGTTCACTAAATAGCTGTTATTATTTACTTAAGTGCATCACTTCTCGTAGATGAATGTGAAAATTTTACTTCAATTCTGATTGTGCTGAGTGAGTGATTTTGTTGATGATCATAGTATACACTGTGATTAATTAAAATCAGTTTGAAATATTACTTATAACTACAAAATGGCTTTTTGTTATCTAATGCTTTTCTCTCTGTAAATATACTTAAAATAAATTGTAAACAGAGTAAAGATATGCTATTAATTAATGAAGACATCTATGTATCTGGAGAGTTTGAGTAACAGTGTGTAGCAGGTAAGATTAGTAATGGGACAGGGGAGATGGGGAGGGGAAATGCTGTAGTAAATATGGATAAGAGGGGTACAGTAGGGTCAGAATGAGGGAAAAGAGAAAAGCATATAGGGGGAGGGGAAATACCAGTAGAGAGAACTGGCAGGAATGAGAGGAAAAGGAAAAAGTTTCATGATAGAAGACTATGATGAGGGGAGTCGAGATAAAGGGAGCTAGGTGTGAAATGCACCGCACGTACAAATAGGAAGGAGGAGGGGAGACAACCAATGTAATAAAGAGTATGAGGAGGGAGGAGCGAGTGAAAAATGTAATTATTTATGGGGGACGTACAAATGTTTTAATGTACAGGTAGGGGTTATAAAAGCTGTAAGAGGAAACGGAAAAGCTTGTGGGGAAGTGAGAAAAAAATGAGGATGGATCTAATTACAAATTGAGTTCTACCGAGAAAAAGAGTTTCCAAGAGGCAGATGGAAGAGGCCAATAGGGTGATGCGGGTAGGAAGTGGAAAGCTGGGAATAGATATGTAAACATCAGGAGCCAGTTGGAGGATGATAAGAGTGAGGATGAAATATATTTAAATTTGAAAGAGCAGGAAATGCAGTCAATGTTCTTGGCAGAGGTGGTCGTGAAAGTTTGGGCGGTAGGAAGAGGGGGATACCATCTGGGAAATGGAGAAGCGGTGACAGGAAGGGAAACAGATAGGCAAGGGAGTGGGAGAAGGCTTGGAAACAGGAGTTGGACAGGGCGGAAGAGGGGTTCGTGGTTAGGGGGAGAAGTGGGAATGGAAGAACAAATTTTGCACTACCGCATATAATCAACCTGTTTTCGTGTTTGGAACTTTGAATCTAGAAATTTTCGACCACAGTCGTCAGTAACAGCCCCATACAGGGCTCGATGATTGTGGCTTTGTTCCAAGGACACAGTCCTTCGGCGTCGTAACGTGAGTCAGTATGTAACCACGGATTTAACTACAAACTATACTTAAATATTCATCCTTCGGTACCTGCAAGCAGTAAACTGTTTGGTGCAGAGATCAGTGAAGAGGTTATGTCCAACATGTTTGTAAATCTTACATGTACTTGTTTGGGTGGTCGCAAGATGGTTTCCACAATGACGGTGAAACTTCTATGAGTATGAATAAAAATACGTTAATATAAGTTTGTGTCTGAGAGACATTAACGAATTGACAACAGTAACGATTTCTTTGGAACTAACATGATTTTTCAGTGCCCAAATTTATTTATGCAAGTGTGTATGAATGTTCACTTCAGGCCGAATTTTGAGCTAGCCCGGGAGGTCTGGAGTGTGTGACACGCTGATTGAATCATTTGTGCCCTGGCCAGTTTTATACAGCTCTTTGTGCCCTAGCTCGCAGCACACAATGTTTTTCGTACATTTCATGAATTTAACATTACCTAACTGAAGCATTGTAATCTTCCTGCAACATTACAGAAATGGGCCAGCAACTGTGGGGCTATGGGTTCTGATTGTGTACTAATCTTTTCATCTGCCACAAACTTCTATATGTGCTTTTTCCTCACACATTAAACATTGATAATCTGTGCGTAAGGATAGAACACTGCATGAAAAAAAAAAACTCTTTTGAAGACCAAATAGTATGTACTTTAAGAAGTGATGGTCAAAAATGTTTTAAAATTGTGTGTATAAAATTTTTCCTTTTTTTTTCGTTACCAACGTGATTTGCATTATTTAGATAGGTTGATATACCTTATAAAATAATTTATTTTCTGCAGATTGGTAGGTACTCTTTAAACAACAATTGTTTTGTTCCTTTCAGTTAGCAGAGGGTAACATCTGCCCTACCCAACTGTCAGATGTTACGTGAGCCATTGCACTGTAAAGAAAGACCAAATGTATTTTCGTTGGCTCTGTTTGTATAAAAAAAAGTTGATGAAATGTAATTGTTCATTCTATGAAATTATAACGGGTTGGAAAATTTTCCGGTTTTGCAGAAAATTTTACAGTTACATTGCCAGAAAATTTTCCCAAAAATATATTTCTTTCAAAAAATTGGAAAATATGTAAATTATTTTTTAAAAAAAAATTAGTTAGGAAATTTTGTAAGGAAATTATTTTAGAGATTTGTGTGAATACCCTATTGTAGTTAAGTGTTATCCTCTCTAATGATCTTGCCAAGATGTCTGTAAGTCCAAATAAATAATAAAAGTAGTTTGCCAGTAGCTGGTAGTAAAATTTGAACAACCGAATTATTAACACTAATGTCCTCAAGTGTAGGTTTATTGAAAACATTTACTGTAAAATTTAAATTACAGGAACAGTTCATTTGACCTGGTTTATTAATAATGCTTTGGAGGAAATATAAGATTCACAGAATGTAAAAAAAATATTTCACACTACATATTTTCACAATAGCCCCTCTATATTTGTTTAGTATTTTAAAAATAAAATTTATAACCTAGGCCTTATTGTAACAAGATTTCATGTTCTGTTACAAACCAATATGAATTACTGTCTGTTGACTTGTCAAAAAATTTTTTTTTACAAATGTTGTACTAGTACAGAGTACCAAGTTGTTAACATAACTTTCATCCATTTTAGGCAACAGGTTGAATTGCTGCTAAGCATGGAGAAGTATGCCGTAGATTTGGACAAAGTCTTGGATGAGCTCGAGTTCAACGAAGGTGAGTTTGAAATTTGAGCTGGAAACTTTACTGCCCGTTAAATATTGTGATCAAAGAATTTGACGAAAAAAAGTTATTTTCATTTTATTTCTTTTAGCATTTACACATTATCGGTAGAATTTGATGGCCATTAAATTCAGGGATGCCGTGGTCAGGAAAAACCGGGAAATGTCAGGGAATTCCATGTACCTTGGAAAAGTCAGAGAACTCAAAAATATTTCTGGAATTACTATACATACTTATGAAACAACACACATTTCCCGCACTGTTGAAATATAAATTTTTCAATTTGTTTAAGAAAACATGTTTGTCTTCTCCTGTTATTTTTAACTCTGTCACGTCGCAAACACAACCGACAAGACGGCATGTAACATGCCACATTAGACCTTATAGCGTGTCCTGCCATTTCGAATAATTGATTGACACTGATCTTGCTGTGATGTACATTAAGACCGATACTTTGGCGATCTGACTAATCGATGCGAGCAATAGATGGAAAAATTCTTGTAACTTCCTTGGCGCAAAGAGACTCAGAAGCCCAACTATTAGAAGATAAAACCTCTTCAATTACCAAGCAACAGGCTCAAAATGTAGTGAATGATGATTTTTTTTTACCGACTTACCACAAGTTTTTATTGTTATTGTTGTATGGGGTCATGTATATAGCCTTGTTATCAGTAGATTATGGTTTTATTTATATAAAACTTTTTTTGTAATACATACTTACTCAACCAAAATAGTGGTAAAATTTATATGTTGCATTATTATGATAAAATAATTTGTTTTAAGTTGGTATAAAACTGATATATTCCGAACAGTAAAATTAAATTAACGAGTATTTGTGGTTTGAAAGTGATTCAAAAAGAGATGCACTATAAAAATAAATTTAATTAATTTTTCCTATCCATGCACTTAGGTACAAATTTTGTCCGGAAATAATGACAGTCCTTGAATTTGAAACATTAAAATTTTTGTCAATGTCAATTAAGTTTTGGTTAAATGCTACTTAATTCCATGATAACTTTCATTTTGGTGCTATATGGTGTACTAACTTGCTTTTCTCTTATATGCAGTGTTATGATCCATGCTTTTCGGTGTTATTTTTGTTTTATCGCAATTCATTGTATAATCTTGTCCCTAGTTATATGAATTTTGAAATTTCAGAAATACTGTACATTCTACGAACATTTTATGTGTTTGCTATTTTTAACTTGCAAAATAGCAACTTTACCATTACTTCTTTGAAATGTGTTAGTACTTTTTAAAACTAATTTTTTTATAATAAATTGTGTGTTTGTTCAATTGTAGTCCTACACATATGAACATTATTAATTCATGTTTTGGTGCATTTTTGACAGTTAATTTCGTTATTTATTTATTCTACTAGAAGTATAAATGCATGTAGTTAAACCACTCATCAAAAAAAGTACTTACTCTAACTAATGCTAAAAGATTAACTTTCTGAAAGGACATCTCTTATACAAATTATTAGATAGCCATAGTATGCTGGAACAAAATTGCAGTTTATGAACTTTCCAAAATAAGTTACCAAGTACGATTACAATTCTATGTAAGGGTCTCGCAATTTTCCCATGTAGACTGAAAAAACCTGAAAAAGTGAGGGAATTTCATATTCCAAAATGTGTAGCAACCCTGAAATTACACAAAGTTGTCAAAATATGTGTGTGTGTGTGTGTGGGGGGGGGGGGGGTGTTTTTGTTTGTGTTTTTTTTTTGTGTGTTTGTTTGTGTGTGTGTGATATAATACCTCTGTGAACCTTCTAGTATTTTTGGCTGTGTTCGTTTTAGATCGTGCAGAACAACTAGCTTCTGCTCTGAGCAAGAGGACTGCCAATGGAACTGCACATATTGGCTATGTAAGTTATCCTAAGCAAAAAAAAAATGTTTAATTTTAATACTTCTGATACTCATTTTTAGTTAATATAAAGTGCAGCATTTAGGACTTGTGCATAAAAGGGACCTGGGCACACATAAGGTGTGTAGAGGCGTCAGAGAAGAAAACATGCAAATTGAAAACTGCTTAAGATATCCTCCTGTTGTCTGCCTAGGACATTTAAAGATACGCAGAGATTGGAGGAGAGTAGCTATTTTAGGAGAGTGAAAATGGTTAAAAAAAACATGTTTTCTGAACACTATTTAGGCATGAAACCACCTAGTACAGATTCGTGAAAGCACTTCAGATAGGTGCACTGAAGCTTTATCTTCTTTTATACATCATAATACGTTATGTTTACCTCTTAAAACTCGTAGTTATCCTAAGGCTGCGTGCCAGTCTACAGCCGTGCGCTTAAAGACAATACCGTGCTAGATTCACAAGCAAGCGTGGCTCTTATCATCCCGCCTTTCTAACACAAGTAACACCCCTGGCTATTCGGGCTCCTTAACAAGGTACTGGCCAACCAGGCATTTTTCCAGAGTGTCGGTTTTTGAGGGATAGGAGAATTTGAGGGGCGAAAACAGTAGGACAAAAAAGTTTGAGCGATGGGAAAAATAAAGTCTTTTAACGTATATTAATGATTTGATTATAAATGATACATGTCAAGGGGAAATGTTAGTTAAAACTAACTATTGCAGTGCACTTAAAAATATTAGGTCATAAATAAAATATTTTAAAAAAAAATATTTAAAAACGTGTTTAACAATATACAGTATACTTTGACTCATGTTTTATTACAGTAGTTGTAACAGCCATGTAAAACTGCAACACAATCATGTATTGAATTTAAATAATAAAAAAGACAATTTGTGCCTTTAAAGAACGTTGCATAATGTACTGTTGTAAAACTGATAATAAATAATAAATAAGGGAACTGAAAGGAGAAAAGGGGGGGGGGGGGGGCGACCAAGTGTGCGGATGTAAAGGTACAAACAGTTTTAATTTGGGAAACATTTTCTATGTGTGATAGGCTCAGTGTTAGCTAATTAGTAACATAGTGTTAACGGCGATTTCAATTATGAGTACGTACTCTTATGTCAAAGAATAAATTTCTCTATAGAACAATTGCCTTGTACTACAGGAATAATGTACAGCACAGTAACAAATTGAAGGTGGCATTCAGTCAGATAAGCATTTACTATTTTAAAATAATTATTTTCATGTAACTATATTCGTGGTAAATGATAAAAAGGTGGACAGTAAACCATATGGTACTTAACATAATTGCCAATTAGTGTAATTGTTTATTTTTTTTACCTTAGTTTATAGATTAGTAAATTAGTTATGCATCCACTACTTATACAATTGTAGCATAGGTTTTATTCATTGCATTGGGCATAGTAAATATTATTTCTTTGTAAGGAAAAAAATTTTCTATTGAAAATTTAACAGTGTTCCTGACCGTGTGTAATTCTTGGTTGTAGGGTCCAGCTACTAGAAAATCCTCAGCACCCAGCATGCACTATCGACGGCCTGCATTCGAGCCAATCAACCTGGCGGACGCCGACTTTGCAGCTGCCCCCCAGCCTTCGGCCAGCTACGTGGAGAGTTCCTACACCCCGCAAGGGTCCACCAACCGCGAAAACAGGCATTCTGCTTCACACTGGAAGCAGAACGGTGTCTCAACACCTAACATCGGCAGCATGTTCTCCAGCCTGAACGAGTTTGTGGGCGACAACAAAAACGACTTGAAGAATCATTCTCCGTCTTTGTGGATCCAGAACAACTTGGCAGATGGCAAAAACACAAACAAAGGGAAATCTGAGAAGCGGAATGGTTCTTTGGATGTTTTTATTTCAAACAAGACTTTAAATTCTGGGGGTCATGTGTCCGAGTGTGATACGACCGATGGGCTGTATTATAACGAAATAAGCAAGTCGGTTGAAACTATTGGGAAAAGTGACATATCGGGTAAACAGGATATCAAAATGAAGAGAAATCTCAACACTGGAATTCCTGAAAGTAGTATGTATGAAGAATATTTGTCGAAGAATAGTAAGAGAAGTGAAACTGTCGGTGGGACACCCAGCATTGTTCGTGGACTGTGCGATACGAATACAGATGGACTTACGTGCCAAACTTCTGAAAGTAGTGTTATGGGAATAGATATTTCCTGTGAGGCTGAGGGTTTAGGATGCAACAGTTCCAACCTGTGTAAAGAGCAGAGCAGTACGAATTATGTTAGGGTTATCAAGAATAATATTTCAGAAACTGAAGTATCTGGGTTAAAGAAAATACCGGAAGGAGGGCATGGCACTGGGATTAAACCAAAGGTCTCAAATATTGAAGGAAAATTACCTGCCAACAACGCTGACAAAGATGTTGGTACTAAGCTTTCTGTCAATGAGGCTGACGTTTCCATTTGTAACTCGCCAACCAGCATGACCGTAACAAGAGATGTTCCTGGAGAAAGTTCTGAAGCACAGAGTGTAGCGGCGGCCGTTCCGCCAGTGATTGGTTTTACTTCGTTTTCGGACATCAGTGACGAAGAGTTGCAGCAGTACTTGCAGGAACTAGAGGAGGAGGTTGGGAACGAGATGGACAGTCTAGCTGCAGGCACCATTGAAGTGCAGGAGTCTATCACGGGTGACGGTTCTGCTCATGCTGCATTCGCTCCCGCTGCACAAAAAGTTCAAGGTGACATTCCCGAATCAGACGGAAGGAGAGAAGACGAACACGAAAGAATCATTACATCGGAGGGTGTAAATGTTTCTAATACTGCAAAGATAAATGATCATGTACCTGAAGTTGAAAAGACCAGTGATTCTTCTCAAGTTATAATATCAGATGTAAGCATTAAGCCAGTGGATACCGGTTCCCAACTGTCCGAACGTCCTGCAGCTGTTTCTGATCCATCTGTTGCGCTTCCTGTCTCTGTGCCACTTGAGGCTCCCGTAGCTTCACAGGAGTCCATCACCAGCACTGCATCCCAAAATAGTGCCTCTACATTGTCTCAATCTGCAGTGACTGTCCCTTTGCCCAACACTACACCTAGTGCCTCTGGACTGCCTCAGTCTCAACCCGAAGTCTTGTTGCAAAACACTACACCTGCACCCAATGTCATGTTGCCCAAAACTACACCTGAAATGCCTCAATCTGTACCTGATGTCCCTTTGCCCAACTCTACATCATTGGGCTTGCTTCCTGTTGAAAACTGTGATGTGCCAGACAAGGACATGAGCCAAAGAGATGAGGGTGAGCAAGTTGTTTTGAGCTCCGAAGATAAAAACCTCGTCCCTGCTGTGAACAGTGTGCTGGCCAATGTTAGCTCCTCGAAACCTGCATTGTCTGTTGTGGATCCAGTGCTTGAAAATGCTGGCATAAGTGCTGATCTCGCTCAGTGTGAGTCCTCAAACACGAATGTTGCAGTCACAGAGGAGGGATCATCAGCTTCTTCCGGCACCACTCGTGTGCAGCCTATCACCTCAACAGCACAGTCTTTTCAGGATTCTGAGTTGCCTCCATCGACAGTGATGGAACCTCAGCATTCTAGTGCGTACGCCATTGGCGAGGTGCTGGCCGATGCCATCAGCTCATCATCTGAGACTGTTTCCGACGTTGCATCCACTGGTGAGCGTTTATCCTCGACAGAAAACTCATTTCCCGCCACCAGCGACGTCACAGTTTCGGGACTTGAAGAGAAATTGGTGCAGGACAGTTTACCAGGAAATGAACACCCACCTTATTCTGATCCAGCCTCGAAGGAACATTGTAGTTTGGGTGAGGTTGAGAGGACTTTGAACGATGGTACAGCTCAGTTACTTCTGGAGGCAGCAGCTGCCTCACCTCCGAGTTATCAGTCTGTCATTGATGCCAGCAACTTCGACAGTTTGGGGGACAGGAATAATGGTTTTTCGCAGGAGGTTAACCAATTCCCAAGATCTGAAGTGAACGTGTGTGCGGTGAAGACACCCGAGGAGGACAGTTCAATCGATGTTCTGGGAGAGGAAGAAAGACCATCTCGACCACATTTCTTGCACTTGCCCTCAAAAATAAATTTGGGTGATCAGAACGTTGATACAGCGTCTTTAGAATCTCCACCAGCAATGCTGACATATGGTATGCTAGTACTCCCAATGTTTCTAAGTTTTATTTTATATATTCGGAACTTTTTTTGGATTTTTTTTATGTGTCGTCCCATGTCATTGAATCTTAGGTTACCCCAGCAGAGTAAAGAAAAGTAATTTTTTTTAATTTTATCTGGTTTCTTGAGAATAATTATTACTTACTTACCACATTATAATCTAATTTAACTTTAAATAATAATTTTTTAAAACTTACATCACAAAATGTAGTTTAGAATCAGTAATGTAAAAATTTTTAAAAAGTTATATGACAGAGCAAATTTAAAAGAGGCTTAAAAACTTTTAAGGCCAGACTATGCTTTTCTTCTCCAGTTACAATTTCCAGTTTTGTTAAATTTACCAGAAAAAATGACTGCTAAAGACAAAAGTCCAAAACCTTGGAATGGCAAAAATTTCTTTATACAATGAAAGGTCTTTAAACTATCACGTACCGAATCACAGCCATGCCGAATTGGGTATTTTGCCGGATTATCGAATAATGGGAATACCAGAGAAAACTTTGTATGCAGTACAATGGTATTTAAAAGAAGTTGAAGTAAGTTGGTTTATATAAAGAAGAAAACAGGTGGATCATCCACTGTCTAAAAATGTCTGATATCACATCGCATCTGTGATTCAGATCGCTTTGTAAAAAGAATCATCATGGAAATGTAATTTGCTAGAAAACAGGAAATACTACTAAAATGAAAACTACCTTAAAAAATAAACTCTGACAAAAATTATGTGACCTCGGTGGTTAAGATCGACAGCCGGAATCCACCCGAAAATGTCTGAATGTGAGCATCTCAGTTGGTGCCATGTTACAGATTGTGCTGAACCATAGAATGCAGGGTTAAAGACTTTAGACTGTAGTTTGTCTTAGTTTGATAAAATATATAATTAAAGGCTACCGAAATATACAAATATTCAGATAGAATTAAATTATGTTTAACTTATTTTTGAAATACAGGATGTCCATAAAAGAATGTCCCCGTATCAATGGTATATATTGTAACTGATTCCAATAGGAAGTGGCTCCATCCTGTTGCAAAATAAAGTTTACAGATTCACCGTCTACTAATTGGGGAAAGAGCCATTATTTCGTGCAGCAAGCAAGAAAACAACAAATCAGTACTTGTGCATGCGCTTATCTAAAACTGTTTGAATTTAATTGTGACCTTGAACCAACACACAACAGTGCTTACTGTTGATACTGTTAAATTTTATAACTGGGACATTCTTTTATGAACATACTGTATTTCTCTCATAAAAACATTTAACAAGTGAACAATAACTCAGCATGGCGAGTGGGACTATGCCGTAAGTTATTACATAATGACGTGACGACGTGGTAAATTCATTGCATTTGATTCCAAAGGACCCAGGATATAATCCTGATTAGGGCATCCTGATCTCAGTTTCACATGGTTTCCCAAAATCAATTCAGGTAAATTCTGTTGCGATTACTAACCGCATGGCCACTGTGTTTCTGTCTCTTAATGACCTCGTTGACAAGATTGATTTCAAAAGTTAAGTATTTCATCTCTAATGATTTTGTATGCTAAGAACAGTCAGGGTGTCCACAGTTAGTACTTTCGTACTAGATCTAGTACTTTTATAAGTTTTTTAGTGGTCAAGTACAGATCTAGTACTTTTTTCTTTAATATAATATTATTACAGTAACTCCAATATGTTTTATTATTAAGCGTAATTATTTTTAAAAACTATGGAATGTATGTGTGTGTTTGGTGTGATATATTTAAGTTAGAGCATTGCAATGTCATAATAACTTCCTAAATTGTTAAAACCATAACAAATTATAATTTAGTACTTTTTTTTTTCAAATCTAGTACTTTTTCTCGCCTAAGTTGGTACAAAATATTTTTTCCTTGTGGACACCCTGAGAACAGTTGAGGATGGTCACGGTAAGATGGGACGCTTTCCACCCGCAGGGCCGCCGGGCGAAACCCCTTCGGCCAACCCTCGTCTCTCGCTGTGCGACAACCCGGGCAGCGAAGGCACGGTGTCGTCTCCCGACTTGTCGGACACGTCCTCGGTGGAGCAGGCGCCCTCCGACTCTCCGTCGGACGCGGTGTCGCCAGGGGACCACGCCCTGGGCCGGCTGCCCCCGTACTGGGTCCCGGACGCGGACGCCCCCAGCTGCATGCTGTGCGACCTCCGGTTCACTGTCATCAAGCGCCGGCACCACTGCCGGGCGTGTGGCAAGGTGATGTGTGGCCAAGACCAGTATTCCAACACACAGTAATGAGGGTCCAGGTGTCGGATGGGCTTCACCTGTACCCTAACCATATTCATAATGTACGACAGGATATGTACTGCCAATCCCTTATTTTTAGGGAACGGATCTGGATCTGTATCTGTATCTGTATCCCAAATTCCATGCATGCGCAGAGCTCACCTTTTCGTAGTTTTTGTCCAGATGGTATACCCATGTCGTTTTTGTGATCATTTAGTTTGTTTATTTGCCAAATGAAACTTTATGGTAGTAAAACAATCCTGGACTAAATTTCTACACTTCATAGCAATAAATAATCATAACTATCAAAGTACTTGAGATTATTAGAAAAAAAGTTCTGTTTTTGTGCGATGGTGCTGCTGTCTCTAATAATTTTGCCGTAACAGTTGTATCGATGGTTGCGAAATGTCCGCTAGAATGCATTGAAACGTGTTTCTACCCCCACGCGGGGCACCGTTTATAAAAATGGTTACTGATTTGTGTCCTTGCTGGGATTCGGTTTGGACATGTTCTGGAATACGGCCTGCGAGTTGGGTTACTGTTGTAGCCCAACAAGGCAGTGCTTGTTCTCTTTCTTAACCGTTTAAATGGAGTATATTCGGAAAATGAAGAATGGCTGTAATACTATAATGATAATAATGCACATCCCATTTTCAGATTACAAAGTCACGAAAAAGTGGGTCTTAAAATCGAGTAGATCCTGAATAAATGCCCCATCTGTATGTTGTTAGAAGTGGCATCTAGAGAAGGCTGAAAAATGCATGGGATGCTGCTATCTTGCAGCATGTACCAGTAACCAGTTCAGGCCATTCTGGACATATAGTGACCAATCACGAGCAAGCAACGAGGCAACTGTTTTCACACGTCTTGTAGTCAAATCCAAAACTGCAGTCTAGTGGCTGTTAACATCAGCTGGAAAGCAAGCTGGTACAGTTTGGAGTGGATAATAGCATGTTTTGTAACTACTCACCAGCTGGATTTTTTTGATAGCCTAGCATGCAGTTATCACCTCTGTGAACATACTTATTGAATGCAATGATAACGTTAATGACATGTTACTATTTTGTATTGCGCTGTGTCCAGTACTGCACCTATCTGCAGGGTTCTTTATGCATGCTCTAGTAAGATAAAATTATTAAATTGTTGTACTTATAAGATGGTCCCTTTCAGGCTAACTCTTATTCTAATGTACGTAAATGAATATGTACCAACTCTTACAATTATCAATTTTAAACATACACTTTTTTTTTTCTTTTTGAGTAAACTATATTATTTTATGTGGTGCCAACCCAACTGAATGACTTGGAGATTGTGAATATATTCACAAAGATGATACGGGTTCAATTCCCTATGTCGTCACATTGCTATTTTTAACGAGTGGGAAAAAAAATGATTGTTGTTGTGAGCCGGTGTGTTTTCTCAAGGTATTCCCATCTCGCCTATCCTTTCATTTATTCTGTCAACGCTCCATTATTTTCTCATAGGGTCACAGCAAACAATGGGCAGTTATTTTTTATGTTGTTATTAGGTTTGATTTCAGAAGTTCTCCAATGAGTCTTAAAATGATGGTGTCCTTCAGGTTCTCTGTTCAAAGTGCTGCAACCTGAAGTCTCGCCTGGAATATCTCGACAATGCAGAAGCCCGTGTGTGCCAGCCCTGCTTCGAAGTCCTGGCCAGAGGTAACTAATACCTTTGCGTGTTATTGTATGCCTACATTATTATTGCTCTTAAAAGTGTTGTAGGAATAAAGGTTTGAATTCCATTCAGAGTTCTTTCTATGACATTTTCTGAAAAGTTTTAACCTAGTTATTTAATTAATATTTGACGTTCAGGTTTAATGACAGCATTCCCGGTACTTAAAAATTTTTTGTTTAATACTATATAATCCATGTTATCTTTAAAAGATTTGTGCAATGGGAGTGCATGACTTGATGTAAGTTTTTGGACATACGCCATTGCTAAGAACTTTTTCTGTTGAAGAAAAACTAATAAATAAAATAAATAAATAAAAATACCCAAAAAAAAGACAAAAAACACACAAAATTAAGCAAAGAATTGCTGTTGTCAACAAGGATATGAACACCACAAAATATTCCGAAACAGGAATATGGTCAGCAAACAAAGAAAAACAAAGAAAAATGTACTAAGAGAACGAAAAAATCCCCACAAATGATGACAACACAAAAATATTGAAACCCAAAATAATTCAACACAACAGTACATTTTTACAGTATATTTTTTAGTACATTTTTCTTTGTTTTTCTTTGTTTGCTGACCATATTCCTGTTTCGGAATATTTTGTGGTGTTCATATCCTTGTTGACAACAGCAATTCTTTGCTTAATTTTGTGTGTTTTTTGTCTTTTTTTTTTGGGTATTTTTATTTTTATTTATTTATTTTATTTATTAGTTTTTCTTCAACAGAAAAAGTTCTTAGCAATGGCGTATGTCCAAAAACTTACATCAAGACTATAGAATCCAACTGAAAAACTTTTCAAACTTAGCACATTCTATACTTAGGTCCATACTGTATGTACTCAAAACTCTTAATTTCAAAGGAATTTTCATTAAGTTTAACATTAATCTGTAATTTTTAAACTTTTTTTTTGATTCATGATTATTTCTCTTACAACACAATATTTGAAAACTAAGTAAAATATTACAACACTGTCACACATGACGAATTAATTTGTTCTACAAGACAAAGAAATTTTTTTTAATGTTTTGTGCTTTTTGTGTATGCAAACCTAACATCTTTTTTATTTAAATCAGTAGTTTCCTTAAACATATTTATAAATAGGCTTATTTGTATAATGTGTTCACGCAATTATAATCATGTCAGCATTTAACCTCAGGTAAAGGAATCAGTAATCAGTAGGTAATCAAAGTACATACAGTCAATAATGAGCCTTCACTAAGCTGCTCGTTAATGTCTTTCACGTAGAGGACTTTGTATACTGTCTTGTCTATAGCAAAGAGATAAATATTTACATTCGTGGACCATTTATCATCCAATCATAATGACTCACTCATCTTGCAGAAAATTCTAGGTCTGGCAGTTGTGGGAAAGGTTTAGTTGTCATTTGCAGCCTACAGAAAGCACCACACAAGATCCAAACATACGTGAAATTACATAAATTTTATAATGTATTCTCCATTTAGCCTGCGCACAGGACTGTATGTATTAAAGTTCCCCTGTATATGGTTTAGGAAATTTTGTTGTTTTGCCTTATCAGGTAAAGTGCCTATTAAGTTTGTACACTTAGAAACGTTTTTTTGTTAATTTCTAAAAATTAATAATGTATTTTTTCACATTACCAGGATGACCATGTCACATTTATTGTAATGGTATTTGTACAAAAGCATCATTTTAGATTAACGTAATTTTCATCAGATTACATCAATCGTTGAAAAACAAATTCAAATTGTGTTAAAAATAACAATATTAGTGTTGCAGTTTGGTATAAATTTGGAAATTGTATAATAAAAATTTAAGTTTTGGTAGATCATTCACTTCCAGTTCCACGTTTTAGCTTTAGGATGTTTGTTCGTTGTGCCCCATGGCATTGCTTGCTGTAAGGAATCGCTAATGTCCGAGTGAACCTTCTGTGGTCTCGAGGACATTAAGAAGAATTGGTGTGTCCTGTGCTTAGAAATAATGCTGTGCTTCTCTTTGTTTCATCCCCCACTAAAGGATGTTCAGCTGTCGATGGAGATGTATCGCCAGGTGTGGTCTGCGGTCACGTTACGCTTCTCGCTAGTCTTTATTCTTCAATACCAGATGCTTGTGTCGTGTCTCTTGTCTGCTTCTAGTCACTTCTTCATTTCCCCCCCCCCCCCCCCCCCCCTCCTTCACACCCCTAACCCTGTGCGCTCTCCGACACCCTAGATGTGCTCTACGTTCCTGGCTCGTTGTTTCTGTGCTGTATGTTCCTCCACTCGTTAAAATTGCATCCTCGTGAATGCTACTACGATGTACGCACTGATTACCTAGCTGATTATTTGTTTAAGGGTCATTTTTCTGTATAAGCAGGGTAACATTTTTTTCTTCCCATCCCCTCGTAATTGCTTGAAAATTGTAAAATGTACCTACTTTATTATTTCTTCACAAATATTACTAGGTGCAACTACCTTTTTTATTTCTGTGGGTAATATTTACATGACGTTTATGTTTCGTAAGCTAAACAATGAATGCACAGACCTATACGCTTCTGATTTGTAATGTTATTGTAGTGATGTTCATTTGTAAGCTTTTTTTAAAAAAAATATATCAAAGTTAGTCGTATTTTCTAATGTTTCCCTGGGACTTTGTATAACATAAATTAGGTTTATCCAATGGACATGCAAAATCTATCATGAAGTAGCCGGTACGTTTGCCTTAAAACCTAAAAAAAAAAAAAAAAAATTATTCTGCGACGCATTCAATTATTCATTTTTAATACTCCCCAAAAACAAAAAAATATATAACTTTGGCAGCTAATTATGCTAAAAGTATCCGATAAACAAATTTTTCATTTTGTAAAAGTTAGACAATTTAAAAAGTGTACAAGTTGATCTGTGATTAACGTAAATATACGATCATGACCCCTTAAAGTCTCTAGCCGCGAAGGTTAGTCTGGAAGTGATAAAACCTGGAGGGAAGACAAACGCGTGTGTCCAGTTCCAAGAACGTCGTGTGCGACTTCCCTGAGCCACGGCCGTGCCGCTGCCCGTGCTGTTGCAGCGAGCGCCGTGGAGCCGTGCGAGAGCGTGGCGGGGTCTCCCAGCTCGGCGCGGGAGGCCGGCGCCGCGCCGGGCCGACGCCCCAACCCCAACAACCCCATGGAGTACTGCTCGACCGTGCCGCCCTTGGAGCAGGCGGCCGGCACCCTGCGCCAGCCGCCTCCCAGCGTGCTGGTGCCCGTGGGCGTCCTCAAGAGGGAGGGTGAGCGCTGCTTCGGAACACACCTAGCCAGACGCACGGCTGAATCTGCAGGCTGGCAGGACCTTTAAGGGGCCACTCCGGTGTTTCAGGGGCACTACACGCAACCCGGGTTAACCTCGTAAGATTCAACGCTATTTTCATTTTGCTTATAACTAATTAACTAATAATATAGATTTCGAAATGATGCTTGCTTGATATGTAAGACAACGATGCTCTTATCAAAGCCCCTTTCTTCAAAAAAAGTGCATAAATTATGGTTCAAACACAGACAATACACACTTATGCATATTAGTAAAGATTGGTGTAAAACCATTATTTATGCACGTTTTTGAAGGAAGGGGCTTTGATAAGAGCATCGTTGTCGTACATATCAAGCAAGCATCATTTCGAAATCTATATTAGTTAATTAGTTATAAGCAAAAATTAAAATAGCATTGAATCTTATGAGGTTAACGCGGGTTGCGTAGTGCCCCTGAAACACTGGAGTGGCCTCTTAAGGGGCCTGGGTAGTCAGGGGTGCATCTGTGTTAGTAAGGCGGATGGTAAACGCGATGCTCGCTGGTATTTCTAGGATGGTATCTCCTATAAGCGCAATACTGTGGACTGGCGTGCAGTCTTCTTGTCGGCGTGGGGCAAATATGAGATTTGAGCAGTGACCAGAAACATTATATATGATAGTGAAATCAAGATAAAGGCGTAACTCGAGTTCCTTTAGTGCTTACAATAATATGTACTTTTTTTTTTTTTTTTGCCTAAAAAATTACTCTAAAAGCACACCTTTTAGCCATTTTAACTCTACTAAAAATAGAGTTTAAAAATTATATTCTGAAACAAAACTACTTATCTGCCGTCAGCGAACTTTTTAATGTGTTTCGTAAACAAACCCCAGTCGGATATCTTGAGTAGTTTTGAAATCGCATCTTTTTCCAGAAGCTCTGCGTACCCTTAAAGAATTTCTGAATGGACGCCCAAATCTAGTCTTAATAAAAGGGAAGACTTCTTATTGTGGTAATGTAAATTTTTTGTATGTTTGAGGTATAAAATGGTGTGGAATTGTTAAGCATAAATTTTTTTTCTAATAAAATTCACTCTGTTTTTATGCCTTTAGACTAAGTGGAGGGTTGGCGAAGAAAGGGTTGCCTAGCGAGTCCTTTTAGCTCAATACTGAGCATGAGAACCCCCAATTAGTGACACACAGTGTTGCCAATCTTTACAGATTTTCCATAGTTATTACTAATTAAGGTGTCCGGTGACAGTTAATGGGACATTATTATGGAAACAAATTGCTAGGACATGTCTGAAATATTGTTTGGAATCAACGTTTAGTATGATAATCTTGCTCGTGTATTTCGTGTAACAAGAAGTTAAACTTTTATTTTCAATACTGCCTAACATAAATGTACCGGTATCCTGAAGCTCATTTTAGTTTTTAAAAAAATGATTAAATTATTTAATGATTAAGTTAGTTTTTTATTGTGTATAAGTGAGTGTTGTTTATTTTTAGAGTCTAATATGTGTCAAATTTTTACTGCATGCATAAATGTGATGGAAGTGCCTGTAAGTTGGCAGCACTGGACATACTAGAGTTTTCACAACAGGTTGACACTGTGGTGTTTGTCGTCTTCTGCATCATGGTCACTCGTCATGTTACTGCTACGGGGTCATAAATACGACTCTACTTCTATAGTATCTTTTTGAAAATTTTTCTTCCTGAAGATTGGGAACTATAATGTCTCATGCTTAGATCGCAGTACAGAGCAAATGGCACCCATTCTCGCCAGGTTGATACTACCCGACTTGTATAAAAAATTCTTATTTTGTGTACCGTCAATAATTATAATAAGTTTTGATTTTTTTTTCATTTTATTATTTTTTGATTTTTCTAAAATAGTGTCTGTTGGCTGTATATTGCATTGTCTGAAAGAAAGAAAAAAATATTAATTTTAAACACCTATTATCATTTCACAGGCGAAAATATTTGTAGCAGTCACTATTAATAACAAGGCATTGTATTAATTATGTGCTATGGTCAAAACGAGCCAGGATTTTAAATATTGAAATTTAAAAAAAAAAATTAATGTCGAAACTGGTGTCTTATCAGTTATACTTCCTTAGTAAAAAGAATTGAGTACCATATGCTACTATCCGCTGGATGAAATATAACAAGGAAAATGTATTTCTGAAACTCTCATTCTTAATTTTCCATTTTAAGTTCTTTTTTTTAAAAAAAAATGTTCATCACAATATAAAGTTGTATAAAAAAAATTGTGTTCTTTGGGTATATCTGGCAACAGAGCACACCGAAACAAGGATAGTGCTGTTGGCAGAGATGGCGCACTGGAAAGAGAGAGAGTAAATGCATGCTGTGGTAAGGTTTGAACGTGGTGGGTTACTCGGATGGCTGAGCGAGGTTTGCGGGATGGCCTCCGCAGGCAGTGCCCGGTCGAAGAGCGATGTCGCCAAGCAGGTGATGTTCAGCGACGGGATCCGGCCCGGAGGGGACCTCACGGAGCTGGACGGGTCGTCGGAGCCCCGGATGCCGTACAGGCGTCCCGGCAGGGTCCTCAAGCGGGTGGGCACGCCACCTGGTGAGCGCGCTCTCTTTGTCTCCGCCCGGTGTGCAAGTTACACGGGGCCTCCTTATAGTGGACCACGAACCACTTGCGTCCTGACTCTGTAGCCGGGGTTGCCCCCCGCCCCTTCATTTACACCTATTTGTTACGGTTCCATGTTTATTCCTCTCTTTTTTTCATTTTACTGTATTTTGGATCAATTTTTCTTGAACTCTTGTGTGCAATATGAAAAACAAAAATTATTATGTTAACATTCAATTTAAAAAATTTTCAATATTTGTGAATATGGTAATATTCTATTTTAAATTTTATTTGCATGGAAAAAAAGAGTATCCACAGAAGCCTAGTTTGGATATATAAGTGCCATAATGTAGATAACACGAACAAATACTATTTAAACAATAAAAATTAAATAGGTCTGTTAAGATTGAATTTTTCTTTGCGTACAAATGATTGTATTATTTGTGGGACAGTGAAAGTGTAATACTACGGTATTATCAGACTAACTGAAACTGTTTATTATTGTTTTACGTTCGAGGTTAATACCGCTTCCCGATACTTTCGGCAGTGTTTTGTTTTGTTCCACGCATGGCGGCGCGCGCATCTCGTGCTGTGTCGTCATGACAACTGCTAAAATAAATAATCGCGCGGCGTTCGGAACAGCTTTAACGAGCCTATGCTTGATTGATATTGACATTTCATTGGCTTCATTAAAAAGGACGCTAACGTGTCGCGGCCGTGATTGGCCCTTTTCAATTAACAATTTAATTTCGGCAAGAGAGAAGAAAAAGAGTGGAAAATGACGCCATTTAGTGCGTGTGGTAGTGTATTCCCTCTGGGAATATTTCGTTCGTGGCGATGCTAATTTCGGCGTTATTGATCTGGAAATTACGTCAAAATACTGGGCAATGTTAATTGACGCCCTGTAATTGAATGCAGAATAATCGCATTCAATTCACGTGAGCGACGAAGTATTTTACGAACGACATTAAGCATCTATAGTTAAGGTATGGTCTGCATCATCGCTATATATTAAAATTGGCGTAAATTTTACCGTCAACATACGCGAACTATAATTATATAAACTTTGGATTATTATAAAATTAGTAGAACATTGACTTTCGGCGATTAACAGCAAATTAACTCACATTGGCACAAACTATATGTACACAAGTCCAGAAGTCTTTTGGTTAGGCGTTTCATGCTCGAGCAAGCCGGAGCAAAACCCCAAAACTTTTACTCAGTGAACAATTTCAGGAAATTTATTTATTTTGTATTTTATTCAAGAGTCAGGTTATCTACGACATCCCATAGACTTTATTTAATATTTGTTTGTTTGGTTATTATTTCCATGACTCAAGGTTTCTCATTATGATTAAAACAATAAAATAAGTTTTTTTTGTGTTATTTTGTTTTTAATTATTGATGACCTCTGGCGCCCTTGTATTAAGTCCTGGAATAACGTTCTGAGTAATTAAAAATGGAAAATCTTAGTTTCATCACGTACACGTTTGTGTACAGAAGGGAATAAGATTAGAAACACATTTTTCTGGCGCACGAACTGTGGGGCCGATAGTGTGCATATTTGTATTGTGTTTTGTGTGGTAAATTAAAACAGTAAATATGGAAACTAGGGGAAGGAGTAGACGTGTCAGTCAGGACAGCTCCAGGGACAGCAGTGTGGAGTCTACACACTCTGTAGATGTGTCTGTTCCCACATCACCTAGCCAAGTACCTAACACAGATTTTGTTACCCCAGTAACACATGCTGGAGCGGCTAGAGTAGATGTGACACAACCCCAAGCTACCACCACACCACACACACCTTTGCCTTTATTGCCAGCTGCAATAAGTAATGAAACAAGTGCTAGCTTGCTCATCATGCTGCAAAGCATGTGGCAGGAGGTGAAAGCTAACCACCAACAACAGCAAGCTAGTTTTCAGGAACAAAGTGCCAGGAGTGCTAAGTTAGAGGAGAGTCTCCAGGGCACTAGTGCTAAGTTAGAGGAGAGTCTCCAGGGCACTAGTGATAGGTTGGAGGAGAATCTTCGACAGCAATTAGACAAACAACAACAAGAACAGAATGCTAGGCTGGAGGAAGGTCTCAGGGACACTAAGGAGTCTATTAATAACACTCTTCAAAAGGAAATGAGTGAAGTTAAGAGTAGTATGTCTGCTATTTCTGTACGGTTGGCAGAACACGAGAACTACACGGAGACACAGTTGCAGCTAATACAACAACAATGTAGCAGTACAACAACTAGGTTAGCAGCAGAGTTAACTACCCAGACTAGCCAGCTGAATGACAGGTTAAATCAATTAGCTGAGCAAGCTGCTCAGAACAGCTGTAGTCTGGAAAATATACAATCTACATGCCAGACCATGATTGAAAATGTAGTAATCAATCATACCACAGACATGAGGGAGCAGGTGGACACATTAGTAAAAAGGCAGACAGAGTTTTCGATGGACATAGAGCAGCAGGTAGGCAAGCTACAAGAGAAGGTATTGCAGTTGAGGGTAGACAATCTTACTCGAACCTCCAGTCACCATGTAGCATTGGCCCCAGCCCTGAACACCAATGCCAATGAAATCCTCAGTAGCTGTGATTCACCGCAGGTTGAGCAACCTGAGCTCCCAATCACACACTCCAACCCAGCTAACACACACACCACATTGGACCCAGTTGCAGTGATGCACCACCCGGCACGCCAATGGTCAGAGGCGATGCCTAGGTTCTCTGCTCATGAAGGAGAGAATCCAATGAGATTCCTTCGACGTTTCGAGGAATACGCTGACATGTTCAGGCTAAGTGATACTGAACGCCTGAAATGCATGGCAACTGCACTGAGAGACCATGCGTATTACTGGTGGGAGGTATTACAAAGTACCATCACTTCCTACCAAGAATTCAAAAGCCATTTCAAACAGCAGTTTTGGAATGTGAAAATACAGGGAACACTGAGGGCACGTCTGCATACCGAGCGGTATGATAGCAAGAAGAACAGAACTCTGGAGACACACTTGTCTCAAATGTTCGAGAGGACGCGCTACCTCGAACCAGAGATGGGTGATATTGAGTTCATGGCGATGGTGACCTCCCAGCTACCCATCAAGTACCAAGTACATTTGACAGGGCGCAGCTTCCACAATATCACAGAGTTCCGCGAACAGGTCCTCGCTTTCGACCGGCTGGAGCGGCTGTCCAGGAACAACAATAGTGAGGTGGAGAAAGACCTCAAGCCAGCACATCAGAAGGCAGCACCACTCTACACACCCTGGCAGCGTGGTAACGACGGCGGCAAGGCCAACGTCCACTGCACGTCATGGCAGCCTGCGAAACAGTACCGGACAGGGAAGTGGAAGACCAGGAGGGAATTCCAACCTCAACATCAAGGAAACCGCCAGCCGAAGAAACCCTACACCCACAACCAAAACCAGTGGTGGGGAAAGCATTACCGTCCTGAAGATCCAAATGGAAGGCCACCCAGGTGGGAGTACAGGAGTTACTCTAACCGTCAGCCGCCCAACAATATGCAACAGCATATGTTGCATCCCCCTGTAGCAGACACCGCTCCTGTGAATCAATCACCAGCGAGTTTCTCTACAATCAACCATCCTCCAACCACATCGTATCCCATGCAGCGAGGATATTTTGCTCGGCAGCAGCCGATTCCGCCCAACTGCACAGTCACGCAGCCTCAGCAGACTGCGAATTGCAGCTACTCTCAAGCTGTAATTGAGGAGCATCAAAATAATTATGATCAGTAAGGTTGGATGTATTACCACCAACCTTATACCCGGAAGTAACACACCTGGACATGACATGGAGGGGCTAATAACAGAAAGAGTGAATAGAAGAAGAAATAGAAGAACTAGTACGAGACAAGTTAACAAGAGAAGCCGACCTTAGGAAGAAAAGGAAGCCAGCATCCAGGATCAGTAAATTCACTGTAGGAGACTTAGTTCTACGCCGTACAGCACCAACTAGTAACAAGTGGGCACATCTAGCGAAGAAGCTATTTTTATTGTACTCAGGTCCCTACAAAGTAGTAGCTGTGGAGAAATGTAACTGCTACACTCTACAGGACCCTGATACAGGAAAAATTGTAGGAAATTACAATTTGAGTCAGCTTAGGCCTTACAAAACACCTGTGGTGAATTAGAACACCAAATATGTACCATTATTACTTGTGTTATGCTAAAAAATCATTGTATTGTTTATGTTACTAAGGAAATTTAATTATATATATCCTCATGAGTTGATAGAGGTAATCCAGGTGTATAGGTACCTCATTGCTTCGATATGGTAATTTATATTCGAAGAATTAGGGTGTTTGTCAGTTGATGATTTTATTCCAACTGATATTTGTGCTTGGAGCATATGTGTTGCCTGAGCGTTGGTTTGGTACATTGTCCTAGAGGGACATACCAAATATTATGTACTGTGTGTACAGTTACTGTGTTGAGACACAGTTATTATCACCCTATTAGTCGAGTTCGACCGTATTAGCAATGGATATACACGTGAGGTTTAAATAAAATTTGGCATAAGATGTGTACAAACATTATGTGACATATTACAATGTATAACAAATGCAACACACAACTAAATACTACATATAATTAATGGCCTAAAGATTAGTTGACTAATATCCTACTAAATGAACACACTTGTTGGTATGAGTACTTACAGTTTGATCCAGGCTACTGCCTTGCCCCTACCTATGCTTCTTCATCGTCTAGTAGTTAATAATGCACTTTAATTGGGTTCCCACAGGACACCCGAAACTATAAGTGGATATCAACTTCATCCACACTCTTATGAATAGGATGTAAAAACACTCCACTTTATATTGAGAAAAGAAGAAATGAAAGATAAAGAATTTTAAAGATTGTCTTTAATGAACAGCTTTAAAAACATAAACACTATACACTAGCACTCAATCAATAATATTTATCTTGAGGTTATTGTCATTATTTCATAGCTGAGAAGCAAATAATGTCTCTTCTTGTAAATAAGTGTAGCTATTGTATAACATGTGATGAAGGAAAATATTCACATATGATATGTGAGAAGCATATTAAATATGCTAATATGTTATTGAAAGCCCAATATTATTGACAAATCTCAATTAAGAAATTGAATGTAATTATTTACTAGGTGAAGATATTATGTTGATAACATCCATAAAATATATTTTATTTATTCATCACCTACAATAAAGGTAAACAATAACCTGTTGTTGTTATTGAAAAACACTATGCAATGTTATTGTTGCAAATACTGTTTATTTATGCATTACCTTATTATTTAACAGAGTTATTATGTGTTCAATTAATGTTTATATTTATTATTAAGTTGTTATGAATTATTAATTTTATGAGTTTGAGGAATCTCGAGTCATTTAATTTATGTTAGAGTAGGGGAGCAAGAGAAGAAGAGGGGTTAGTGATAGCATGAGGCACGATCACAGGACGCTGTATATTCATATCGCGCAAGTGATAAGAACTGTTATAGGACGTGTGATTAACGTGTGTGTGTCTTCTGATTGCCGACGAACTGAACGAGTTTTGTTGCGGTCCCCTTCGACACCGTCTGCAGCAGTAGATGCAGCTGCAGCAGCAGCAGCAGCAGCAGCAGCAGCAGCAGTAGTCCAAGGCACATGTAGAGTCATGTGTTGGACATTTGACTCAGCAGCTCGTACCAGTTGGTACGACCCCAGCGAACACGCCGCAGACCCGGTGGGTCCGCATCAGCACGACACCACGGCATCCATCGTGATGTCATTGGTGACATCAGGTGATGCGATCATCGATGAACAGCACACTGGTCCAGCAGTCTTCACGACGTCGATCGCCTACAACAGGGTATTGTTGGCTGAACCGCCATCCCAGCACTGTGGTTTACACCGCAGTCGACCTCTCTGCTCAGCTGTCACTTACCATGTATGGAGATTGGTGAGCCTTCTTCTACATCCTTGCTTCGCCTAATCAGGTAACTGATACTCCACAACATTTAGACAGATCATGTTTACAAACAACAGTGCGACTGTCCAGCCTACGAAGAGTAGTGTCGTTTGGCAAGAGAATAACGTTTTTCAACTTTCATCGCAATGTTGCCAACTTGTGAAGTAACCAGTTCCAGTTATTTGTTTTAACGATCTAAATTGAATTTAACTTTTTGGACAGTGAAATATAAATTTATATCGGGAGCGGCACTGTAATACTACGGTATTATCAGACTAACTGAAACTGTTTATTATTGTTTTACGTTCGAGGTTAATACCGCTTCCCGATACTTTCGGCAGTGTTTTGTTTTGTTCCACGCATGGCGGCGCGCGCATCTCGTGCTGTGTCGTCATGACAACTGCTAAAATAAATAATCGCGCGGCGTTCGGAACAGCTTTAACGAGCCTATGCTTGATTGATATTGACATTTCATTGGCTTCATTAAAAAGGACGCTAACGTGTCGCGGCCGTGATTGGCCCTTTTCAATTAACAATTTAATTTCGGCAAGAGAGAAGAAAAAGAGTGGAAAATGACGCCATTTAGTGCGTGTGGTAGTGTATTCCCTCTGGGAATATTTCGTTCGTGGCGATGCTAATTTCGGCGTTATTGATCTGGAAATTACGTCAAAATACTGGGCAATGTTAATTGACGCCCTGTAATTGAATGCAGAATAATCGCATTCAATTCACGTGAGCGACGAAGTATTTTACGAACGACATTAAGCATCTATAGTTAAGGTATGGTCTGCATCATCGCTATATATTAAAATTGGCGTAAATTTTACCGTCAACATACGCGAACTATAATTATATAAACTTTGGATTATTATAAAATTAGTAGAACATTGACTTTCGGCGATTAACAGCAAATTAACTCACATTGGCACAAACTATATGTACACAAGTCCAGAAGTCTTTTGGTTAGGCGTTTCATGCTCGAGCAAGCCGGAGCAAAACCCCAAAACTTTTACTCAGTGAACAATTTCAGGAAATTTATTTATTTTGTATTTTATTCAAGAGTCAGGTTATCTACGACATCCCATAGACTTTATTTAATATTTGTTTGTTTGGTTATTATTTCCATGACTCAAGGTTTCTCATTATGATTAAAACAATAAAATAAGTTTTTTTTGTGTTATTTTGTTTTTAATTATTGATGACCTCTGGCGCCCTTGTATTAAGTCCTGGAATAACGTTCTGAGTAATTAAAAATGGAAAATCTTAGTTTCATCACGTACACGTTTGTGTACAAAAGGTTTTCACATTTAGGAATGTCAGTGAGAAGTTGTTGGATTTGGCCAGGAAAAGTCATGTAATTTTCTTGAAATATTGTAAAAGTCATGGTAATTTCCCAGTGATAGTAATTTTAGGGAAATTTTCATGCTCCAATCTGCCATCACTCAGATTGTGAAAGTCTTTTTTTCCTCTCAAATTTTGATTTAGTGCCTAGTCATACACATTATAAAATGCAATATGCAAGGTCATTATAAAGCCTGTAATTTTTTTTGTACAAAATTGTTTCAATTCTTACTGTTTTTTGAGTTAGTTTTTTTTATTTATTTTATAAATCATTTGTAAAAGGAAATAAATGAAAGTGGTCAGAGAACTAGGCCAGATGCGGGGATGATGGAGGATGATTTTCCTTTATTATTTTTTCTTCTTCAATAAATTACAAAATAGGTGAATGCTTTAAAAAAAATAAGTTAAGAAAATCTGAAATGTTAATTTTCAGGGAAATTTTATTACAGATTTGTGTGGCCACACTAATAGCAAAATACATATTTCAATTTTCAAGAAATATGGGGCTAATTCCCTTAAATATCACGTCTTTTTGCATAAAAAAAAAAAAGACATTGAAAGGTGCATCCAGTATTTATTATAAAAACATCCAACAAGATACATTTGGACGTATGTGAACTGCAACATCGCAAAGAACAAGGTTGCTAGTGTCGCATCGAGTGTCGAAACATGGTATCGCACTTGGGAGGATTCAGGTTTTTATCCTAATCCACGCATCTGGTTTTTTTTTATAACTGGATTTTCCAGAAATCACTCTAGGCACGAGCTGGGCTGTGTCCTTACCAGAGACCATGCCAAATTCCTTCTCCAATTTCTTTGATCTTAACTTTTGTACTTTTCTGTCTCCAGTGACTATGCTGTCAGTGATACAGGAAGCTGTATGCAAATAAACTAAACATCTCGAGTAAAAGTAAAGACACTTTGCCTTTGTTGCATTATAATTGTTTATTCTCTCACAGTGTCGCTCAAGAATTCGTAAATAAATTTTTTTCCTCGCAAAGAATTTAATTCTGTGTGTGTTGCTTTTACTTTGTGTTTGATTGAATTTTGTTTTTATGTTTTCCATTGTATTTTTGTTTATATATAGTTTTTCACAAATTGGTTTACTTCTATTATGTTATCAAAGAGCCTCAAGTGTCAGATTACTTAGGACAACTTCAGAAGTCTGGATTGCTGAAATAATTTACATAAAGGGAATGAATAACTGGTGGAGATGTGGATTTTTTTTCTCCATCAGGACTTCCTGTAGGTGTGCCAAGTCATCCCGCCCAGCTTAGGGTTCAGCCAATCCTGGATCCCAAGACAAACAGCTTCATCTCAGAAAAAGGTCAGTTAGTTCGTGTACTTCAAGTGGATGTTGTGAGGACCTTGTGTTACTAGCAGTTATAATCATTGAAACGTTTTTTTGTATGTATGTACCTACAGGTTTGCCACCTGTCGTGACACTGCTGAATGGTGATGTGCAGTACGAAGAGGATTTTGAATCAATGGAAAATTTGATGGCCGTAATAAAGTCTGAAACTGAGCTACCTGTTGTGTTTGCCATCAACCGTAACTTCTTTGTGCAGGTCAAAATACTGAACTGTAAGTTAAGAACTTTCTTGTTACTTTTTATTTGTCTTTAGTTATTCTGTTATTATATTTTTTTTTTTTTTTAAATTTGGTTGTCTGACAATGCTACGTAAATACATACTCAGACTGCAAAAAAAAAAAATTATGTCTGTCCTGTAAATTCAGCATAAAAAGATTTAAGATTTTCTATTCAAAGCCGTCTGTGTTGTTACGCTTCAATCACGTGACTTTTTGGCTTCCTCACCAGCCAACCAGAAAGAAAGAAGCCTTAGATTTAACAGCGAAACTAGTGTTTGAATGCGTAAATTATAGCTTATTTAATCACTAATTTTGGAACGCAGCATTAAAATAAAAATTCACATTTTTCTTCAAATGAATCAGTTATCACTGTTTTTAGCTGTTCACGAAAATTGTCTGGATCATTATGTGGAGTAGCTGATCTGGAAAATAAGGCAAATAAAATGTTGTTTGGTTAGGTTAAGTTAGGCTAGCTGCATATGTAAAAAAACAATATTTTTCTTTTAAAGTTAAAATATTTTAACAAAAAATTACGTTTAATTATTGTAGTTGATTAACCAACCTTTCACTTCATTATTACAGTAGAACCTTGTTTTTTACATACCCATAAAATATTGGTTACCAATTTTTAAAAAAAAAAAAAAATTTGATTGGTATTGGAATTATTTGTGGGTTTGACTTGTTTGGTTATAAGTGTTATAACTCATTTCTGATGTGACAATTTTGAACTTTTTATTGAGTTTTCTATCATCAAGTGTTGGTGGTGGAATCAAGCAATAGTGTTAGTTCCTGTTATCTGAATATTTAAAATGTAGGAATTAGAGCTGACTTGTGCTGTGCTGTGCTGTGAATGTGCTGACTTACAGCGCATTCCACGTAAATGGAAATAGGCTGCTGACACTGATTCCTGTCGACAACCACACAAACTTTGAATATGGAGCGAGGTGGCGCAGTATTACGACTCTGGAGTCAAATCCCACAGGACCTTGGTTCAAATCCCAATCCAGTCATACTCATTTCTGTTTTCCCGTTGTTTCGCTGAATCTTTCCAGGTGGATTGCTCGTTACAGTAGGCAGAGAATTGCGATAAAACCAAAATAACACCGTAAAGCATCTCAATACACAGCATAAAATGAAACGCAAGCTATATCATGGAATTAAGCCGCATTTAACCAAAACATAATTCAAATCACCAAAAAAAAAAAATATTTAGAGTTATTGGACAAAAATTTTACCAAGTGCCCAGATCAGAAAAATTAATTTAATTTGTTTTATTGTGCATCTCTTAATAAAATTACTTTTAAACATCAAATATTTGCTAATTTATTTCTATTGTTCTGAATGTATCTCTTTTAGACCAATTTATTGCAAATAATTTCATCTAAAAAATGCAGTATATAAATACACAGTGTTAGTGGAGTAAGTATTAAAAAAATTGTATTTATAAAAATAAAAACAACACCAAAATATTCTGTATTAAAAATTAAACCATAAAATTTTTTCTCTAGCTATGACCAGTCTCTTACCCAATAACTTCAGTGTGTATCGACATGTGCCATTGGTGAAGAGTTGTAAAACCCAAGTAAATCATTCACCTCCAAACTTAGCTGGGCTTCGAACCACTTGGGTCAGGAGCGTACGGAGAATTTCATGTGGTGGGGAAAGGGTGGGCGGTTAGGACCACTTTGCCTGCTGCTTTGTTTCACGTTCATTCAGTTTATTACTGGAAATGACAGCTATTTTAGGATAATGGGGGGGTCCCGTACGCCCCTGTCTCGGGTACTCGTGACTGTAACTGTTGAGTTAGTGTGCGTGGTGGGGAGGGCGCGGCTGCAAGCGAGTGCCGTCGTGTTTGGCAGTGGACTGCTGCGTGAACCGCACCTGCTGGTGCTTCAGCACCCTGGGGCTCCGCTGCGTGGGGCAGGACGAGGTGCTGGTGATCCTGGAGTGCCAGCCCGGGGAAGCGGCGGTTCCCCGCGACGTCTTCCTGCACCTCAACGGCCTGTACCAGGAGGCCTCTCGAGGTCCGTGCCTCCTCCCCGTCTGTCACGCCCCCGGCTCTGGCGTCCCGGCTGGTGCCAGCTTGCATTCCCAGCGCATGCGGTTGAGTGGGATATCCTCACTGCACTCTTATTTCCTTCTGCAGTGCCGTCGGTGTCAACATTAAGCTCTAATTCCTTCAATCCATTCATTCGAAATGTAGCACCAGTGGATATCCTCACGGCACTCTTGTTTGTTCCACTGACTGATTCCTTCTCCAGTTCCGACGGTGTCAACAAGGCATTAAGCTCTTAATTCCTTCAATCCATTCATTCATTCATGCATTTCGTAATTGGTTAATCTGTCATGTTTAGATTTTTTTTCCCCCTCTTTATTCCACATTTTTATGAAGAATTATCGTAAAAGTATGCGGCAGCTTGTTGTGTGATCACATTAAAAATGATGTAGAAAACGACTGTGCTTCAATTAGTCTAGCCGTAAATGTGTAACTAACTGGTTCATTTATAAATAGCAGATAACTTTGTAGCTTGTGTTTGACAGTACAATTCACTGACAAATTGTGAAACATTATTAGGAGTTGTCCTATGACAATTGTAATGTCATTAAGATTCAAATGGTGAGTGAGGATTTCACTATATTCAATTCCTTCTGATAAGTTTTAAATGGACAAAGTATGTAAAAAAAAATGCTGCCAGTAGTATTTAATGTAGTTATTTTATGTTGAAATCCAAGTACGAAAACATTTTTGTGTTTCAGGTGTCATAAATTCAACTGAAATGTATTTTAGTAGTTTGGACTTTAAACAATGTCATGTGGTTTATTTTCAACATTGAAAGGTTAGGGAAATTTTTCTACAGATTTTTGTTTATATCCGGGTAAACTCAGTGAAAGGTCAAAAAAATGTTATTACTAGGGCAACATTTTACACCGAAATGCAACTAAAGTAATGAAATTAATCAGCATATTTGATCAGAACTCAACTGACATTATAAAACTGTAATATTTAAAAATTAAATGTAAATTATATAGCATGGAGTTAAGTACCAAATATTGCAACTGTTTATTACTGTTAATTTTTATATTACAACAATGGAACATTTTACAAACGCTTACATACTTGCTGCTGTATTTGTATTGTTCCCAGTAGTTTGTTTGAGGTGCTTACTACAAATTATTATATTGTAAAAATGCATCATGTATCAGTCAAATTGACATAGTTTTGGTGAAGTATCATTGAACAAGTAGGCGTCATATTTGTTGAAAATGTTGCTATCTTAATGAATAACCAGAGTTCAAACAAAATAAAAACACAAATAAAGTGTGCTTGGAGTCCACATGCGACAGAAGTGAAACTTTATCTTATTATATTATTAGGTATAAGAAATATAATTTCCTTTGGCTGAGGTCGCAGATAAAAATAAAATCAAAATACACTAGTGTGGAAGTACACAAGTGTGCAAGAATGCTGCGTTATTTCTACCTCTCCCCTGCCGCCTCCTCCTTTACCAGTTCCCCCACCACGTACCTAACTATTCCCCTCATGCGATCGGTATTTTCATAACGCTGGAAAATGGTAGCCCCTTAGCAAAGATGTTTCACTTCAATAACACCGAAATCTCCTGTTTTAAAAATGAAAACTGTCCTAAAAAATAAAAACCATTTAATCTTGTCTCTAGTCATTACAGGTTTTTGTAGACGCCCTGAAGCGCGTGTGGTAACGATACTCTGACACGTCCCTTCGACAGGGGTGACCGTCGGGGAGTTGGGGTACACGGTGGTCCAGAGGTCCAACTTCCTGGGGTCCCTGGACCACGGCGGCTTCATCTACGTGAGGCCGTCCTTCCAGTGCTTGCACAAGCTGGTGCTGCCCCCTGCGCCGTACCTGGTCGCCGTTCTCATACACAGGTATGAGCTACGTTGCTCCAGTGTTGCGTGGAAAGTCGCAGTGTCCCAAATTATTTTTATTTTCCTTCTAACATTTGGTGTTTTTGCTCATTATCTTAAATAGATTCATAATACAACCAAATTATTTTTTTTCCCAAAAGGTTTTTTTCTACTAAACAAGTTCTTATTTAATGTTTTTTTTTTTTTATTGAACTTGAATATGAATTTTTATCTCAGTCCTAGCATGTACTGAAGAGCATAAATCATATTGTGTACAGTTTTGGGTTAACCATTCATATATAGCCTTCACTTTGAAATTTTTTTTTTTAGTATAGCAATCATAAATCAATAAAAATCCAATTTTTCTCAAACATTGAAAAATTCAGTTTTCTGTGGTTCTGGGAAAAATTAATTTTTATTTGATTTAGTTAATGATGTACTAAAAACAAAGTATTTGGTAATGAAGGTGACATGTGAACGTTTAACCCAAAACTCGATACCACATGGTTTAATGCTTTCAGTAAATGCTACGACTTACAGAAAAAAATTTGCTTTTAAGTTCATGGAAAAGTTATATATGGACTTGTTTAGTAGAACACACATTATATAAACACAAAATATTATAAGCTAATTAATTTATGTTACAACCCCCTTAATAAACTGTTGTGTGCTCGATGTGTAAGTTGAGGGTAGAGTCATTTAGTCATTTTCTTGGAGGGTTTATTAATGCACTGTTATATTCAATTATTCATCTTCCCGATCGTCATTTGGGAAAATGTAGTGACGTGAATGTCAATGCCCCGATTCTTTGGATCCTGTTTTTTTTTTTCCTCCCACATTTCATTACACCACGGAGTTTCTGATAATTTAAATGTGTAGAGTCCATGTAGCTCATGTGACTGAAGTTTTTTGAATGTATGTACTAGTAATTTGGATTAATTTGGATTTTTTGATAACAATCACTACACCGTCGAGTGAGGTGTGGAAACAGTGTTTTCTTTTCATGTAGACCATTCATACATTTCTTAGTGCACAAAATAATGTAGACCTTTGCGAAGTTTCGACTAAGCAAATCAATCAAAGCTCTTTTTAATATTTGATTTGACTTCACCAGGAAATTTGCTATTCGTTTTATTTGAAGCTGTGGTTGTGATGTAAAGCTTCATGCCTGATGTGAAGTTTCGAATTTGAGGCGAAGCTTTAAAACATTAGAACCCTGAAATTCGCTAATGAAATTTTTTTTGCATGAATAAAGTTGGTTACTTAAAAAAATCAAAAGGTGGCTCTCCATTTGATTTATGAATATTATTAATACTAAGCATTATTTATTTATAATCAATCATATGTTGTATTAAATAAGTGAAACACAGTTTCACCAAGAACAATATTCACAGTTGATTCAACTTCGCTTATATTTTAAAACATTTGAATTGATATTTGCTTTGCATCAAAAAACTAGTGAGGTGTTTTTATTAACAATAATTATTTAAACAAAATTTTTATATTGTTTTCTTTTCAACAGTGTTATTTAAAAGGTATATTTTTAATATATATAATTTGAAAAATTGAATTTTTGTACCTTAGGCAAACCAATCTTAAAAGTTTGTTAAGAAAATTTAATTTAAACATCTTTAAAAAGTCTTGAAATTGATACACCAAGTATTTGTAGACACCCTGGTCTAGTAACTATGTATAGCTATCTTCATCTATATTTTCATCACTTTCTTTCACTACTACCTCTGTTGCCCACTCTGCTCTTTTCCTCACTCGTTATATGTTCTACTTTCTATTCCCATCTCTTCCTTGGGTGGCCTTTAGCAAAATCTTCATTTTTTTTTTTGCTGGTCCAAAAATTTTTATTAAATAATAATTACAAGACACAAATAACTGCCAAAAGTTACAAGCAAAAAAAATACTAAAACATTTCTTTTTCATAATTTTACATTTTAAATTTTCTTTTTATTGAGAGAGTGATCTTTTTTTTTTAATTTTGTTTTGTTGTGTGTGTGTGTGAATGTAATCCAAATGTTGAGGAATGATGCCGTAATCCCTCATCCATGATCCAGATCAGGTAGCGTGTGCAAGCTTGGCGTGTGCAACTTTTGGCCGAACCGTGTCGTTGCACAGGTGGGAGACTCCGTGGGCACGGCTCTTCCCCATCAGGCTGATGCTGCGCCTGGGCGCGGAGTTCCGCTACTACCCTTGCTTGCTGGTGTCCATACGGCAGAGGAAGCCCGTCTACTGCGAGATTGGGCACACCATCATGAACCTTCTTGCCGTGAGTCTCGGTTTTGGCGAGCAAACGCATGTGTTTAAAAACCACCGTGCTAACTAGTGACGAACTGGTCACTGTTCTCGGTTCTCAGTTCCGCCGGTTCTCGGCAAATTAACCTGCGCCCAGAATCTTAAATATCCCAATACCGTGGAAAGCTTAAGAGCTGAACCTTTTTTCCCGGTGAAGATACAATAGGTAGCCAGTAAACTGCTGTTGTACATTGCTGGCAACCAATACTCGCTGAGCTTTCTAACTTCACTTTGAGCCAATGAATAGATGCTATCAGCAAGGCGTGAAAGTAAAACCGAGAACTAGAGAGGGGGAGGAGTATAACGGACTTATCACTAATGCTGATCATGATGTTTTAAAAATATGTTTGAACATAGTTCATTGAAAGCAGAACACATGATTTTGTACCGCATGCTCTAGATGGCTATGCCCTTGTCGTTTACGCAGGACTTCCGCAACTTGAGTTACACCCTTCCTTCCGTACGAGGGCTGGTTATCCACATGGAGGATCGTCAGACCTCGATTCTTCTTCCAAAGAACAGATATGACCAGGTAAGTGCTACCCAACGCACAGCTACGTTATGCTGTGTGTGTGTCTGTGAATTTTCTGGGGTGGTGCAAAGAAATATCCCTGAAATAATAGTAATGTTGATAATATGAAGTTAACAAACATGCTTGTGAGAATTAAAAGCATGTCCAAATCTGGGGTTTTTACCCTTAAATTTGTGCCTGGAAAACCTTCAGGTGATGCGTGCGCTGAACAACTCGAACGACCACGTCCTCGCCTTCGCTGCGAACTTCAGCCAGCAGGCGGACTCCCACCTGGTGTGCATCCAGGGGACGGAGGACGAGAGCTACCACACCCAGGCCATCAACATCCACACCAAGCCGCGCAAAGGTAGCGTCGCCGTGCCGCGAGAGGCCGTGCGACTTGCCGGCAGAAGTACGGCGGAAACTCCTCAACAAAAAAAAAATCTTGAAATGCTTGCACGCCATTCACGTGTGAGCCTGGGCGCCACAAGAAATAGGCACGTAACTGCCGATTTCTGGACTCTGCGTGGTTGAGATGGTGGACAGAGGTTTGCAACCAAGCTGTTCAAGTATGTACTGCTCCACCATGTAAAGGCTGACGTGAAACATTGTCTTCCGTGAGAGAGAATTTTCTTGCGGCACCTAGGCTCACAGATATCTGGTATGCAGCATAATTCAAAATTCTTGTTAGTATAAAGTGTTTTTCCATAAATTAAATAGGAGCTATAATTCTAAGAGGTTTATTTAGTACAAAATATGATTATTGCATAATGCACTGTGGTGTTTGGCCCTTACGGCAAAAACTATCAGTATAAAAGTATTTTTAATAAAAAACATTACAGGTTGATGAAAAAAATTTGTGTGAAGTTTAAACAAAAAATTAGTATTGCCACTGCTTTGGTTTAGTGTATGATAGGGAAAACAAGGATGATTTTTATATGTCCTTGTTGGCAATTTCTGAAACTGAGTTCATGTGGAAATGCATTAAATTACTTGCAAATTTCCATAAAGTACGTTCTACTTTTGGAGAAATGAAGTATGTTCTTTTAAGTAAGAGCTTTATTTTCTTTTGAAATAAAATAATTTTTAAGATTAAACTAAATTTTCAATGGCCTGCTTAAAAACAAAACTCATTATTACAAAGTAAAACAATTATGTAATTTTGTTATTGCTTTCATAAGTTTTGCCATGGCATGTGTGTTGCATTGGTAGTCAATTTTATCCTTGTAAAAATTGACACTTAACTTTATTGTAGTGTCCAAGAATTGAACTGTTATTCTTGATGCTTCAGCATGTAGCCTCAAACCTTTTTGTAGCGTCTTCATATTTTATTCTTTTGGTGTGTTGTGGAATATTAAATTGGAAAATTAGAGTATTTTCTGGCCTAGAAGACAAGAATTTTATGCAGTTTTGTGGAGATTAAAGATTCTACTCATTTTATATGACGGGTCATCCTACATGATGGTAGTACTTAAGTCGCTGTTGTTATTTTGGTTTTATCGCAATTCACCACATAATTTGGTCCCTATTTATACATTATGATGTGGGCTCTTTTCCCGTGCTGCAGAATTTAATAAGTATGTACTTGAAACTATTCCGTCTTTTTTTATTATTTTTATATAATAAGATTGCTGGTCGAAAGTTCCAGCGGCATTTCATTTGAAGGTGCAAATTTATCTCCAGTTTTTCAACTGAAAAGCTAACCTCGCCCTAAATGCTTGTATTTTATGTGCCAGAAACTGCAGCAATGTAACTTATGAATCATAGTTGATTCTGTTTCCTTTCATTGAGTTTACTGATTTCAAGTGGGAAATGACTATGTACTACATTTCTACACCTGTGTAAATTTTTTTTGCTGCCACTCACTATGCCTTTGGGTGCACACTAAAAAAAGCTACTCAGCAGCGTTCACAAAGCAGCATCTCTCGTGAGATTCGTGCTTTACTTACTTATCAAAAAGGTTTTTTATCTGTGTTATTTATAATAACCAAATTTTATTTAACATTTATTTTGCCTCTTCTTCTTCCTTATTTCACTGTTTCTCCGCAGTCTTCATCATTCCGGTTCAATCCGTAATTTTTTGTGAAAAATGCAGTGCTTTATTGTACTTGGAAAGCCTTAAGCGTGCATGTGCAAAGTGTGTAATGTCATGTGTTCTTTACAGTGACGGGGGCCAGCTTCGTGGTCTTCAACGGAGCGCTGAAATCGTCCCTGAACTTGACGGCCAAGTCCAGCATAGTGGAGGATGGGCTTATGGTCCAGATCACAGCAGATGACATGGTGGTGAGCTGTTGAAATGAAATAAATATTTTAATTCTTTATTCTCTTAACAACATAGTTTATGGTAAAGGTATCCATATTTTTTATCACTGTTGGTATTTTATCATTTTGAACGCTCTTCGCACATGGTGCCAGACAAAGCTTGTACGATTCTCCAGGAACTAGATGTTTCTGCTTCTGCATTTCAGAAATAAACTTTCAGCTGTCGATAAAAACTGTTTCATGAGGAACTAAAATAGGCTTGAACTTTGAACAGAAAGTTTTGTAAGGGATGGTTCAAACACATACTTTACCAAAACTCAAAACAGCTGTGTACATAGAGCATGACATATTTCTCGTAGTTGCTGTTGTTATCACTGCTTGTCAGCCAAACAGACGGTTAACGAGTGTCGCACTTGCAGGCCCTGAGGACAGCGCTGCGGAATATGACGGACTACACGATAGGCTGTGGGCCGTCCGGAGCGCCGGCCCCAGATGAACTGGTGCTCGTCAAGTGGGTGGCTGACGACAAGAACTTCAACGTTGGGTGAGTGCGACCTAGGTCAGCGGCTCCTGCTCAGTTTTATAGATGTGCTGCGAGTAATTCCGCACAAAATAAAAAGAACAAAAAACCATCAACATGTTTTTTTTGCGTAATGTAAAACCGTTTTAACAATTAACAACACTCAAAACTTTTTTTGTTTCGGTAGTGTCTGTTTAAACTTACTCTTTTTTGCTGTGGGTAATGCTATTACATATTTCAGTGATAAGTCACAAACACGTGTATTTGTTTTGAGTAATGTCATTTTATTGATGAGCAACATCAAGATTGTTAGTGGTTTTTTTTTCTTCTTTCCTATCACTTGATTCAAGGTCACCACTGATGAAACGAGGGAAGATTGAGGCCTATAGAGCTTGTTTGCCCGAGTTACTCTTTCGGTTGGAGCATGCATTAAAGTTTCAGAGTTTCAGCAGTCGTACAGCTTTAGGATTGATTGTGAAAAAAAATTTAATTAGGCACATGTGTGTGCAGTGGAACTTTGCTGGCTTCAGGGATTTTACATTGTGTCATTTACTGAATTTTTTTTTTTGTTTATAGTTTGAACTGTGCAGATGGTTTGGGTAAATTATTTTCTTTTGCTGTTGAATATAATTGTATTTCATATACCAATGTAACACAGTTTTAATTGTTATATAACTACATTAGTGTCTCGATTGACCCAGGTTCCGTATTACCCGCTTACCTAAAGTGCAATTACCAACAAAGCCTGTTGAAACGTTTGCTTGCGGACTTAGAAAAATTATTAAGTTGTTTTTGAAAGCCTAAAGAAAATTAACCACAAAGATGCCATTTACTGGTTGGGCGAATCATGTAGTGAAGAGAAAGAATCCACACAGAAGAGCTGGAAAAACATCACTCTGAAAAATGATTCCACTCTGCCAACGCAAAATAAGACAGTTTTCTTATTCTATCCACGTTTTCCAAGATTTTGCTTATCTGAGGTTGTCACGTGCCGTATTAACTCGGCTAATTGAGACACCACTGTTCATGATATTATTAAATACCATTTACATGCACTCGATGGCCGATTGACATTTGCGTATGAACCAGTTGTAGCACATGCTACACATGCCACAGCTGCATTCATACTGCAAAGAGAATCACGGGAAGTCGGGCTTTCAGAGAAAGATTCAATTTGCTTGTGACCCATTTATACAGGGTTTATCTGAACTTGTCTGTGATGCCTTTTCAAAAAATAAGGAGGGGGGGGGGGGTTAAGTCAGAAAGGAATATTTTTATTAATTTGATAAGTTTTTTTACATCATAGCCACCAAGGATATTATGAAATAGATACTGTGTAGTTTGACACAAAGAATCATTACTAAGGACGAGATTACATATATTGTGAATTGTGATAAAACCAAAATAACATCAAAAAGCATCTCAAAACACTGCTTAACACCAAAATGCAAGTTAAACACCACATAGCATCGAATGGCAAGTTTATTATGGAATTAAGTAGCATTTAACCAAATCTTAATTGAAATCATAAAAACAATATATTTTAATGCTTGAAATTCAAAGATTATCGTTATTTCCGGACAAAAAATTGTTCCAAAGTGCATTGATCAGAAAAATTAATTTAATTTGTTTTATCCCACATCTCTTAATGAATCATTTTCAAACCACAAATGCTACTTAATTTATTTTTATTGTTCAGAAAGTATATGTTTTAGCCCAATTTATTACAAATTATGTTATCATAAAATGGCAGCATATAAATTTTACGACTATTTTGGTGGAGTAACTATTATAAAACAGCTTTTATAAAATCGAAACCATATAATCTTGTTCTAATCAGTACGAGTGAAAGGGAAGAGTGAATCAAGACAATGTCCGTTATCTCCCTTGTTCTACCTCTTGTGTGCACAGGGTGCGGAGCAGCATTGACGGCAAGTGCTTGGACGGAGTGCCTTCCATACGAGTGCACAACGGGACGGACTACGTGGGCTCGTCCCGGTTCATTCGCTGGACCGAGGTGTTCATCATACAGGTGAGAAGACATTGTTTGCACTGTTAAGAAATGTTCTGCAAGTTCACTATGTTTATGAGGCCACCAAGTACTACCTTGCGGGCCACAGAAGTACTGCACCGTGGCACAGACAGTTAAAGCGACGCAGAAGGACAATATAAAAACACCCCTGTACAATCGGAATACGTCCGGTATCGAATGAAACATTTTTTTCGCAATAATATTGTTTCAAAGTTATTCATGGACACATTTGCAATGTATAGATGGGGGGGGGGGGGGGGGGGGGGGGGTGTTTGCGAAAACCATTTTTCAATTTGAATTGAAGTCAAAGACTAAGATCCAAATCATTGTCGAAGACATAGTCGAAAGCGAAGTTCTCTTAAATATTTGGCTAAATTTAGAAAAATCAATGGAAATAACATTTGAATACTCTGTTGGTGTGTCTATTTTTGGTTGGATAAAACAATTGTCTGAACATTACATTCTTTTTTCTATTAATGGGTCACAAAAACATAAAACTTACTGTATGGGTAATAAAATTTAAAGAATATGACTAAACCAAGTAACCATGTTATTTCCCTAAATGTTTGTTGTAACGTTAAGGCTTTTGGGTAGCTAGGAAGCCATCAACATGTTTTCAAGGTGTTCAAAGTACACGTTTTTGAGGTTAAAATCTAAATTATTAAACATAAAAAGTTCTTAAGTTTAGATGCAAATGTGAAAGTTTAAGGTTCAGTTTCTAAAGGAAACTTTGGAGGCAAACATACAGACTAGAATATGTTAAGCAAATAACAGCTGTAAAGATAAGCATTTGGCTGAAATTAATTTCTACCTGTGCCTTCAGTCTCCTTAAGCTCTCGAAAGATGCCATATATCGTCTTGTCATGGGTTATTATAAGTACAATATATTTCTTCTTTTTTTTAATTAGGTATTGTATAGCTGCTCCGATTTGGCACAATTAAAATTGTTCTTTTAAAATCCACACATTTAACTGTAGTTGTGTATAGTTACATTATTGCTAGTTCTTATTTTTTTTTATTTCACACAACAAATATTTTATGTCACTCACTATATTAGTAAATACCTGTAGGAGTATTCCGCTCACCATCATGTACTAAGATTTTTTAATTCTTCAGTATTTTATCTGCAAAAGTAATGTACGGAAGAATACAAAAAAAAATTTGACAAATTAATTTTATTGTAGTGTCCAAGAATTGGAACTGTTATTCTTGACACTTCAGCATGTAGCAACAAAACCTTTTTTTGTAGCGTCTTCATATTTTTACTCTTTTGGTGTGTTGTGGAATGTTAAATCGGAAAATTTACAGTATTTTTCCGGCCTAGAAGACGACAATTTTATATGCAGTTTTTGGGGGAGATTAAAGATTCTACTCATTTTACATGACGGGTCATCCTACGTGATGGTACCTAAGTCGCTGAGGGGGGGTGGCGGTGGGCTTGCAGTCGGAGGACGGCTCCGGGCATAGCGGGGACCCGCTGGACATCAGCCGGCTGTCGGAGTCGATAGCGCAGGCGACCTGCCTGGCGCTGGTCCCGATGCTCGACTCGCTGGCCCAGGCGGGACTCACCATGCTGGCAGTCCGCGCCAACATCCACCCGGACAGCGTGAGTGGCGCCCGGCCTTCCCGGCAGCTTCGAATACATATACTGTATAGAAGTCGCGAGTGGATAGGATTTACTCTACGTTTTCCAGGAGCGCATGATGAGCAGCTCGGGAACTTCACCTGCTGCAGGGCGCTGCTGTAACACCCTGTATCGTCTTGGGTTGTCATTTGCACGTTAGAGCGCAGCACTGTCGCCCGCTGTCGTTCCCCCGCACCACCCCACCCCCATCATTCACTGCAGCTCAAGGTCATTCAACGGGAGGGGGAAGGGGTGTTTGAAGAGTTCGGCGTTCGTCCGCTAGGGACCACCACAAGTCGATGCCCTAGAGATGGTGGCGATTGCAGCGGTGAATTAACCAACTACCTCAAACCGTATTAGAAATTTTAACCTGGGCTGGCGACTTCTATACAGTATATATATTCAAAGCCGGCAAGGAAGCAAGTGGTGGACCTGTTCCTCCCTGACATTCATTTATTGAATTATAGGCCTGTGCGAATATCAGTTTTTTTTCTTTAGTTTGAATTGAACCCGAATATGAATATTGATTTTGATTTGTAAGTTTAGGAGTTATAATCCCACTAAAAAAAATTTTTTTATGCATCATGTAACACGTAGGGAAAGAAAAAGTAAATGTGAAGTTTAGTGTCTTCTGGGAAATTGGAAAATGATAACTAAATTGAAAATTAGCTACAATAATTATATAAAAATATTGTTAAATTTAATTTTTGGAAGAAAAATATTTTGGTCTTTAATTATGCAGCTAACCTAACTCAAAACTAACCAACTAACATTTCATTTCAGTTTTTACTCAACTTATTTTCCAGAACCTGCTACTCCACATAATGAACCAGAAAATGTTAGTGAACCACAAAATATTGTGAAATCCAGTCCATTTCACGAAACACGTGAAATTTTTTTTAATGCTTTCACATTGAAACTATTTTTTCACTTCTTTTAAAGTCCATCTCAATGGAGCTGCCGTGTTTTGTAGTGTTGTAGTCCATGGTTGTTGACGTTATTTGTATTAGTTTCGTCACACGTGCCAGTAGTGGGAAAAAATAAATTAAGTGAAAAAAAAAACTTCGAATACTTTTTGCATGTTTAAAATGTTGCTAATTCACTTAACCTTATCTATGAACATTGTTATACAACAAACTCACAAGGTATGCTACATACGTCAAATATTCATGAGCAAAAATATTCATTATTTCAATGTTAATATTTCAAGGTCGAATCAAATACGAATAATAAACTATTCATATTCGTACTTGAAAATTTGCATATTTGCAACATTGTTACCGTATATTTTTCAAACACATATATACATGCTGATTTATTTATTGTTCCAAGTAGTTTGAGATGCTTATTACAAATTATTATATTGTAAAAGTGAAGTGCATCATGTTTCAATCAAAATGACACTGTTGTGGTGAAGTAAGTATCATTGAACTAGTAAGCGTCGTATTTGTTGAAAATGGTCCTATATTTATGAATTAGAAAACATAATAACAATAACACTGAAATCTCCTGTTTTGAAAACAAATTTGGCCTAAAAAAATAAAACCACAAACTCTTTATTTCCAGTTACAGGAATCGTTGAAGAAATGTGTATTTTATTAGATCAGTATCAGTTGTCATCCATATCGTTCGTTACTATGGTATGTATTACCTATGAGTAACAGGAAGGTAATATGGTTGTTCTTGGATAGAGTCATAGTTCGTAACGAAAAAGGTATACAAAGTATTTATACATATTAAATTTATGCAAGTATTTATTTATTTATTTATTTATTTATTTATTTATTTATAAATTGTGACATGCACACCAACACTCTGAGAAGAGATTATAGGGGTGTGCACGGTACAAAAAAACAAACATAATACACAAGTGAAACAACAGACAAAGGACACAAAACAAAACAAAAATTAATAAACAAAAAAAAATTAATAAATTCAAAAATACGGAAAATTAGTGAATTTAGAATACACAATTGGCTGCAAGTGCTACTAAATTTTTTACTAATTGGTTAAGCTTGTTACTATTGGGTCTAAACTATTATAATTGCTTATTAATCTAAAAATAATATCATTTTTTTCTCTTGATTGTACAGAAAGTAGACGTAAGTCGACTATGATACTGGGGGACTCTTAAACCAGTATTATCTAAGTTGTATTTACAATTGATTTTAGATGAATAACAATTGGAAATAAAAAAAAAGGATTGTCGAGGAGGGCACGCCAATCAAAAAGTGATGTTAATTTAGGAGGGGGGAATTGATTTTTGAGTAATAAGTTTAATACATTTGTTTTGAATATGTATTAAACTTATTGCTTAGTAATATATTATTAATAACTTATTGTTTAGTAAAGAAGGTTGAGTATGGTTTTGACGAGACTGAGCGTGGGTTTGTCCCGGCAGGTGGGCTACGAGGCGGGCAGTGGCGGGGAGACGCTGGCGCCCGTCTACATGAACAGCCTGGACAACGAGCTGGTGCCCGTGCTGCACAAGGCCGTGTCGTCCGCTTCCGACAGTCCCCCGGCCGTACTGGAGCTCGTGTTCCACGTCATGCTGCAGTAGCGCCCCTCGCTCGGGGAGCCACGACCTGCGACCAGCCCTCGGGGGGGCGCCTGCCTAGCTGGCACGTGAGCCGCACCGCTCAAAACCCCGACAATTCCCTCCCTGGATACCTGCCCCTGACGTGCCAGCAGGCACCAGTTGCGCCGTCACAAATGGCACTTCGGAAATTACTATCCGAGATTAGTTCTGGCAAACATTTCCAAATTCCCGTACGCGTCGAGAAAAGCGCATGCTTGTAGCTTCAACTAATTCCTCTTCAGAAATAGTCTGCCGTATTCCTCGTGCTCTCTTACATTTACGTTGTGGCTTTGAGAAGGAAAGTTTGATTCGCTGGCGCCTCACGCATCGGGGACGCTTAGTGTGTGCGCTGGTTGTTTCTAGTTGCGCGGTAACCTGTAGTTTTTTCCCGCTTGTTTCGATGAAATAAGTAGTACGTTTAAGTGTTAACAATGAATTGCGCTAAATTTTCTGAAGTAATGGAAAAGAATATTGATAGTTATTTAGGATGGTGTTTGTTACAATTATATACCTTTCTTGAAAGTTGGAATCTCTGCTACTGACTTCTCACTTCTCCGAAGAAACCGTTTTCATTAATCATTGGTGATCCTATGCACTGCATTTTTTTTTTTAGCCATTTCTTGAAACCTTCACTGATTATTATAGGAATAATGTCGTGCACAGTGTGTGCTAAAGACTTTCAACTAAATATTTTAGAGTCGACGTTCAAACCGCGTAGATGCATGTAGCATGTGGAAAATACTGCATAAGAGCTTAGTGCCTTGCGTGTAGAAGAAATCAGTGGAGATTTGTGAATTTCATGAACAAGTTTCTCGTAGTATTGCTATACTTCATTACATGCAACTGTGAATTGGGAATTTACAGCTGAAATTAAATTTTCGAAGCGAATCACAAATTGTTCATAAACTTCATGTTTTAGATTAAATTTTTGGTTATTTAGTAACAAACTTTAATCAGTTATAATGTATGTGTCGTTTTTAATGGTGTTGACATGCATGGTGTCCAGTGTCGCAACCAACTCTAAAGGTGGGTAGTTTAAACGCAATAAAAAAGGTACTGGCCAAATATAGATGCACATCACCACACATTCTGCTACTCCCTTTCTGCTGAACTTCGTTCCACGTCTAGTGTTGGCTGACAGTTTAGCAATCATGTTTTACTACTTAAAGGTTAAAGACGTCTTGACAGTAGATGAAACTTCCTCCTATTTCCAGATCATATTTATTCCTCCCTATAATTTTTTTTTTTTTTTTTTTTTTAATCTAGTCATATTCCTACTATGTTTTTCATTTTTGAGTGTGGATATCAATCAACCTGATCATCTTCAGACAAGTATTTTTTTTTATTATTATTCTTTATTTTCATCACTTGCAGAACTTCACATGCAAGCTGTTTTGTTTGGCTGGATATTTTCTTTACAAAAAAAAATGTGTACCTGGTGGATTGTTTGAATGTTGTGTTTGAATCAGACTACCACTTGGCAAGTCAAACTACTTTTCCTGTTGGTTGTTGGCATGGAGTCATCCATGCCTAGTCAAAACAACACATGATCCGACTACAAGGATAGGCCAGGTAGGCCACAAATATTTTACTAACAAGTGGAATGCTGTATTTTTGGACGTAGAGGAATATGACGACAATGCGCATGCCGGTATCGTGAATGGTTCAATGCTTCGAAAGCTAAAAGCAGTCCCAGGTAGGCAGGCTCTCTAAGAATGGTTGGTCAAATATGTGTATTTACCATAATGTTAATGTTTTAAAAATTTATTTACCCACATTGTAACATCATGTACCGTAACATAGCTCTTGAGCAATCAATAACCAATAACAAATGGATGTAGAATACCCATTTGTAACGTTCACTTGTGAAAGCCTGATGCAGATACTCTCAACCAACATTAAAGTGTTTCCGTTGCGGAATTGTTTATTTATTCCGCCCACTAGTTGCGCAGTTAAGAAAGTAGCTGATGTAAAGTTTTTATACATAGTATGTATTTGATGTTTATTTGCAATTTTAACTTGGCTTATGCAGATACCGGCCGTGAATGTTACTTTCTTTTACTTTCACTGTGGTATCTGCTAGTTATAATGCCAGCAAAAATGATTATGCTTTCCATGTATTATACCTGTTATTTTTACTGTGTCAGTTCATTTGTTGGCTATGTTTTGAAATTTGAAGGTTTGTATGAGTGTGTCTTTTATATTTGTGATATGTCAAGCAGTGATGATGATTACACCCGGCTAGTTTTTAACATTTGTTCATTGTTTTGCTTTGAATTTTCTGTTTCGACTTTGTTTGAAAATGCGAAGATGAAATGCAAATCTTCACTGTAGCAGCAAACATTTGTTACAGAAAGTCCGTCCGAGGTTGTTTAATTTCTAATCTATTTTCCTATTTGTATTGTGGAACACTTTGTTTTTATAATGTCCTTCTATGTATCACATATTAAGTTTAAATATTTTGGTTCAATGATTTTAGAATCCATCTGTAATTGAGTACTTGTACAAAAACAATGATAGTTAAACTTGTATCGATTGTGCCCTAATTAAATGATTTTCTGTGTCCACTGGATTTTAAGTTTTGCTAAAATTAATTTATAAATAAATACATATGCTTATTTTTTTTTCCATTGCTTCTTTTTTTGTATCATTTATCAGGCTCACTTATTTTAAACTTTCTTTAAGTCATAGAAATTAACTCAAATCCATTGTTTGATGATATAAATAGACAACCATTTCTCAAATTAATATTGATTCCTAATTTTTTTGCTCAATATTATTTCATTTTGAATATAAAAGTTTGAAAACATTCCGAGAAAGGTTAGTTAGTATTTATAAAATGTCTTGTAAGATGCTTCATTCCCCTTTAATTAAAAATTTATGGAGGATTAAGCACAGCAATTCATGGTATTTGTTCAATTTTTTTTCCGATCATGACAAAACAGGTTTTTACCCTTGTGTTTGGTAGGTCACTGCATCTTCTTTAGGTTGACCTTACTTCCTCGGATTGTCCCACATTTCTTCGGTCGTCCCGTCTCATGTCATTCCGCTTTCCATGTCGTCTCATTTGTATTAGTCCTGCCTTCCGTAGGTCGCCAGATTTCCGAACCCCTTTGGGTGCTCCCCTCCGCCTTCATTTGATCGCCACTTAAACATGCATTAAGTTTATCTGTTGGTACCTTGAAAACCATTGGATAGAAGTTACTCGGTAATTCATTTTCAAGGGTTTATTGTGTAGGACATTTGGTATGTGTATTGTTTCTATGTTATAAGTAAGAACACAGAAGGTCATTTTACTTTGGGCAGTTGTGTTAACATGTGAAGAAATAACTTGTGAGGAAACTTATTTTTCTGAGGCTCAAAATCAGCAATGTGCGTGTGTGTGTGTGTGTGTGTTGTTGTTGTTTTTTTTTTTTTTTTTTTTTTTTTTTTTTTTTTTTTTTTTTTTTTTTTTTTTTTTTTTTTTTTTTTTTTTTTTTTTTTTTTTTTTTTTGAGGTGATTTTACTGAGTAATCCACTGACGATATTTTTGAAAGGACTGATAATGTAATGTAGTTATTATAGCCGTAAGTGTTTGCCTTAATAATGCTGTCTCCTATTTGTACATATATCCTTGTATTTGTAGTTATATTTGTTAATCTACCATTTGTAAATAAATATATATATCTGAATATCGGTAAAATGAAATAACAATGTGACTAATAGGTTTGTATTTTACAGAAAGAACTGCTAACATGATACCAAACAGAATGTAGATAGTCAAGTGTGGAGTGGCCACAAACATTGTTGCATTAAGAACATTGTTAAATAACTTTGCGTGTAGCATTTTTCAGTGATTGCATGAATTTTCAAAACTTTGAACACAATAAATGGAGAGTAAAAGTGTGCATATTGCATACGTCTGTACAGAGGTGCCCTCGAGTGTATATACACATTACGTATCTGACGTAAGCCGACGTAATGACTTGCTGAATAAGTGTTTTTGTTCTCTGAGTGTTTGTGTGATGATGACCGTGAAATGAGGGGATGTGAAGGAGTATTGAAGTGTGTACATCATGAGAACACATTTCAAGGCAAGTAACTGAATGTTCCACTCAATATCTTTTAGACATTCAAACAAAAGTGCTGCAGTTATGCTGTTGAAGATGGAAGAAAACATTTTGTATCATATTTAATGCACAACTTGTATATCGGAAATAAAATGTATTTACATGTGTTATGAATGGCAGTTTTACTTTGTTCTTTAGATATTTGTAGTCAACAACCTTTCCAGACATAATAAAAAAAACTCTTAAAAAATTCAAAATTTTAAGTCCTGGTGAAGGGTTAAAGGCAAAGTTGTATTTTCCTCTTCCCCTCTTCTCTTAGAAAAAATATTTCTCCTCTGATCTCTCAACTATCCCTCGAGGAGTAACGTTCTACATCCATTACGATGGACGTTCCAAAAGTATGTTTTCCTACAGAAACTTTATTGCCAAAAAAATATACACCATGGTATCATGAACTCTACACCTTGCACTAGTTTTCAACATAGTCGCCACCGACATTGCGACGTTTGTCGTTGCATGAAACCACTCTGGTAAAACTTGGTACCCTGCGATGCAAGGAATCGTCACACAGCCTGCTCTACCTCGGTTTTTCCGGAAGTGACGTCCCGAGAGGGCAGCTTTCAGTGCAGGGGTGGGGCAAGATCGGGGCTGTAGGCCAGGTGATCCAATCCCTCCCGTCCGAAGCAACGAATCTGATTGTGTGTTAAACTGAACTGTGTGTGATGTTGTTTTCAATAAACAGTAATATCTGATGTTAAAATTAGTGCTTCAACTATTAAAATACTGCAAGAAAATATCTGAATAAACGCTCGGTAATGACCCCTAATTAACAGTAACAACCAGAAAGTAAAACAACCAACTCAGCATATGGCACACAAGAACATTCACAAACATTCCAATTCACTAGAGGTTGGTGGTGGAAGAGAGATTGCACACCCCAGGTGAAACGAAGACTTAATGGATTTAAAATCTATACTAATAAAATTAAATTAAACACTAAAAGTATCTACATTTTTTTGCTTACAAGCATAGACTATGTAGTATTTAAAGGAGATGAAAGTGTGGTGGAAATATTGCTGACATATTTAATGTATATTACACAAAAATGCTGAAGCAAAAATGTATTAATATTATTGTATTTCTCATTAATTCATCCTGCTTTCAAATAGTACTTTTTCAAAACATTTGCAGTAAAAGAATATTTTTTTAAAAATATGAGCGAGTCTTTCAGTACTCAGTAATGAGTAAATTCATTTTTTCTTGTGTTGCAAAAAACTTTTAATACTAAACTCGGACACAAAATTTAATGTAGAATTCTTTAAATAATGCAAAATGTTTTCAACTAAGTTTTGCAATGTGAATCACACGTAGTTTCCACACCTGCCACTATAATTTGCTGCCGGAGCAGCTATTTCGACTATTGAATCATTCCATTTGCAGACCGAAATTTTTAAATATATGACTAAATGACTTCGATGATAGTAAAAAAGACTTGAAAAAACACAAAACCCTGCTTTTGCTTCTGATTTTCAACAGAAATAGTATTAAAATACTGCCCTTCTTTTTAAAATTCACTTAACAGTTAAAAATGTAAAGTTTCCACTTTGTCTTTGTGAACAAGATAGTAAAGATGAGTTAAGATGTTACCCATGAAATAATCACTTGGTGACATATAGATTCTGTAGCTAGCCCTTCTTCCTATATATATATTACTTGCAAAATCTGCCCTACTTATTATACCTTCAAGAAAACAACTTTGTATTCAAAGCTTATGATAATGATAAAAGAATATATTACACCAGGGTAAACAATAACATTTACCATTGATTTGTTTAAGCTTGGCTACATCCTAGCCTGGAACTAAACATAAAAAAATGTGGAACGCTTCACGATTTTGCGTGTCATCCTTGCGCAGGGGCCATGCTAATCTTCTCTGTATCGTTCCAATTTTAGTATATGTACCGCCGAAGCGAGTACATTTGGTATGGACTCAATATATGTATATATTTCAGAATAAAAGTTTTCAAACCATCATGATATTAAAAAATATATTTATTTTAATTTTCTCTATAAAATCATGAATAAGAAAATTAAAAATTATAATTAGCTAAATTAAATAAACTATAGCACATAATAATGATTTTAAGTACAAAAATACATATTTTTATAAATAAAATTATAGAAATAACATATTTATGTTTATCATGACTTCTTTTGCTTACAACTACGTAGTTGTTAAAGTTTCCAGTAGATAGCGTGCACAAACGACTATATTAGAAAATATTAAATAAATAATAGACGCCATGTTGATTTTTAAACTGTTAAAGGTTAGACAACTTAGAGTAGAATATAGAAAACAAATTTTATAAGCATACATATTCGGTTTTATTTCTTTCAAAAATTGATCATACACTGCATAACCAGTATCGTCCCTCCTACCGTTCGTCTTGTGATTTACGAATAACGAATTGATGTGGAAACTTACATTGTATTTCATCAACACATATCAGGAACGCTCGAAGACATTTACATGTATAGTAGTTTTTCATGATTCTAGATGTAAGATGATTGGTTGTAAAACTTTTATTGATAAAGTGCCACAGTAGCAATATTTAGTGAATAATTTCCTTTAAAAATTATAGTCTGCAATACTTAATACATGATAAAATTATTTTGTAATCAAAATAATTCTTACCAGGACCACAAACTACATTGAAAACAACGAACCTTTATTTACTTATACGAGTACAAAGGGAAAATTTGGTGCCTAATTTGCAGCTTTTTTACCTTTATTATTTCTTTAGTTTTAGGTACTGTTGGAAGCCGGATGTTGGAGAAGGGCATAATGATCGTTGAGTAAAACCATTCAGCACCAGAGGCGCTTATGTAGTTGATTATCAAAATTCACTCCCGAAAAAAAATATGAAAGCAGACTACGCGTCCAATTGCCCAACCCCCGTGTGGTAGACTCTTTACTATTCTAATCAACTTTGCATCCAGACCAACCAATGTCTCCTATATTATCCTACGATATTAATACATGCCCTTGCATCCCGCATGAGTGCGCCCTAGGATTTTCTTATGTCTAATTAGGTTTTACCTGGTCCCAACTAGACATAGTTTTAATATAGTTTTTACGATAGGCGAGTTTGTCATAGCTTATTCAATTGCTGCCGTATGTGGCAAATCCTCAAACAAAGCACACAATGCATGTGACCCTCTCACTGCATGGCTGATTCCAAAATAACTAGATGTATAGACTTCGGCCTGAGATACACCTAGCTCCCTCACTAACCCAGACTTTCCTACAAAATACATTTAATTTTAGTTATGTTAGGAAAAATTTGCAATTAAATAATATTTATTGTATACTGCTATACATAAAACTTGTAAATTAAAGAATTGACACTTTATGTAATTTAATTTACTTTCACCCTATTTCTGAGTGGAGTGTCGATTTAGCCATGAATTATGAACTTGGTCTTCTTCTTGGGTTCGATGATCATTCTGGACTCTCGGTACTTGGCCCTAAAACAGTTCATCATTCCATTCTATTTTTACAAATACATAGGTAGTATATAAAACTACAAATTGCGACTATTCATGCTCAGACTTTCGTCTATGTCTGGAACACAGTACCTACATCAGTAGCACACACCTAAAAATAAAATTCGGGCTTGGGCCCATGACTGCCCTCTCCTTGTAGCCGCACTTGGTCGGGTGTGGGGATGGCTATTTTCACCCCACCCATTCCGACCATGGCAGAATGTGTCTGCCTCCCTATAGAGACGAGCTCGGGGGCCCCGGGCATCCAGGAGTGTAGCCTGATGGAGCGACGCGGGGCACTCTCGGGCATTAGCCGTTCAGGGCTGGAGGTCAGCATCCACCGGGCAGCCAGAGCAGCGCATCAACTAACTAGTGCGCCAGTCATCCCGTAGTACACTCTAACAGCTGCCCGGCTACCTTGCAATGGGATACCACCAGCCATGTCAGAGTAATGATTCTCTTATTATTCCTAAGACATCAAACTGAATTATCGTACTGAGCTCCCATCTAAATAAATAATAGTAGATTCAAAAATAACAAAATTAAAAGAGCAGATAAATTATTGTTTGTTGTTTCGAAAGCACATGAAAGCACTAAGATCCTAAGATCACGTGTGCGTCCGGGAACTCCGGTCGCTGTGGCTTTGCCTGAAGCGCCGCTCAGATCTGTCTTCACCGAATAGAGAGCGAGAATGATTGCACGAGAAGACCGTAAGATCCTCGCTGGTTGAATTATAAGTTAAGATGTAAGCTTCATGATGTGTGTATTAAGTAGTGTCTCAGTTTCGCTAAAGGTCCGTCTACAATTAATATGACCTATTGTCCCCGACGGACTCTGATCCACGTGAACCACTGACATCATGGGTGGTGTGAGCGATGTGTGGGGTCCATATCTCCCTGGTCCGAATGCATTGGTCAAATTTAACTTTTTGTCCCAATATGTGTCCTTTGGTAGCACAGAGGAAGAAACACTTTCGTGATAATTGCTGTTTCCGGTTCCCCTTTCAAAAAGATAAACAGAAAATAACAGACGGTATGGTAGGAAGTTAAAGAAGATAAAGACAAAATATTGACCAGTGCTGTCTATTTGCGATAGGCGCATTTTAAAGGTCGAACACACAAATAAAATTTATAGAACATTATTTTTATTATGTAACGAGTATTAATGTAAGTAAATTCATAAATTCATAGAGGTTTTAAAAGTTGATAGATGCACCAAACTAACATTCCAAAATTTCCATCCATAACTGTGATGTGTTAATTAAATTTTACAATGAGATTAAAATCGAAAATTTTGAGATAGCTCAGATCAAATTTTTTTTTGATATTGTGACATGATTTAAAAGATATTTTAGGTTATGTGTGAAACTCTATTTGGTGGAGAAAAGTGGAAACAATTTTCTTTCCAAAATTTTCTTTCCAACAGGGACGTAACTAGACTATTTTCCACCCCTTGCAATATATTATCTTTGCGCTTCCCTCCCCCCCCCCCCCCCCCAACACCATCAACCTTTTTTTTTTAAGCCAAACCAAATCCTTTACCAACAACACCTCATATCCCCAGGGGCGCAACGACAGGGGGGGGGGGGCAAGGGTATTTTGCCCCCCCTCTGAAACCTTGAAGTGGGGGCAAACGGGGACAAAGAAAGTGTTGTGTAATCAATTTTTAGATGATAAAACTGCTTAAATAGCACCATTTTCCACCTTGAAATACAAATTTTCCCGGGGGAGGACCCCCGGACCCCCGCTTAAATAGGGCGGATAGATGATTCTTTATAAAAAGGTATATTGCCCCCCCCCCCCCTTTGGAAATTTAGTTGTTGCGCCCCTGCATATCACCACCCCACATTTATTTCACTATTCCAAATATTTTTTTATTCTACTTAGATGGCAAATAAATATATTTACTTGCAGTCATTTTATTTTTAATATCTCGCAAGTTGGATGGCACGTAAAAAATACCATTTTTTTTATTAATATTTGATGATATACATTTACATATCCTGCAATACAAATTCTTCAGTTCACCGGACCTCCAATTTTTTTTTTTTTCTCGAGTCCGGCAACCCCAGGAATCGCTCAGACACACATGCGCCGAACCGGGTCCCTTGTGTCTCCAACCCTTTCCGATCTATGAGGTCCCGTCGTCTTAGACCTCTGTGCGTAACCATTCGACGTCAAACAAACATTCAACAAATAACATACCGCAAAATAAAAATATATGTAAGTTTAAACAGAACACTATTGTAACGCATGCATTAAACGCTTGGACGTTGAACCCGTGGATGGAGGTGGGTAGTCCCCCCCCCCCCTTTTTTTTTCCACCTTATTTTTTCCCCCTTTCCAAGGAAATTAAGAGCCAGCTTGCGCTTGCAAAATCGTGACTGCGAAACATGGCTGGTGGAACGTAAACGTCAAAGCCATGATTTACGGAACACTTTATATAGTTTTTATAAGTTGTTATGCTTTTTGGATGCAAGTAGGCCAGAATATGGGCATCCTATCCAGATGTGACTTGTGTTATGTTGATACCCACGCTCAAAAAAAAAAAAATCTCTTAGGGCCACGCCACACCCCACCCTACTCCTGAACTCCTGAGAATCCGACAGATTTGGGACACACATTAGGTACTCTGCCGCTCAACAAGGGCGTCGCCAGAGGGTGGGGAGGGGGGGGGGTGTAAGGGGCAGTGGCGTAGCCAGAATTTGTGTATGGGGGGGTGTTAAGAAGCATGGCCTCCCCCCCCCCCTGTATTAAAGCGAGGGGTCCGGGGGCCCTCCTCCGGGAAAATTTGTATTTTAAGGTGTAAATTAGTGCTATTTTTGCAGTTTTCGGTACTTAAATTTAAATATTGTAATAGTAAAAATTGAAGTAAAAAAGTGATGAATAGGAAATAAATTAAAGATTTGGTGCTAAGGGAAGGGGGGGTTGAACCCCTTACCCCCCCCCCGGGGCTACGCCCCTGGTAGGGGGGGCAGTTGCCCCCCCCCTAGAGCCATAGAGATTTAAAAAAATGTAGCCAAATGCAAAAAAATACATACTTTTCCCACAACTTGTCCCCCCCTCCCCCTAGCCCATCGTCTGGCCATCGGCTGGCGACGCCCTTGCCACTCGAAATGGCGATGCGCGGTGCACGAGGAAGGGTTACGTGGATGTTTGTGCACCGCGGCACGGGACACGGCCGGAGAGGGAATGGCGTGTAAGGGGAGGGGCGGTGTAACGGGGCCGGCCAGGGAAAGTGTCTGCGGGGAGGTTGCCGTGCGGGCCGGCGCGGCGGGGAAGCACCGGAGGGCTCAGTCCGGCGCCGACTGCCGTCGAGAGAGTGCGCGTGCGCGCGGTGTCTGGCGTGACGTCACCTCCCCTCGCGCCCCTCGCTAGCCGCGGTGACCCACCCCCGGGGGGCATGGTGTCGGCGTGACCGCGGGCAAGACCTCGCGCCGACAGGTGAGTTCCACCAGCAGCCATCACACCCACCTTACAGTCACGTGCTGCATTATAATCAGGGGTGCCCTCGAGGGGGGGGGGGGGGGGGAACGACGCAGACTGCGTCATTAAAATTTAAGGGGGTTGGGGGTGGTTAAAAGACGAGAAAAATGTATATATTATTTACATAATTATAGCTTCTAATGTGAAAATACGTTTCTGGTGCTTTGATAATTGAAAGGGATCCTGTAAATCAAATTGGCAACCCCGCACTTTCCTCAACAAAAGCAGTTTGGCATCTGTCGGTTAAGGATGGAAATATTACCTGATATATGACCAAAATTATTATTAGAAAATCATTTTTAATTAATGCAAAATGTGATGAAATATAATTCTAAAAAAGTATAATATTATAAAATAATTGAGTAAATCATTGAAAAAATGGAATAAAAAATTTCGGGGTGGGGGGGGGGGGGTGCACCTCTGTTATAATTGCATGGCTTCTGGGTTGTAGCCGTGTCCTCGGCAAATAATTCACATCAACGTTTCGGTCGACATTGCAGTCGCCGTCATCGGTAGTAGGTAACTTGCTCCCTGATGATGGCGACTGGATTTGTCGACCGAAACGCTGGTGGATTATTTGCCAAGGACGCGGCTACAACCCAGAAGCTAAGCTACTTCAGACAATGGCCGTGAAAGCCTGCGAACATTATTATAATGGCATTTTTATTTATTACCTACAATCTTTTTTTTATAATGTTAAATGTTATTTTACAGGGTATGATTATGGTTTCGATTTTATGAGACCGAACTAAGTTTTATTTTATAAAATTCTTTTTTTTTTACTTTAAAATAACCACAGCGAGTATGTATGTTTATTTCTCACACTGAGATAAAAATAAACAAGGCTGGGCCCGGGAATTTGACCCAGGGGTCCACCCAGCCCCACCCTTGTGGGGGCCATGGGGAACAAATGTGCAGCGCAGCACAGAAGGGTTTTCAAGCGCTTCCATTGGACAGCAGCGTCTGTGGTGACAATAATAAATAATTACGAAAAAAAAATAAAATAAACATCTACACGAAAACATCTGCATCACTACAAAATAGTGTTCGCAGTAATACTGTGTTAAAAAAAAATAATATGCTTGAATGAAAACATCATTTAATATATAGAATTTTGCTCCAATTATCATAAAAAATATTAATTATTATCTCAAAAACAACGTATTTCATATATGAAAAAACAACAACATAGCCATGAGTTGCAAAAGTTACAATATCTTGCTTGTAGTGTTACAAACTATTTCTTGGCCACTGGTTTCCAAAGGACTCTTTTGTAAATGTGCAGCAAATATATATATTTTTTTCTATGTGTAGTAAAAATTAAAAACTGTAACCAAACCTCACAAACTATTGTTAAAAATATACATAAGTTATGATTTCTTCTTTTGTTATTGTTTATTTTTGTATGGCATCGTGGATTATCCTCTTCTCTGAAATAGGTTGAAATTTCCACAAACACAACCCCCCCAAACTCTCCCGTGTCAATTCTTTCTTTTTTTAGGCTGGATTTGTTTGTGAGGTTTAATTATAAATGTATTTCTTTTGACTACAGGTCCTTGCTCCTCCCATTTATTTTCATTTTTTCTTCAAATTTCGTTATATAATTTAAAAATTCCGAGTCACTTATTTACATTTCCGGCATCACAAGGCATAAATATTATGTTCGCAAGCTTTTGAACATTTTCACAGCCTGCTATTTATCAGCAGTTTACAACTTGGGGGACGAGGAAAAATGACTACGAAGGTAACCAACCACAACTGTGATAATTATCACAAACCACCTGTTGCCATATTTGAAAGGCCGGATGTCTGCCGGGTTTAAAACCGCATAACTGAGAAATACATAAACCTAACATTGACAAACATGCTTTTCAGAAGTATTTTTTTCTTAAATTAGAAAAAAACAACATTAAATATAAATTTCCTCTAATTAGATGCATAATATTTCTCAAAAGTATTTTATCCTCATTTTTGACGAATTATACCGAAAACGCTGATACAACGAACTTTATTTACAAACAGAAACCTAAACAACAATTTACATTTTTCTAACTTCAAAAATGGCAAACTTTTATACAAATTTTATCCCCTATTTAACACTCTTTAGATGATTAATTTAAAAAAAATCCTTTCTTAGTGCTTACTTACGTTATATAAGGAACTCATGCAAAATGTAATGCTTGTAGATCCGCCGGTTTAAGTTGTGCGTTGTCAGTCATTGTTAACAATTTTATTAAGTAGATTAGCTAGTGCATAGAAGGCTTCACACGAAACCTGTGCCAGGTTCTTTTTACAATCGAATTTTTCTACATTAATTTTAGCCAATGAATTTTCGCCAAGTTTTTTGGGAACTGTTGCGCGACATCTGACAGCGACACGTGTATGGTATGTTAACCCTAGGATACATTCGCAATAGCCAATAGCACATAAATAGCTCAGTTGCACACGCACAGCACAGCAGCTCGAAACGTTCCAACACATTGTTTCCTCATTTACTTCTGACGAAATTTTCATTTTCCAATGTTTGAATTTGGTCAGTTAACATCTACAGGATCAGTTGTTCACCTAAATCGAAGCAGCTGATTTCACAGTTTTGATTTTAACGTTTAGGAATAATAAAACTACAAAGAACTTCCCCGGAAAAAAAAGGGGGGGGGGGGTTTAAAAATCGGTTTACGGACGATAATTTTACGTGATAACGTCATAAGAAAACATTGATGAAAAATTTCATACAAACCACATTAACTTTTCACTTCACTTTATAAACAGTTCAAAACAGTTCACGTGTAGGTTGTGTGCTGCCGCTGTCTCTCTTCTACTCGGACGCATCGGCCGATGGAGTGGAAGAGAGATAGATGCGTCGCAAGCCTATCGTTCCTCTCTATCGCTTGTTCCGCGCTCTCGCTTGCACGCTCGGCTCAGGCGGAACGTAACAATGATTCATGCTTTTTCGTGCGTGCCGCCAGCGTTCATCGATTTATAAGACTTTATATCACGTCAAAAACAAACGCATTTTCGAATTAGTTTCACTCTTCATCTTTGAAATGCACCCATCAAAGAAACGTCAGTTGTTGCTTCGCTGACGTAGTGCACGCTGATTGGTCGCAAACAGAAATCGGCGCACATCACATACTCGATACGTCCAATAAAAATTTCAAACTACATCAGTAGCTTGTAATGACACCACCAAAGGCGGCGGACTTGTGGGTCAGCCACTTCGCATTACTTCGCTTTCGGTGGGTTCCACAATTAAAATGTAAAACTCGATCGACGAGTGTTCGCGTCGCTGGAATAACCTGTTCCGAACTCGCTCGATGTTGGCCAAGGAGACCTTACGCTTGCTTGTTGTTCACTATCACTTCTTGTGTTGACCCCAGGCCGGTTATACCTAATGCTGGAGAAATGAGGTTGGGACGGAAAGAAAAAATAAAATACGTTGCTTGACGTCACATACCGGAAGCCAATGTTGAGCTACAACTTTTGTTTGGTATATCCGGACGCAATTATTCCGTTGACTTACGGCGATAGATCATGATACCTACTCTCACGAGAGCTGAAGTAGTCTACAAACCTCTCAAGTTTACAAAGGACATTAATGCAGAAAATAAGCATGTATGTTTCTTCTGGAAAAAGTCATTGGTGCTAACAAATTACGAAAATATAATGAGAACAACTCAAATAAGCAAATAAATATTTATTCTGATCTTAAGTTTTGTGTAACTGCCACTTATTTCGCAGCTGGTCAGAAATCTCTAGGCGTAATAAGCATGACAAACACAATTTGAAAAGCATGTTTCGATACTGAACCTCCATTGTTGTCCGTAAAATGCTAGTGTTCCTAAAATGACTTGTTACTCAATTATCCCTTTTTTTAATGCGCGCCAAGTCTTCGTAATTACAATCTCTTGGGCGACTTTTTTCTTTACACCCATGATATTACACTAAAGAGAATATATGTTTAAGATATCTGTGGCAGAATAACGAATGGAAGGCAGGTATCGAGTTGAAAATTTTTGAAAATAGCCTTTGAAAAAAAAAAAAAAGCAACGGCGAAAATACGAAGGAAAAAAGAGTCAACGTAGCGTGTGAGACCGTCAGAAGAGTTGGCCATCGCAGTAATTGTCGACAGGGAAGTTACCCGCGCTACAGTTCCTGTGCATTGCACTTTTCGTTACGATGACATCATCATCGAGTACCTGGATCCTGTTCGTTGCATTCTTTGTTAATATGGCACCACCAGCATCTTCTGGAGGAAGCCATATTGTTTTTATTTAGTGGAGACCGCCATCTTGATTTCATCTGATGGATGTCGCCATCTTTGTTTCCGGTGTTGTTCAGAGCAAAGACACGTTTCCTGATGTGACCGCAGCGATGGTCCTAATGGCGCGATAATGGGGCCTGTCCTTTCCAGGCTGGCAACAGGACACGCGCTGCGAGGCTCTTAATATGAAGTTAATACACAGCGCCATTACCAACCTCGAAATAAAAGCACCATCCTTAATGATTCAAAGGTGTGCTTTGCATTCCAGAGACGATACTTATTTTTGGATGGCCTAACTAGTAATCGTTATTTTGCATCTTTAAATATTTAGTGGTCGTAAAACCTATTATAGTTTAATTTTACTGCGTTGTGCAAAACTAACCCCGCGATCTAATAATGTGGTATTACCGATGGCACATAACAGAGACTCACGGAGCCGATATTGTAGGCCCAGGTAAAATCCATTACGATAGGGTAATCAGTGGGTTGATATATTTTAACGTTTGGCAACAGTGGACCTCCCAAGAAGGATCTGCAACAACTCTAAAGGCTGGAAATTAACAATTTTTTTTTCTCCATCGGTAACAGACGAATACCTATGAGACTCCAAGTGGGTTAGACTGTTTTTATTTCTTTCATTCAGTCAGTGTGTCGCACGTGGGGTTGTATGTATTAGTAGCTAACGCCCGGCATGCGTTGCTATGCCTCTTTCAATTTTCTATTTTGTAATTTTTTTGAAGTTGTTTTAGCTAAACAAAGTAATTCACTCTATCGCTGTATCTCTCTCTTCTCTCTATATATGCCCCTCTTTAATTATCTCACTATATTTCTCTCCATGTATAAAAATCTCTAAATCTCTATCTATATATCTATTCATATTATCACTCTCACTATATGTAGCTATGTTTCTATATATACACACTTGTCACAGGTGTGCCATAGGTATATAAAAACACGCGTGTATTCGAAAGCAACGTTGTTTCAAAATTTCAAAGCAATCGGTGAAGAACTTTTCGTGATTTAAAATTTTGAACGAACGAACATCGACATACATTGATATATCGATCAAAGATCGAGTAATCAGACGATATCGCCAGCGAGACGAACACCGCGGTGCAATAAAAAAAACCTAAAGCAGGGGCGGCTCCAGGGCAAGGCAAGCCGGGCCCCGCGCGGGGGGGTTTGAATTAATTTTTTTTTTGTTTTGACATTGATGGGGAAAGGGAAATATTTAAAAAAAAATATTTTGTAACCTAATGTGCTGTTCAATATCTATTTCAGTTCATAATTTCGTATTAGAAAAAACTAACTTCAAAGGTTTTATTGCCACGTATAAATAACGCGATTCTACCGGAAATTTGATCTTAAGCATTTATAAAACTGACCTGAGGATAATTTATCGGGAAATAATATCAAAATATCCTAAAATAAATTAATAAAACCATTGTCGAATTTAAGTTACCGTTAAAATTGTCATTTGAAAGAGTACATTATTATTATTATTATTTTTTATTTTTTTTTTTTTAAATATTCTCGGGCAGGGAATCCATTAAAGCCCAGGGTCTCACAAAGTGGTAGGGTCACTGCTGCCGAAAAGGGACAGCGAGAAAATGACAACTTGAAGCGGGCAGTACTTTGGCGTTGTTTTTGAGGATTTGTGTCGACTCAGTAAATTTTTAGCTGCACAATAACGAGAAATGTTAGGGAGATGAACTAGAAACCGGCCGTGCAGCATCAAAAAAAAAATACTGGTGAATAACTTGTGTTTCATAGAATCAGAAATTTCTGAGATCTTTGAAATTATCAAGCTGGAGTTCAACATAGTTTAGACATACGGGTTGGTGTAACAACTGCTTCAAATAATAATTGCATTAATGGTAGGTACACACGCACTTTTAATTTTAAATACTTTTTTTTTTCTTCCGAATTTCATGCAAACCTTGGTCTGCGAACCACATTACTGTTCAAATGAAAGTATTTACATAAAACGGTTCCCATGGATTAGAAGGCGTGTGTTTAAATTCATTCCCACGAACACATTTTTTTTTGTTAAAGTTGTTTCAAAAATACATGAAAATTGCATTAGTTGGACATCGGTCAACCATCGTATGGAAGTGGAAGTTAATCATGCTAATCAAAATAAGTGCAAATCAAATCCTCAGACTTGCTGTCGATTTTTTTAAAATATCAATTTAAAAAACTGTTTTTCTTCGTTAAAGGCATTCTCCTGTTACAGAACGAGTAATTAAATAATGTGCGTTCTTAACGGGAAAATGTTTCAGCATACCACTAGGGAAAATTATTAGAGAGAGAAATAATATGTGAACACGTTATGAAGAGTCAAAGCAATTACTTAATAGAAAGTCATTTCAGTTAACTCGTCGTGGTTTCTTTGATATTAGCTGCTGCTTCTTAATTCCGTACTTTTTTTTTGGCAGTTTAACTTGCTTTACTCTGTACACATTTGCATATTTTATTTGTTAGTCTTGATTTTTAAATACGCTAGATTGCTTCTCAAATGAGCTGCCAAAAGTAAGCATGTTTAAGTGACAAACTTAACTGCACTGAAAGTGTCAGTGCTAAGAAGACTGCAGGTAACCGCTCTACCTTCTGGCTCTGGGGTAGAGCGCCTGCCTTGTGACTTGTAGGACCCGGGTTCGCGCCCCGGCTCCTCCAAGGCGGATTGTCTCAGGCAGATGGCAGCCTTTGTCTGATAGGAATACAATCCCTTGCAACAAGTCAGGCTACCAAAGAGACGGTGGGTGGAAACAAAAAACCTTCCAGGGTGGCTTCCAAATGGGGAGCCCGTTTCTTTTCTAGGGCTCCCCATGCGGAGGTCATCCGGGAATTTCTCCGGGGTCGCGGAATTTTGCAAAATAAAATTTTGCTTTTATTCGTAAAAAAACATATTGTATTTGCATTTGTTCATAACACGTTTAAAAACACAAGCAGCAATATCGTATGTCCATGAAGGGAACTTCTTAACACCCCCTCCCCCCTTTTCCCATTTGGGGTTATCGGCCCTGGACTTCCCCTCCAAAGGACTTTGCCCTCCCATATTGGGTTACGACGAAATAAATTGAAAATATTTATTTTCCACATATTTTGGTAACGGGTCACTAACGTCATAACTTGCAATTTATTGTACAACAGAAACAAACAACTTTCTTCCCATGAAATTTTTTGGTAATTCATATTTAACATATGAACATGTCAATAGTTATATTTAAAACTGTGTGAGAGTCAAACAGGTGAAAACGTGACGCATTAAATAAAATATGGGTGCGATGCTATACTTACTTGGCGTTAAAAAAAAACTAATTAAAATTAATCTAGAAAAATTAAAATTAAAAATATAAATCAATACATACAGGAACATAACCTCACTTATATAAACACACCTGTAAAAGTTTATAAACACAATTTATATCACTAATATATACAATAAATATTTTAATTATATTCCAAATATAGTATCTTGACATTTCTGAGTATAGTAGCGTTCGGGCGAAGTCGTTATTTTGGCACAAAAAAAAACTGGTCAATGCGTTCTACACAGTGAAATATATTCTTTGCCTATTTTTACATGCTTTATATTAGCTTCACCTGTATGTTTGTCTGTCCGTCTGTAACTCTGTCTGTCCGTCTGTAACTCTTTCGACTAAGAGTGAGTGACTCATCACAGTAAAATGTCCCACCCATTTCATTACATTCGTTAGCCGAGCGGTCTAAGGCGCGCGACTTCTGTGACGACAGCTCACGGATTCAAAGATCGTGGGTTCTACTCCCGGCCACGCCGAAAAAAAAATGTTGTTTTTTCCCCGGTAAATTCTAATATTATATCCATACATCTAACTGCAAATGATTCGTAGAGACTTTACCATTTCTTTGTGACGTTGCAACTCCAAATAGTTATCTCAGATGGTAATAGGTAGTGTCGGTAACTCATTTCCCTATGATAATTATACATAAATATAGTTTAAAAAACTAAAAAAACATGCTTTTAAAGAATATCAAACTAAAAAGTTAAAAATAAATATAGTTTAAAAAACTAAAAAACATGCTTTTAAAGAATATCAAACTAAAAAGTTAAAAATAAATATAGTTTAAAAAACTAAAGAAACATGCTTTTAAAGATTATCAAACTAAAAAGTAAAAAATAATTTTAAAATTAAATTTATGACAATAGTATATAAGCAATACTAGTATAAATGAGAAAAAAGCATGGGGCGCTTAATATTCAAAAAATATGGCACAAAGCGCCTCAAGCTTTTTTCTCATTTATACTAGTATTGCTTATATACTATTGTCATAAATTTAATTTTAAAATTATTTTTTACTTTTTAGTTTGATAATCTTTAAAAGCATGTTTCTTTAGTTTTTTAAACTATATTTATTTTTAACTTTTTAGTTTGATATTCTTTAAAAGCATGTTTTTTAGTTTTTTAAACTATATTTATTCAGACGTAGCCTACGGCCAAGTGAACAACAGTGGGATGTCTTTCATGAATGGCGAATTGAAAAATGCGCCAAATTGCTTCGTTACTGCTAACATATCGGCCAATTTGATATTGAATGATTTCATCGTTGTAATTCTCTGCACCAACTCCAATCACAGCCATGTCACTTCCTTTGGTCACATACTTAAATAAGTATTTGACGGATATTACGGAATGGCAAAATTCGACGTTGATGTTCGTTTTGAATGTCTTTGAGAGGAATGGCGAATACCGAAAAACTTCGATGTCTTTTTGATTCACTTTTAAAATTGTTGGTCTTCTATTGTCCGCAGTTGATTGATGACGACGTAGTGCATAACCGTCATTTCCTGTATTTTTTTTTCTGCTACTAACGCTTCGAACATTTTCCGTCGACCATACACGGAGCATTATTATTTACTCCACGGGGGCCATGAACAACCATAGTCGCTGGTGCCACGCACAAAGGGATATTTTACTGCGTAACATTTAAACTGCGGTGATGCAAACGACAAGTAAATGTTTGAGTTGGTGGTGCGAATGTTCTGTTTGTTTTGAAAGTTATGTTTGCGCGGTAGTCCTTGTGTTCGCGCGGCGCCAGGCGTCCGTCTTGTTGACCTTCTGCCTCGCGCGAATGTCCAGAGAGCGCTGGGGTCTCCTCTTAAGGTCCTCACACACTGTCAAATATTTGACTCCTCTTCTGGTCCTGGCACACTGTCAAATATTTGTCTCCTCTTCTGGTCCTGGCACACTGTCAAATATTTGTCTCCAATATATTCTACAATAGGTACCCCGCGGCCTTGGATTCCGTCTGAAATTTTATTTTATAGACCATTTCACTATTGTTAGAGACCCGGAAATTTCGTGGATTCTTCTGGCCTCAGGATAGAATTCAAAGTTATACTTATAGGTGTGCTCGACTCATGTTTACTTTCCCATTGGTTGATTTCTTAGCGAGAACATTTTAATCCTTGTTATTTGGCACTACCTGATTCGCTTGCTTCTCTCCTAGCTGGGAATCGTTGGCTAACGGTCGTAGAGGGGCGTGTCCAAACAACTGCTGGCCAATCATGAGCGCAGTGCGAGAGTGTGAAGGTTTGCATTCTAGCTTGCGACTAAATGAATGCGCGAAAATTCCGTCTCTCTAACCATTGTGAATTATGACGTCACATCCGTCATCTTAAAAATCTGTAATTATTAACTTAGAAAACTAGGAAAAAAATTAAAATTAAAAAACAATGATTGAATAAAATTTTAATTAAAACACGATGACATCATCGAGTGCCCCACTCCTGTGTGTTGCAATTTTTTTTAGTTACTATGACATCATCAAGTACCCCACTACAGTGCGTTGCACTTTTCGTTACGATGACATCATCGAGTACCCGAATACCCGTTCGTTGCACTTTTTGTTATGTTGGCACTACCAGCATCTGCTAGAGGAAGCCATATTGTTTTTATCTAGTGGAGACCGCCATCTTGATTTCATCTTTGTTTCTGGTGTTGGTTCCTAAAGTACGTCAGTATCGTTCTTCTTCGTGCATGTAAGGCCGAGTTTCTTATTTCCTACCAGTGTTGTTATGAACCTTATGAACAAACAAAAAATCTATAAATATATTTTTAAAAATAATTCCACAAAATCCTCAACCATTTTGTGATGGCAGTTGTGATTGCCATTTTTTTTTTTTTTTTTCGTAAAGACATAATCACATATGTGTAGACTCAGATATACGTGTCCGCATTTGTGGAAGCGGCAGACGGATGGTGAGACGTAAACATGACTTGATGTAAGCTTTTGTGCTGTCATCATTTGTGGTTTTTTTTTGTTCTGTTAGTCCATTTTTCTTTGTTTGTTTATCATATTCCTGTTGTGGAGCATTGTGTGGTGTTTATATGCTGACAGCAGCAATTTTTTGCTTAATTTGTGTTTTTATCATTTGTGTTTTTTGTAGTTTTCTTTTACAGACATACATACATGTGCATAGCAATGGCGTATGTACAAAATCTTACATCAAGTCATGCACTCCCATTGCACAAATCTTTCAAAGATAATATGAGACGTAAACATCTTTCGGGTCTTTTTTTTTTACGTCCGCGCGTGATTGTTGATCGGGAATTCCACGCCCGCAGTGCATTGCGTAACGGGGAAACAAGCGACGGACTTCCGCGCTGCCGCCGCGGCGGTCAGGTGGCGCCCCGAGAAAGTGGCGCCTGGCCTGCGTGGAGTGGATCTGTGGTGAGTCAGCCTTTTCCGTCATGCCGGTGCAGGGTGGGGGGGGGGGGGGGGGGGGGAGACCATTACTTAGAGACCTGAAAAATTCGCGGGATCATTTCGCGATAGGATAGGATCCAAATACATTTGCCTTTCTCGCTGCTTCAGTGATTGGGCCACAGTTTATCTGAAGGACTCTGGACCAATGAAAAACGTTCGGCAGAAGAAGTATCGAATCACAAGTTTCCCAGTTAACACGTGTCACGAGTTAGCAGCCAATCAGCAGGTGTAATCTATCTGCACAAGTACATAGAGGATCATGGAGTCTATCATAGAGGTCATTGAAAACGCGAATTTTTCCGGTCCCTACCAATACTTAACCCTCCCCAGAAACAGACCCGATCAAGGGCTGTAGCCAGGATTTTGTGAAGGGTCCAGTATGAGTAAGTTCCCTTCATTACTTTATTTAAAAAAAAATTGTTTGGTACCCTAAAATCTCAGGGAATAGTAAAAAAAAAACTTTTATTACTCCGTTTACAGAAAACTACATTTAATTTTTTTTTGTTTGTATATAATTGTTTTTAATTGTTTGATTATTTCGTTAAAAATGATCATAAACAAATGTATATTAATGTTATTTAATACATGAAACACACAGTCAAGTTTGTATGAAAGACTTACTTTATAGTCACGTGTGTGCGAACCGGCATTGAATATAGCAATAATTCCTGATGTTTCTGTGTGCGAGGCATGTCGGCTACGTTATTGTAACTTACCAAGGATTATAATAATCCTTCCAGAATAATCTCTCTAATATTATATAGCTAATTTGCTGTAATGTTTCTTATTCAGTCCTTTTTTTTAATCCTGGAGGGGAAGTGGCCAGAAACCAATGACCTTGTCCCTGTCAATGTCTCTGACCCGGTGATCAGGGTCGTGTATTTTCCGAGAACCACGAGCTGATTGTGAACCCAGATTTTGCGATACAAGGAACGGCATAGATCGAAGGTCGTGGAGATAATATCCCCAAGAAAAAAAAGAGCTGCGTGGTTACAAACACATGTTTCGTTAAAAATCCGACCATTGATGGCCGTTCCGGAGGTATGTATCGTATGTAGCATTCGAGCGTGAACACACATTTTGGACGGTATTTACCGCACCGGTGTTACGTTATATGGCTCGTGGTGGTGTGAAACTAATAAGAACTTAGCGATGTACTTTTAACTATAATAAGTATTAAGTAATGTGAAAATTTAGTGGCACGATTGTATTTTTATCATAGCCGCAACTGTTAAGGAGCCTAACCTATTTACAGTGAAGTTTAACGTAAACAGTATTTGAGGTTAGGAACTCTTTTACGGTAGTATTTTTATCCATGGTTTTTAATGTTTGCCAAGCCAGCCAGATATTGAAATACTGACACAAATTGATTTCATTCCAGCTTTAAATTAAATAGTTATCAAACAAATCACCGATAGTTTAAATGTCAAAATAAAAATAAAAACTTTTAAAGAAAAACTTATTAAGTGAAACATATTTTTATTTTTATTTTTCCATGATCAAAATAGTTTATTTTTACGCACACGTTAATTATAAGTATATAATTATATATAAGTGTTTGCGTGTCTTTTGATGTATCTGATTTATACCTTGGCTGACAAGTTTTTTCGAATCATAATGAAACTGCTGGTTCATAATCAACAAATACGGTACCTACGTGTTTTCGGTGGAGCGTGGAAGCCACAGAAATCTCCCAGAGTGTTCGTAAACAGAACACTGCAGCACCGTCTCATGAGCGCTAGATTTCCAAATAACTTAATCTAGCACACGGTTTACCTGTACTTGTTTAGTAAGAAACCATGCAAAGAAATGTTACACCAAAAATGTTCGTGAAGTTACATGACAGAAATGTGCATTCGTTCGTGAGGTAGGATGTTCTTAAATGTTCGTGATTTTATTTTCTAGCCTAACCATGGCATAGCCAGGTTTCGTGCAAGAGGGGAACCCGAAGTTAGTTAAATATACTTCGGCTAAACCTGATTTTGGGGATTGCAGCGGGGAGGCGGGATGTTCTACCCCGGAAATGTTTTCAAAAGATGATGCTTGAAAACCTTTTTCTTCTTTGCTTCTTCGAAAACTAATATTCTTAGATAAAAAAAAAGTATCACTTGCGAAAGGTAGATATTTATACTGTTTGCCACTGCTTATGGTTTTTTAAAATCTCAATACCTATTGTACGGCAACTGGTTCCCAAAGAAATGTTTTGTTAAAGTAAAGAAAACAAATTTTTCTGTGTATTGAGCTGTCGCCAAGAACAGGCAGTTGTACGGTTAGGGAAATCATCCAGTCAATCATCACGAAACCCTCACCATAACTACAACGCACTGATGAATCGAGCTGGACTCAACAATGATGGGTCGCGTCCGTCCGTTTCCCATCTGTCCGTGAATCAAGCGATTTCAAGTCAGTCATAAGGCCTGAAATTCCGTCCGTCCATAAAAAAAGCTTCTACTTTCGACGGGTGGACGGTTGAAATTATAACCTCCAAAATGTTAGCGCGGTATTGAAAGGTTGTAATTTTTTTTTAATCATTTTCCAAGCTGCTTCAATCAAATGTTTTTTTTTTTTTTTTTTTTTTTTTGTTTCGTACACGTGGAAACACATTTTTAAAGTTTGATGTTTGATACAAAAATTGACCGAGACGTAGAAGTGTAATTAATCACGCACGGCAAAACTGAAAAATGTATTACAAATGTCAGAGCAAAAAAAAAGTTGAGTTTATTGATTTATGAGCGTATAACTTTCGTGATCGTCAATATAATGGAATTATACAAGCGACATTTTATATTTACCACTATTTAAGCCTTCTGGTCGGTTGGCAGCGACAAAATGGAAAAGTATCTGTCAGATGTAAGGATCGCTGTGAATCGCTGGACTTGACGGATGAACGTTTTCGACGGACCATAGGGACTCCAAATTTAGGAGTTTGAGTGAGCTTTAATAATGACATACAGTAGCGGCCCTAGACTTTGCGAGGTCCCTGGGCTGTTTACTTTTTTTGAAGGCCCTCCTCTGAAAAATTTGAAAAATTTACCCTTTAAACATTTTCAACCCAACCTGTAACATAAATTTCGACGATGGTTTTGCTAATTTGTATTAGGACTAGGGCGTCCACTGAAGAATTATGAATATAACAAACACTTTAATTTAATATACACGAAATATTTACTAAAAAGTTCAATTTATTTTAGTATTGTGCAAATGAAAATTATTTTTGATATATATCAAAACTATTAAATATTAAAAGAAATGTAATTTTTGATAAATATTGCTTTTATATTGTATATAGTAGTAAATGATAAAAATATATTTGACAAAAATGAAGAACCTCTTGAAAAACTACATTGCGTGTTAATTTATTGTCTCTAGTCATTCAGTAATATTCCTTGCTGTGGATTCGTTTCAATATACACCGCTCGGCCAAAACGAGGTAAAAACAAAGCAACGGCTCGCTACTTTTATCAAAGAAAAATGCTGAAACTATCGGCCTCGTCAAAATATTTTGACGATATGCTCCCCCCTCCCTCCGTGCAAGCCAAGAAGTCTCGCTCGGAAACTCAGTAATATCTTTGAATATATATACTGTATAGAAGTCGCGAGTGGATAGGATTTACTCTACGTTTTTCAGAAGCTTATGATGAGCAGCTTGGGAACTTCACCGCTGCAGTGCGCTGCCGTAACGCCCTGTATCGTCTTAGTTGTTATTTACACGTTAGAGCGCAGCGCTGTCGCCCGCTGTCATTCCCCGCTCCCCTCATTTATCATTCACTGCAGCTCAACGTCGTTCAACAGGAGGGGGAAGGGGTGTTTGAAGAGTTCGACACTTGTCCGCTAGGGACCACCACAAGTCGATGCCCTAGAGATGGTGGCGATTGCGGCGGTGAATTAACCAACTACCTCAAAACCGTATTAGAAATTTTTACCTGGGCTGGCGACTTCTATACAGTATATATATTCAAAGGTAATATTCAAACAATGTCAAAATTTATAACATCATTCAAAATATTATCTTTGAACCACGGTCTTGGCAGCAATGCTAGGAGGAACAGTTTCGCAAAGAGCAATAAAAATGTTAAACCGTAAGCGCGTGTAAACAGAATTCATGCAGCGTTACAGAGTCAGCCAGTTATTAAGTGGTGTATTTATATTATTTATATTTTGGTGTTATTTTCTGATAAATTAACCCTGGGTCAGTTTTATAAGTGCATAAGATCGTATTTCCAGTTTAATCACATCGTTACATGTGGCAATGAATTCTTTAAAAGGGGTTTTCTAGTACGAAATCATGAATTGAAATAGCTATTGACCAACGCCGCAAGTTGCAAAGCACTTAAAGTTTAAATTTCCTTTTCCCGTTAAAATGTCCACAATTTTGGCATAACACCAGACAAGTAATAAATTAAAAGCAGAGGGCGGGATCTTGGGCGTTTGCCGGGGTGAGAACTGCCTCTCAGGTCACGGCGGAGAGAAGACGGTACGGTTGGCAGCACTGGGTGACGACGAGGAGAAAGGGAGGGGAGGAATAGGAAGCCGAGCGGCCTTCCTGCGGGCCACGAGCGTTGGAAACATTGACAGTGAGGAACTACGACTTTCCTCGAGAGCGCCATGGCCGTTGGGGGGAGAGGGGTAGAGAGAGAGAGAGAGAGAGAGAGAGAGAGAGAGAGTTTACGTAACGGCCGCGGGGCAAAACAACAAGCAACATTTTCGCATACCAGCCCGGTGCAAGCTCTCCCTTTCCCCCCCCCCCCTGCAATGGGCGTACACAAACATCTATCCCCTCCCCATCCCTATCCTCATCACTTCCTTTTCTCCGAAACACTCTTCCTCACAACCTTCCCGCTTCCTTGACCAACATCTGACGCCTTCTGAACCACTCAAGAGGCGGGGGGGGGGGGGGGGGGAGGAGATAGAGAGAGAGATCTTCCATTGCCCCACGCCCACTACTCCCCTCCCCCCCCCCACTCCCCAACCCCATCAACTTAACGTCGGACCGTCCGACACGAGAGGAAACTGGGCAGAACTACTTTCTTTTCATTTCCCCCTCCTTCCAAACAGCCCTCGGACTTCCAAGCGAATCTCTCCCCCCCCCTCCCCATTTTCATCCTCATTCTTCAGCAACATCCTTTGTTCCACCCGACAATGGTTGGGGGGAGGAGGGGGGTAAGTACATTTCGGCCCGCGGTGGTCCATTCCTTTCGCCCGTTCCGGAGAAAGGCGAATCATTTGGGAAATAAGGGGGTGGTGGGGAGGGGTGGGGGGAATTAGCGATCGGGGGGAGGGGGGCAATGCGGGCGAAGGAAAGGACATTTCTCTCTCTCTCTATCTCTCTCTAACGCATATTTCGCTGGCGCGTCCACTGACGTCACTCAGGGATTATGACAGAAGACTCTCTACTGGTTCCTCTGAAAGAAGGAAGGTACGGGAGCTAACAATAATTCTACGACTTTGTACTTAGTGATTTTTCCGACAAGGCTCCGGGCATCACGACAAGAAGATCAAGTTCATGTGAATATGTGAGTCAATGCGGTTAGTTAAATGGCTGTATAGGCTAGCATCAAGAGTGAATTCCCGCTTATCAGTCTGCATCACTTCCTTATTTCTGGAAAAAAGTGTGCAAAACAACTGCTTCGAACCGACTCGAGATTAAACAGATTTTAGTCAGATTTCACAAACGCGCAGTTTTTTTTTTTTTTTTTGCAAATTCACATATTTTTTTTTAGAACATTTTACATCTCCAATAATTTGGTTGTCGTGTCGACTTAAATCTTACAAACCGAATAATCTACGTACGCACTGGAAAACCACAACCAAATACATATCTGGCATAAACACTCCCGATGTCGTGTTCACGATCCAGAATTCGAATTCCTGCGGTTTCCGTTCGTATTTTGGTTTTTTGCAGAAATTAGTTTAGTTCACCGGTTCTTTCACATTTTTTTTTTTTTTCGTGAGAAAAAAACATAAGGAACAATTTTTTTTTTTCAAATATACTAGTTTGACAACATTTATTGCCAGCTTGGACATTAATTTTGCTGATGTAGCTATTTTAGAGTTTTTTTAAGCGTATTTCAGCTCAAAAATTGTGAGGATTCTCCTGATGAAGAAGACAACCCAGTTGTCTTTAAAAACCAGACGACGGAGCATTAGCGGGTTAATACTGCTTGCGGTTACTTCCAAAACTTTTCCGTCGTGCCAATTTATATATATATATATATATATATATATATATATATATATATATATATATATAAAAGGTTCAACCAATCCAGCTCGTTTATATGACGGACGCGAAAGTGTCTTATCCGGAGAATCCGTCACGAGCTGGCGAGTTACCAACGCCCCAAGGTCGGCGCGCGAGAACAATACCAACTTAACAGGCATTGCCAAGTCGTGAAGTGCGGGCTCGTAGCTGTCTTGTTTCGAAACGTCGCGATGCTGCGGGGAATTTGCAATGGCCGGCTTTTGCGTAAACCGCTGTTTGATGTTCCACCAGCGTTGCGACTTGCTGGAGGCACACAACAAACGAGACTCTTGCTAGAGAACCTGAAGGTCCGTTAACACTTCTTAACTGCTCACTAGTCGGCCCTCAACGAATTCTCAAAATGCTTCCTGTGAACAGACCCCGCTCGGGATAACCTCGAGCAGTTTTCAAACCGCGTTGTTTTTCCCTGTGTGTGTGTCTGTTAAAGAATTCGAAGTGTCTCAGGCGTAACACACCGTTCTGATTTGTACCCATATATAATTAAATAAATAAAATGAAGTAAAAAAAAACATCAAAAAGCATCAAAAGAACCCATTTATAACGAAATAAGTGTACTTTAATAGAAACTAATTGCAATGATTAAATGCATGAATTGTAACGAAATAAATCAAAGGAAAGGTCTGAAATGTGTGGAAATGTTATCTTCTTGAACATATTAATCTGAAATAACCGAAATAATCTGAAACGATACAAAAGGAAATGAAATAAATCCACATATACGGGAATGAGTAATAATATGTACATCAAACAAAATCATTCGATCCATAAGAAATGAAATGATTTGTACCCAAATGTAATTAAATAAATAAAATGCCGTTCTCAAAAGTAGTTATTTCAGTGCCTGTTTCTCAACGCTCACTTGCAAAGCAACAAATGAATGTTGCTTACAAGCAAACATGATACAAGGGCGTATCTTGGTAGGAACAGGGTGGTAAAGGAGGGGGGGGGGTAAGCTTCCCCATCTCCTTCCGAATTCATATAATATTACCGTTCTGATTATGTAATATTACCTCCACCCCAGTTGTTCAACGTTTGTAGTAAATATATATATATATAATTTTCGATAAATATACATGGATTTTCACGTTATAGATGAAAAAAAAATGGTTTGTCTGTAAAGTCGGTTTACAGACTATAGTTTAACGTGACAACGTCATAACAAAACATTGAGGAAATATTTGCATACTTTTATGAATAAAATTGAATCATTTTTATTTTAATAATAAAAGAATAAATACTTGAAATTATACTAGTAATCAGATTATTAAAATGCAAGAATAATTAACTTTTATTGCCGAAATTGTTGTAATAAGCAATGAAAACCACATTAACTTTTCACTTCACTTTATAAATAGTCGTCGAAACAGTTCACGTGTAGATGACTTGTAATTAATTTTAAAAACTGGCATTTAGCTATAAAGTTTAAATATAATTATTAATCGAATATCTATCATCAATTATATGAATCACCATAATTTTTTAGTCAATTGTAACATAACCTATTATTACTGCACTCGCCGACAGCGTAACGAACACAGCGTAACGGGACATAGTGTAACGGGACAATGAGCGTAACGGGACACAGCGTAACGGAACAATGAGCGTAACGGGACACTTTTTCGTGCGTGCAGCCGGTGTTCATCGATTTATTAGACGTTGTCACGTCAAAATGTATTATTTTCCGTGCCGGTATTGAACCCGAGTAGACAGCGTTGTGGTCAGACGCTTTAACACCTGGCCTACGCTGTCTTGGCGATCATTAGCGCAACGTTACGGACATATAGGTTGTGCCTCGTTTTTTTTTTATCGCCTATCGAGAATTGAGAGCTGGTTTTTCTTCTTTACAGGGTAGATTGCTGTTGGGAAGTACTTTACTCTCGCAAAATTACGTCAAATCGGCGACCCAAAGTTCGCGCAATCTCCTTGTGAGAAATAAATACTATTGGTGAAAACAGTGTAAATGGGTTAGCCATGCTAAGCATTCACCGTCGATAAGTTAAGCCTTACAAGAAGCACGGAGCTGTGGTTAAAATTTTTTATAATTTTATGTCACAATTTTTTTTTTTGTGTTTGCTTGATTCGTCTTTGGAAAGATACATATACGTTTGAGAACTATCACGTTTGTAACAAGTTCAATGAAAATGGAAAAAAATAAAAAATCGCCGGTTCGAAAATCTTCAGGACTGACTCCACGATCCTCTGCATGTTTGGGCAAACGTGTCGCCTGTCCATTGGCTGCTGAGGCCTTTCAACTTGGTAACCATCGATTTGATCAAGGGTCTTTTAATCTTGCTCCACAGTCCTCCAGATTAACAGCGAACCAATACAATAGCTGAAGCAGGCACAAACGTGTGATAATTTGTAAATTTTAAGTGCATCACGCCTCATCTCGTCTTCCAAGTAAGTGCAAATTATGGTTTCCCGCGGGTAGCGTCTCGCGCCAATGTTGGCAGTCGTGACGCGGAAGGCGCAGTTTCGCGAGCAGAAGGCGGCGCCACTTCCGCGACTATGGCCGAAAGCCACAACCACCAAACCGAACATTTGCGAAGTAAAAGGTTAGGCTAGGTTCGGTTAGGTCAGTATAATGAATAATAGTTCTTTATTTTGACGTTAATTCGATGAACGTCTTATGTTTCGTACGGGTTGGTGGATTGGGGGGGGGGGGGGGGGGGGGGGACCCATGACAAAATCTTGGCTACGCGAAAATATGATACTTTGAAACGCCTGCTTCGGGCAAACTATACACTCGAGGCTAATAAGAACTGCGCCATCGTAAAGCCTGCTCTGACCCTAACCGCGCGATAGAGAACGCTAAACGCCAAAATGCGGCTAGCTTTCAGTCGCAAGCGAGCTGGCAACGGAATAATTAGGTCGATTTGCTCCAAACCCCTTCTATTCTTTACGTTAGAGTGTAAACTAAGTTTTGTAAAAAAAAAAAAAAGAAAAAAAAGTACTTCCACATTTCGCACTTTTTTTTTTTTTTTTTTTTTTTACGCAAGCAGCAAATCAAAAGTGAATAAATCGAAGAAGCAACGAATGACCCCAATTTCTGACCGGCCACCTCGACTTTCCGATGCGGAGAGATGTCGGCTGTATCGACTAAGAAAGAAAGATGCACAGGGAAATGCAACAGAGTGGGGAGCGCACACGACGCAAATCGACGCCTCGAGCTGCAGCCATCTGCATAGGCCCAGCCCTACGATGACACATCGAATATAGAACCAATGTACGTGGAAAACCCAGAGGAATCAAGTATTCACACCATCGCCCCCTATTGCATGTATATGTGTAACCAGCTCCAATAACTAAGGTTAAAAAAAAAATCAACATATATATTTTATAATTATTTCAAAACATCCACTTTGGAACTTGAGACGGATTCATCAATGAATAAAACATAGCGGTAGTCCCCCAGACTTGTACCCACCCCAATTTTTTTTTTCCCGTGAGGTTGGGTTATGTTGGGTTGGGTTGGGTTAGGTTAGGTTATCGTAATAAAAATGAAAGATTGGTGAGATAATCTGTGGCCGTAAAAAATATGCAAATTCTTGCAACACGGTGTTTTTTTTTTTTCCACTAGTGACGGGGAAACTTCGGACAACTTCGAAACTGTTCGGGTGTGGTCTTCATCCCTGTGAGTTGTAGGCTTCCCTTTAATGTTTTTTTTTTTTACTATCGTAGTCGGCGAGAAGCCTACGATGTACATTCTGTATTGCACAGACCCGAACAAGCCCGAATATCTACCTTCGGCCAACTACGGGATAATTTTTTATTACTTTAGAAAATTGTGGATGGTTGGTTATGTTAGGTTAGTATAGCTACATGAAAAATACTGTGAAATCATTTTAATGCCGACGTTGGCCGAAGGTAGATATTCGGGCTTGTTCGGGTCTGTGCAATACAGAATGTACATCATAGGCTTCCCGTAGTCGGCGCGGCTTTCACGCATAGCCGTGACGCGTGACCCGCGTCGCCAAGCGCCTGTCCGGCCCACTGGCGCGACCTACTGAGCGTCGGGACGCCTCACCGACCCCCGATCAGTCCCGATCAGTCCCGACCAGTCCCGATCAGTCCCGAGTGTTTCCGAAGTGGGCCGCCGGCACGGGCAACTTCGCGGCCAGAAAGAAAAACAAAGGGGCGACTAGTTTCTTAGTTTTTTAGGTGCTGACTGGCGGTGGAGTGAGTGGTCAGTGCAACCACTCACCACCAGGGGCGCTTGCGTCCCTGGTCACTAAATCCAGTACTGGACAAATAGCAAAGCGGACCACGAGTCCAAGTGTCCAACCCCCGCATGGTAGACTCTTTTCTACTCTGTCCAACACTTCATCCAGACCATCCTCTGTCTCCTGTAAATTCCTACACGTAATGCATGCCAATTTGCATCCCGCATGAATGTGCCCAGGGTTTTCCCTGTGTCTATGCAGGTTTTACCTGGGCCCAACCTATATCTAGTTATAGTCTAGATTTAAGAGTGAGGGGAGTTAGTCATGGCGCCAATCGCTGCCATGGCTGGCCAATCCCCTCCTAGCACGTGATGCATGCGACCCTCTCCCTGCATGGCTAATCCCAGCATGACTAGGCGTATAGGCTTCGGCCCGAGACGCACCTAGGTCCCTCCCTAACCCGGACCCCTCCCAAACACACTTAGTTTTAGTTAGGTTAAGAAAAAAAAGAAGGGGCGACGGAAGACTGCCATAATGGAAAACTATCATAATGAAATAATACCGCCTGGCCTCTTCGAAAAAGGCGGAAAAGTACCACAATGGAAAAACTGCCATAACGAAACGGAATTCTGCACATATTTATTTATACACTCCATGGAATGAGTACAACTGCTTTGCTCTCGAAGTAGCGTATAGAATACGTCGCTAGGTGGCGCTGTTAACCCCTTAGCTGTTTCTTAGGTTAACTTAAAAGGCTACAGATAGCACTTCCGGAGGTGATTTTCTGTTGTTCGTACTTCTAAACACGATCTTTAAATAAATATGGTAGTTTTCCATTATGGGCACTATTCCTTCTGTTTTGACGGGGGGCGACGGAAGACTGCCGTACTGGAAAACTACCATAATGAAAGAATCCAGCCTGAGGGCGACGGAAAAGTGTTAAAATGAAAAACTACCATAAATTAAAATGCAACCATACAGTCCTAATACTCTAACGACATGAGTAAATTATATGTTATCTTAGAAATAATTTGTAAAAATAAGCAGCATACTAAGTCTTGTGATTCTAATTCATGTGTTAACTCCAGGTCACTAGTTGAAATGAAATGCAATCTAGTGACCGAAAATCACAATTCCCAGACAACCGACGGTTAAGTAAGTAAAATATTGCATGATTTATATCATATGTTTAAAATGCCACGACAGATTGTCACCATCAGGTGTATAGCCATCTACAGTATTGATTTTATTTTACGTCATGACTATCAAAAGAACGATAAAATAAACTTAAGCATGAATGATTTCACAGAGAAATATGTTTAAGTTACTACATCATTAATAATACCATTATGTTTATGATTGTCTGTTGGGGTTCAAATTTCGTGGGCTGACTTCACTACGACCTTACTTCATAATGGCTGTGGTGTTGTTTTTGTCATGTCGGGGCTGTCACAGGATATTGTGATTCCAGCATTTTGTTTTTTGCATGTGCTGAGAAAACCACTAGAAGAGTATTTTACCATATAGATTAAAAGAAAAACAATTACCATTAAGAATAAATGAAAATAATCACATTTCCAACCTGGGAACAGTGAATACGGAATATTTGTTATACTTCACTTGAGAACGTTTTCTGTTTAAGTTTTATTGATTAAGTAGTTGTGAAATTAGGCCTATATTTTAACTGCGTCAATGATTACAAAATCATTTACAAATACTCAAATGAGCTGGTTAAGTGAAAACATTTCAGAATATTAATTTATGAAAGCCTTGAAATCATTTTTATGTATGTTTTCCAGAGGAATAGCCTATTTCCAATATTATATTTCTTCTTATTCTGAAATGCTTGCTTGTATGTGAACAGATTAATAGCGAGGTCAATGCAGACGGCCACAGTAGAGTGAAAATGTGAAAGGAATTAGCCATGACCTGCAGTAAGGAAGCATCATACCAATTTTCTATAATAATTTCAGGAATCAGCAGAAAAAATCGGTAGGGCTGTATCGGGACTCGCGGCCGTTGGTTTCGCGTTTGACGTCTATGTCAGCGAGTCGCTTTTTGTGTAATGGTTTAAAATAAAAAAAAATAATAAAAACGAGACAGTGACTATGCACTAAAAATTTTAATTCGAAACAAACACTAAATGGTAGCTTACTATTCATTTAACATTGCCTGTGATATGAGATATCGAAGGCATAATATCAACATTAATGTCTTTTTGGGGAACATACAATCTGTACTGCCCAGTGTTGTCGGTTCTCTATACACAAACACGCGAATCACCGCGCTATCACGTCTGAGTCGTGAGCTACATTGAACAGAATTTTTTTCCTAACCTAAATTAAAATTAAGTGTACCTATTTGGAAGGTCTACGTAGGAAAGACTCTTAGGTGCGTCTCAGGCCGACGCCTATATATAGGGACAGGAAAAATTCGCGGATTCAATGTCCTCTAAGATAGCCTCCATTATCCTCTGCATTTCTCAAGTAAACACGCTTGTTCATTGGGTACTAAATTGTGAGGCGTCTCCACTGGGTAGCTTGTGATTCGACGCTTCTTTGGTCGATAGTCTCTCATTGGCCCAGAGAGCTCCAGTTAAACTGCGAGCCAATAGCAGAACTAGCAGAATTGTACACATGTTTGAATTTCAGCCTATCACGAAATGAATCCGCGAATTTTTCCGGTCTCTACCTATAAAGTTTGGAAAATATTAAAGCAAGATGATACAGACCTGTTCGTCTGTTCTAGTACCTATATGTTTCGCTGTTAATTTTAAGACGAAATGACAATGGCCAGCCGGGATTTGAACCTGTGTTCTCTGGAATATGAATCTAGTGTCTTACGACTTGGTCCATAAACTTCGATAGTGTATCTTTTCTCATATTCAGATTGCCTTGTATTGATGCCCCATTCTACAGGCGTGAGTGTATGATCATTGTATAACAGTACAAATACATAGTTTCAGACTAGAGTACTCCATGTAGGCTATCATTACATGCATTAAAAAAATTATTGACATCTGATTTTATAAATACAACTACTATTTTTTTTCCTTAAAAAATTACAGTGACCAAAATTTTAATTCACGTATTTTGAGTACATCGTTTACTAGTGCGTGTAACTACATGTGATTTTGTTGACACATTTACCATGGGTGTAGCCAGTATTTGTGGAAGGGGAGGACAGAAGCCAGTCCCTTCTCCGGAAACTCTTACAACGATAATGCTTGAAAATACATTTTAGGCTAGTTGACGATCCTTTAAGTGCTTTTTGAAATTCCTGCCATTGTAATTTTTGTAAAATAAAATTATTTGTCTAAATAAATCTAGCAACCCAACTCCCCCACCCCCCTTTTTTTTTACTACGCTCTTGACACTTATTGTTACAGAAACCTCTTTTGAGTAAGCTTCTCTACACTAATATCTGTGCCTTATTGACAGAAGTGTAAACAAATATACACATAAAACAAACAAAACACAAATCTGTTTAAAGAAAGTCTTTATCTATGTGAATTTCAACAAATTCAGTGTAGTTCATTAAATAACATTACAACTGACAAACATTGTCAATAATAGGTAAATTAATTCAAGTTTAGGACATACGCCGTTACTCATTAAACTGTACTTCATGACAAACCTCAGTCTGTTTGTGCCTTAAGAAGGGAATATCTCTTTCCCGAAACGTTTCAACTGTTCTCTTAATAATCATATACTGTGTTAGTCTGCGATATCATCGTTGTGGTTTTCAAAATATCTGTTTTTTCGCTCAACTGTTGCTTACGGTGTTCGTCTGTGCTGTCTCATTGTTTATTCACATCGTTGGGTTCACCTGTGCTTCTCTGTATAGTCGTTGTTTTTTTCTTCTTCAATTTTTATATGTTAAAATTTATCGTTGAGTTATTCTGTTTGCCGTTGTGCACCGTAATTTTTTTTTAAATGGAACAGAAATATCCATGTAAACTTACATATTTGTTAATTTGTACATTTACATGAAAATAACTGTATCAGTACAAAATAGTGTTACCATATTGCTTTGTGTTGCCCCAGTACCTCCAATATTTAAAGTTTTTTGCAAACAGTTATTTGAATAGCTTTCCAGTATTAGCTGCACATATTAAGCACGGTAAAAAAAAAATTAACTTTTCTGTGGCTTTAAAACCAAATAAATAAAATGTTTATACACTAACTTCATGCTTGTAAGCACACACATATTTTAACTAAACGCACTCCTTTAATATCTAACATTTATTTCAAAATAACTTTACCATCGACAGTGCAAGCTCTCGCATATATTTTTTTACTAGTCTATATTTCTATATAATATTGTACAGCGGAATTGGAATTTTGTTTGCAGGAAATCAACTAAAAAATTGCCATACTAGTTAAACAAATTATATTTCACGGTTGTGAAATTACGTAATTCATGCTGAACGAACAACATAAGAACACATAAATATGTTCGTTACCGAGGTTAGATGTTACTGCACGTACTGCACGTGTTAATGACACACGAAACTACAGTAAACTCGTGCAATAACATCATGTTAGTGCTAAGAAGACTGCGAGTATCCGCTCTACCACTCTGGTTCTGGGGGTAGAGCGCCTGCCTTGTGACTTGTAGGACCCGGGTTCGCGCCCCGGCTCCTCCAAGGCGGATTGCCCAGACAAAATGGTGGCATTTTCTCTGGTATGAATACAATCCCTTGTAACAAGTCAGGCTACCAAAAGAAACGGTGGGTGGAACAGAAAAAAACCTTCCAGGTGGCTTCCAAATGGGGAGCCCGTTTCTTTTCCTGGGCTCCCCATGCGGTGGTCATTCCGGGGGTTTCTCCGGGGGAACGGAGTTTTGCAAAAAAAATACATATGTATATATTAGTTTTGTAGCGTTTTAGTAACTGTAGCATTGTCATTCCACCATGTTATAAAGAAAGCTCAAACAAACATTTTAAAAAGTTTTGCTTTTGTACATAACATATTTGAATTAAGTGTGTATCAGTCATTGAGTGGGTTGTATACCGATTCTGACAGATTTTAGTCCCAAACTATTGACCAATACCTTTGTTATTTAGTATTTTAGGAGTTTTAGAAAAAAAAATTATAGGCAAATGAATTTTATTCCTAAAAATATTCTTTCTGTAAAACTTCATCGTTTTCATCCATTTCGGGTCGCGAGCGCCCCTGGCGGTGAGCGGCCACCCACACTTGACCACTCACTCCGCTGCCAACTAGGAAGAAAAAAAAACCAACAACTCACAAACTATGCACTAGGTTAGTTAATTACTTATAGTGTGCGGCGCGCACACAACCAAATGATTTTTCTAACCTAACTAAAACTAAGTGTATTTTGGAGGGGCCCGGGTTAGGGAGGGACCTAGGTGCGTCTCAGGCCGAAGCCTATACGCCTAGTCATGCTGGGATTAGTCATGCAGGGAGAGGGTCGCATGCATCATGTGCTAGGAGGGGATTGGCCAGCCATGGCAGCGATTGGCGCCATGACTAACTCCCCTCACTCTTAAATCTAGACTATAACTAGAGATAGGGTGGGCCCATGTAAAACCTGCATAGACACAGGGAAAACCCTGGGCACATTCATTCGGGATGCAAATTGGCATGCATTACGTGTAGGAATTTACAGGAGACAGAGGATGGTCTGGATGAAGTGTTGGACAGAGTAGAAAAGAGTCTACCATGCGGGGGTTGGGTACTTGGACTCGTGGTCCGCTTTTCTAGTTGTCCAGTACTGGATTTAGTGACCAGGGACGCAAGCGCTCCTGGTGGTGAGTGGTTGCACTGACCACTCACTCCGCCGCCAGTCAGCACCTAAAAAACTAAGAAACTAAGAAGAAAACAGATAAATGACTTACAAACTAGGCATTTCGTTACGAAATATGCAAACTCCCAACTCAGGGATGGACGTGCAGTGCTTAAGATAAAACTAAAATAATAACTATAAATATTATTTTTATTATTTTTATTTTATTGTTTTTTTTAATTATTATTTTAGAAATATATATTTTTATGACTATTACTTAGTATCTAGGACTTATTACTAATTTACAAATCTCTAATATCTACTACTATACTACTAGTTAAGTATAGAGGAACTGTCGGTGTATAAAGTTACAGGTGAATTAAGTCAAGACCTATTCGCATTTTGGTATTGTTGCAAGCTTGCAATTCAAAATACCGTCTTTTAGAAACACAGCCAAAGGAGCTTTGAGGAACTTAACCGAAGATGCACGAACGCGGATCGGGAGTAATTCGGGCACCTGACCCGGGGTCAGTGAGGTGCTGGGCTCCTCGTGTCCGCCGCAGACGGCAGACGTGTCCTGTAGCACGCACTCTCGCGGTCTGCGGCCTGCCAAGGTCGCCCGCCCCGCCTGGCTAGTGCGTGTCTGTGCCGGTGCTTCTAGCGCGGTGTCTCCTCTGGACTGGCGCGCAGTCTTCTCCTCGTGCACGAGTTCTGAGCTGTATATGGCCTTTGAATATATATACTGTATGGAAGTCGCCAGCCCAGGTTATAATTTCTAATACGGTTTTGAGGTAGTTGGTTAATTCACCGCCGCAATCGCCACCATCTCTAGGGCATCGACTTGTGGTGGTCCCTAGCGGACAAGTGTCGAACTCTTCAAACACCCCTTCCCCCTCTTGTTGAAGGACCCTCGAGCTGCAGTGAATGATAGGTGGGGGGTGCGGGGAATGACAGCGGGCGACAGTGCTGCGCTCTAACGCGTAAATAACAACTAAGACGATACAGGGCGTTACGGCAGCGCACTGCAGCGGTGAAGTTCCCAAGCTGCTCATCATACGCTCCTGAAAAACGTAGAGTAAATCCTATCCACTCGCGACTTCTATACAGTATATATATTCAAAGATATGGCGGAGGAGTGAAGATAAAGGTGTAATGCAAGTCCTTTAAATGTTTTCAAGAATCTCCACCGGGTATTTCACGCCTAAAAATTATTCTTTGAGAACACACGTTTTTAACCATTTGTACTCATCTAAAAAATACAGTTTAAAAACTTAAATCCGGGGAAAAAAACTCTTCTCTGCCTTCAGCGAATTCTTCAATGATTTTCGTTAAGTAGACAGACGCCCACTCGGATATCTCGAGTAGTTTTGAAATCGCGTTGTTTTTCCCTGAAGCTCTGCACACCGTATGTGCAAAAAAAAAACACTAACTTTGAGCGGAAATCTTACCATTTCATGGTGGAATGTTGGTCGCTATACTAATTACCGATAATCAGTACCCACCAAAATGTTAATTCCTGAAAAACTCTTGTGAAAATACGTGTTATTATTTTTTTTTTCACCTCTTCATGCACTATAGGAAAGAGCAATGGCAGATACAAGTTTAAATAAGTCTGAAACGTATTGTAACACCTGGAGCTTCGCACACCTTATTGGCGGTGGAGCGAGATGACCCACGTTAGAAACTCCAATGAAATGAAAGGAAAATATGTGTACCACCTTGCCGTCATAGACCTTCTTCTCCGCCTTCAGCGAATTCTTTAGTGGGTCTTCGCTCGGATATGTTGAGCAGTTTTCAAATCGCGTGAAGCTCTCCCCGCGCAGAGCTTCAGGAAAAACAACGCGATTTCAACACTACTCAACATATCCGAGTGGGGTCTGCTTACGAAAAGCATTTAAGAGTTCGCTGAGGGCCGAAAAGTACTTTTAATTTCGGGTTAAATGTTTAAACAGTATTTTTAAGAGTGAAAATGGCTAAAGCGCATTTTTTCAGAGTAATGTTTAGGCGTAAAACAAGCAGTACAGATTATAGAAAGCAATTAAGGGACTTGCATTTCTCCTTTTATCGTTATTTATCGGCCATACAATGGTTAAAAGTTATTTGGAAACCGTTCCCTGATAAGCTTCCCCGTATTAACTGCACACATTAATAGGCCCAATAAAACAAAATATATTAAAATTATTGAATATTCGATGGTTATATTTTCCATGGTTAAAAAAAATTATGCTTGAATGAAACATCAATAAATAATCATGCGCCAATTTTCGTAAAAAAAATGCTCGATATCATCTATAAAAAAAAGTATATCATGTAAGGAAAAAAAAAATTAGCCATGTGTTGTACAAAGTTACAATAATCTTGTGTGAAAGTAATTACAAGTCATATACACGTGAACTGTTTCGTCGACTGTTTATAAAGTTAAGTGAAAAGTTAATGTGGTTTTCATTGCTTATTACAACAACAATTTCGGCAATAAAGGTTAATTATTCTTGCATTTTAAAAATCTGATTACTAGTATAATTTCAAGTATTTATTGTTTTTTATTATTAAAATAAAAATGATTCAATTTTATTCATAAAAGTATGGAATCATTTCATCAATGTTTTGTTATGACGTTGTCACTTTAAACTATCGTCCGTAAACCGACTTTACAGACAACCAATTTTTTTTTTTTTAATTGCCTCCCACTATGGAAGCAATTTTTTAAAGACGTTTTAACGTCAAAAATATGCAGCATTATTTGACTAGTTGATGTCCTGCGCGCAACCGCGCGAGACACGTAAAGGCACCGCCGCCGCGCGCCGGCGTGAGGCAAGCGCACAGTTCCGGCCGTTACAGACGCGGCGTTTGAACGAGCCGAGGAATGCGCGCGTGACGTAACAGACCGTGCTCGGCAGACGTGCGCGCGCAGCTGGTCGAATCAACCAGCGACTGTTTCCCGCCACACGTCCGACATTTCGCGACGAGCCCACGAAAGGAGGTCGTCCATTAATTACGCGAGGAGTTTAAGGAAAATGGAGAGGGGGGGGGGGAGGTCGAGCCGAAACTCACCCAATCTCACGCTTACGGAAAGGGGAAGGGGTTTACGCAGGGGCGTAGGAACCGGGGGGGACAGGGGGGACGTGTCCCCCCGAACTTTTTGGGTGGAGGGGACTGTCCCCCCCAACTTTCTAGACCGTGATATTTTTATTTTATAATATTATTCTGCCCAACTTTATTTGTAATTTCTTCACTCTCAAATTTTATCTTAAGGAAACAATAATAATTTTAACATCGATGTATCCAATGGTTAGATACAAAAACTGCTTAAAAAGCGCTATTTTGCACTTTTAAAATCAAAAATTTTCCGGTGGAGGACCCCCGGACCCCCCGTCTTAGTAAGAGGGGAATGGGTTTACATGACATTAAAATCATTATTTGTCCCCCCCAACTTTATGAACACAGCTACGCCAATGGGTTTACGGCAAACGTCACGTAATTTTTTTTTCTCGACAAGAATATTGTAAAATTGCGAGAAAACTGGGTTAAATTAAGTAAAACAGGTTTCTCCACTATACTATGGCTAAATCCTACGCAATAATATTTATCGCGGTTATGCGAACGCCACAAAGAAGCTCAATAGCCATTCGATTGTTCGGCCGCCACCGCCGGCGGACTGCAGCGCGCGAGGGATGTAGTTAGTTACCCGCCGTCGAAGTGTGTGAAGGACGTTTCGCGCCTGCGCAGTCAGTTAGCGGCGATGAGGACAACCGCTTGCAGCTACAACTACAAGTCGTGACGAGTTGCGAAGTTCGTCGTGTCGGTACCTCGGCCGCGCATTTATCTTTCCCGCTTCTCCTTAATTCCCTGGTCTTGAGTAATCTGTGTACCTTAACACAGCCATTTCATACAGGAGACTGCCTTACACTGTGAGTTTTTACATGAAAACAACTGTATCTCTACGAAGTAAGTTCAGAGTAATACTGGTTTCACATTCTTGCCCCGGGCATTTATGCTTTTTGTTGTCCCAGTACCTCCGAACCGTAAACCGTTCCCTGAAGCCGAAATAACCATAGCAAAGTGTTGTAAAAACAACACAATATCTTTCTTGTGGTAGATATTTCTATTTCTTGGCTACTGGTTTTCCCGAAGGAATCTCTTGTAAAAGTATAGATTATTTTTTTTTTTAATTTCTGTGTACGAGTTACAAACTTGAAGAAGAATCTTTGTCCTGGTATTCAGTGACACCAATTGCAAGATATTGTTGTGAGTTTAGGAATCGCAAGGATTTGTTAGGCACAACGCTTCTCTTTTAGAAAATAAATGTTGTTGTTCTAACGTAAATAAAATTCTTTTCTTCTGCGTTTGGCATACGTTTGGTCAATGGTGGTATTTGTTTATTCGAAATTCAGGTTGATTTATTTTCCTCCTTTTTTTTTAAATTTCAACTTATGGGCTTATTCTCAAAAATTAATTTATGTTTTTAGTATTGAATTTTTACCGTCTGTTCTTTAGTGGGAATTTTCCAATTGGGATAATGAACACTTTCTCGTAAAGAAAATAAATGTATAAGGGTGTGTTATACTTTATGTAAGTTTTACTATGCAGTGTTTTAAATAAAACTCCACAAATTAACGTGATGACAATAAAAAACGAGAACTACAATCCAAATAAAAATTAACTCTGGTATTTTTGCTAGTGTCAAAAAATTATATAAGCAAATTTTCGTAAGAAATACTCAGTATTATCTCGGAAAAAAAAACGTATTTCATATATGCAAAAAAAAATAACCGTATCCATGTGTCGAACAAAGTTACAATATCTTCCTTGTAGTATCACAAACTGTTTCTTGGCCAACTGGTTTCCAAAGAAATCTTTTGTTAAAGTACAGATCCCCCCCCCCCCCTTGTGTATCTCCAGCTCTCGTTTGAGTCTCTCTCTCTCTCTCCCCCCCCCCCCTTCCCATCACCTCATTCCAAAGGAATCCTCCGGTGGCAGTGTAATGGATTGGGTCAGCGCAAGAAACGGCCGGTGTTATCTCCTGCGCGGCACTTTCTCTGGCCCGCGGCAAGAACGCAGCGGTCGGCTCGTAGCGGAGAGAGACAGAGAGAGAGAGAGAGAGAGAGAGAGAGAGAGAAAGAGAGGGACTACAGGCACACCCGCAAGCTGTTACGTCACAGAAGCACGGTTGGTGAAGGCTCGGGTACACAGGGCGGTACACTGAAGAAATGGCCATTTCCACTCTTTTTCGAAGGCCACGTAATTTTTTTTTTTTTTTTTTTTTTTAACTAATCCGAGCGCCTGACACATATGGAATAATATTAAATCTCTTAAATAACAAACAATAACTAATATGGCCTATACAATATGGGGCACGTGGTTAAGAAAACGAAATAAAATTAACCACAAAAAAAGTGTGTAGTATTATATTATTATATATAATAACGTAGAGACCGGAAAAATTTGCGAATTCATTTCGCGATAGGCTAAAATACAAATCGTTATACCTCAGTGCTGCCTCTGTTATTGGTTCACAACTCAACTGGACGACTCTGGGCCAATGAGAAACACCCAACCAAAGCTTTATCGAATCACAGGCTGCTACGCTGGAACGTCTCACAAGACAGCAGCCAATGAGTGGGTGACATTTGACCGAGAGTACGTAGAACTATGGAGTTCATCCTACAGGTCATTGAACCTGCGAATTTTTTCGGTTCCTAGTAATAACAATGCAACAAAAAAAAGAGCTAGTCTCTCAGTACTCGCCAGTGATGTGTCAACATCGAACCTCGATAACGAGCAAACTCATGTGTTCTAATGTTGTTCATGTTGCAAATAAACTTATAATACGAAACTCTGACACAAAATTTTGCGTAGAGTTCTTTTTTTTTAAAAAAAAAAAAAGAGCTTGGTGAATAAACGGATAAACATAATAGTCGTTTTCCAAATACCGAAATTCCTGTATGCGAATCACACATACATAGTTTCTGCGAACGCCGCTAGAATTCGCTGCCCGAATCGTAAACGTTGCTTGCCAGAATCACACGCAGATAGCAATAAGCAGCACGAAACAACTGGACATTTTAAACTGTTAGAAACGGCCCCGATAAAACCCCAGCTTTGGACCTGATTTTCGACAAGGAATTTTATTAAAATACCGCCCATCTTAATAAAACTCACAACACAGTTAATGCACTTCAGTATCCGCACACGTTAGAAGTCATACTTCTGTGGCATTGCCAAAATATATTAACTTGAAACGTTTAAAAACGTATTTTATAACACTAAGTATATGTATTATATTGTTAATCACAAATTTAAAAAAAAAATTCTTTCCAGTGACGCGATTGACCCCCCCCCCCCCCCCCCCTCATAGGTTTCCTAGCGTGCGTTCTACCGCTTTGCTACCGACCCTCTTGGGAATTAAGAAGAAGAATGTGTATTATAATCAGTGTATTGCCAGTTTTCTTAGGTGTTTTTTAAACTTGTGATCACTTTTAGTTTACCAGAAATATTCCAGGGTAATTTCACTATCATAAATTTTCATTTGGCATACCTAATGTTTACGAAAGTGAATATATACGGTTTTATGTTGCAACACGTACGTCCGCCATCTTTGTGACACATGTCTGTCTGTTCATCGACTTCCGTTTCATTTTCACGAGATTACTCCTACCAAATGCATAATACCGAGAGCTAAAATGTTTACACATAAAAATAATTATATATATATATATAAGAAGAACCATGAAACAATAAATATGTTGCACAATATTAATAACATTGTTTCAATATTTCTGGGAAGATATTCGGGCTTCCGAACAGTGTTCGCTGATAACTTATTTTACACACGTGTAAACAAGGATGGCTAATATATAGGCTATAATATGTATTTGTTGGAAGATTTTTTTAGGTGGGCCCGCGGTCCGCCAGTTGGTTATCATTGCCGTTAATTGTAGTGATCCTATAATAATTCCTCGAGAGTTCTGATTAACAGAGGGTTATCTGAGTGGCATCCATGCCATCATTATTCATCAGCATTTAGGTTGTTATTCTCAGCTGCTCGCTTGCGGATTCTGTCGTAGCAGTCTCGCTAGCTTTGGAGTATTGAAATATAGCTGTGCAATAATGTCTAACTATTTGTTTATCTTCTGTATACCTCACCATATTCTTCTTAGCTTTGTTTCGGTTGCATTAGCCGTGACAGGAGATGCAGCCAGAAAGGTTGCCTAGCTGTTCACAATTTACATGACGATTACTATACTAAAACTTGGCATAAATAATACAAATAACTTTTTTTATGATTATTTATGCCCATTGAACTCGTGAGTTCTTTTACATACTGCAGTTTTACGAGCGAAGAATATAATTATCGCTTTCAAGCACTATTCGGGGAAGTGTGCAAACTCCTGAAACTGTAATTGTAAACTGAAATCGTGCTACAGCATCCACGTAAAGGTCAGCGATTCACTTAGCTTTCTCAAACGTGCAACTTCGTCGATCGCTCATAAAACTTCGCAGTCCGAATAAAATGAAACAATTTGGTGAGACTTCGTATACGATATTTTAAATATTTTAAATACTACTACGTACCTAACCTAACCAACTTTTCATTTCAGTTACGATGAATTTGACTTAAGGAAAACTACCACTCCGAAAAAAAAATTTCTACATTTTTTTTTTTAATGGGGGACCCCCCCAGGGGGTCCACCCCGCCAAAAAAAAAAAGTATCTTTATTTGAAAAAGAGTAGTACAAAAGGTTATTTCCATGAAAGAGAAAATTTGACACAGTAAACAATAAAAAACAGATATTTTCAATATGATATACAAGGCACTGGGCCCCTCCCAACACAAGAGTCCTTGGGGGCTGGTGATTTATGAGCGGTGAAGTGTTTATTTACATGTGTTGGTGAAGTTGATGATGGTGTGGTGGTGAGAACAAACATAACCTACATTTTATTTTTACAAAAGCGGAAAAAAAAAAAAAAGCGCGTGTAACTCGGAACACGTGATAGAAGGGAAACTTCTATGGAAATTAAAACCTCGACTCGTAACTATATTGTAATGGGTAAAACGGCTGAGAAAGAGAGAAAGAAAACAATTTTATGTAACAAAAATTACAGTCCTAATAGGATTTAAGTAAAGTATTTGAATGATCAAAATGAAAACATTTTAGCCATGAAATTTTTGTATTTATTTCCATGATATTTTAACTTTTGATATTATAGCAATCTGGTAACTAAAATATGAAACATACATAAGCAACCGTTCATGCGTTGTTTGGAATATTTTTAACGTAGCTAACCTATACCTAACCGAGCGTTTGCACAAATCTATAGTTTTATAAAAAAAAAAAAAAAGTATCTTACGTAACCCAACCAAATCATTAAACTGTTAATTATTGGTAAACTAACTAAAATATTGAAATGCCATTTTACACAATAATTAGAATTAAGTACATATTATCTGTCTTTTCGCGTCAGAAACGTTTCACGAAAACGTTGCATAAAAATTCGACCTTGAAATTTTACTCTCGTCGCGACCAAAGAAGTTTCAATTCGAAAAAGGTATTGTTGTCTGACTGGGGATTTGTGACTCTTTCCGGTTTTCTCCCTGGCGAGTGCCTGCACGCCTCGGTGGCTGTGACGTCAGCGCCCGAGGCGACAAACCAGGCGTGCCACGTCCGCAGAAACGAACTGCAGGTCCGGCGTGCAACCTGGCAATGCGAGGGTGCGTTCCTTTGTATTCCTATGCCTGGATTAAATAGTGCTTGGTGCAATTTCACACCTCTAGACTTTTATATCCGAGGCTTAAGGTGGGTTTACGATTGAAAAACTTAAAAGACATAAACTTAACCTGTATGCCGACGATCTCATGATTAACTAATACCGTGAATATCCAGTTTATGATTTGGATTAATGATCGTTAATTCAAGCCAATGAAAGCGGGCCTGAATGCAGCCATGTTATAGAAGTCGAATTTTTGTATTCGTAGGTATTGCGTAAATTTTGAAAGGCTTTTATCGGTTAGGAATAGTTGCCGATGGATAATTTGTTCAACAAAACTTTTGTTTTATCCATGGCAAATATAGTAATGTACTTACTTGAAATACCAAGACATATGGCTATGACTGAACCTAAACATTACAGCATTTCAGCTTGTAACCTACAATTCTTACGCAAAGTAGAATTGCAAATATTTAACTTGAAATACTAGTTCATGTAATGCCAACATCAGATATATTCCAAGCCACCATAAAATGGCTGTACATTTAAAATATGTATTTGTGAATTGAAATTATATTTTTATGAACGCGTATAGTAGCAAAATATCAACCAGTAACACCTTTAAATAATGTGTTTCCTAAATCACAAAAAAAAAAAAAAAGTAGGCCTATATTCCCATAAGAGTTTTGTTTTTAATATTTCGTAAAATTTTCTTCTAATATACTATCGTTTATCGACATGGTGCTGAAAATTCCATATTTCGTACTCATTTTGTATCTGCTTTCCCTAAAAAAAGCATTATTTTGCGTCAAAAAACATTCTACTGTGCTCTTATTGGTGCTGCCCGTAATCCTTAAGGAAAACAATTATGACCATCGCTGTCAATATTAAGTCAACATAATTATGATTCACACACGACCCGTCAAAACTCCTACACGACAATCATAAACCATCCCAATTGTACTCATAGAGTCACACCTTAAGTACATGGTTAATTCTTATGTTGTAGATGACAGGCAAGTTTTCGTAATTATTATTTTAATTGTGTGACAGTTTATAGCTCAAAAATAAAGTTTTGTAAATATCTGGTAACACAAATTTGCAAACAAACCGAAATGCAAACACTTATAATGACAAATTTCCATGAGTATTACTTAAACAAAATAAATGTCATAACAAATAACCAACATGCATTTGAGTATTAGGCCTGTGTACCCAAAGTACTTGGCCTAAAAGATGTTCACTCTTAATTCTCTGTAAAAAAAACACGTAATATTTGTGGCAGATTTAAGCCACTTACGAGAATTTTATAAATATTATTATTTTATTTAAAACCCGTCACATTATTTCATGAAATTTTAAGACGCATGCCTGTTAATGGTGGAATGTCACTTGTGATGAAATTGAACTGAACTTGTGTTTTCTGGGAATTTTTTTCACAGACGAGCGAGCCAAATGTCCGATCGTCCATCTTCGGTTTTTTAAATTCATTGTAAATAAATATGGCGGTGTTGATAAAAGGATACTAATGGTCAATTAGGTTAGGTTAGCTACACTATAAATACTTTAAAACATAGTGGACGGTTGATTTGGTTAGGATAGCTACATAAAATATACTGAAAAAAAGCATGAACTTCGGGGAAATTCGGGTTTTGGCTCTCTCGTCTGTGAAAAGAAGGCTTCCCGTGTTTTCTAGGCCAAAAATATGTTTTTTTTTTTTTTTTTTAATCGATATGCGTCAATTGATTTAAAATACCGACTTTCTTGGGGGGCGACTGAATTGTTGCCCATTGGAAGGGCAGCCCTTCAGGATTTTTTTGACAGGGGTGTTTTTGAAAGGTTGTCTGAATTGTTGCCCCTTGGAAGGGTAGCCCATCGGGATTTTTCTGACAGTGGTGTTTTTGAAAGGTTGTCTGAATTGTTGCCCCTTGGAAGGGCAGCCCATCAGGATTTTTCTGACAGTGGTGTTTTTGAAAGCTTGTCTGAATTGTTGCCCCTTGGATGGGCAGCCCTTCAGGATAGTGGTTAGTTTGTAAAGTGACTTAACCTAACCTAACCTTACCAAATCTAACCTAACCTAACCTAACCTAAACTAACCACTGTCAGAAAAATCCTGAAGGGCTGTCCATCCAAGGGGCAACAATTCAGACAACCTTTCAAAAACACCACTGTCAGAAAAATCCTGATGGGCTGCCCATCCAAGGGGCAACAATTCAGACAACCTTTCAAAAACACCATTGCCAGAAAAATCCTGAAGGGCTGCTCATCCAAGGGGCAACAATTCAGACAACCTTTCAAAAACACCATTGCCAGAAAAATCCTGAAGGGCTGCTCATCCAAGGGGCAACAATTCAGCTCCCACTTTGTTGGTATCGAAATGCTACCTTAGCTGCAGCAGCCATCGGAGCGCGGCCTGTGACGAGGGCACGTGCCATTGTTGCAGGAGTCATGAGGGTCCACGCGCGGACCTGGCTGGCGGTGGTGCTCTTGCTGTCTGCACTCCGCCTGAGCACCACCGGGCTTCTCGACTGGGGACGTGCAGACAGGCTGCAAGTCAACATTCCCTGGCTTCCGTGTGAGTACACACACGTCCCTGTACATAGGCGTACCCAGGGGGGAGTGTTTTGGGGGTTCATATTCCCCCTCCCCCCCCCCCCCCCCGAAAAAAGTCTTGGCGACCCTTCCCGTCTCAACGGCAACTCCGGAGAGGACATTTTATTGCTTAAGAAGATTAAAATCCTATCTGCGGAACACCATATCTCAGGACAGACTGAATGGATTGGCCTTACTGAATGTCCACTACAACATCCACATCGACCCGGAGAATGTGATTACTGAATTCGCCAAAAAAAAAAAAAAATAGACGAATTCTTCTGTAAAGAGTTTGTAAGCTTAAAAAAGTTTATTATAAACAATTATTTTTTGGTGTTTATGGAGTTTTCTTAAAAATCAGAAGCCCCGTCCCCCCCTCCCCAGAAAAATATCTGGAAGAACCCCCCCCCCCCCCCCAAAAAAAAATCCTGGGTACGCCTATGTCCCTGTACTTTTGATAGTGTTTTCAAGTGCAGAGGCAAAGGAGTATTCGGATGTTTATGGAGGGTAATTTCTATATCACATGTAAAAACACATATTTAGCCATTACACACATCTGCCATTAAGTATTTCATTCGTGTACATTTTCCTGATCAAATGAAACAAATTAAACTTAGATAACAAATAATATATTAAATAAATCCTACATAAGCACTACTTCAATGTGGCCAAGGGCCTCTTGAATCCGTGTAGGGATATACGTAGGGCAAAGTAAGGCGACACATTTGTGTGAATTAATAAATAAAAAATAGAACTACTTCTCAAATTGGTGCACATAACTTAGTAAAATATACGTCCAAGGAATACGTTTTTCCTTGGAAGTGAAAGCGGCGACAAACTTTGATATTTACACATTTGTGAAAAAATTATAACCCAGCATCTTTGTTTGTAATTTACGTTAATAATTCCTTTCAATGAGAGCTTCCTGACAAAGTGATCGCAATGACAAAAACATGTTTCTGGAACGATGATTACATTGAGAGTTCCGAACCGGAAAACACCATCTTGGTTTCAAGTTTTTTTTTTTTTTTTTACCATAACGTTGCTCTCATCTAGTTTTCACAATTAGGCGTGTAACTAGTAGAATGCTTAAAGTTACTTATGAGTGGCTCCTACAATTATTTCCATAAAACAAAATAAAGAGGCAATGCTGAGCTCTTCCGTTTACATTGCTCCGTGCAACCAGTAGAAGACGAATATTTGGCAGCGGTGGTAGCCATGTTTGTTTCCGTTGGAAATGCGTAAAAACTTGGTTCATGTACAAGAAGAGATATCTAGTGCTCTAGCATTGCCTTGTGGATTATTTTTATTATATATGTAAATCATGGCCGTGTTTTTTTTTCTTTCGGTTTTTGAATATTTTTTTTAAATTCAATTTTTTTTGTTACCATTGAGTTAAGTCTCATTGGATTCCCCGTTTGTTTGTTACGTTTCCATTCATTGCAGGAACAAAAAGGGTCAGTAAAACTTAAATATCTTGGGGGTCCATTTCGGTCTGTAAGGGCGCGGTTACACGGGACCCTGAACTACTTCAGGTGAACATGTTTAAGTAAACACGTTTACAAACGCGAAAGGGTACGGTTACACGGTAGTAGCTGAAAAGTGTGTTTAGCTCTAAAACCGATTGTCTACTGTCAACGAATGACTGTGTTGTTGATCTCTATTTTGTAATTGTATCCAGGAAACGCGGGATTTTCTCACTTGTTTATACAGCATTATCAGCAGAAATGGAAAGTGTTTACATATTGCTCAATATTTTTTTAAAAATCGGGAATTCAAACAACATGCACAGTAAATTTTTTAAATTTATTTTTATTATTTTTTGAGCGAGAGTACATATCTCAGTTTTAAGAAAATTAAGGCCAGGATCAATTAAAAAAAATATATATAATTATCTGTTGATTTTTTTTTTGTTGCATTCGGTAAAATATTCCTCGAACTTGTGCCAGAAACACTTTCCATCTTGAATTTCTGCAAAAGACTGTTTATATTCTAAACAGCCAATCAGAGGCTAATGTAGAAGATATGTCGATCTGAACTACTTTGCCAACCTGTTTAAGTTAAATGGGAAATGGCCTCGAACGAAACATGTTCAGACTGTGTGTAACCGCACTCAACAGCTGAACATGTTCACCTGAAGTAGTTCAGACTCCCGTGTAACCGCGCCCTAAGTTTCCGTGTCGTAGTAAAATGGACCTTACAGAACTATCATGTTGCCATTTTGTCTGCCATTTACTCTGCCTTAGGCTGATGGAAACTTTAGCCTCAGCAGCCAAGGCCGCTCGAAACCTGTTACATGTATTCTTTGAACAATCTTTCAAGTTTTTTTTTTTTTTTTAATTTTGAGCTTTACGTCTTGTCGACAACGGAGTCGTTTTAGACTGATAAACACTGTACAATTCAAAGAAACTGTAGAGTAAGAGGTGTTCGGGGAAGGGGGGAGGAGGAGATAATATTCTAAAAAACTTCGTTCACGAAACGTACGTTGTGTAAAGGAAAGTTTGGCATTTAGAGTGGAGGTCGTTTAAATAGTTGAAATTTTATGTTTCGAACAATCTGCTGTTAGAGTATTGGAAGACTGAGGGTTTGCGGATTTTTTTTATTATTAAATTTAGATGCAGCTAGTTTATTCCAAGTAGGTTAAGGTAGCCGAAGTTAGTTCACGGGCAAAATGGTGGCGTGACCACAGAAAAACTATATACGGTGTTTTTATTTTATTTTTTTCTCCCTTCTCTCTGAAGACCTGTCAGCCAGACAAAACAAAGTGCCTTAAAAAAAAAAAAAAAAAAAAAATCAGTCGTGGCTGAAGTGGAGACTTTTACCTTCGCCTCCACTCTCCCTTTCTCCCGCCCGCTGACGTGTCTCGTCAAGGAAGGGAAACACAAAAGCGCCGATCTGGCCTTGCATGCTTGACATTGGCTGCCGGCTTGACGCTCGTTTCCGCCCGCGGCGTCCCTTGCGCGCGCTTTGCGCTTTCACCCGCACGCACCACCCGTCGCTCGGCGCTCGCGTCACGTGACCGCTCCTGTTGTTCACAGGGTCCCAGTCGAGTCCCGCGCAGGGTGTCCACAAGTAAAAAATATTTCGTGCCAACTTAGGCGAAAAAAAAAGTACTAGATTTGAAAAAAAAAGTACTAAATTATAATTTGTTACGGTTTTAACAATTTAGGAAGTTATTATGACATTGAAATGCTCTAATTTAAATATCACACCACACACACACACATACATTCCATAGTTTTTAAAAATAATTACGCTTAATAATAAAACATATTGGAGTTACTGTAATAATATTATATTAAAGAAAAAAAGTACTAGATCTGAGCGCTGACCACTAAAAAACCTATAAAAGTACTAGATCTAGTACAAAAAACTGTGGACACCCTGGTCCCGTGTCCTCCGGCTGGCTTCCCTCGCGCACGACCTGTGCGAAGTCGATTTTTTGTTCTTCCTAACCTAACTTAAAGCTAAGTGTATTTGGGAGGGGTCCGGGTTAGGAAAGGGACCTAATTACGTCTCAAGCAGAAGCGTTTACGCCAAGTCATGCTGGGATTAGCCGTGCATCGTTTGCAAGGAGGGGGATTGGCCAGCCATGGCAGCGATTGGCGCCATGACTAAAGCTACGGCCACACAGAGCGCTATGCTCGCTATGTTCGCGATGTTCGCTACGCGATCACAATATAGCCAGCTGCATCTCAAATGCCACTGGCCACACAAAACTGAGTTCGCTATGTTCGCTATGTGCGCTATGTTGGCGACGTCGCCAAGTGTTTGGTTCTTAGCTATTTTTCTAAAACGTCGCTGACTTCGCGCATGCGCAGATAAACAAAAACATCTGTTTTCGCGCGGAATTGTGCTGTCGGTACCCACTTCAGTGTTTACATTATTAGTATAATGTCAACGGAAAATTTTATTGAAGAAGTAAGAAAATATTAATGTTTATGGAACAAATCAATATAAGATTATAGAAAGCAGGACATGCGTGATAATGCCTGGGATTTGATTTCCAAAGAGGTTAATAAACCAGGTTAGGTGTAATTGCAATTTATTAATTATTCAGTTAATGATCAAATTAAATTTCTGCTCCAATGATGTTACCCCAACTGACGGTATTCAATAAATTTGGCCTCGTCCGCACGCAACTGCTTCATTAAATGATGAAATTCACCAAATTCATTTCTTTTGAGATTCACTTCATGAACCCATTTCTTTTTTCGTTCGCATACTGTGAGAGCCAACAGAATATCATCCTCGTCGGAATCCTCACTCGAATCCCACGGCATGCGCCTCGTCGACATCGCAAACTACACTATTCTGTGTGGCCACCTCGCGCAGCAAATATAGCGGACATAGCGAACATCGCGAACATAGCGAACATAGCGTAGCTTTCTGTGTGGCCGAAGCTTAACTTCCCTCACTCTTAAATCTAGGCTTAAACTAGAGTTAAGTTGGGCCCAGGTGAAACTTGCATAGACACAGGGAAAACCCTGGGCACAGTCACGCAGGGAGAAAATTTGCATGCGTTAGGTGTAGGAGAATACAGGCGACAGGATGGTCTGGCTGAAGAGTTGGACAGAGTAGAAAGAGTCTACCATGCGGGGGGTTGGGCACTCCGCTCTGTGAGAAGTCGGTTCACAATTGAAATCTTACTGGTAATTTCAGCCAATTAAATTTTGCCATGTATCCGACCACGTTGACTGGTTTTGATATGCCATCAAAAACCATCTTACATATTTCAAACAAAAAAAAAATCCAACCAGGGCCGAATACTCTCATATTTTAAATAACCGCTGTGACTAATACCAGATGCATACTGAGATTTTTAATTAGAAACACATACTTAAATGGAACTTTTAATATTTCATAACCGTGAGTTAATTTGCAATTTTAAAGATTCGAGGCCCAGTAGTTCTGTTTTCCAACAACAGAAGTTGTCATGTGTTTTGTAGTGCTAAATAATAGATATTTACTTTTTATTTGGTATGCAGGATGCTCACTTACAATCGCAAGAGAATGAAGGCTTCTCTAGACATCAAGAAGAAGGAAGTTCGTCTTGCATGATAGTGATTCTCAACCATCTTAAGGCATATTATTTGACTGCGTATTTTTTTTGTTTGAATTCCACTTGATTAAAAATATGTTACGTGCTGACTTAGTAGCAGAAATTAAATGTAACTCATTAAATTAATTCAAAATAAAATTCAATGATATTGAGATGAATAATCAGGAGCACACGGAACAAAACTAGCAAACATTTTCCGCACTCAAAATCAATGAATCACGGAAAAAAAAAAATCTAGTTTGTGCTAGAACCTTATCCTTGCTGAACAAAGAAGTTCAAAGCTGAAAGAAACTATTTTTGTTATTGAATGGAGAGTCAGGCAACTATACAACTCTTTGCAGTTTTGACGTCGCCATGTTTGTTGCAGTTGCAAACCTCCAGTGTGTACTTTATTGTTTAGCTTAATTGTTTATGTGAATTATTGTAACTTTTTGACGTGACAACGTCTAATAAATCGATGAACGCCGGCTGCACGCACGAAAAAGTGTCCCACTACGGATGTCCCACTACGGATGTGTTCTGTTTGCTCATTGTACGCATGAGTGGCATCTCTCTTCATGCTCATTGTACGCATGCGTGGCATCTCTCTTCCACTCGATTGGAACAACCATCGATTTGACTTTTCAATCATATTTTCGTCGTTTGAATTATTAATATTATGTAATTTAACGATCGTCCACCGATTTTCAGCACAATCGGTACGGTTATTTAAAAGTAATGTTGAAAATTCAAATACGTTTTGAACCAACAATGGTGTTTTACAGTTACACATAATAATTCAAATTACACCCGGGATCGTTTGCACAATGTTTTAAAATATATTGTAACACATTATAAATAAGTTTGGTGTATTTGGGATGCGTATTTGTTATAAAATCGTGTTAATATTATACCCCTACCCTGAACAAAGTTTTTATAAAATATATATAACATTTGAAACTGCATTACCTCAGTATGGCCTCGTGGGCGTGTGGTTAGCGTATGTACCTAACTCTTAAACTAAAGATTGCCGGTTTGAAACCCGTCAGCTGCGAATATTTGTTTTTGTACTTGTAAAAATAAATATGGCGCACGCAACATTTCAAAAGTAATAAATATATTTGAATTAATGAATGCAAATAAAAGTAAATTTATTAATTCAATTACACATTTCATTTCACTCCTTTGTGTCCATACAAAATAGTGATAATTCAATAAAAATGATTCAATTTTATTCATAAAAGTATGCAGAGGTAGATTGTATCGTGCAAAAGATTGAAAAATTTAAAAAAAATTTCTTCCTCAAAGAATATAATATTTTTAATGCCTAAATGGTTTGGTTGCCAAAACCTATTATGGCTCAGTCTCAGGCCGAATATGATATTTCCTTTTCTTCTGGATCAATCATTTCATCAATGTTTTGTTATGACGTTGTCACGTTAAACTATCGTCCGTAAACCGACTTTACAGACAGCCAATTTTTTTTTATGTTTTAAAGGTAAAAAATGTAAGTCAAGTATGTTACAAACATTAAATCCTTCGAAAAAAAATTAATTTTGTTTTAGAGTTTAAGGGATTTTGGCACGCCTAAATTATTGTAACTAAAACTGAAGCTGTGTTATTTAATTATAGTTATTAAATAACACGTGAACAAGTTGTTGAAGTACTAAAATTCTCACCCAAAAAAAATGTATTCGTGAGGGTAGGTTTTCGTTCGTTTATGTCATCTAACAAGTAAAATATGTTTGTTTTAATTATGTATTTGTTATTATATTATTAATAATACATAATATACAATATGAATATAAATATATTTATTATAAACAATTATGGATAGTAAATTAATATTTAATAATTATTAATATAATAATAAAAACGTTTGGTTATTTTAGGCCAGACATTAAAAAAACCTCGTAATCGTGAAAATGTATAAAATCACGCAAAAATAGTAATTAAATTTATTTATTTATTTCCATTCCGTCGACGAAGTTGCACGAGCAAGCGGCGAACTTCTACAGATAGGTTTCGTGACTGATCGAGGGTTAGTGAAAACGTAGGCCTGCCTCATCGCGATTAATGGCACGGGCACATTCTGCCGTCTTAATTTGGTTCGAGGCTTTGCGTACCTTTCGAAAGTCCTTCCGGGCCCCACTCTCCCCTCCCCCTCCATTTTCCTCCACATTCACTTTCGGTTAAGTGCATTTTCGTGTCATTAGTGTGATATAAGGAAATTTCCTACTTTTTTTTTTTGTTTAGTACAAACAAAATTCCTAAAGGTGTTCATAGTTTTTCTTTAAAATGTTCAATATGTGCACCTTTAGTAATACGTAAGGGCATGCAGATTTCGCGAAAAGATTTCGAGACAAGCTGAAAGTTAAAACACTGTAGCATCGTCAGTGTTTAGTGATTGGGTGAGTTTCTCCCAGATAGTAACAACACCAATCACAATAATTCAGTGCGAAAGCAAACGCGTCCTGAATGGCTCGGTCAAATAAGGCAACGACTTCTCTCGCATACGGTCGCCAATCACAAGGAATAAACCACGGGTTTGGGTATACCTTGTTGCAGTCTATTAAGCGTTCAGAGCTTTTCGCGAAAAATGCCTGCCCCTAGTAATACGGCACACATACAACCTAAAGTCCCAATTCTTCCCAAGCGTGGCTCCTGAGAAAGGGGGAGGGGGGGCCTCAGGGGCCGATAGCCCCGTATCACAAGGGTATTTGCCGCACGAGAACACGTGAATTTGTCCGTTGCCGAGGTTAGACGTGGCGTCTGGGGCCACTCGCCCATAACCTGCGCCGCGCGGCTGGCTCGAGCAAGACAAGTCTCGTCCGTTGAGACGCCAGGGCTGCTTGTGTTCCAGTCGAGAACGAAACCCGCTGCTACGACGAGCTGGGGTGTCTGAACGTGACCAGGGAGTGGTACCACCTCATCTACCGCCCCTTCAACGTGTTCCCGCTGCCCAGGAGTGTCATAGACACCAGGTTTGTTCTCTACACAAGGAAAAACCCGTCAGAGGTAATCTATACTCACCACGGAACTGATTCCTTGTGTGCGCATGCACACGCATTGTTGACTGTCGTAGCCTGTAGCGTGTCGTCTAGCCTGAAATTTCCTTTCGAGAGACCAGTGAATTATTTGATTGTACTTTATTTTTATGAATTGACTTCCTTATTCATGGATTTTCCCCTCAAAAGGCTGGACCTTACAGTGCACGTAACCCACTATGGCAGTGCAATTGAGGGGGCCGTACACTGGACTGGAACAAGGGGATAATCCACGAGATCATACTAACCCTGGCCACAGAATAAGTCAGGACAGAAGCGCCGTCTGGCGGTATTTAGCCTTGGGATAAGAATTCAGGGAGTTTTTTGAGTCCAGTCTTTGCCATTACTTCGAAGTCGAAATGAGAACTACCCCTCCCCCCCCCCCCCCCCCCCCATTTGCGTACCTCTTTCCTGTCTGGATGGCAAAACAATTCCTTTTTATAATGCATTTTAACGCTTATTCCTTGCAGGTATGCTGCGTGTTAGTTTAACAATACTCAATACATTGACAATTTTTTTTGTGACAAATCTCCCCAGCGAGTTATTTTCAAGGCACTAAGAAATCCCAGCACATTAGCCTTCATACAGGTATGGTTTGTTTTGCCTTCCAAATTCCTAACCAGTTGACTTCAACTTCAGAACAGACACACCCGCTTCATGGGATGCAGCGAATTGGTTTACTTGGTGACGTCCTTTCTTGAAGCGGGGGGATGCAAGTGTTAACCTGCTGTGTCGAACCAGAGCGCAAACTCGCTGGAATCAGACACACTGACCTTCAACGTCGCTTCTGTCCTTACTTATTATGTGACTTGACCATGACCTCCGAACCACATCTGAAAGACCTGAACCTCTCAGTACAAAATGAAAAAAAAAAATTTACTTAAAATTATAAAAATCCATAAACAGAAGTTAAAAAAATTGCCGAAAAAATCATTAAATCTTAAATGAATCTTGATGAATAGTTTCCATTTAGTCATATCATCCAAAACTTACTAAATTCTTTACAATAAAACATGCTACCTAATACTAAACACTGAAGAGGGTGATATTATTTATTTGGTATTGCAGATTTAGTTAAAACTAGTGATGAATGTTTTTTTTTCTCTCTCTCTCTTTCAAAAGCACTCTCTTACCTTAGTTGAGTCATGGGTTGTTTCATATTTTGAAAATCCAATAACCTCAAAAATATATAATGATTCCGACATATCGAGCGAAAAGTGCCAAGGAACGATCCTGTAAGCTGACCACAGTTTTTGATCGAGATTCGCTCAGGGCAGGTTAATCACGGGGCAAGAGCGCGCGAAAATATCCACATTGTTAACAATTTGCACCCCTTCAATTTGCAAAGAACGCTGGTTACAAATTATCCAGGGATCTTCGTAAATTGACGGAAAAAAAAATCTTGGTATATTAACAACAAAAAAAACTGGTAACGTTTACAGTAAGAACACATTTTGTTTTGCCAATGTGTGTGTTTACCTGTGTTTGGAACGAAACATGCAACTCTGAAATCGAAACACGGCGTGGTTTTCTATCAGTGATTCAGTTGTTTGAAATTACGAAGAACTCTTCATCTATTCCGGTTAAGTCCTTCGCTGAAAAAGTGTGTGAATGTGCCGCAATCTCTGGCAGCGCGGCGGCGCCACAGAATAAACAATTACCAATTGTTTATTCTGTGGCGGCGCGCTCTCTCCGTGGTCAGCCTCGATGCCCGAGACACGGATCGGCGATGTGCCCAGCGACAAGAGTATAGCGGCAGCAACGCTACTTCCTAAATTTTTTATTTTTTTTTATTTTCCTAGCCTAAGTTAATTCTAAGTGTGTAGGGGAGGGTCCAGGTTAGGGGAGGACCTAAGTGTGTCTCAGGCCGAAGCCTATACACTCTACCATGCGGGTTTTTAACCATGCAGGACAAGGGCGCGTGCATCATGTGCTTATTGGGGTTTATTGGCCAGCCATGGCTGCAATTGGCGCCATGACTGACGCCCCATTGGTCGCCTAGCTTAAAAGCTAGCTAAGTGTGGCCCAGGTAAAACCTGCATAGACACAGGGAAAACCCTGGGCCGGTTCATGCGGGGATCAATTGACATGCATTAAGCAAGCAGGTAACTACTGGACAAGAGGAAGAAGGGTCCAGGTAAGAAGAGTTGGAGGGGCTGAAAAATCAACCTTGGTGGAGTTGGGTGCTTGGGCCTTGCGGCCCGCATTTAAGTTGGGAGCTCCTGGGTTATTATTAGCCAGGGGCGCATGCGCCCCCAGGGGCGGGCGACTTCACGTCAGCCCAGCCACAGCTGCCCAGGCAGCCACAGTTAAGACAGAAGCGGGCAGACGAGCCAGTAAACCGGCTCGAACTGCTGGCTCTCGGTGCGAAAGGCAGCCTGACGTTGCGCCATCTTCATCTTCCTTCTTCAGGTCAACAGCAGTACTTTTCAAGCCAGGGTGGGGGGAGGGAACCAACCTCGCCACCCAAAATCCCCGAGACGGTTGAAGGTCGCGCCGCTCGAGGCTACTGCTGCCACACCTACAGCAGCCCCAGCTGAAGGTTCCTGATGTCTTCCTTCAGAGTTCCGATGCATTTCAATTCCGTTGCGCGCGCAGCAGTTCACAGCTCCGCAAGTTCCAGCCCGCAGTTCGTCTACACTTCGCATTTTTGCAGCACATCGAGCTCCCCTGCGGTGCCTTCGCCGACGAAGCTGCTTCCTGCCACGCGCCGAGCTACATTCAGGCTACCTTTCACCCCGACAGCCGTAATAACGACTCCACAGGCCGGCCATTGGTCCGCGGACTGCTATTGGTTATTCGCAGCCACCCCAGCGAGATTGCAACTCTCGGGCTGGGATCCCGTATCCGCCACCCGCGGGACGCGGTCGGTAGCAGTTGGCGCTGCTAGGCCGCCCCCAGCACGCACACAAAACCAACACGCACTGCCAGCCTTCGGTATACCCAATAGGGCGCAGGGAACTCCCAGCCAACAGCCCGCGAGAGAGATGCGCACGCCCCGAGAGACGACCACCGACGCTACTTCCTACAACTGGCTGCAAATGCCGAGCCTTTCCGAAGTTGACCGATCGGGAGCGCCTACCCCCTGGATGTTTTTTTATTTTTACGCGCGCGTTTTTTCTCTCCAGTATAAAAAAAACCACACAGACTGTTTAGTGGATGGTTGGTTATATTAGGTAAGTATAGCTACATTAAAAATACTGTAAAATCATTTTATGCTTGCTTAGCAAATAACTTTTTAATATGTAGCTATCCAGCGCTAGGAAACCGTTTACATTATTTCACAGCATCTTTAATGTAGCTATCCTAACCAAATCAAACGTCCACAATGTTTTAAAGTATTTATAAAGTATTATATATGTAGATAACCTAACCTAATTGACCATTAGTTATCATGTCCTTACCTGAAAATTACAAGTTGCGTAAAATTGCAAGGGAATATGGGGCGTCCCGAGAATAAAGACTTCCTAGATTTTATACGGTATAAAAAAATAAACAAATCCACGAAGTACGTTTCTTCAATTAGGTATTTTCATCTAAAAATAATTACAAATAAATACCGTTGCCTTGTTTATGGTCTTTCCTTTTAACAACACCTCCATATTTATTTACAATGGAAAAAAAAAACCGAAGATGCACGATCGGACGTTTCGCTCTCTCGTCAGCGAAAAGAAGGCTTCCCGTTGCGAAATCGCGCCGCCGCGGCGCCGGCCCCGGAACGAGTGTGAGCGGTGCGGCATTTGCAGCCAGTTGCAGGAAGTAGCGTTGCTGCCGCTTGTTGCCCAGCGTGCCGGCGACATCGAGGTCGTTACAAGCGATGAGTGCGGCAGCGAGATGGGAATGAAGTGGCGGGAGCTCCGCGAGGAAACCTCGATGCACGGAATCGCCACTGAGCCCGATTCGGCCAGGAATCGAACCCGGCACGTTTGCGATGGGATATATATATATATATAAACTATATATATAAACTATCTATGAAGTTATTCTTCTTTGGGTGCATTATGAAAAAAAAAAAAATATTAGATTGAATGTTTACGATGCGCGTGAACCAAGCAACGAAATTTTTCACGCATGAAAAAAAAGCTACATACAAATAAATATTACACATAGGCTTTAATCTTATACTTTAGTGACTGATATTGAATACTGATTCATATAAATAAACATCTATTTATTGTGAATATTAGTGATAAAATTGTGTTTATAAACTTTTCAATGTGCATTTATATATTTATATAAATATTCCAATAATGTGTATAATTTATTTACATTATAAAAAATTCCATTATTAATTTTAATTCATCTCGATTATTGTACTAAATTAAATAATTAATTGTATATAGGTACTTTTTAACATTAATATTGATTTGGAGTATTTATTTAATTTTTTTTAAAATTTGATTGCATTTATTCTTTACCTACAGTATTTATAACAACACTCTAGTCATTACGACTACAAATTATCTTATTAATTCCTCAGACTTTGATATATGTGTGTTAATGACATGTTTACCCGCATGTATTTGCAAAAAATAGAATGGAATGATTAACTGTTCTAGGGCCAAGTATTAAGGGTCCAGAATGATCATACTATCAGGAAATCTCATTTCGATCCCAAGAAGAAGACCAAATTCATAATTCATGGCTTCATCGACACTCCACTCAGCAATTGGGTGAAGGTAAAGTAAATTTCATACTGTGTCAGTTAGAAAATTTAAAAGCTCTTTGTGTAGCAGCAGTGGCGTAGCCAGGATTTGTGTATGGGGGGTGTTAAGAAGCATGGACCCCCCCCCCCCCCCCCGTATTAAAGCGGGGGGTCCGGGGGTCCTCCCCCGGGAAAATTTGGTTTTTAAGGTGTAAAATAGTGCTGTTTTAGCAGTTTTCGGTACTTAAATTTAAATATTGTAATGGTAAAATTTTTATTAATTTTTAATATGAAATTTGTTTGAGTGATGAATAAGAAATTTAAATAAATATTTAGTGCTAAGGGGGGTGGGGGGGGGGGGGTTGGAACCCCTAACCCCCCCCCCCCCCCTGTCTACGTCCCTGTGTAGCAGTACACAGAAAAAATTACATGCAAATTTTGCCTAACCTATCTAAAATTAAGTGTTCTTTTTTGTATAAGGGTCAGTGTTAGGCAGGGATGTATGTGCATCTCAGGCCAAGTCTACCGCTGAAGGCTGAAGCTTTGAATATATATACTGTATAGAAGTCGCCAGCCCAGGTTAAGATTTCTAATACGGTTTTGAGGTAGTTGGTTAATTCACCGCCGCAATCGCCACCATCTCTAGGGCATCGACTTGTGGTGGTCCCTAGCGGACAAGTGTCGAACTCTTCAAACACCCCTTCCCCCTCCCGTTGAACGTACTTGAGCTGCAGTGAATGATAGGTGGGGGGTGCGTGGGAATGACAGCGGGCGACAGTGCTGCCCTCTAACGTGTAAATAACAACTAAGACGATACAGGGCGTTACGGCAGGTGAAGTTCCCAAGCTGCTCTCATACGCTTCTGAAAAACGTAGAGTAAATCCTATCCACTCGCGACTTCTATACAGTATATATATTCAAAGGCTGAAGTCAGGACGAAGATCTACCCCTAGTCATGCTGGAATTAGCAATGCCGGGAAGGGTCACATTCATCGTGTGCTTTGTTTGAAGATTGTCCAGCCATGGTAGCAATTGAAGCCATGACTTATTCACCTATCTTAAAAACTAGATTAAAGCTATGTTAAGTTGGGACCAGGTAATATCTGAATAGCCACATGAAAAAAAAAAACAGGGCGCAGTCATGCTAGGACACGCATTAATATCGTAGGAGAATACAGGATACAGGGGATTTGAGTGACTAGTTGGTCAGAATAGAAAAGAGTCTACCATGCGGGGTTTGGGAACTTGGTCGTGTAGTCTCCTTTCATACTTTGTTCGGAAGTGGATTTTGTTAACCAACTATGCAAGCGCATCTGGTGTTGGGTGGCTATATTCTCCACCCATCCGGCTTCCAGCAGCACCTAAAACTGAAGAAGGAATAAAGGTAAAAAAGAACTTACAAACTAGGCACTAAATTTGTCCGTTGCATATGTAAATACAGGTTCGTTGTGTGCAATATAGTTTGTGATCTTGGTATTATTTTGGTTACAAAATAATTTCGTCAAGTATTGCAGTTTAAATTTTGGCAAAGAAAATTATTCACTAAATTGTAATGCTGTTGCGTTTTATCAATGAAATTTTTACACCCAGTCATCTCTCATCCAGAATCATGGAAAACTACTTTCTGTTAATATCATCAAGCATTCCCGATATTTGATGATAGGCGATTCGTAAATTACACGACGAACGGTTTATGTTTGGGTGGGAGTAATTATACTGGTTATAATATGAAGTATTTTGTAAGTTTTTGAAATAAATTAAACCAAATAGGCACATAATATAATTTTTTCCATATTTTACAGTAAGCTTTCAAACCTTTTAACTGAAACCAACATGGTGTCTATATTTATTGAGCATTCTCTACTATATGTGATCACGCATGCTACCTATTGGAGAATTAAACAACTACGTAGCTGCAAGCAAAATGAAACATGTTAAAATGTAAAAGGTTACTTATATTATTGTATCTAAATAATTACATGCGTTTGTTACCTTAGTATATAAATTTGAATATATATTGTAATTTAGTAAATTATTAAATACAATTTATTGTTCTTGTATATTAAATTTATAATAAATTTAATAACTACACATTTTAGTTCAATGATGTTTCGAAAATTATTATCCGTCTATATATACCAACTTTGTTGCCCTACTGTTCGTACTCGCTTCGGCGGTACATATACTAAAATTGGAACGATACAGAGAAGATTAGCATGGCCCCTGCGCAAGGATGACACGCAAAATCGTGAAGCGTTCCACATTTTTTGAAGTTTCTACTGAGTGTTTGCCCGACAAACAAATTAAAATTTTCCAAGATTACAATATACAGTATTCTTTACTACTTAACTTTCATGCAAAAAAATTTAGCTATTAGCTACCTAGAAGTGTTATATTGGCATTGCTGAATTTTAGCTGAGAAGATTGTTTTAAACTATTTTGTATATGACAGGACAACTACAAAAATACGGTGGAATTATTATAATATGAGGAGGTGACAAAAAGTGAGCTGAGGGTATTTTTGTGTGGGGATTGGACATAATAAACTAATGTTATCACTCAAAACTTTCGAAAAAAATTTAATCCCATGTATGTAACCATTCCAAAATTGAAATTTATTTTAAAAGAAGTTTTATCCCGCAGCAATGACATTCAAAAGAGCTAGCTCAAGTTCCCATGATCCTCTGTTGCTCTCTTGTTTGCAGGTTACGTTTGATATAACTGTTGTTATGTTAGTTATAAAATGTGTTTTGTGTTTAATAGTTAATTATTTTTATTAAAACTGAAAATTAGTGACATTGAAGACAATTTAGTGACTGTTGGTGCGTGCAACGAAGGCACCATAAAAAGATAAATTAAAGGAAGAAAGAGGATAGATCGATAGATGAAAAGAGATAGAAGTACTTGCAACCCAAAGGCTTCAACACTTAAAACCCTTGCACTTTTAAGTGCAATAAGTTTTCACCTAATGATTGAAAGTACTTAAGGAACAAATTTTTAGTGTCGGATAAAGTAGCTCAGGATAACTTCATTTCCAGTTTTATTGATGTTCTCCCAGTAAAATAGCGCAAACCATTGGCCACACGCAATAACAGCCAATTCTGTTTCGACTAAATATCGCCTTAATACGTTCAACGAAAAAATGTTGCCTGTGTGCAAGAAGCTTTTCATGCAAGTAATGTGTGTGAAACTTACTATACTAAGAAATATCTTTCAGGCCAAAACTAAAGGCGAGCATCTTTATGAAAAAATACGTGGAGACGGAAAGTCTCATAAAAATGCAGCAAAAGGCCTTGCCTGTTTCAGAATTTATCAAAACGTTAAGAGGAAAAGAAAGCCATTACTACAGGAAAAAATCTAAAATAGGTAATTTCTCTCAGTTAAAACGTAAACATAAATATACTGTGCAAGATATGCAACGAAGCCCAAGAGGATGACAGCCTGAAAGTCCCATGATATCTGTTTAAAAGAGAGTTTTCAAAATTAGACATTGGATTCAGGTCATCTGCATCTGATGTCTGCAGTTATCGTCAAAAGTTAAAACATCTAATAAAAACTGCCCAGGAATCACGAACCAAGGTTGAGTATATGACACAAAAAAGAATTCACAAACTTTGTGCTAATGCTTTTTTATAAGATCATGAAAGAAGGTGTACATTATAGAGTAAAACTTTGTTTCTGCCAGAATTGCCTATTCAAGAGGCATACTACTCCCGTCAGTTTGAGTTTTACGCCTTGTGTGTTGTTGAATTATGTACCTACCTGATTCAAAACCAACTTTTTATGTCTGGTCAGAAGAACATGCAAGAAAAGGCGCTGTGTAAGTAGGTTCAGCATTGTTCCGTCACTTTCAGACTTGTAGCTATATGAAAATACGATAAATATGAAGGTGTTTTGGGATGGGTGTGGGTCTCAAAACAAAAAAAAACTATATTTGCACACCCTAATGCATTACTTACTAAAACCCAAATCTGGTTTAGAAGCAATTCATATCATGTACCCGGTGTCTGGGCACAGCTTCCTTCCAGCGGATGGATGTTTTGGCCATGTTGTAAAGTTACTTAGCATTAAGGTTTTTCGCCTAGGGCGCCAATTTACCTTGCACCGGCCCTGTGTAAAGAACATGTTTGCTGGCGAGAGCTAGTCGCAGAGCGAGACGCGAGGGTCGCCGACAGCCGGAGGGTGTTGTTGCAGGACATGCGGCGGGAGCTGCTCAAGGCCGCCGACTGGAACGTGGTGGTGGTGGACTGGGCGGGCGGCTCGCTGCCCCTGTACACGCAGGCGACCGCCAACACGCGACTCGTGGGGCTGGAGATAGCACACCTCGTCAACTACCTGCAGGTGACCACGAGAGACATGTCGTGCTAGAAGCAGGCGCTGGCCCTACGGCATGAGCACGTTTAGCTGTTTATAATGTACATTTTTTTCCCAAGTTTTCTCTAGTTGTAGTTATTTATTATGTCTGGAAAAGTTCTTTCAATGTTCGGTTGCAAAAATTACGATGTTTCTAACTGCTCGAAGTAGTTTTCGAAGTTAAAATTGGTTACCTATTCTGGGAAATTAGCTATTTTATCACGTCTCCCGAAATTATTTACGAAATAAAACAATTTACTAAAATTCAAGTTTAAAGTTCTGTATTTAATGTCGTTAATAGTTGGATGATATTTGTCCTCCTGTCATCATGTTTAAAGTTAAGTCATTATATTTTTGTATATTGTGAAAACTTGTTTCAATTAGGAATACACTGTTTTTTAATACAAATGTAAGTATCACATTCATTACTCTATGATGACAATATTTCGAAGGACGAAACAAAATCTGTGCTGGAAATATCGCCCATTGTAATACATACAAAGGAATTTGAATTTGGCGGGCGTACTTTAGGTTGAGCCGCTAGTATCGCTGCAGTTGTGTGTCGCCAGCATTCGCCATGTTAAAATGCCTGAGTTTCCTTTATTGTCCTACTGCAATATCTGCTACAGGCCTCTCACCCAGGGCCGCCGAGAGGGGCCGAAACCCCTGGACCCGTTCGAGTTTCTAAATTTTTTCTGATAGGTTGAAAATACATGTCTATTGATCTAATTTATTGCAAACCTTACAAGTTAGGTATATGATACACGCAGATAACATTTATAGTTATGGCCATGTAACTCATACTGAGTCGTTATTTTTTTGTTGTTTTAATTATGGAGTTTGAAAAGTTGTACATTAGGTTACGGGGAGCAGGATCATACACAGAATTTCATTTCCCGCTGTTTGCTTTTAAATTATTTCTATTTGTTATTGGAAATGATGGATTATCTTTTTAGGCTATCAGGGGGCAGGAGGAAGAATATATCCCTCATTCCCCTTTTTATGTGCCCCTGATGAAGAGGAGGCCCGACAAAATTATTTGCCCCTGGGCCTTTGGTTTTTCTCGATGTTCCTGCTCTCATCCGGTAGGATGCGGGGTAGAATCCAATCCAGCCATTCTGATTTTTATTTCCCACTGCTGCCTCGCAACCACTCCACGTAAATGTTTAGGGTTGTCACTTGGCATAGATCATATCATTTCCTTCCCTTTTTTCCATGCATTGTGTTGTAGATCATAACTAAGACACCTCATTGACTTCAGAATGACTATTTCTGGTCTTGAAAGTCTAAATTGTTGCAAGTTACCCCTGAGAATGTCTCAGGAAAGTCACTTGGAAATAAAGTAGTGCGAGCAAGTGCGCATGAATGAGAGACTGCGAAAATTAATACGCGTGGGAATGAATATGAGAGATTGCATTTATTTTGCGTGTGAAGTACTACGCAGTAGGCTACATCCATATAATTCTTGTTTGTTTCTAAGTATACACAAAGGTACTTAATCTTATGCATGGATAAGTTCAAAATATCTTTTAGTAGAATAAAATTAATCATGTTCTTGAAATATCTACACTTCTTTTGGACATTTTAAGAAACTGAAGGTTTTTATGCTTGCTGAGAATATGTAGTTTTTTTTGCATCTCCATAATTGGTTGGTACCTGTAGCTTGTTAATCTGAAATTTAAAACAAACTTAAAACATTTAAAGTATAAAACCACAATCCATTTAATGTTCGTTCTTCCCAAGTGGAAGTGCTCGTTCCAAGAGCGAGTGCGAGACTGGTGAGACGGAAGCGCCTGCTCTGACTGGTGAGACGGAAGCGCCCGCTCTGATCGGTGAGACTGAGGCACCCGCTCTTGCGCAGGACAACATGGGGCTGGACCCGGGAGACGTGCACATGATCGGCCACAGCCTGGGCGCGCACACGGCGGCGTACGCGGGCGAGAGGATCGACGGGCTCGGCCGGATCACGGGCCTGGACCCCGCCGAGCCGTACTTCCAGGGCATGCCGAGCATCGTGCGCCTGGACCCTTCCGACGCCAGCTTCGTCGACGTCATTCACACCGACGGGAAGTCCATCTTCCTGCTGGGTACGGCAGCTGCAGGCCTACGCCTTTACACCCTCCTGCATTCCTGCGTGTGATATCGTTCCACATGTCTGGTGGAAAAAAGCTATCACATTTAGTCTCAGAAATAACATATGTTAAATCTGCTATTACTGCAAGCCAACATAGCACACACTCAAGGTAAAAGGAAAGCCTGTATTACAATGCAGCATATGGGATAAAATTTAGGATTAATAATTGGCATGAGTTACTGACCACCAGTTAATAATGGAACTGAACTAAACACATTCAATATTCTTTACTAGTGTGGATTATTAATTATTATACAATGGAATGATAAAATTTTCCATAAATGCACTAAATAAATTATTCCTAACAGTTTTTTTCTTATTATTTGCGTACCAAATACAACCAAAACATTAATTTAATTATTATAAATATTGCTATCCTAAAAACTCTAATTCTTTGTGTATTTAAACATTAAGTGGCAAATTATTATTGCTATTGGAAGTAGCATAGTTTGCAAATTTATAATTGCAAAAAAAAAAAAAACCCTTTGTGAGTTTTTTAATTTTGAGATTCACACATCATGTGTAGAAATTGGAAAGTCTGCTTCTTAAATACAACTAGCATTATCTAATGAGTTATGATAATAAGAAATAATGTAATTCGTAACCGAGTGTCTCGAGTAAGCTCTCTGTGGCCAAGCTGACACTAAACCTGTATGTGCCGGACTCAGTTCACATACGAACCTTGAAGTGGTGGTCATTTGAAGAAAGTTATGTCTCACCTTTGAATATATATACTGTATAGAAGTCGCCAGCCCAGGTTAAAATTTCTAATACGGTTTGAGGTAGTTGGTTAATTCACGGCCGCAATCGCCACCATCTCTAGGGCATCGACTTGTGGTGGTCCCTAACGGAGAAGTGTCGAACTCTTCAAACACCCCTTCCCCCTCCCGTTGAAGGACCTTGAGCTGCAGTGAATGATAGATGGGGGGTGCGGGGAATGACAGCGGGTGACAGTGTTGCGCTCTAACGTGTAAATAACAACCTAAGACGATACAGGGCGTTGCGGCAGCGCCCTGCAGCGGTGAAGTTCCCAAGCTGCTCATAATACGCTCCTGAAAAACGTAGAGTAAATCCTATCCACTCGCGACTTCTATACAGTATATATATTCAAAGGTCTCACATTCCGACTTATGATGGGTGGCCGTGCGGTCTCTCTGGCCGTAAATGAAGGAGGGTCTTCCCGGGAGCCGGGATCTGACCCGCCGGTGGGTTCCCCCGGCCGCAGGGTACGGCATGAGTCAGCCATGCGGGCACATCGACTTCTACCCCAACAACGGCAAGGAGCAGCCCGGCTGTGACCTGACGGAGACCCCGCTGCCCCTCACGCTGATCCGGGAGGGCATAGAGGAGGCGAGCCGGGTGCTGGTGGCGTGCAACCACATCCGGGCCATCAAGCTGTTCATCGACTCCATCAACACCAGGTGCCCGTACGTGGCGCACCGCTGCGACTCCTTCCAGCACTTCATGCAGGTACGCCGGTCCCTCCCGGTCGCTTTGTGCGCTCAGCGGAACCTCGTTGGTACAAAGCGTATTCCAGGAATTAGAAATTACATAGGAGTTACAGTGTTGAGTAATTTGTTTCAAGGGTAAACTGAATGGATGGTTAGTACAAATATCCCAGGATAATGTGAATTAACTATGTGAAGATTCAACTAAACCAAAATTGATGCTATTGCTTTGGTTCAGTTTAGGTTGGAGGGAAAAAAAAGGCTACAAATTACGTATTCTTCCCAAATGATGGTACATATGTCTTTTTGTAGGTAGTTTCTAAACCTTTGCTTTTATTATTTTTCTGTCTTAAATCTTTTAAAAAGTAGTACAGTAGAACAGTTAAATATTATGGAAACATATATTTATTTTTTTAAATAAAATACATTCTTTATCCACTTAGAAATATTAAGCTTTAAAAAGAATTTCGGAATTGGTTTTTGTTTTTACTTCTTACAAACAAACTTACACTCTCTCTTTATAAAATTGTTATGTTATTATATTTTGTTTTAATTGTTTGTAGATCTGTTGAGTTATTAAAACTATTTCACATTTCATTTCAAAATATTCAGTTTATCCTATAAATGTTGCTCATCACCAGGGACGTAACAAGACTAGTTTCCACTCGGGGCCAGAACCCATCTTAGCATCTCCTTTTCATTTTTAAAAACCAACCAAAACCAAAACCTCTCTCTGCACCTCGTATCGCCACGGCAGATTAATCCCTTTTTTCCCGAATATTTTTAATTCAGATTAGACGACAATAGATTTATTTGCAGTCATTTAATTTTTAATACATTGCAAGTTGGTAAGTACACAAAGAATAGCAGTTTTTTAAGTACCTATTTGACTATATACATGTATTTATATATATAATCTCCTCATCTGCCCTCCAAGTTTTTTTTTTTGTGTTTTAACACTACAGTATTCAGGTAAATATCTATAGCAAAAAATACTTTGCCAGTTAAAGGGCTTCCGCCCCCCCCCCCCCCCCCCCCAACCTTAAAATGCTGTGCCTGGGGCACAAGTCCCATCTGTCCCCATTTAGTTACGTCCCTGCTCATTACAAAGCTGCAGTCTTGAATTTTAGCTGTCGAAAACACGTCGGTGAGTACCGGAGCAGTTTGCCGTGAATCAGCGCAGACGGCCACGAGCCGCTTGGCGGGCACGGACAGGGGTGTGATGGCGTGCCGGGGGACCTGTGCAGGGACGCTGCTTCTCCTGCCGGGAGAACTCTACCGCGTGCGCCCTGATGGGCCTGCACGCCGACCAGGCGGCCGCGGTGACCACGCAGCTGCCCGTCGGCAGCAAGTACTACTTCAGCACGGGCAAGGACTACCCCTTCTGCCGTGAGTGAGCTGTGCTGTGCTGTGCTGTGCTGTGCCTTTGAATATATATATACTGTATAGAAGTCGCCAGCCCAGGTTAAAATTTCTAATACGGTTTTGAGGTAGTTGGTTAATTCACCGCCGCAATCGTCACACATCTCTAGGGCATCGACTTGTGGTGGTCCCTAGCGGACAAGTGTCGAACTCTTCAAACACCCCTTCCCCCTCCCGTTGAACGACCTTGAGCTGCAGTGAATGATGGGTGCGGGGGTGCGGGGAATGACAGCGGGCGACAGTACTGCGCTCTAACGTGCAAATAACAACCTAAGACGATACAGGGCGTTACGGCAGCGCACTGCAGCGGTGAAGTTCCCAAGCTGCTCATCATACGCTCCTGAAAAACGTAGAGTAAATCCTATCCACTCGCGACTTCTATACAGTATATACGTATATTCAAAGGCTGTGCTGTGCTGTGTCGACATGCACGTAGATCCCAGGGATGGGGGGCTGAAACCTCACTGGGGGCCTGCTCGCACTTGCCGAAACATGATAAACGTAATCACTATGTTTAATGGAAAATTTCTGTAAATCATTTAAAGTCTTTTCCTTATTGCATGCATATTAGCCAAAATGTGTGCAGATTACAACATACAAGCACCCTATCTATGGATGACTTGTATCGTTTAAAACTCACCCTCTGGCTGCTCCCCCTCCCCTCCTGAGAGAATTTAAGCAGGGTCCCCCGTGTAAATCCTACAGATTTGAACCCCTGGTTGATAGTATGTTACTTTACAGTCTGTTTTGCTATGAATATATCTTAACGAGGGTTAATAACCAATTTTTCTTGAATTCGATTCTTAAAAGAGTCCCTCAAATCAGAATTGAGATTTCAATTCAGAGATAAATTAATTATGAGCCAAAACACAGAAATTTAAGTTTTGAAATATTTCAATTTATAATTTTTTTTTTTAATGAAAAAGAATATTTACATATTAATTTTATCAATACAAACAATTTATTTTTGTGTTAAAAAATGAAACTCAAGTGCTAAGCTGGTAGCAGATACAAACTTGTCTTTGGTGCTTCTTTATGGATAAATATGTAATGCAGTTCTTGTCAATTACACAGTCACTAGTGTTTGAATTTCTAAATTTCTCAAATATTTCTCATTTAGTTTTTTTCCCTTAGGATACAACATATTTCAGACACTAAAGATTTGAGTGCCCAATATGTCCTTACATACATTCTCTTGAAAACTCAAAGGCCCATCGCAAGTGAGCCAGACGATTGTCTCCGAGTAGTGTCCTTTCTTGACCGTTGCATTTTCACACCGCTCTGTCAATGGCAGTGTTAAACACTCATCCATTCACACATTTAATGCCCACTGTCTGTTTAATAGGCGTATGAAAAATCATATTAAATTTAATATCTAACTAATCAAGAACATTGAAAGTTTTCCAAATCAAATTCAAATAAATATACATTAAAACTTATTTTTTACACTTCACTTGATTCCAAGAAAACTTGATGCAAAATATAGTAAAAAAAATAATAAAGAGAAATGCATACTGGATAAACATTATATGGAACCATAGTAGTGGCGTCAAAAAAAAAATTCTTAAACCATTAAAATTTTAGTTTAAAACATTTTTGTTGATACAACTTTTTATATACTTTAAAAATAAAAGTATCTTAACTAGTTGTATAATCATAATCACATACAAGGTCACACAGAAGGGAACTTTTGGCAAACAAATAAAAAAATAATATATGTAACAACACAATATTTTATTGACAGTAATTGAACCATTACAACTTGCCTTTTAAGGAACAATAATCCTCATTATAAATTTCTGAAAATTATGTCCTGTAGATGGCATCTTTGTCTACGTATACATTCTTGTAATCTGTTGTTCAGGTTCCCCAATGATCGCTGCAACATCTAAGCTGGGATTACATGAATTTTGTCTTCAGTTCGTTGTTTCAATTCATCCAGTGACAGCCGAGTCGTGTGGACACAAATCTTGAGGTGCCCCACAGGAAAAAATTCACAAACCGATAAATCTGATCTTGGAGCCAAACCTGATATGACACGATTACCAAACCATTCTTGGCACAGCTGCAATTGACTGCCTTGCAGCGTGCGATGTGGCACCATCCTGCTGAAACCAGGTTCCCGGTTTTTCTGTTTCACCTAGTATTATTTGTTGCAAAAAACAAATCAACAACATCTACATAAATTATACATAATAGCTCTTTATCATTTAAATTATTTATGAATGAATCCCACTTTATGTGCATTTAAATAATAAAGGAAATAGCGTCACCAAAACATGAACCACACAAAACACAGTCAATAATTTGTTGCGAAGTTACTTACACACAAACTTTCTTTGGCTGTTACAGTAACTATTAGTAAAAAATCAAATTTTTCAATTTTAATTCAAAGTTTTTGAATACTCACAGACTCTTCATTTTGTGCAACACATTTTTATTAACTTCACTTGTAACTATGTAAACAAATCTTGGTGGTTGATTTTTACCTACTTCTAATTGTATCAATTTGAAACTATGCAAGTACATGTAATCCGGATGACAATACAGTAATTTGGTACCATCGAGCTGATCTGATGATTGAGAGAAGAGGTGGATAGTGGAACTCGTCAATTACTACTAAACCCCTCGAGTGTGGGCTATTTTTGGTTTTGTTTTAACGAGACACATATGTTTCACTTGGTAACAAGGGTCATCTGGATTTTAGTGTGTGACTGACTAAAAGTTTTTTAAGCTATAATAACTTTATTTTACTTGTCCTCCCTCTTTTTGGTCTGTACTAGCATTTTTGTACAGGTATGAAATTTTTAAATTTTCTGTTGTCTTGTGGGTTAAAAAATGGTAATGAAGTGTGAAAAAGTATAGGTACTCTGAAACCACTAGGGTTGCTGTTGCTGTGCGTAATGCTGATGTGAACTTATATAATCTGGAAGGTCACCACTACAAGGTCACGCTGGACCTGGCCAAGCCGCCCCGCGCGGAGTCCTGGGTTCAAGGCTACATGAAGATCACGCTGCACAGTGATAATGGAGTCATCAAGAACATGGACCTCACCCCAAGGTCAGTGCGAGTGACAGTCTCGTGTCTTGAGTTATGCTTTCACGTCTGGATCCTGGCTTCAGAACATGGGAAATGTGTTGGAACTTAAACCTAGGGACAAGATTATACGGTGAATTGCGATAAAACCGATATTAACACCAAAAATCATGCCAAAGCACCGCAGAACACAGAAATGCAAGTTATATAATGAAATAACTAGCATTTTAACAAAACTTAATTGAAATCATAAAAAAAAAAAAAAAATGCAAGGAATGTCGTTATTTATGGACAAAAAAAAATTGTATCAAAGTGCATGGAGCATTAGAAAAATTAATTTACTGTTTTTTTTTTTATTGTGCATCTCTATAAACCACAAATTCTCTGTAATTTTTTTTTATTGTTCTGAATGTATCTGTTGTAGACCAATTTATTATAAATGCAGCATATATATAGTACTACTATTTTGGTGGAGTAAGTATAAAAATGAAAACATTAACATCAAATTTAGTCTAATTTCATTATCAAAACAAACCAAAACCATAAAATCTTGTCTCTACTGAAACCCACTGTTATCCCTAATTACCATTATGCTATTTACTCAGCTAGCAACATATGTATTTAGGTTGAGATAGTTTGTATGGCTAGTTTGGCATTATCTGGGTTAAGATAGTTTGTGTTGTCTGGTTGGCACCATGTATGTTATGAGTTAAACTGTAGCCATGTTTTTTTAGTGATAAACTACAATGATTGAGAATTACATATGTCTTTAAGACAAGTGCAGAACATAATAGTACCAAAGTACCACAATGTCAGTTCGTGTGTGCGGTCGTACAACGTAGGTGTCCGAAGTCAGTTATTTCGAGATTCACTTGATGACTGGCTGTTTTGTGAAGCAGCTCTGTATTGTGTTAAACCTACTACTGCCTGCTGGTGTTGCTAGTCCAAACTACAAGAGTATGTCAGAGTTACACATTTCAAAGGTTCCAGCAAAGATTCAATAATTATCTCTTTGACAGGAACATTCATGGGTAAATATGTAGTTGGGCGGTATTTGCGAAAAAAAATGTTAAAAATCCGAAAATACTTTTATTCTATGCTCTTTAACTTCCTCTTTTCATTAAAAGCGGCGGAGGTAAGAAATTCCAAATACTTTAGGAGATATCGAATTTTTAAATTTCATCACAATTATACCAGTGCATTCATGTGGCATTCCGCATTGTTTCTTGTTTACGAGTATCAATTTTTTTTATTGGATAATGATGTCACGTGATTGATCGTGATAGGCCAGAATTCAAATGAAACAGTATGTGATTATTTAGTTCATTTATTGTTTTAAAACGGTGTTTAATTACCGCCTCCAACTTAGGCGAGTTTTTAACGTTTCTAATTTTAAAGTTTTATTTTTTATTGTTGCGCAAGTAATAAGTAACAAAAAAATTTTACGTGAGTTGTTACTGTTCATCCTTTGTCCTGGTTTGTTAGGTCAGGTCAGTTACATTATAAATACTTTAAAACTAAAGAACCATTGAAATAATTTCATATTATTTTTAATGTACGCTTAGTTTCAAAGTATTTATAATGTAACTGACCTGACCTAATCGACCATTTTCATTAATTAGGCATTCACAAACACACGGCAAAATAAAAAGAATGGCGCCGGTCGAATGATAAACACAGGTCTTGTATGCAAAATAAGAACGGCGATATCTCCTAAAGTATTTGGAATTTCTTATCTCCGCCGCTTTTAATGAAAAGAGGAAGTTGAAGAGCATCTAATACTAAAGGTATTTTCGGACTTTTAACAATTTTTTTCGCAAATACCGCTCAACTACATATGATGAAATTTAAAAATTCGATATCTCCTAAAGTATTTGGAATTTCTTACCTCTGCCGCTTTTAATGAAAAGAGGAAGTTGAAAAGTGTCTAATAAAGGTATTTTCGGATTTTTAACATTTTTTTTTCGCAAATACCGCTCAACTACATATTTACCCATTCATGTCTAAAAAATAAAACAAGGCTACGAGTTCGTAGGTAGTTCTTCTTCATTGTCTTGGGTATTTCTCTCTCAAGTTAAGTGGAGAGAAACTGTGGAAAATGTATAATTGGAACTATGCTCGACTCTGAACTTCTTGACTACTCATCTACTCAATAAGCTCAAATTCTTAGTTATACAAGGGCAACATAATCATTACTGGTTCATTTTTCTTATTAGTTAAGTCTTTTGTGTAATCTTAGTAACTATGGCCCCTTAGAACAACAATTTACTTATTTCTTGAACTAAAGTTACATAATTTTTAAGGTTTGAACCAGGCAAAAGTCATAACTTTTATTTTAACTGTTCCTCATAATTTCTTTGGATATCTTGTACTGAACATTACAAACTTGTTGCACTCAGGAAGTTTCTGTTTTCAAAATAATTTTCATGTGTCAGCATTTATTTCACCATGGACGTGCGAGAGACATCCATCATTACATAGGGTGGTATGGTGTAAATATTCCTTTGAGCTTTCATGTTGATAGATGTGCTCCCTATTGCTAGTGAAACATCCATGTGTCAGAGGCAGGTCAAGTCTGTGAGAGAAGGCTGGTGGTAGTTAGCAGGCTGTGCTATCTGAGGTCAGGCACAGTGGCGGCACAGTGGCAGTCCAGTGGCTAGGGCGATGCCTCCCCCTCCTTTCCTTAACTTAAAACAGAAAGATTGGCAGGATAGAAAAAAAAAAAAAAAAAAAAAATGTATTCCAGTCAAGTGGTTTTTTGTAAAAAAAAAAATAATTATTATTTTACATTTTTAGTGCATCTGTACAAAAAATGTAAAATAATTATTATTTTACATTTTTAGTGCATCTGTACAAAAAATGAATTTTTTTTAAATGTTATCCTTTAAAAAATCAAATTAATACCATAGGTTTTTTTATAACGACTTTTCAAGGACATCAGAAATGTGTTCAAATAGCCTATAGGGCTATTACTTTTAACTACCAAAACTCTCCATTAATCTCCCCCTTCCCCAATTCGGAGTTGGCTCTGTGCTGAACAGACCTGCAACCACTTCTGGCAAGAACGATTGGAACAGCAGGGGAATGTAGAGATTGGAATACCCCTGTAAAAAATCCTCATATTTTTCCACGTAAATAATCCCGGTCTGTGTACAGCGGGAGGTTTCAAGGTATTATACAATGTGGAACACCTGGCACTGCCGACGGCGTCCCAGCCGGAACTTGTCGGGTGTTGCATCACACAGCGTCATGCAGGCGGGGCACACACGGTCCTGTCCCACTGTGCTGCTTGGCACCAGCACAGCTCGGTTGCGTGTCTCTCGCCAGACACGGCCCGCATGACGATGCTGGCTGTTACGGCACACTTCACTTCCTTGGATTAGGAGCAAACTGTCTTTAGTTACTTTTGTACTGCCAAGGCGAATCTGTGGTTGTTTCACAACTGAGTCATGATAGATGTAGTGTTATTAACAGGGCCGGTCCTAGGTAAAAGCAAGCTACGCGGCCGCGTATGGCGCTGGTCAAAGGGGGGCGCCGAGCCGCCAAACCCCCGGCCTTGTCCATGGTACATATTAGTACCTAGTTTACGTGACCCGGCCGGGAATTGAACCCGGATCGCCTTGGTGGAAGGCGATCGATCTAACCGCTCGGCCGCCACGACCCCAAATATAAAATAATAAGCACTAATATCAAAGAGAAGAGAATATTTGTTAATAAACAAGCAGTTAGAGTAGTGTGTTTCTACATGGCATTACTTATTTTTTCTTGTTTATTTTGCACATTCTCGTGACATACTGCGAAGGTGTTTATCATTAACTTATGTACCACACCCTCTAAAGTGTGACGTCTCGTCGGAACGAATTTGATGGGCCCAACTTCACATCACCATCTTAGGTTTCGTACCTATCATACATTCTACAGGCGAAGGCCTCACAGAAACTTTACTCAATGAGCTATCTACACGGAACATTCCTTTAAAGAACATGAGAGGCCAGGGATATGATAATGGCTTCAATATGAAAGGAAAGCATGTTGGAGTTCAGAAAAGGATACTTGATTTGAATTCTTGAGAATTTTTTGTGCCATGTGAAAACCACTCCTTTAATTTAGTGGTTAACGATGCCGCTCTGTCTTGCCCTACTGCAGTTGACTGTTTTAGCATTATTCAAGAAATTTTTAATTTCTTCTCATGTTCACAACTCACCGATGGAGTATTTTGATGAAACACACGCCAAATCTTACTGTAAAAGCTCTCTGCAACACTCGATGGGAGAGTAGGATTAAGGCCTTATTGCCTCTAAGATATCATATTGAGAAAATATACGATGCTGTGTATGAAGCCTCTCAAGACCAGTAACTCGATGCATTTGGCAGAAACGCTGCTTTAGGAATCGGAAGAAAACTGCAAAGTTTCAAGTTTCTGTGTTGTTTAGTAACTTGGTATGAGATTCTGTTCAAAATAAGCATGGTAAGTAAAGTCTTGCAAAAGGTTACAACTGACCTGCAAAGCTCAATGGATCTCGTCAAAAGTGTACAGAGATTTCTAGAGCAAATGAGATCTGATGAAGGCCTGAATAACGTCATCACATATGCAAACAGCTTGCAGAAAAAGTCGGTATTGCTGCTGACTTTGAAAAAGAAACTCAAGTCCGTCCAAGGAAAACAAAAAAAGCAATTCTCCTACGAGACTGAAGATGAACCTATTCAGGCTGGGAGGACATCGTTCAAAGTTAACTTCTTTGTAGTTTCTGACACAGCAATATCTTCGCTTAAAGAGAGATTTGAAATTATGGAGAACCACAGTAAGAGTTTCAAATTTCTTTATGATATTACAAATTTACACACTTGGGATAGAAATGAGTTGAAGGATGCTTGTAATTTTCTAGACAGTGTTCTAAGTGATGGAACAGATCGTGATATAAACGGAGTTGAACTGTTTGACGAGCTACAAATTTTTGGACTTATGCTGCCGTCTGAAAGTTCTCCAGCTAAAGCGTTGTCGTTCATAACCAAAAAGGGTTATATGGACACCTTCCCAAACATTTTTGTTGCGCTGAGAATTCTTCTGACTTCCGGTTTCAGTGACCAGTTGTGAAATAAGTTTTTCTAAGTTAAAACTGATAAAAACTTATTTAAAATCAACTTTGTCTCAAGAGCGTTTGAGTGGGCTGGCAACAATGGCCATTGAAAATGAGTTGCTTAATGAAATGGACACCGATTTCATACTCAATGAATTCGCAAAAATGGAAGCCAGAAAAATCTCTTTTTAATGATTTATTTTTAGTTTTGCCATACGTTCTTATAATGTGAGTGTAGTTATATCCATTTACATTCTCTATTTTATATACAGTTATAACATTGGTGCATTTTTTATTCTTGTAAAAATTGATGCAAGTTTGTAAATTATTTTATCTGATATCATGATTTAATTTATTAAAGTAGTGAGTGTATAAATAATATTACAGATAACCACGTGGTACTGCTTTGTAAACCAAAATTATCAAAAGCACTTTTAATAAAGTTATCATTTTCGATTTTTTAAAAAAAAATTGGGGGGGGGGGGGGGGGGGGGGGGGCCCATCAAATTGTTGTTCGCTTACACTTGAAAAATGTGTAGGGCCGGCCCTGGTTATAAACTAATGAACAAGATTTATTTTAATTCTAGATGGGTGTCAATGAGTGGGAAATTTATGAATGTTATGAGAATGCATAAAACTTAATCTCTACTACTAAAAACAAATTTCTTACACGATGGAAATTTTTTTTGTATTAGCAAAGTACATAGTTTGATAATGTTCTTGTATATATTCGCTTTAACAAGGAAAATTAACCACAGGTTTTAATTTTGTGTGTGTGTGCGTTGCTTCTATAATTGCTGCTATTGAAGGATCATGAGATGTATCATGGTGATTAGAGACAACTCACCATAAATTTCAAGTGTGATCTTGCATTTTTCCATAGCCTTATCCTATAAATTGTTCTGTTTTATTTTTTCCTCCTGCATGTTACATTGTTTTACAGTACGTACTTGCCTGTGTAAGGGGGGAGAGGGAAGTGGTATGTTTTGCTTTATTTTGATTAACTTACTGAATCTCAAGGTAAGCTAGAGAATAGAAACATTTATATAGGAATAACAGTTATAAGATAGAGTAAGTAGAACAAAGTTGTGACAAGAGTGATAGCAGAAGAAGAACAGAGAAACCAAAGTTGTATTGCGGATGTCTTAAGCTGGAGTCACAATGCCACGACAAACTGTTGGACACACCGTTCAAGCACAACAGATTTAATAGCGCATGGTCACAATACCACGACAAAAAAAAAAATCCAGTTGGCCCGAATCTTGACCAATGTACAATAACAATATGGTTTATGTGATTAGTATTCATTTGTGTTTCATGTTCAAAGGCACACTACAAACGCGAAAGTTTACCCACACACAATTTTGTTTTTCATCATAAAGATTTACCAAGTAGGTAGATAAATATTTTTGAAGTGTAGTTTCTGTAAGGTTTCTGTTAGGCTTTCTGTCGTACGGCACGACCCGACAAAAATTAGAAAGACGTAGCTAATCTATTTCTTGCGGGCTGTCAGGGCTGTCAGGGCGTCACCGTGACCTTGTATATCACTGGCTACCGAGCGTGTCGGGCCTGCATGATGACGGGTGCACGTCGCCGTGCTCGCAGCGGGTACGTGCGGCTGGAGCACGGGCAGGTGCGCAGCTTCGTGGCGACCCACCCGGCCGACGCGGGCCGCATCCACAAGGTGGAGTTCTACTGGGAGTACGACATGGATGTGCTGCAGCCGCGCTCCCTCTGCCTGTTCTGGTGCAACGACCACCTGTACGTGTCGTCCATCGAGGTGGCCGAGATGCGCATCTCCAGCCGCAGGTGGGCCGCCGTCACACCCGACCGACAATCCGCGGGAGATAGGGGATATCATATATGGACGTAGTCATGCAAAAAGGAACCAACCCACATGAAACCTATTCTGAGTATTTTGAAGTTGAAGTTAATTATAAATTGTAATTCTCCTATTGATAACATAATGTTGGTTTAATTTTAATGGTCTAGTATAAATACTGATATAATAATAGCAACGACGGTACGATCAACCTTGTACTATTTTAATTTATTTTCAATTAAAATATAACAAAATTGTGGGTTTGGTTCCTTTTTGCATAACTACGTCCATATGTCAAAATATCATTGTAAATGACTTATCCCCTTTTTCCACGCACGAGAACTGTCAGTTTGTGATGTAACTCCAAAAGTTCAGTGCCACAGAATAACACACAAAGGGTGCTTAGACTTAACCCATTTGGACCATTTTGTAGAGCCTTGTTCTCCTTACATACCATAAAAAAAAAACATTTTTGCCAACATTTGACTATCCCCTTATTCCCGCGCACCCGCAAATGTTCCTCAATGAATTTTTAAAAAATATTTTACTTATTTGGGAAGTTTTTCTGAAAGAAATAAAACACATTCCACCCGTCCACCATCCCTATAGCTGTAATATTTCAAACGCCATTTTACTGTGTGTGTGCGTGACTACGCACTAAAAAACCACCTGGAAAAAAAATGTGTTCAAAGTGTATGTGATGTACGGCATTCTTCTCAAATTAGGTACTATCACTGAGGAAGTTCCATTACTTTTCCAAGTTTAAAAATTAAAATATTATATTCCCTGACTCTTTAGAATGCTTAAACACTGTATTCAGTATCAGTGATAATGAATTTCAAGAATTATTTAAATGCTGGATTTAACACCATTGTTTGGGGCCACATATAACACCTGGAAGAGAACTAATCAAGTCGTTAAAACTGGGTCAGAACTGTCAGCTTGTTTCTCAGGTAGATAAAGAGACAGCGGTGACGTTACTACCGTCCGCCCCCTCTCTTTTCCTGCAGCGATGTTTGTGTGACAGCTTCGGCAATTTCTTCTCCTACCTACCTAACAAAATAAAGGTCTCGTCACTGCACCAAGGAAAAAAAAATAACGCCCACACCTTGTACACAAACACTGTAGGGTTATTCGCATGGAGGATTCTCATTTTCCACTATTTTCAGTTATGTAAAATGTGGAGGGGGGTGGGGGTAAATAAAAAAAGACATACACCATGGGTAGTCTGGTGATAGTAATAAAAACAATAGATTTTGGATGCCATACATGCTTGCTTAATATACTTGGTATAGTAAGACTAAATCTATGGATTTGTCTTAATTTGGCAAAATACACAAATGATCTTCAACTTCAATTCAAATTGAAAAAAAGATGCACAGATATTTGTAGCTTTTTAGTTTTATTATTTTAATCATTTATCATTTTATAGAGTTGCTACATGTGTCTCATAAGAGAGGCTCTGTCTCTCATAAAGAGAGACTCGTTCCAGATTGCATATTGTAAGCGCTTCATTGTGTCTATAAAACTTCAAGCACGACAAATTTTTGAAGACAGGGAGCCATTTTAGGTGTAGTTTGTTTCTACAGAATCATTATTTTATGGTAAGAGTAAGTGGCCATAGGTGTATTTGGAAGTAAAAGTACAAAAGTATGCATAAAAGCAATGTTACTATTTCTTAGTCATTAAAAAAAATAATTTTAAGTGGGTGTAATAATTTTTAGGAAAATAAAACTAACTGATTAGTACACAAAGTATCCTCATTTTTAATGCCATCGTAAAGCCACTAGTCACGACAAATGTTGCATACATGCAGTGTTTTGAAGTCCAACATGTAAAAAAATGTTTCTTGCAAAATAATATAAAATTGTCTGTAGGTATGGACACTGCTTTGTAGTTGCAAGTTCACTAGGTTTTCATAAATCGTTCCGATATTTAAAATATTAATATATTTTTGTTGGGAATGATTTGGCCGTGTGATATTTAAAATTGTAATATAGTTTTGTGGGGAATAATTTGTCTGTGTGCCGAACCAGTCTTGCTGCATGTGGTGTTGATGTGCATCTGTTGCAGCAAGCGAGAGACGGACGTGACCAGCAGGCTGTGCACGACGGGGAATCGAGAGTACGCAGACATCGCGTCGCGCTCCACCGCGGTCTTCTACGACAAGTGCGCCTAGCGACGTTCCGCGGACACTAAGCATCTGCTGTGACGGCGGGTGCGCACTCATCCCCAATATTTGGGGCACCGAATACCAGCTGTGCACCACGTTAGTGGCGGGCCAAATCACAAGTCATTAACGCGGTGACTACGTTTTCACAAACAACTTTGGCTTCCCTACTTAATGAACATTCATTTGAACATTTGAGTGCAAAAATTTTTGTCTTTTCCTCTATGCCTTACGTAAATATGCAATTTACTAATGATTTTCATAGTTTACATTGTTCAAAATAAATGTAAATGTAAAATTTGAACCACTAGTATCTTATTTTTACAGTTAAATGAATTGATTAAAATTTCTGCTCAACATCTTAACTTGAAACAGTCAAGCGCCAACGCTTATTCCTCGGCCATCTCAGTGACCCGAGTATGATATTCCACTAGTCACTGCGTCGTGTGTTTCAAAACACACGGAAGCTCCTATTTCATATCTGAATCCGAGTGCTTTCGGCCCTAGTCATTTGTGATGTGCGGAAACTTTCGTCAACGATAAGTCGATCGCAGTTTGTGTAACCTCCGTGCATCCAAACTGATGGGACTTTTCTGTGGAGTGCCGTCGTGTGAAGACTGGCGTCCACACTAGCGACTGCCGAAAGAAAGCATTCTCTCTGTGACTGAGATCCTGCCTACAGGACCTCAGCTGTAGCTACCTAAATGGACTGTGAAAGCAATCCTCCCACTAGCCTATATTAATACGCATCACTCAAGCCTTAACATAAATACTGTACTATACACCTAACTGTATGCTACTCATTTACCCTGTCTAGAGAATCCTCGTTACAAATTTACATATTGCTCAGTTATCACAATCAGTTACCAAAAAAAAAAGTAATGTCTGTTTAATGTACAGTAGAACCCCGATTTTGCGAACACGGATTTAACGAAAACAGCGATTTAACGTAAAGGTTTTCAGGAACCATCAAAAAAACACCAATTTATTAAAATAATAATATAGATTTCCAAAAGATGAAAGTAAATAGTAATGGAATCTTATTAAAAATTACACTCTGTGGTGTCAGTAATAGAATGGAGGTACTATATATTAATATGTGCCTTTGCATCATCTGTCCAAATACGAAAAAATTAAAAAAATTGTTCAAATTACTTAAAAACTCCGGGCGCTGTAACTGAATTGCGTAGGTGCGTGCCATTGCGCGCGCCTGGATAGATAGACTGTCCGCGACACATGACGTCATGAAGGGTTTCTTTGTCCGCATCCCCCTCCCCCATCAATATCCCTGGCTTGACTCACCACGTTATCTTCCAAACACGCCCGCATAGTAACAGTGCTAGCCAATAATCGCACGTTTCCAAATATTCCCTTTCCCATCCTCCAGGTTTTTTCAACTTGTGACCACGTCACACCAATACGCCATTATCATTATTCTCTAGAGGTGTAAAAGTAACGAAAAAAAGCGTCCCCGTATGTATTCGTTACTATTAACAATTAGTACTCGTTACTATCGTATCACGTTACATTACTCGTTACTTCTGATACCGCATAACATGCTATGTTATGTTGCAGCAACGAATCGAGTCGTATTGCGTACGCGTACAGTATGATGTCGCGTAAATAATAATAAATAGAATATAAACAATTAACAGTATTTGATAATTAACAGTTTTTGTTAACCAAGAAATAATTAAATCTCATTAGAGCTGCTTTTTTTATACTATCTCTTTTAAGATAAGAACAAAAAACGTGAAAATATGCGATAATAAAAAACATATTTCTAATTTGTAAACAATACTTTCTTACGTTGTTTCTGTTCCAATCTCAAACTTTGTCTACACACACAATACCTTTTAATAAACAGTAAAAAACTTTGACGACAAATTTCCAAATTATACTTTACTTAATAAACAAACATCGTTCTTTGTAACGCAAATTCATCGAATATGCGCGCGAGTAACGAGATGCAGCCGTGTGTAACGTTTCGTTACTCGTTACTAGATGGCGTACCCGTTACTCAGCACCGAATACATACGGTTTGCTACAGCTCTATTATTCTCAGCAAGAGCTTTGTGCGCGGTGTTTAGTTTTTGGAATACGTTTTTTATAAGTGCTGCGCAGATCAGCGAACAAAGAGAGTCAGCCGGCGGCTACGCCGCGCCGTAAAAGCAGCTGACCGAGTACAATGACCTTTCTCCGCGTACGGCGCGCTATTGACAGAAATTTTCCATGAATTTGCGGCCATTTTTTTTATTTTTTATTTTTTACTGTGACGCAATGTGTATGTAGCTCGTATTTGTTATAAACGCTGCAGGTTGCGACTGTATTTTAATAAACTTTAACGTATTTCTTACACTTAACATATTTTTAAACTTTTTTTATTTTATGCTTCATTTTTCACGGTTTCTGAAAATCTGTATGTACGACCGAGGTGTACGTACGAACCGGGGGCCGTACGAGCGAGATTAAAAGACGTTGAAGATGTAAAGTTGACGAAGTCTGAGATAGCACGGCAGCACAAGATATCAGCGTCGACCCTGTCTACGATATGGAAACGTAGGGACGCGATTATGAGTGCGGGGGTCATTGAAAATCGGTAAATCGGATTTAACGAAACATCGATTTAGAGTAAACATTTTCGGTAACCATAGCACTTCGTTAAATCGGGGTTCTACTGTAATTGCATTATATACGTGATCTCACATTTAGTGTGTTTTTTTTATATTAAAAATTTGTTAACAGCATTAGCTTGTGTAAATATTAATTTTAACAGAATTGTTTTTAAATAAACAAACTATTTACAATGAACTTTTGTGGAAAATGTTATTGAAACCTGTATCTCTCCTGAATACATATAGAATGTATACTGAAAACATTTAAAGGTACTTTTGACTAAAAATTTGTTGTCATTACTAAATATAAACAATCTGAATTTAATTTAAGGAAGATTAGTTTAATAATTTATACTACTGTATGAAAACTATCTTGCAGCATTCTTGCTTACTTTTTTCACCTATCTTTGGACGCCACTTGCATATAAATGAACCAACAATGAATTTCATACGCTGTGAAGCCGGTCTACTTGAATAATGTAGTGTTAGAACACAATAAAAAAATGTTGGAGGGCAGATGAACTGACTTATTTGTATTGAAAGATACATACTTGTGTACCAAATATTTAAAAACTTATATTTTTTTGCATACTATACAACTTGTGATATATTAAAAAATTAAATGACCGCTAACAAATCTATTTATATACCATATAAGTTGAATTAAAAACTATTGGTAATAGTGGAAATATGTGGTAACGATAGGTGTTTGCGGGAAAGGTTTCTACTTGGTTGGTTTAAAAAAATAATAATTTTTGCCCCGGGTGGAAACTAGTCCAATTAGTTTCCTGGTGAGCATAAGAAAATGCACTCCCTGATAATATATTCGTGGCCAGTAAGCAACATTACCACTGAGAGCTACCCAACTCTGTAAAATAATCCATTCTCTATTCTTTTGTCATCACTTGTCATAGCAGCCAAAATTAACCAAAATATTACATACCTTGAGAAACTTCTTAGCAAGGATTTACTGTATTTGGGCTTTTTCAGCAGTATAAAGAAAGACGCCAAGTTATCTCTCACGGCCAGTTTGATTTATCCTTTTAGAGACCCATCAGTATGTGGCAATGAAGGTATGGAAAAGAAGACACACATACAATCAAGATTTGTTTAAAACACTTGTTTGGACTCGCTCCGTTAACGTCCGATGACAAGCAGCCACACTTTACACAAGTTAAGTCAACACCATCAGCACTGATAACATTAGAACTAGCAACATGCGTAACATTTAAGTCAGTCCTCCTTGTTGTACCTCGACAGTTATATTTGATAAAGCTCGAACAATATGTTACAAAAATATACACTTAAACAGCGTACCACTTAACATGAATTACAAGTGCGCTCGTCTCTGTGAAGTGGTGCACAGAGTCCTGATGTTCAAAGCACCACACTTACTCTAATAATAACTATTCAATATCACCGAGAGAGCTCTCTTTTAATGAACACGGTGTTTACTAATCTAAGGAAACCAAAGTCCCTGAAACAGTACAATTTTCCCAAGTTCTCCATCTAAATAGTTTTCTTTAACATACTCACTGTCATCTTCTATAGTTTTTTTTACTCTGAATTAATTTTTTTGTGACTACTGTTTGGCAATAAACCAAAAGATGTCAAGTAGTCTCTTTCTTCAGCTGTTCGCAATTTGGCAATTTTAATCACAAACTTTTGGTTTTCATGTAATATGTACATATTAAACTAAAACCCATGTGACTAAATTTTTTAGTATTTTCTTCTTTTTTAAGTGATTAAGGTTTAATGTTCTTGTGGACAATGTGATTATGTAACAACTAAGTTGTGGATGCTCGGGATCTTCACATAACTTTAGCAGATTTCAGGTGTTCCTTGTTTTCCAGATTAGTAGACACCATGCATACATCATTAAAACATAATTATAGTTTTATTTAAATTTTTTTGCAATCTTTCAAGCAACAAGGTGCCGAGTTGCAATTGGTCATAAGGGCGCTTGCCCTCAAATATACAATATTTCAACATGAAATACCATGATCCAAGCATAATCAAATAGGCTAGAAAAATATGTGAATAAACATTATACATGAACACCAATCTCCACACAAACGAATAGGAAGCAGAGCAAGACTTTCCACGATGATGAACAGTCCGGTCAACGAGTGATATGTTCGCTGCGCAAGACACACACAGTGCATCACAAACAAGCACTTCAAGTCGAGCACAATGATCTTCTCTTCACGGTGGTCACTAGGAGACGTACCGAGATGGATGGTAGGCCTGTGCGAACCTTTGACTAAGCAAATCAATTGAAGCGCTTTTTAAATATTGTGTTTTACTTTGCCAGGAAAATTGCTTTTCATTTTATATGAAGCTTCAGTTTTGATAAAGCTATAGATTTGTTGCTTAGAACATGGAAGCCTAAGAATTCGCTCATAAAAATATTGAAGATTTTTTTATGTTGTATATGTTTTGCACGGATAAAGTCGGTTGCTTGAAAAAATCAAATGTGGCACTCATGTTTGCTTTTATATACATATAATCACTTTATCTGTTCAAAAATTAAAATTGTTAAATATTTTTTTTTTAAAATTAATTCAGTATTTTATAAAATAAGTCTAATACAGCCTTGCTGAGAACAATATTTATCCACAATTTGATTCAACAACGTGAATTACTTAAACATTCAATATGACATTGCTTTGCATCAAAAAAACTAGATCGCACAGGCCTAATGGATAGGGTACATGAAAATGATAAAACAGATAATCCAAAAAATTTAAGAAAATAGTACAACACAAAAACACTACCAACTTGGAATGTCTCAGGAAAATAATCAATGAATCCACGTGGCTTAGTGCTAACAACAGTTTTTGGTTTAAACTAGTTGTACACAAGTCATTCCTGAAAATGTGATGATTATTTTAGTAAATTTCAGAGCTTGAAAAGTTTCAAAAGCAAAATGGTAAATACAAAGAAAAGTCACTAATTCGGCATGTTCTATATCACGGCCATGCCAAAGTGAAGTAGTGATTTTGTCGGAACATCAAACATCAATATCATTTTAACGGGATTACCAAAGAAAAAATATTTACAGTTTTAATATGCTCTCTACAGTTGTTGGTCTTTTTCAAAAAACTGTTGCAGAAAGTAACCCGTTAAATGTAATCTGCTATAAAACGGGGAAAACAGCACTAAAATGAAAAAGGACAGTAATGATCAGATCTGAGCAACTGAAAATAAAAACTGGCAGTTAGAATCCTCCCAAAAAAAATCTAAACACAAGCCGCTCTATTGCGTCGCATCAAAGAATACGTTGAACCATAGAATGCCGAATTATAGACCTTTCACTGGATTAAAAATCTTCCAACAAAAATGCCACATTTGCTTGGCTTGTGAGAATCCAACTGTCTGGAATTTTGTTTGCTACAGCAGTCTCATCTTTGAGGGTATGACACTGCTATGCCAACCAATGTGCGAATAATGTGGAACAAAAAGTACCTACATTGATAAAATGTGCTTGATAATTATCTCGATTATGAATTCAATCAATGTCATTCATGCTATGTAAAATTTTAAAAAGCCAAATGATGCAACAACAAAGATTTAAAAATTAGGTGAGATGTGAAATCAAGAAATTAATTATACAAATCAATTCTGCTCATGAGAATTGTGTTTTCTACACTTAATATAATAAGCAAAAGTTTCACTCCTGTCATGCGTAGACTCCACACACACACATTTCTTTTCCCCAGCTAAATTAGTTTAAAATTTAATTCATTCGTAAAACACTTTTATAAAATGCCACACACTACTACACTTTTACTGACAAGTTTTCGAAATTGAGTTACGAAATGTACAATTTTACATTTATAAAGAAACAAACCTGTGTTGTAGACTTACAGTAACCTGAATCACTATATTCCTACCTTACAGTTTGACTGGGTTAAATGCGCATATATAATTAAATTCTTTTAAAATATATTTGACACCGAAGACTTAAGATAATCAGTGAATAAAAAAATAAAATACGACATAAATCTTTACTACAGATTCTCTCTTGTCTAGTTCGGCTAACCCAATCAATCCAATTGATTTAGGAATTACTATTAATTACACCTCCAACTTAATGTTTGTTAACATGTTGTACCACAAGTTACTAAAAGTAAAATAAGCATTTGATTTTTTGTGGTGTTAATCTAAAAAGGCATGAACATTTTTTTTGGTGCTAAACTGAAATAGTATATTTGTAAATATGAATACATACTTGGTTTTTAAACATTTTGAATGTCAATATTATGTTTTTAAAAAGTTGCACTAAAAACTAATTTCACAATAACAAATGCTAATTTATAAAATCATAGATGCTAATTTTTCCAGCCCCAATTAATTATGATAAACATTTAGGAACCTCAAAAACCATCTAAATATTATTTTATTTTTTAAGTGTACTTAAGACAGTACAAATGGCAACAAAAAGTATTTTCCCACTGGATTTAGTACCGGGCTAAAAAATTGTTGGACCAACAGTATTTGCAGAGTTCATATTTATCATCATTTAAATTATATCTTGCCAGTAAATAGGTCACTAAATTAAATTTAATTATATGCTTACATCAGTACACTAGTCTTTGGTACATGTTATGTACGATTGTTTGCACTTAAAAGTATGTACGTATTTTGTGTACACATTCAGAAGATACATTTTCCAATATGACTTTACATGTATGCTGTCCTCGTTGAAGCCAATATGCTTTCCTGTTCGAAACTTGCAAAAATTGTGTTCACAGTATTGACTAGTTACAGTTAAAAAAAAATGGCAATCTATTATTCTCATATCATTAGCAATAATATGGATTATTCACAATCATGGTAATTTTCTTATCAATAACCATTTTTGACAAAATGCTAGATACAAAGTAGTCTTTGTAAAAGAACACTTGCTTGTTTTTGTAAACCTATTAATGTGATTATGATTCCCTGATCAAACCCACATTAATATTCACATTATAATGGCATTCAAAGAAGTAAAATAACATTTTTTTTTAAATGGATATAGAAAAATGTTATGCATGGATAATAATAATAGTAGATGTACACCACATAGTAAATTATAACAGTGTAGAATTACTCTGAACCTAGAAATAATTTCTTAAGAATGACTTTTTACGTAAACAAGTAAAATCAATCACATTATTACTAAAATTACCATAATGATCTACTATATAATTATAAACTCTAAACTTATGGCAGTATCAGCAAGAGAACAAAAAAATCATTGATTCGTACTGGTAAATAATTACACAGTACATGAAACCATGGTGTGCTTAGCAACTTTGCAACACAGTTGTGCACATTTAAATCAAAAGCAAAATGGCCAAAGGGCCCGCTTAAAAAATTGGGAAATCTAAGATTCACAGAACCTTCAGCACAACCCTGAATAATCCATGAAGTATGTTTGTGTGAATGTGGAGACATGCGTTATTGCTGAAAGTTTGATGGTAAAATTTGTTCCAAGAATATATTCTAGAAAGCAAGACAAGCAGACTGACATTTGTGTAAAAGTTCTGTAAGGAAGATGTTGAAATTCACTTTGGATGCTGCATGTGACAAAATTTAAATCAGGAGTGTTCGTTCACAGAATGGGAGTAAAGTAAGGCTTAAATTTGTCCAATCTCCAGTATTACATTAACTAGGCCTATACTTCGTTCACAACTGATAAAAAAAACAACTTAAAAGTTAATTAACAAGTAATTTTGGAATTCAACATAAAATTTCTAATTGTTAATTAACAATATAACCATCAATATTGCTCAATTGTCTTGAAAGGCATAGTTTTTGAATTCTGATTATTCTAAGAAACTTGACAGTCAGTAAAGTTATCAATATATGGAAATTGTGGGGTAAAAAGCATTAAAAGAGCAAAAAATACACATTAAAAAGTGCCTAAAATCCTCTATGTATGAGACCTCTCCACCCTGAGTAAATAATATGGAACAAAAGGAAAAAATAAAATAAAAGTATACTAATAAAAGTTAATGCAAAGCAATGTCACTTTCCTTCCCAGAGTACACGCGTAGCAATCATGGAGGGCAAGCCATTTTACCTGCACCCTTATACCTTCAGAATAATTTACCAAACAAAAGAAACAAACAAGAAATAAAACACAGCAGGTAGGCAGATGTGCCCTGCAATTTGAGGAGCAAAACAGCACAGATAAGTGACGCCACAATCATCAGTCAATTCCCCTCAAAAAAAAATATATATATATTTTAAATTCCTTTGCCTTCTTAAGCGGTATTTTCCAGAAATTTAAGTGATTTATTTAAATATTTTTCACGTATCCTACCACAAATTATATTTTCAGTATATGTTTTCCATACATGTTAAATGTTAAACACAACCATATTTAAAAATTGTACTATTTTTCATTTTCACAAGTTGGCAGCAATGCAGATACACTCCTGACTAGGCAGGCCCTTAACAAATTGAATGTGCAAGGAATAACATACAAGGATATACAACATATTTTATATTTACTGAATAATCAATCTGCCTGTTTTGCTTTAAATGATAGGTGTGTGTGTGTGTGTGTATATATGTGTGTGTGTGTGTGTGTGTGTGTGTACGTATTATTTTTTTAAACAACGATTTGTGTTAAAATGGTAACATGATTATGAAGTCTCAAAATTATTGCTTATGTGATTATTAGGGTATGTGCAGAAAAATTTGTGTCTCAAGAGACTACCACAACCAAACACACACACACAAATAAAAAATCGCTTCTACGTAGAGAATTTTCCGAGTAACTTTTGTGCAACTTAGAAGATACATTGAGAAATTACGTATCAACTCAAATCGAAGACACCATCAATTCTAGAACAAACTTGAATTTGAGCAATATTACATGTTTTTTTTAAATGTGGATATTAATTTTTTTGTGCACTAATTTTCTTAAGCAGTTCAGTACAGATATATTGGTCGGTCATGCATTTACTTATTTGGTGGCTTAAGCCTTAAATTGCATATGGCATGTTAAGTTATAAATATGGTAAAACAGGTAGGTTTTCACCACTGCCAAATGAGCCAACATTATAGACTTATATTCAGATATTACAATCTGCTAGCGACTTACGAATTAAAAAAAAAGTTTTACCAGTATTACGTAGTCATGACTAAGTCACTCATAAAAATGCTATAATCGTAAATAGAAAGTATGTATGTGTTGATAAATATTTTGCTGTAAATTCAACTTTTTTTTAAAATGCATATATGAAAAAAGTAGTTAAAAATGTTGTCACTCACCACAGTTTGCACAACAATAATCAATATAATTAAGCTATGACTTAAAAAAGTAGAATCAAAGGAGTAAAAAAGTTATGTAAATATTCTAAATATTCACAAACAAATAATTATAATTTTTTGCTACGATAAATATATTTTAAACAATAAAAATATAAAACAATCCAATGACATGCATAGACAATTACTTTTTAAATATGATTCAATATTTTAATATTTGTTTTACTCAGAAGAAAAAACCCTTCAATCTGTTGTAGAAATATTAAAGAAATTCATTGTAAAGTTCCAAATTCAAAAAATATTTATATATAAAAAAAATTACATCAGAAGAATATATAATGTTCTACAATGTATATAAAATTAAAATTCTTATACAGCATGTCTCATAACTTAACATCAAGTCCAGAACAGTTGATATTAGATAGGCCAATTAATCACAGTTCTGAATCAAAAAAGCAAAAATTCAAAAATAGTCTTAGCTTTACAGAAAGGGGCATTTTTTTAAAAGTGCTTAAATCCCCACCTTACACTAAATTATTAGATACTGTGACTAAATTATTTTTCTATGCAATCGTAAATAACCCTACTAATGATAACAACTCAAAATAAAATCAAACATGCTATAGTTTTGGGGTAAAAAATTCTGTGCACAATTTATGCTTCAACAATTTTTAATTCGGTAATTTTGAATATTCACAATGTAAAATAAATTAGCTAACTTAGCAAGTTATTTGCTTTAATTATCCATCTTTTCAAATGACTAGTCAAATTTATCTGATAAGTATTTTTTGGAGCATAACAGCATAAGTCTTCCAAATAATACTTTTTGCCAAAAGTATAGCAAGTTTGATTTTATTATGAATTGTTATCAATAGTTGGGTTATTAATGATTGTGTGGCAAACAAAATATTTGGAGCAGGGTGGAGATTTTAAAATGTCTGGAAAAATGAATACTCGATAACTACAACACTTTTTAGATTTTGGTTTCTTTTATTCAGAACTGTAATTTACTAGCCTATTAGCTGTTCTCAGTTTGACGCTGAGTTATGGGACATGCTGAATATTTCTGTTTACTTGTTATAGCAATAAACAAACTGGTCTTACATATAAAATTATATAACCAACTTTTACAACTCTATCACACTAACAATTTATCTAAGAAAAATATCAAAATACAATCACTCTAAATATCAAGCAAAATATTGTTTTTTCCTTTTTTCTTTACTCCTCTAACACAATTCAAAAAAAGGTAATTAGTAATCCTATTGAAAATAAGTTTTTGGAATAAAGATGAAGCCGCTAAAATAAGAAAATGTTATAAAAACCAAAGAGGGTTTCACTTACAATGCAGAACAGAACCGAACCACAATAACCTTTGTCAGAGGTGTACTGTTTGACCACTATGCAAACCCTTGAGGTAACCTTTAAGCCTTGACCCCACGGTGGGAATACATTTTTTAAAGCCTGATTTAGTATCAAATTATTCACAAATAGAGAGTATTTTCCAAACCAAATTGAAAAATAAAACTTTTTTTTCTCCCAAAGTTCACTCCAGTCCAAGAAAAATTAATGCAGAGAGAAATATATATGAATCTATGAACCATAATTGAGTGGTGTAAAATGCAAAAATCAAGTATATAATTTTTGTTACATATAAAAAGATAAACAAGAAAATGTATTAATAAATCTTTTTATCTCCATACATGTAACACTATTTTCATTTAAATTTTTTGCTGTACCTATTAATAAAAAATAATTTGATTTGAAATATTGAATCCAATATAAAATTAGTGTTCATGAATATTGAATACTTTTTGAATACTCGCACAACCCGGAAGCCTTTAATGTCCAAACACAAACCGACATTTCATGGGAAAGGTCAAGCTAGCCCGAGTATTGAGTCTTTGCGTTCCCATGACGCAGGTTTGCCAAGACACGCCCCAAGGAATGACCAGACTTTAAAGTTCCTTGAAACAAATATTATGAATGAAAAAAACGAAAGCTTCTACACAATATGGCACAACTTTATTACCTGAAACCAACTGTGGATAACGGGGGAAAAGAGTGAAACCTAATGGACAAATATGCTGTCTGGAAATCAACTGATTTTTTGGTCATAACAATTAATGACAGTTTATTATTCAAAATTTGGCATAGTACGATAATTTATTGGATTTCCTACGGTTTTACAAGGGTTGCCGTCAGCAAAGTTTCCCATGTGAAATCATTGGGACTTCAGAATCAAATTAATATCGAAGAACGACTGCAAGAATAAAAATATTATAATTAGTCACTTTAATACAGTCTCAAAAAAGCTATTTCATAAAACTCTGCCCTAAAAAGTAAAATTTTCAATACTGATAAAAAATTATCACGACCTAAATACCGTTGACTGTCTTCGTTTGGCTTTTTTTTATCCCTCCCTGTGGCCTTTTGCATGCTCGAAACAAATATCTTTCCACAGTCCTTCACAAAAATTAAACGCAAATATATGAGATCCAAGTCAGCCTCTGCTGTTCAGTTGAAACATGCACATGCAGGTAAAGTTCCGCACACACTGCTCAATACAACCCATCTCAGTACATCTGCACTGCGCAAATCTGAATAGTAGAATGAATGCCTGCACACACTATACTATCACTTATCAATCCAAGCCACAACATTAGGTTTACTAACTTCTCAAACTAATAAAATTACTTTCTGCTGCTTGTTCTTCAGTTAAATATATGAAAAAAAAAAAAGAATAAATGAATAAAACATTCATACATGTGTAATCTATGATTATAAGGTACATTTTTTCTCAACAGTTTAAGGAACTTTGGATTAAAATATCTACATATGCCTCTAAAATATCAAGACCTGACTACAATTGTGACATGAATTAAATACATACACATTTAATTAGTTATTGTCATAAAGTACTGCACAGTATATACATCTTGCCTTTGCTTTTTCATTATTATATCACGCCAAAATCCATTCTACGTAATAATCTTACTTTAATTCCAAGCCTTGATTTATTTGTAAGAACTAATTTCCTGAAGACCTAAAACTTATTCCATAGGCTATAGGTAAAATTTAGATAATTATGAAAATTATGTACAGTTTAAATTTCTTCATTTCTCTAGCAGTCAGCAAAAATTTTCCAAATGTTTCTTTTAATTCTGGTCAGACATTAATAAAATTGAAACTTTACATTATACTACTAAGCATGTTTACAAGTAGCTATTTATTTTTCTTACGTAAAAACTACTCATTCTTAACCTCAATATAAAATTTAATACTCTGAAAATATTAACAATTTACAAATTATCACTCAATCATGGAATCCAGTTCAAAATGAATTAAAAGTAAATCTTAACGTCAAATTTACTTCATAAATTTTCAAATACTTGCAAGAAGCTTAACAATGATATGCAAAAGTCTCTTATTCTTGTGGGTTTGATCAAAGTTTTATGCTTCGTGACACGTTAAAAGATAAAATATTCCTGAAAATCATGGTAAAAATTTAATTTTTTCACTTTAAAATAAAACCTTAAAAAAAACTTACTTTGCGTCCCCAAAACTCGCAACGCATTCAGTACGGCAGCAGGAATTTGTTAAAATAAACACAGCGGGACCTAACGCACACAAAGATGTAATTTAGTTTCCGTTCAGGACTCAACGAAAATATTGCACGGAAAAGGTGAGGTATGGCTGGAGAGCTATGAGAGAGAGAATTCAAACCGTCGGTTCGGGAGGACGCATCACGACTGCTTGCAGGACGGGAACTTCTTGACGCTGATGCAGGAGATGGGGCGTCGCCAGCGACGCTTGGGCCCGCCGGCGCTGCCTCCCCGGGCGCTGCCGTTGCGCCCGGAGACGGCGGGCGTCGCGGCTTCGTGCGCGTTGCACTCCTGCAGCTTGCGCTCCTCTGGAACACGCACGGCATCGTGCAGGCACGGGGGTGAACATGGGGGGGGGGGGGGGGGGGGACAGCAGGGGCGAGTCGCGCCCGCGCTGTTATGCATGGGGGGGCGAGAGTAGCATTTCGCCCCACCTCCTTTTCCCAGAATAAATGTTTGGTCCTAGTAGAACCTATTTTTCTCAACCAGTAGTTACAAACGTTGCATTGATCACATTGATTATAAAATCAAATATATGATTGTCAATATACTGTAAAATCATTGCAAATTCCTAGATGGTAGTTTATTTAATTTGTACTACATCTACTGTCAGAGTAGTATTTAATACATGCTACGTCATCAAATTCTTGGAATGGTATATTTAGGTAATATTTTGGTTCGGAAACTCATTAAATAGCACAATTTTGCATCTAAAATTTCAAATTTTTCGGGGCTCTAGGACTGAGGTAAGTGTGATACATCTTTTCGCCCCCCCACTCATGAAAACGTTCCGACGTCCCTGGAGGTAAACGTCTGGTGTCGGCCACAGTCCAGAAATTAATACAACTATAAATAGACAACGCTCCCAAAAATCACCAGTGTTATCAGATCAAAATAATGATAAGTCAAATCCTAATTTTCTCGAACCTAAATCTAATTTCAATCACACCTTTAATTTACCTTTCAAAACTGCATCTAGGTTTAAGTGTCAAAAATAACATACTGTACAAGAAACAAAAGATAATAGATAATAACTGTGTGGAAGTATTCAACCTTTTAAACGTCTGTTCCACAAAGAAAATTTTTTTAACTCGATACGTATTGTAATTCTGTTTACATGACTACATGCTAAACATATAGTATCTTCGGGAACGGTAATAGGATAGGCACAACAAAAATAGGTCTAACCTAACTTCAGAACTGTCAATGCGGAATTTTTTTATTTACTAAATTTCCTCCAATTGCAGCGGCCCAGTGTAAAGGGAGCCTTAAATGTCTGTGTTCTGCGACTTCAACCTTTCCTTGTCTGATAGGCTCTTCCAAGAAGTCTTCCTGGAGCCTCCCCTGTTAGTAATAATAATCTCTACTAATATGCATAAGTATATTGTCTATGTTTGAACCATAATTTATGCACGTTTTTGAAGAAAGGGGCTTTGATAAGAGCATCGTTGTCTTACATATCAAGCAAGCATCATTTCGAAATCTATATTAGTTTATAAGTAGGGACCCTTTTATTTCGCGAATGGTTTATTCACGAAATTTTTATACAAGCATATAGGGTCAACATACCAACAATTTATGTTATTTTTATTGTGTTACAAACCGTTTATGCGTCGCGAAATTCCGCGAAATTTCACGAAATTTGCCATTTTTCTCGTTTTGCGCGAAATAGGGCTAAATTCCTCTATTTCACGAAATTTCGCACGAAATAGTCCATTTAAAATCACTATTTTTAAGATTTGCGCAAGAATATGTTTACAAATCAAAGATAAAACTCCACACTACACGAAAATATTTTACAGAACGACGCCTAGGCAAATCATTTTTTCACTTTATAATTTGATAATATAAGTAACTTCATATTTTAACGCCCTCGGGTTCAAGAAACGGTTTATTACGTTTATTAACCTAACAATAACATAACTGTTTTGTTTTCTTTCGTTGGCCAACGGGTTTCCTAACGGCCATAACAAGCCATAGAAAAGAAAGTACATAAACACTTTATCATTGCGACGCCATGTTGAATTTTTTAATTTTTCGCTGTGAATCTTTACTTTTTTCTTTCAAACCCCATTTATACGGAAAAAAGTCTTAATTTTCTAAAACATTCACAATATATCTGAATTCAATACCGAATTACGGTAATTTACAAAAAAAAAAAAATTTTACCAACATGGCGTCCTTCCATACAAAATGACGTCCTTGATGTATTGTGAACAAAACTTACACACTTTATCTCGTCTTCTCTGAGACGTTCGGAGAAACATTTATCTTTGGCTCAGAAACTCCGGGCTTGTTTGTTGTTATGCTGCTTATTGTTGAATACACACTTTTTATATATTTTTTTAGATTGGAAAGTGGATTTAAGTGTTATTCTTGAATTTATATATTCATGCATTTATCTGAAACAGTAATTTATCTAGTACTTTGCCCTCGAATGAAGCATGTAATTTAAACAACAGTTATACAATTGCAATTCGCAATATCTAAACGTGTTAAAAGCATTTAAATCATGCCGAAAATTGTATCAATTTGCAACTGACGAATTTTATGTATTTGATGCAAAGAAAAAAATATTGATGTGCAAATTTTGCAACTTCCCAACAAGGGTTTATATTAATATTACAATTTTAAATGTGTAAATGTTCAAGTGTTTAAAATAGCAAGATGTTTTCAATATTATCTCATAATGAAAGTTAAAATTTAACAGTTAAGTTATTTTCACTTTTCCTGTATTCTCTCCCCCCCCCTCCCCCCCCCCTACATAAATGTACTACATGTTAAGTGAAACAAATTTTATTTACCGCTTTATTAAAAATTTTGACTTTTTACACCGCTTCTACTGTTTTTTACACCGCTCTAACCAGGTTTTTTACACTGTTTTCACTAGTTTTTTTGCACCGCTATTGGTAGTTTTTATTTACCATTTTTCAGGGTCCCTATTTATAAGTTATAAGCAAAATGAAAATAGCATTGAATCTTATGAGGTTAACGCGGGTTTCGTAGTGCCCCTGAAACACTGGAGTGGCCTCTTAATGAACAATTTTTAAGAACCTTCAGAAGAATTGAAAAGTTATTATTCTAAAAATTTCACGGTAGCGTGTTACATGTGTTTGGAACTTTTTTTTTAAAACTTTGCACAGCTAATTATGGTGAACGTGTCGGTTTTATTCAATGTTGTCATTTAAATAATTTGAAATGGATAGGTATACTCTAGTTAGTAAACTATAAACAATATTAACAATGTACTCAAAATGGTGAGTTTCTTTAAATTAAAAAATATACAAAATCTTTTTACAGTGTCATATTTTAGGCCTGCTTGCAATATATAAAATTTTCAAATGTTGAATTAACATTATTTCCGAAGTAATTTTTCTCAAGAAGATTATTCTTCTGAAAAATGACATGTTATGGGGTTCAACATTTTATGATGATGGTTTTTTTTTATAACCACAGAAATGTTTCAAAAGACCTACATGCAAACAAAGACCATTAACATATTAAAATTAGCATCCACTACAAAATAACCGACTGTTTGAAATATTTTTTGTTGTCACTTTCTTTTAAAAATACCTTTGAAAAAAATTTGTATGAGAAAAAATTTTTCTGATAGTTTGTGCCTGAGAACAGGAACAGATCGCAACTGTTGTCTTACGAAGCCTGCAGCGTCCGTCTGTGGTGTCCAGAACATATGTTTTGTCACATCGCTGGGTTTGCTTGTCGAGTTGTCCACATTATCTGTTCAGTATCATTGTTGGGTCCATCTGTTTGTCACTGGGATATTTTTCCAATATTTATTTACTGTTCTTGATGCAATTTGTCATTATCAGCCTACCGCGTCCATCTGTGCTGCAATATTTTTCTGACCGATTTCCTTCCACTGAATTATCCGCGCTATCTAAGTTTTTAACTTTTAACATCTACCGATTCTGACTTGTTTTCTGTGTGCTTGTAAATTCATCTTTTTTCTTTATGTGTTTTTTTTTTATACCTGGAAGGTGTTTTTATTTGTGTTGGGAAATTTGGCGGAGTAAGATGTGGTGCAAGAGAATTTAGATTGAGAAGGTAGGTGTGGCCAGATGTGTTTTTTGGTTTGTTTTGTTTTGGGAAACAAAAGGGAGATATAACAATGGTGGTGGAGAGTGATGATGAAGCTTATGATTGTGTTCCATTGTGAATAAAAATAAATAGGTCTTTGGAATTTAAAACCTAAGCATTTTGTTATTTGTGAGTGGTATCGTAAGGTGTTACTAAGAGCAACGAAATAACAACAAGGAGGAAAAGGAAAACGGTGTCAAGGAGCTGGTACTATAGTGATGCTAGGAATCGCAAATGTTTCTTTGTTTGCGTTTGCGGTCGGGCTGAAACAAAGAACTCCACCAACCCAAGGCTCGACTTAAACGATCCCGAAGCATTACAGTATCCATTATTGAGGTTTCTTATCACATACAGCGTAACCAGCAATGACGTTATGTCTAAAAAAAAAAAACACTTTAAATCAGTAGGAAACTGACTGACCTTGGAGCTGATGGTCGGAGATGAAGTCGGCGTGGTCGTCCGTGGAGTTGTGGTTGTCCCCGTAGTGGAAGTCCATGAGGTACGGCAGTACCGTCATGGTGTGGAACTCGTCACCGCGGAGCGGCGGGACGGGAACAAACTCCAGCGTCTGCAGGGGCTTGCGGGAGAACCACCTGCGAGAAGCGGACAACTCTGCTCGATCGCGCCCGTCCTTGAAGACCGTCTCCCCGGGAGGCTTGGCTTCTGAACGTACCCTGCTGATCTCCCACGTGTCACAGACAAAATAATATTCTGTATTATTGATGTTAGGTCCTACCATCTAAGGTTTTCAACTACTAAGCCACAGTTGACCGTTTTTTTTTTTTTTTTTCACTGCTGGGTGTGATAAAGGAAAAACTTTTTAAAGAAAATTAATTACCTCAGTCACCTAACAGACAACCTCCAAAATAATGCTTCAACCTCCTTGTAGAGAAGGTGCTTAGGCATTCTCTACATTCTGCTTCCGATTTGAGTCTGATCTTTGAGATAAAGAATTATCTTCAACAAAGGCACACATGACAGAAAAATTTATCATTTGGAAAACTTGCAGAAATTTCAATTTGTATAATGGAGAAACGTACTGTCAACTGGGGTTTCTATACCTAAACATGACTTAATACATTAAAAAAAAATTAATGTTAGAAATAAAGAGTTAGCTGAAGAGTCATTGTGAATTGCACTATAAAAATAATGTTTTGCTACTCACGCGTTCTGCCGTATCTGCTGGACAGAGTACCTCTTTTCAGAATCTTTCTGTAGCATCCCTTCTATCAATCCCCGCAAAGGGTTTTCTATCTCCGGTGGGATGGTGAACACACCTTTGCCTATATTCTCAAACAATCTGTAAATATTATCTCCTTCAAATGGGTAAAGTCCTGTCGTAATGTTGTACCTAGAATAAGAAAAAGAAAAAATCACGTGTTCAATAATTTACATACTGCCTGCGAATCTACAGATTATAATATACCATGTTAAACTCAATACTTATAATGAAATTTTATACAAGTGTAAACTAGCACTGTGCTAATACTAGTTTTCTGGTGCAAAGCGAATACCAAATCAAATATTTAAAATACTTGCGAAGTTGAAGAAACTTGCGAATATTGTTCTCAGGCAAGACTACATTACACTTATTTTATAAAATACTGGAGTGTAGTCGAAAAAAATAATATTTTAACAGTTGTAATGTTTGAACTGATTGATTAACCAATTGGGCCCTATATATAGTAACACCTTTCAATAAAGATTATAAACTAACCATGCATAATATTAATACTGAGCATTCATAAAAGCAAACTTGAGTGCCAAATTTTTTATTTCTTTAAGTAAAAAACTTTATTTGTCCAAACCATAAAAAACACACAAATTTCTTTTTGAGAATCTTGGGCTCCCATGTAAAAAAAAAAAAAAAAAAAAAAAAACAACCCTAGCTTCACGTTAGATGCGAAGCTCTGCATCACACAGAATGACAAATTTCCTGGCAGAGACAAATTGTACATAAAAAAAAACTGCTTCGATTGTGTCGCATAGTGCCTACTGGGAGCATGTACTTACAACGTAACACCACAACTCCAAATGTCGACCTTGAAGCCGGAGAACTTCTCGTGGCCGTTTGCGATCTCCGGGGGCTGGAAGGCGGGCGAGCCCTGGCCCGACGTGCAAGTGTCGTCCTCGGCGAACGCGCCCAGAGCCTGAAACGCGATCTCTGTGCTGCGACCTCGCAAACAAACTTCAGTCCCAGGGCCCTCGTTCAATTGAAAAAAACTAAGAACTTTTTTAGGATATTAAGGAGGCGTACGAACACTGACAATACACACAGCAACATAGCAACCTCGCAAACAAGCTTCAGTCCCAGGGCCCTCGTTCAATTGAAAACAAACTAACAACTTTTTTAGGATATTAAGGAGGCGTACGAACACTGACAATACACACAGCAACATAGCGACCTCGCAAACAAGCTTCAGTCCCAGGGCCCTCGTTCAATTGAAAACAAACTAACAACTCTTTAAGGATATTAAGGGAGGCGTACGAACACTGACAATACACACGGCAACATTGTAAATCTCATTTAAAACCTTAATTACCATACTACTTTTGTAAACAGATATACAAAATTGTGAAATACTAAGAAAGTGAAATTTTACGCACATTACACTTTCATTGGTGAAGTCCTAGATCCGTTGCACATGAATCGATTGTCAGACCCTGAGCAGAGACAGATTATGCAGGAAACTGGTGTGTACAGCACACACTCCACATCTAACCCATTTTCCACGGCATCTAATAGGACAGTAGCACGGGCGTGCCAATCCATTTTCACTAGAATGAGGTTGTCAGTCATAGAACATACTTCCTGCTGTCCTATGCTCAATTAAAAACTATACCTACCATAATTCTGTTTTTTTTTTTTTTTGCAAATGAAAAGGTACTTTTCTCGCTATCTCTATGAAATACTGCATGTTTATGAAGACAATTCATGAAGACAAATTTTTCAGTGACCTTGGCACGACAGTTTTCAGTTTCGAATTTAATTTGGACAGATTGTTTACTGCTGTATTCCACCAACTGAAAAGTGTAAAATATAAACTATTAAGGAATTTAAAATCTGATTTTAAGTTAGTTGTAGACCACATAACTGTAAGGTAACATGGGGCGCATATTTTTCACATATTAGTTATTTACAGATTTTAATTAAAGTACATTTAATAAATAACCTTGACTTAAACTACATTAACAAATTTAAAAATTCAGGAAGGAATGTCATTAACATATTTCTGCTCACGTCAGCTTTCTAACGTATGTACATTTATTGTAACTCAAGACAGGAGAACGTACCTCGGCTACTCCTAGGTCCGATATCTTGAGCGTGCCGTCCAAAGTGAGCAAAAGGTTGCCGGGCTTTATGTCTTTGTGAATAATGCCCTTGCTGTGCAGGTACTCCAGTCCATCTATCAGCTGACAAAAATACCTGCCATCAAGGAAATTACCTCACAGCCACCCCCCTACAGCTAGCACTAGCACTCAAGTCAGGCAACATACGTCGACAACTCAACTATTAGCCATAGCGTACGAATGAACAAGCAACATACAGTTCTACCTGCCTCCTCAAGTAACCACTATCATAATATATCTAATATGATTATAAATATATATTTGTTTAATGATTACCTTTAATAACACTCTTTAAGTTTGTACTTCAAAGGTACTGTATTCAGATGTAAAATTGCTCAAATAATAAGCATTAATATTAAATTAAACCTATTTAAAAAAAAAGTACTATTCATGGATTAATTTCTTAGGGTTTGAACCTAGTATTTCAAAGGGAAGATATAGACCTCTTACATGGATGTCAACAGATGAAGTCGGCATGCACACATTTTACTGAATTGAGTAATAATTTATTTTTCTATTAACAAAACCTTTTATTTAAAAAAAAATCACAAAATTGAGGATGGATTCGAGTGTAAGCATTTTCCTTGAAGGTAAACTACAAAAAAATAACAATTTTTATAACAAACTATGCAATTTTTGGCATTCAAACAAAAATTATTTTGTTAAATTACAGTAAAAACCTTTTAACCCTTTCATCTACACTTTATCAATTCCTTAACACAAAATTGTATTACTTTGTATTTGAACTAATCTAACTTTTTTTAAATATTGTCATGTGATACAAATTATAAATTATAATTACAATAACATTTATAAAATTAAATAATGTTATAATATATATAAAATTTTAATTAATAAAATTTATGAACATAGCCACATAGCCATAAAAGCTGATGTCCATTAGAATGTACACTATGTTCCACACATAAGTTTTTATAAACTCTTTATTATCATTAAAATATAATGTCTACTACAGTGAATAAATAGACTTACATAGATTAAAAAAAATATTAATCTTCCATAAAAAATTCAAACTCATTAGCACTGACCTATACATGTATCAAATTTTTCTACTGTAATAAGTTTTCCCAGTTAATAGGTCTAAATTTCCAAGTAGCTCGAGAAACTTTTTAACAGGGTTTTGCTGTACTTACAAAAACTGTACTCTGTTGTATCAAATAAAATGCACAGAATACTTTAATCCAACAAGTTTTACAGCTTAAAAAGATTTGATGACTTAAAATAGGTATGGTTTTTATTGCATTACACTCGCTGACAAGAAAAAAGTAAAAAGACTACTGCTAAAAAGAGACTGCAGTTAATACAATCTTGTCCGCAAATACAAACGTATACAAGGGGCCGCGAATACACCCACCCACACTGTGCTCACCACGATGAAGTGTTAAACAGTTCTCAACACCGTGTAAATTAAGGCCGTACAAGTTTAGAAGAACGCTGATTCTTCACGGCATGTCCCATGTAACAATTCAGCTATGGGTATTTACTTCACAATAAATATTACAACATATGATACCAGCAAAAAATATTTTTTTTTTTTTTAGTTTTTTAGGCCTTAAAACTGACATAAAAACATATCAAACTATCATCTATGCAATGTTTATTAATACAGTTGTTGTTGGGAGGAAAATATGTCCTCCACTGGTATTTGCTGGCATTGTTGGCTTGTATATAGACCCATTTAACATTTGGACAAATTTTTGGTTACTGACACATATTTAATGTTTTAATGATTCACTTTAAATTATGCCATCATCTTATTATGGGTTTCCATGTTTATTCTTATCGTATTTTTATGCTTGAATGTTTCACAATTTTGATCATTGTGCTGTCTGTGGAAAATAATGTAAATCAATTTTGTTTCTACTGGTTTTAAATATTTTCTCAAATATAAATCTTGGTTAGGATCTGATGTCTTGTGGATAGAAACAATATTTTATGGTTTTATTTATAAGCCAATTGTTTTTGTAAAACAGGAGATTTCAGTGTTTTTTTTTTTTTTTTTTTAAATAAATGCTATTTATTCATAAAGATAGCAGATTACTGAACACACATGAGACACAAATGTTTTATGATATTTATTTCACCAAAAAAAAAGTGTCATTTTGAATGAAAGATGAGTCACTCAAAACAATAAAAATTGATCTTTAAGTAAGTAGTTGTGTGAAAAATGTACCAATGCCTTAATGTAAAAATGAGTTAATAATAACAGCTGTAGGATAAAAAAAAAAGGTAAAATAATTTTTTTTCAAATCTACTTCATGCTAAATACATAATATTGATTAAATATATAAAATATTACATTTTTTGTGATTTGAGTTCTGTTTCGATTAAAAAATGGAAATTAATTTTGCGATAGCAGGGGCGTAACCGGGGAGGGGGGGGGGGTTTTAGGGGTTCAACCCCCCCGCCCTTAGCACCAAATTTTTAATTAATTTCTTATTCATCACTCAAACAAATTTCATATTAAAATTAATAAAATTTTCACCATTACAATATTTAAATTTAAGAACAGAAAACTGCTAAAATATCACTATTTTACACCTTAAAATCCAAATTTTCCGGGGGGGGGGGGGGGGGGGGGGATGCTTCTTAACACCCCCCATACACAAATCCTGGCTACGCCACTGTGCGACAGCAGTTGTATTCCGGAGCTATCCCTGCTAACGGCACTCACCCGTGCGCCTGCCACAGCGGGAACTTCTTGAGGGGCGAGCTCTCCAGCATGTCCTGCAGCCCGCCCACGCAGTACTCCAGCACCATGTACATCTTCTGCTTCTCCTCGTTGCACAGCACGTCCACCAGGCCGATCACGTTCCTGTGCCTCAGCATCTTGAGCAGCCGGATCTCCCTGCGACACGCGCTCCCTCTCAGCGGCGCTCCTCCGTCTCACCGGCACTACTCCGTCTCACCGGCACTGCTCCGCTCACGGCGGGACCAGGGTGCCCACAAGGAAAAAATATTTCGTACCAACTTAGGCGAGAAAAAAAAAGTACCAGATTTGTAAGAGTATTTGTAAGATAAAACTAGGATAGTTTACTTTCAAGCTGATGTGTGATTTGTTGTAAACAGTCTAAATTAAACTGTTATAATATACCATTGAATAGTGGACATTCTGTTATGGACATCCTGTACAAGAGAATACACCTGACCACATGTATTATGGCTTTCCCGACCTGCGAGCCACCAGCTGCATATAAACGAACTTCATTAAAGATTTAAACCTTTAAATGACTTTGCAATATAAGTATTACTAAATTATAATTTGTTATGGTTTTCAACAATTTAGGAAGTTATTATGACATTGCAATGCTCGAACTTAAATATCACACCACACACACACACATTCCATAGTTTTTAAAAATAATTACGCTTAATAATAAAACATATTGGAGTTACTATAATATGATTATATTAAAGAAAAATTTACTAGATCTGAGCGTAAATGTACTTGACCACTAAAAAAGTACTAGATCTAGTACGAAAGTACTAACTGTGGACACCCTGGACCGGACGCATCTCCCCACAGTCAGGGACATTCAGGGCATCGTCACAGCGTCAGGAACGGGCCTCTCCACGTCAGAGGGAAAGTGTCATTTTGAATGATAGAGGATTCACACAAAACAATAAAAAATAAATCTGCAAGTCGTTGCGTGAAAAATGTACTAGCCTTCGTGTAAAAATGAGTTAATAACAACAGTTTTAAGATAAAAAAAAAAGTAAAATAAAATTTTTTCAAATGTACTCGGCACATACTTTTTTTTTAAACTTCATGCTGAATACATTATATTGATTGAATTTAATATATTAAATATAATTTATATAATATATTAAATATCAGGAATGGAGTTTGCATCATAGCATTAGGATCCGAGGGGAGTAATTGGTGCGAGTGCCCCCGAGCTTCGGCCGAAGTTCGTAATGTTTACAGAAAACGTCTCAATAGTCATTTTACATTTCTTTTTTTAAGAACCCGAATGACAACAGACAATTTTTTTTTGCCGAGTGGCAGTCCTCGGGGTGAAAAAGCACATTAACTCAGTTTTTCAAATTTAAAATAATTAATATCTCTGCAACTTTTCACAACACAGGTGTGCATTCCAACTTCGAGATAACAAAGTAAAAGTACATTTAGGCCATACTGACAGTGATAGCCGTGATGATGGTGCAGTTTCGCCAGCGGAACCTCAGAACTCGCAGAGCACCAGTAGTAAATCAGCACAGGTAATACTTCCTGCTATTCTGTGACGAAGACACATCACTCCCTCAGGTGAGACCCTTATCCCTCGACCATACTCCAGACGTTGCGACTGGCTAGGCCGCTGGTTGCGCACCTCTGAGATATTAGGTGAGTAATATACTTGTTAGGTTTAAACTGTGGTATAGCCCTGGCATGCAAAATTTTATCAGTGTGTCAATTTTTAATGCAATTTTTGAAATACAGAATTATTAGTTTAGCGATTGTTTCGTGGGCTTCCGATTATGGTAATTGAGAATACATAAAGGAAAAGTGTAATTATATGTTTATAGTGAAACCATTGAGAATTTACTAATAGTATATTGTTTAAAAGTTGTTAAAATTAATTTTAATATCCTTTAAACAATAACCGCTGCAGAATAAGAAAAATATTAATATTAGAGGAAATATAACAATGTATATACCTTACTGAGATAAACTGGATCATTATATATGTATTAAGAATAAACTTTTCCACCATGCAAAAATAAATTAGTCCACCTACTATAGTAAACTTTCTATAAATAATAATGTTCCTGTATAGTTGCTAGATAAAAAAAAGGTCTCAAATATAATGAAAAATGTATCTAAAACTTTTCTACAGTGGATTATATTCTATATTAATTGCTTACGACAGTCAAAATTTTTTTTCTTTCCCCCAGTATTAAAATCATCCTTGTCAAAGCCTTAATTATGCCTTACTTTTATTACTGCAATGTTTCTTTTTCTGATATGACCAGGGTTGGGAAAAAAACAATTTTTTTAAAAAAAATCAAAAAACATGTTTTTTATTGTTTTAAACAGTTTTTTTTTGTTTTAAACAGTTTGTCATGTTTTAAAGAGTTTTTTTTAAGTTTAAACTTTTTTTTGTTTTTAATATTAATTTTAATCAAAACCACCACAATATATTTTGCACATATGGTTTCAGCAGAAGTCCCATCAGGTGTAAGGTATATTGCTACACATTTTTCAATATGGAATTCCATGGCATTTCCCGGTTTTCCCTGACTGTAGCCATTCCGGATATTATTAAGTACAAGGCAAAAAGTTCACCTTTCAAGGAGTACTTATTCAGTCCCGACTTTATGTAAGCTTTTGGACATACACCATTGCTAAGCACAAGTATGTCTGTAGAAGAAAACTACAAAAAACACAAATGGCAAAAAAACAAATGGAGCAAAAAATTGCTGTTGTCAGGATATAAACACCACACAATACTCCACGACAGGAATATGTTCAGCGAAACAAAGAAAAATGGACTAACAGAACGAAAAAACCCCCACAAATGATGACAGCACAAAAATACTGAAATCAAAACATTCAGCACAACAGTTGAAACGAGACAAAAACACAGCAAAACGAAAATACGAAACAAATACAATAGTTTTTCAAAAAAGAACGAAAAAAAACCCCACAAATGATGACAGCACAAAAATATTGAACCCAAAATAATTCAGCACAACAGTCAAAATGAGACAAAAACACGAAAAAATTAAAAGACGAAACAAACATGACAGTTTTCTAAAACAGAAACAAGCGACGTTTCGGGAACTGCAATCTGCTCCCATCCTAAAGCAGAGACGCACATGGTACGAAAACACAGGTGTGACCAAATTCCTGTTGTGGAGTATTGTGTGGTGTTTATATCCTGACAACAGCAATTTTTTGCTTTATTTGTGTTTTTGTCATTTGTGTTTTTTGTAGTTTTCTTCTACAGACATACTTGTGCTTAGCAATGGCGTAAGTTATGTCCAAAAGCTTACATCAAGTCATGCACTCCCATTGCACAAATCTTTCAAAGATAATACTTATTCAGCCCTGTAACACTAAAAGAGATTAAACCTCTAGTATGGTGGATGGCTTTGGAGAAAAGTACTCATCATGCAACTCTGCACCTGGCACATCAGTTACACAGTGCAGTAGCTTTGTCAGCTGGTATTGAACGTCTTTTCTCCACATTCGGGTTTGTGCATAGTACTGTAAGGAACCGGCTAGGAACAGAGAAGGCTGCCAAACTTGTAACTGTTTTCCGTGCACTTAACTAACAAAAACAAATTTTAATTAGGTTAGATGAACTTAGTGGAACTGGCACCCTAAAAGGTATGACTGGTTTGACCCCAAGCAGTGCTGGTATTTTATGTTTAAGTGAGGAAAGTGTTTCACTTCAAAACTTCTCATCCTAGTCTGGATATTTATCACAATTGGTGACTTACAATGAGACAGTGATGCTTGCGATGAAAATGTCAATAAGCAGTTTTCGTAAGAAATAAAACTTTTTTTAAAATACATAGTATAAAAAACATGTTTAGAACAGAATGTTTTAAACATTGTGTTTTAAACTTGTTTTATTCAGAGTGTATTGTTTTAAACAATTCTGAACATATTGTTTTAAACATTTTGTTTTAAACGTGCCAACCCTGGATATGACAGATAAACTAGCAAAGTGGTTTCAGAAGATCCAAAATTGCTATGCATGGTTGATTTTGAAGCTTAAATGACGCGACCATCCAACTCAATACAATCTTTGAATATATATACTGTATAGAAGTCGCGAGTGCATAGGATTTACTCTACGTTTTTCAAAAGCGTAAGATGAGCAGCTTGGGAACTTCACCGCTGCAGTGCGCTGCCGTAACGCCCTGTATCGTCTTAGTTGTTATTTACACGTTAGAGCGCAGCCCTGTCGCCCGCTGTCATTCCCCGCACCCCCTACCATTCATTCACTGCAGCTCAAGTTCGTTCACGGGGAGGGGGAAGGGGTGTTTGAAGAGTTCGGCACTTGTCCGCCAGGGACCACCACAAGTCGATGCCCTAGAGATGGTGGCGATTGCGGCGGTGAATTAACCAACTACCTCAAAACCGTATTAGAAGTTTTAACCTGGGCTGGCGACTTCTATACAGTATATATATTCAAAGATACAATCAGCAGTTGAAAGGGTTCAAAATCTCACAAAAGAGGTAACGTGCACACACTAATTGTTACTTACAACACACTGCAAGAGGGATTTAAATCTCCTAATCAGCTATCATAGCCACGAAACACAAGTATCTCTGTGCTGACAATCCCCGCAGATTCATTCAAACGTTTATCAGGATCTTTTGCAGCCAAGAGCAGCAGACTCTGGAAGGAACTTGGACCAGGCGACACGGTAACTATAACCTGTCAGCATGATCACTTTGTGGCTTACCTACTGAATAAATTTGTCTGCGAATGTGAGTGAATAGTATTAACGGTACTCATAACCTTTAATTACATTCAGTGTGTGCACACGTTTCATTCCAAGTAACATATGAATTGGTTTTCTGTTAATCTTTTATCTTTTAACATTTAGTTGGTATTAAAGTTTATTTTCTATCATACATAATACTTTTGTTATGATTTTTGCTTTTTTTGTAACAAGTAATGTTAATGCAGAGAATCTTTTAACGTGGTTTAAGTGTAAGAATAGGCGTATCGCCGTAAATTCGCCAAAAACAAAGATTAAAAAAAAAAATAGTTATCAAAATAACTTCAGATATTTCTAATTTTTTTAAAAATTAACTTTACTTACTGTAATATATATTTGCCAAATTATTATCGCCTAGAACTGCGACGGTAAGCAAACTCCACGCCAGCACTGAAAACCCTATTTTTCATATGAAAATAAAGCAATAAATAATTGAGCTATAGCTTCGAGTTAAGGCTAATTTTTAGGAAATTTCCTCCTCTTTGACATTTTTTAAATATTGACTCTATATTTTAGTTTTTTTTTGTCATTGGTAAAACGAGTAAAACCCATTTTTATTTACATTTGTAGTAATCATCTATTTAAATACATATGTAATAGCTCAATTTTTGGTTCCCTCCACACTAATCACAAAACCAGAATGAATTTTCTAGAAGATAGAACATATTTATTCCCTTCCCTGGTTTTCAAAGTAGACACTTATCCTGTAAAAATGCATTTTGCTGGGTGTCACTTTTAGGTCAGTAGTTTAACATTACGACAAAGTGAGTTTTATAATTATATATATTTTTTAATTGTAGCTGCTTACATCAATTTTTCAAAATATAACACGATTGCACAAATCCCTTTAAAAAATCTAATATTAAAATAGCATTGTAAATAATATTTATAAAGTACCAGTGTTTAAAATGAAAAGACTAGTGAAGTCACTCACACGTAAGTAAAGGAGAATACTTACTCCACCGATGCTAATAATTTCAACATGTGTTATTTTCATTTACTCTGTAACATTATTATCAATAGTCAACAAATTTTATCCTAACAGACCTACATTAGAGCTGTGTTCAGTACTTTTTATCTCTGCCTCTATCAATTGGTCAGAATGTTGAAAAATCCTATCTTTCATTTAATTAATACATTTGTGAATAATAATTATAGATCAATAACTAGCCAAAGGTTTTAGCCACTTTTGCTCCGATTGTGTGATGCTTACCAAAGTTTAAATCTCCCACGCACAAAGACAGTAACCTAAAGCACTAAATCTCCCTTCTGCAATGATAGCTGTGTGGAAGGATTGCTTCGGGATATTAAATTTTCGTAAGCTGCCCATCACCAGAGCACAAGTGGGTAAAACTTTGGTGGGTGATCCACACCTATGCTAAATAAATAAAAGTTTAAATTTTAATGTTATATTATTCTCTTGGATAAGAAATCATTTACACAGGGAAAATGTGAAAATATTCGTCTAAAGAATGGACATTCGCAGACCAGCAAAAAACAGCAAAAGGCACTAGTAGGAAAATTTAAAACAAATTTTTGAGTGATAAAACATGCAAAGATAAATAATAACTAGAGCCAAAGTTTTTATGGTGTTATAAAAATGCTAATTCTTCCATTAAAAATAGTGGTATTTGTCTTTATTATCATTAAAAATTAAAACACATGTAATAATTATTATACATCTGTATATATTTTCTTGTCTACATGGTATCAGCTAAAGACTGCTTTTATTAACTTTTTAAAATCCCTAAACAGAAACTACATAATTTGTTTTACTTAGTATTTAACATTTAATGTTTTTAAATTATCAATCAAACTAAATACTTATGTAATTAGTAACATTTTTTAATAGCTCAAATGAGATTTCGGAGTTATGAGGCGTTCACACTTTCATTTGGGTGTTTGGCAATGTAATGATTTAATTTTTCTGTTATTTCAGTTTTATCACTATTCACCATATTATCTTGCCTCTAATAATTACAGTAGCAGAGCTAAATCTACAATTCAAAGATAAAACTAGGTAACTACTATAACTAAAGCCACATTACTGGCCCTGCCATCCACTACAAGGGGTTGTCAGAACCATGATGTTCGTTGCAAGGTCAGGAATGTCACATGGCCAAGTGATTACAAGAGCTGTCAGTAGGAGTGGTGTGAAAAAGAAAAAGGAAAAACACGGTAAAGGCCCGGACACGATCGACATAGTATTAACACAAGGATAGTTGTAGCATATTGCACTTACACAACATGAAACTAGCACAACAACCTGGCTTCAATGAGCATATTTATCATGGTTGTTTAAACCTTTGAGAAATTAATATTGATAGTGTTAACAGTGTGTAATCATAAGCAAAAAAATTGTATTTACGGAATAAAATAGGTATGCTAACGGAAGAGTTTTTGAAATACAATGCAAGCTTTCATTTCGTTCATCGGAAATAGCGCTATTATGTTTAAAGCTAACTGCATCGTGCAGACATAATAAATAAAAGAAAAAAATGTGAAAGTCTACCGATATTCCCCAGTGATACGTAAACATCTAACCTTAGTATCAAGCAAATTAATTTGTTCATGTATTTATTTATGTTGCAAATAAACTTATAATACGAAACTAAAGACGTAAAATTTAATGCAGAATTCATTAAAATAATGCAAAGTGTCATAAATATACGGATAAATAAAATAATAACTTTTCAAGTAGTAACAAATTTTCTGGACGTGAATCACTCGCATACTTTATGCGCCACCGCTGGCATTCACTGCCTGAATCGTAAATGTAGCTTGCCACCATCAAATGCAGATAGCAGCATGAAACAACAGGAAATTTTAAAATATTAAAATCTGCTCCGATAAAAGCGAAAAAGGATTGCAATAATCCCAAAACCCGGCTTCGGACCTCATTTTCGACAAGGAACTTAATTAAAATACTGTCTATCTTGTTAAAAGTCAATAAACAGTTAGTACTATGAAGTTTCTGCACACTCCTATGGCATTACTAAAATGTTAACCTGAAACATTTTAAAACACATATATTATAACCAGTAATTATATGTCTGTATACTTGTTTTTGCTTAAATGACTGAAATAAATCTCAATATAGATATTACAAACAAACCTTAAACTTATTGAGCTGATTCAACATTATTATTAGTATTATTATTATTATATGGTATTAAAAATAGCAAAAAAAAGTTTTTCCAGTGACGAGATTTGAACCACATACCTTGATGTTAACATGCATGTGTCCTACCACTGTGTTGCTAAGCCTATTGCAAATTTAGAAGTAGAATATGTATCATTATCATTGTAAAGCCAATTTTCGGTAAATATGTAGTGCACGGATTAGTGTCAAAAAAAAATTTAAAAATCTGAAATAACTTTCATTATATGCTCTTTTACGTCCTCTTTTCATTACAGCCTGCGGAGATAAGAAATTCCAAATACTTTAGGAGATATCGAATTTTTTAATTATCATATTTGGGCGAAATTTGTTAAAACAAAATTTAAAATTCCGAAAATACTTTTATTCTGTGCTCTTTAACTTCCTCTTTTCATTAAACTCGGCGGAGATAAGAAATTCCAAATACTTTAGGAGATATTGAATTTTTTAATTTTCATCCTGTGCACTTATGCGGCGTTCATTGTTGCTTGTTTACAAGTATGATTTTTTTTTTTGCGACGTACGTGAACAGAGAAACCTAAGATGCACATAAAGTTCTGCCATCCCCGATTACACCCGAACAATTCACCTTCGGCCAACCTCGGGTTTATTTATTAATATTTATATTTCTCTGTTTATTTTAATTTAGCTATACTTACCTAACTAACCGTCCATAGTGTTTTAAAGTGTTTTAATGTAGCTAACCTAACCGACCACTTTTAATATTTGAATTCATTTTTCCTGCACAAAAATAAAACAAATCCCGAAGTTGGCCGAAGGTGAATTGTTCGGGTGTAATCGGGAATGGCAGAACTTTATGTGCATCTTAGGTCTCCCACGTGAACGACTACATCATGTAAAAAGAAAATTACGTGAGTTCCTACTGTTCATCCTTTGTCCCGGTTTGTTAGGTCAGGTCAGCTACATTATAAATACTTTAAAACTAAACAACCATTAAAATTAATTTTATTATTTTTAATGTCCGTTCAATTTCAAAGTATTTATAATGTAGCTGACCTGACCTAATCTACCTTTGTCCCATTTTGTTAGGTCAGGTCAGTTACATTATAACTACTTAAAACTATACAAATAAAATAAATTGATATTATTTTTAATTTCCGTTTATTTTGAAGTATTTATAATGTAACTAACCTTACCTAATGGAAAATGTCTGTTATTTAGGCATTCACGCGAACACGGCAAAATATAAAATGGCGACGGTTGAATGATTACATACGTCTTGTATTGCAAAATAAGAACGGCAATATCTCCAAAAGTAATTGGAATTTTTTATCTCCGCAGGCGGTTATGAAAAGAGGACGTAAAAGAGCATATAATGAAAGTTATTTCATATTTGTACGATTTTTTTTTGGCGCTAATCCGTACACTACATATTTACCCAATTTTCTTAAGTACCGGTATTTTAAAACTTATAATTACTTTCAACAAAGACTACGTACCTATTTTAGTTTACTTCATATAATCATTGGTAGTTTCACTATCATAAAGTTACATATGACACACCAATATGTCTGGTATGTCCCCAAATATTTACGAAAATGACTATAAACAAGTGCTGCTCTATGTGAGTCCACCATATTGGTTACACATTTCCATTTATCGATTTCTGTTCCTCTTTCACAAAATTACTCCTTCTTTATGCTGTATACAGAGAGCTAAGATTATCCACATCAATAATGATTGACACAATCTTGATAACACAAACAATTTCTTATTTATTAGGTATATAATATAAGGTACTCAATGATGATGTAGGACATTCAGAACTTCTAATTGGCTGAAAACATATCACGGTTTGGGTTAAGTTCAAAATACGATACAAGCCCTACTATTGGTCAGAAATAAAATACACACACAGACACACACACGTTTACATTGTGATTTGGTAGGGATATTGCTGAAGTCTGCAACAAGGTTGCGCTAAAGTAATTACGACCTCTAATTTCTAAATTCACACATGCTTGGTTGCCAAGATATTGTTGATGATAAAAGTAAATTAGTGTACGGAATATATTTTCAGGAAGGTGTTCTTTAATTGAATTATAAAATGTGGTACTGCAAAATATAATAAACTGGGCAGGATTGCAGTGTACCTATATAATACGATACCGTAGGAAATGTATCTATCTTCAGTATCGTGTTCTATATTTGAATAGGTAGGGCTGTAGTATATATAGAATACGATAGCCTACCAGAAAGTTAGTTTGATTGAGAAACGTGGTTTGTGCAAAACAAGCATGTGAAAGTTCCCCACCCAAAACCCCGTAAGAATGTACAGGTGGTAATGCGCCTCCATGTTGGGGACATCATCAATATTGTTATGGTATCGGGATATCTACTACTCCCCACGGATAAGCAATAACACAGTTAAGCCAAGAGAGAACTTTTATAAATATAATACAGGGCCTGTGTAAATGCTTTTTACAACGTACTATTATAGCCAAGTCAGATTGAATAACAAAGTTAAAATGTTATCTATAATACTGTATTGTTAGAGAAATCTTTATTTTGATTATGTTCGGGCTTTTAAAAACCATTAAGCAGTACAGATGATGTTACCATTTACCTAAGCTCTTGTGAATTGTTTAAATTCTAACTATCCAATTTACCACCTTACCATAACCACTTATTCTGCATATTAAATATTAACTTTGTTTATTAATAGTTTTCATTTTAATTTATATTCTCTAGAAATAATACATATTTTGAAACAATCTCTCTAATATTATAACTGAACTATTAAATTCCATGTTAGTGTTTTAAAGTACTTTATAAAAATGATTGCCGTACTTTTATTATCAAAACTAATTTTCTAACAAATAAATATTTCTCTGTCAACATATAACATATAAATCATGCAAGCAGGCTTAGTAGAGAATTTTTAAAAATACTTTAAAGTAAACTTTAGCATACCTTTGAACATTTTGTTCACCGTTTGGAATCCTCCTAAGCTTTCTTTTCTTTAAAATCTTGACAGCTCTTCTACAAAGAGTTTCCGAGTCGAGCATTTCTTTCACTTTACCGTAACTACCCTCCCCTAATAAATCACCCATGACATATTTACCAACCATTTTACATTTCTTTTTTTTAGTCTGATATATGATTTGGTCCGAATCAACTCTGTGAAAAAACGTATTAACATCGATGTCATCATCATTTATCCAAGTCACTGGTTGTAAATCACTAAATATCTCGGAGGTTAGTTCATCGTCGTTTGCAATAGGATCCTCGTCGATAGCCATTTCTTTGTCCATATTTAACAAACTAAAGCAATAAAAACTAAACAACACTGCATCTCACTTTACCGGCCCCGTGTCAAACATCTTTTCATAATTTATGGCGTACATGTTACGGACGCAAACCACTTCTCAAAATACATTTTGAGCAGAAATTTCCTTTGAAAAAAAAAAATCAGGCGTACAGCCACATTGTGTATTTTAAATTCTCTTGCGTCTCAGCATCACAAACTTATTTACACCAAATTTCTCTTTAAATGTTTCTGGATTTAAAAAAAAACCAACAATAACATTAAAAAAATTGTGTAAGCATGCAATTAAACTCAGTTACTTCATGTACAAAGTCATCAAAATATATCATATTAGAACTGTTTTTAAGTACATATTATTGCAAAAAAGAATAAACTGTGTGGGAGAATATCGATCACTGGTTATTTATGAACAATAATTTTGCATACCTTAAAATACTGTTTAGCACTTTGGGAGACAATACTTTAAATTTATTAAAACATTTATATTTAGGACTAGTTTTACGACCTTCCGTTGACGTCGTCCCGACCATGGCCTCAAAGCCAGTGCTCCGCACCGTTAGTACCAGATCCCGTTTTCGGAGCGCACCCCTAGCCCAGCAGGAATGAGTCAGACGAGAGCCTCGGGTGTGACCTCACTAGTCTCAAATAAACTTAATGGCACGAAACCCCGGGGGGTCTACCCCATAAAATAATTAAGGGACGAGACACTAGGACACAATTATTAATTCGCATGCATTAAACAAGTTTGTCGTACGATGCCACTCCGTGCGAGCACCGCAAGCACGGAGCAGACAACGAACCTCATTAGCAGTCACCGCGGCCACTGGCCTTAACTGTCAGTGTTATATTAGTATCGTGTTTTGTTCTGTAATCAGAGTGTGTTAATGTAACTGTACAATGGCTCAGATGCCGCATAGCGCATTCGCATAGTCTTTGTAGCGGTTCTGCCACCGCGTAGTGTATGTATAGGGAGTACATCATACCCATGCGTACCACCGGAGAAGTCCGTGAATTAAACGCCAATTAACATAAACGGTGTCGCTTACGATTATTTCTCACCACTCCGTCCTCCACACGGCCGAGCGGCCTCACAACCAAGTAGGGAAGTTCAGGATAGATTTCAAGCCGCGTACCTGGCAAGGCACGCGGGGGCAGAGGACCCACGACCCATCACCAACTGCCTAGTGTCCCACTAGCCTGCCCCCCCCTCCCCCCGGACCACAGCAGCACCGCGACGCCCGTAGCGCCCGTCAGGTACTTCCCAGGCCTTCTACGGAGGCCGGGTGATGGCACCGTTAAATCTGAAGGATAACCAATCGACATCTAAACTGACCTCCGGTTGAAAAACGACAGATGTGTGAATATGGTTTTTTGTGTGATATTGTAAATTCTGAATCGTATTTATGATGGCTGCAAATATTAGTATGTTGTAAACATTATCTGGCAACAGAATTACATAATATAAACAAAGTAAATACTTTGATATCTAAATTTATTTGTATTCTGCATAACCTTGTCCGTTTTCTTGTTTTAAACTATACTGTTGTATTTCAGAGCACAATTTCTTTTAGGTAATGATATGTTAATTTAAGACAGCAGACGGAAATAAGTCTCTGTACACAAAAATTATATAGAGAAAAATTGACGTCGTCCGACCGAAGGCCACCCTAAAGCCCGACCTGCAACCGCCAGTATTCAACCCCGCTAACGGAACGCGCCCCTAGCCATGTCCCACCCGAGTCAGGCGAGCCACCAGCAGCCAAGGTAGAACCCGGCCCCATAATAAACAGACAGACATTACAGTCGACCACGTCGATAAAACGGATTGAGGGATTGAGAAGCATAGTTTTAAATTTATTTTAAATACTAAGTGACCTAGTTTTCCAAAATAAATCGTGTATGGTTTTCGCTAGTTACTGAGTTAACATTTCAATTAATTTTGGTTAGCATAATGATTAGCAGAAAACAAGTATATTTAATGGGATAAAGTAAAACGTTACAGGTTTAGATAATAGTTTGTTACTTTTCCTGACATATGAGTACAAATATTCGAGCACAACCACTGCAATTTACACAATGTTACACTTATGTAATACAATTACAATTCATAAGATTTCTCACTTTTGGTTTGGTAACCCAGCGCTCTTAGCCAAAAGGCCTTACCGCCCTGGGGCCCCCACGGACGTGGATACAGACTTACGTACTGTAGGAAGTCACGCGCCGAATGTTTTCTGTTCTGCTAGTACAAACCTGGCCGCTGACCTTGACAATAGGGTATCGCTTTCTCTTCGCCCTCCCCTCCCCACCAGACAGGACTAGGAAGCTCAGACGCCAAGATATCTGCCGGGCATAGTAATAGGTAGAGACCGGAAAAATTCGCGAATTCATTTCGCGATAGGCTAAAATGCAAATAGTTATACCTCAGTGCTGCGTCTTCTATTGGCTCGCAACTCACCTGGATGACTCTGGGACAATTAGAAACACCAAACCAAAGCTTTATCGAATCACAGGCTGCAACGTTGGGACGTCTCGCAAGACAGCAGCCAATAAGTGAGTGACATTTGACTGAATGTACATATAACTATGGAGTTCATCCTACAGGTCATTGAACCCGCGAATATTTCCGGTCCCTAATAATAGGGCTGTGTCCACAGGCCCAGGCACATGGACCAACTATGCTCAACTGCCAGCTTCCTGGTAGCATGATTTCTCCTGATGCGATTAAGTGTTCACTGGTCACAGGTTCCGAACGGTCTACACTCTACCTCACTGGAAGGCTGCTCTCCAAGACAGCTGGTGCCGGGCACACCAGAACATTACCAGCCCCAGAACGATGTCTGCCACATTTCCAGCACTGCCAGGAGGTGGCACTTCGTCGCATTATATCTGAACATTCAGTGGCGGTGCATACATTTCCATACAGTGGCAAACAATTATTGCCCAAATTTTCCAATAATTCGTCACATATTATCACCACAGGCTGATCATTTGCATAGCTGTTTGATTATAGACTACGGTCTTTTCCAATTTAAATTGTAATCGACTTCCATAAATTAGGATGTTCAGTCTCCATTGTTTATATGCAACGCACCTCTTCGCTCCATCGGGTCTTTCCTCGGCTAGCATCCTCTCGCCGCTCCTTCAACCTGGACTCAGCGGTAGCGACGACCCTTGTAATCCGGCCAGGCACGCGTGACATGCCTTGCGTCATTGAACGCCACGTGACGCAAGACGCCAGCATCGTGGTCTAGCTCTCTCGCGTTCGTAACAATATGTAGGATGTCAGCTGCAATCAGCCAATAAAAATCGTGCCTGCCAAAAAATTGGTTGTCTGTAAAGTCGGTTTACGGACGATATTTTAACGTGACAACGTCATAACAAAACATTGATGGAATGATTGCATACTTTTATGAATAAAATTGAATAATTTTTATTGAATTATCACTATTTTGTATGGATACAAAGAAGGAGTGAAATGAAATCTACAATTTAATTGATAAATTTACTTTTATTTGCACTCATTAATTGAAATATGTTTATTACTTTAACATACATGTTTATACATGTTTGCTATTTAACTTCTTCCAATCTGTGTTATTCTGTCAAGGATAGGACGATGATAGGAAAAGTAGGAAACGAATGGGAGTGTTTCAAGGTTAATGTGCCTCGAAAAAGTCAAATCGATGGTTGTTCCAATCGAGTGGAAGAGAGATAGATGCGGCGCAAGCGTACAATGATCGTAACGGGACAAAGCGTAACGGGATAATGTGCGTAACGGGACAATGAGTCATCCTTTTATGGCGTGCAGCCGGCGTTCATCGATTTATTAGACGTTGTCACGTCAAAACGGAATGACATCCGATTACGTCAGATCCGAGGAGTAGGGAGTAGATGTCCTACCAGTGCTAGGAGTTGAAGCAGTCACCAAACTGCGCCACACCCACATTGAGACCCAAACCATTGCGTTGGTACTATGTGTTTTGATACGCAACGACATGTTTTTGAATTAATTGGAGTCAAGGGCGTCGCCAGCCGATGGCCTGGGGGGGGGGGGGGGCAAGTTGTGGGAAAAGTGTGTATTTTTTTGCATTTGCCTACATTTTTTTGAATCTCCAGGGCTTTAGGGGGGGAGGGGGCACTGCCCCCCCCTGTCCTCCCCCCTGGCGACGATCTTGATTGGAGTACATATATGCGTATATGCTGTTATATTGGGTGAAAATTAAATCACTTTAACTTCAATAAAGATACTTTAAATTTTCCTGTGATTTATTTATATAATTTTACCTATATACTGCGTACTTTTGGAGCACAGTGCAAGGTGGTGGTTTTCCCGTTTTTTTTTTTACAATATTAAGTATTTTTGAATTTGTATTTTTTTTACCACTTTATTATAACTATATTAAATAAGGTGTTTTGTTAGATTATGCAATAGAGGGAAACTTGAAAACCTATATTGTAAGCTTTTTCGAGAATTATTTACACTAACCAAGTTTCAGCATAATGCAATTTCAAAATTACAATAATTATACGATTGCGTGACGTTCGGCATGCTTGGCTGAGATGGAATATACGTAGAAGTTGCTAAAAGATAAGCATGTTGGTTATTGTACTTTTTACAAATGTGCTGCCAATGAAACTTGTGTTAGGTCATTTTTACGATACTCGGCTCTCAGTCTTAGTTCTGTGCTGTATGTTCAACCTAACACACTTCTTGCAAGTGAACGATGTACGTGTAATTTTAATTTTAAACTGGTATCACACTCCATAATCGTACTGGAGTGGCAAATGATTTAATTTTCAGTTTCTTTTCAAACAATAGTTGAGAAGCTGTCGTGCGAAATTTTATTAAGTCCACCTTAAATGATTTCGAGATAAAAATAGAAAACGTGTACCTCATAGCATAACATTAGTAAACATTTGTAACTATAAGCATCAACTGTGCTTAAATTGCTTATTGGCGTAAGGTTGGTAATAATTTAATACACAATTTAATCTGGTTGATAATAAAGAAACAAATATGGACATGTCAGGTTTTGTTGTAACAAACACAAGCATCTGGACATGTAGAGTTTTGTATGAAAACACATTGTGAACAAGTTGGGTTTTGATAGTAAAACAAAACACATAGTTTAATTTCATGATTTTTTTTCTATTCATTTTAATGAGTCTGTAATACTTTCTTGAATATAGCTCGATCGTCACATTTCAAACAAAAAAAAAAAATTACATCAAACTCGGTTCGTTCGTTTGGGAGCTACGATGCCACAGACAGATACACAGATACACACATTAAACGTTAAACTTATAACACCCCTCTGCTTGCGTCAGGAGTTAATTACGATATAAGTTTTTAAAATGCTTCTTGTGCAATCAAAATTCTAAAGAACTATATCTGCTGAAATTCATAATGTGTTAAGAGACTTGGCAACAGCGCGCGCCATAAGCCATGTACTGCAATCTAAGAGTGAGACGGCCTGTACAAAACCGTGTAGACAGATACAGAATGAGCGAGTGTCCGAGGGCGCACCACCTATAGACTATAGCTAGAGACCGGAAAAATTCGCGGATTCATTTCACGACAGCCTGAAATTCAAATAGTTAACCTCAGTGCTGCCTCTGCTATAGGCTCACAACTCACCTGGAAGACTCCGGGCCAGTGAGAAACACTCAACCGAAGCTGTTTCGAATCACAGGCCGCTACGTTGGGACACCTCCACAAGACAGCAGCCAATGAGAGGGTGACATTTGACCGAGTGTACGTATAACTAGGGACAGGAAAAATTCGCGGATTCAATGTCCTCTAAGATAGCCTCCATTATCCTCTGCATTTCTCAAGTAAACACGCTTGTTCATTGGGTACTAAATTGTGAGGCGTCTCCACTGGGTAGCTTGTGATTCGACGCTTCTTTGGTCGATAGTCTCTCATTGGCCCAGAGAGCTCCAGTTAAACTGCGAGCCAATAGCAGAACTAGCAGAATTGTACACATGTTTGAATTTCAGCCTATCACGAAATGAATCCGCGAATTTTTCCGGTCTCTACGTATAACTATACAGTTCTTCCTAGAGGTCATTGAACCCGCGAATTTTTCCGGTCCCTACCTGTAGCTAGAGACCTGAAAAATTCGCGGATTCATTTCGTGTTATGCTAAAATTCAAATAATTTTACCTAAGTGCTGCTTCTGCCATTGGTTCACTGTTAATCTGGAGGTCTCTGGTGGCCAATTAGAGACCCTCACTCACAGAAGTGTCGAATCACAGGCCACCCAGTCGAGACGACTCACAAGTCAGCAGCCAATGAACAGTTGGCATTTGCCCGAGTGTGCAGAGGATATTGGAGTCTATTCTGAAGGTCAATGAACCCGCGAATTTTTCCGGTCTCTACCTATAGCTTCCTTTCCATCACCGCTTCAGGTCTCTTGCATAGCCACAGGCGCTTCCAAGGAGACTTTAGGGAGGGGTTATACGTTATAGTATACTAAATTCACAGTTTCAACTCGTAACATTTACTAAATCATATTGTCCAATGAATATTTACAAATTTATCGTCTGAAGTGCTGAACTTAAATAAATCATTTTTTAAAGGATTAAATCAACGCATTTGTATCAGTATTGTAGTAAACATAAATAAATATCCTCAAAGAAAAATTCAACCTGGAAACCAGCATCGGTAAAGTTAATTCCTTATTGAATGTGAGCGATATTTTTTTTTAACTCTGCCGGTTTCAATCACTCATTTTAGTTAATTATTTAATCTTGTAATTCAACTCATAGAGAATTTTGCATCTAAAAGTTTCGTTTCAACTCTGTGAATGGCTCCCATGATTTAGTTTATTTCTCAAATTAATTTGTGTAGGTACAGTTTTTGTATTTTTTAAAAAATGTAAGCTATATATGCCACATCAATTATAGGTGATATTTAATTCCAATAAAAAAAAATTTTTTTTAAATAGGGCAATGGAAGTGAAAATATTTTGTTCGACCAGGTAATATGCCATCTTCTAACAAAATCTCATTCAAAAACCTATGTAGCATTGTTTAGGGGTGTTTTCGTAAAAAAACAAAAAAGAAAACACACAAACCAAAATTCATGTTACGGGTATATACTGGATGCGGGGCCACAAAGCTTGGCCAACCAGATGGCCCTTTAGCCAACGGGTGGGGCGCTGTCCATTACTAATACTCGCCTGATCCCATTACCAACGGCGCCTCGCTAACCGCCATCCCCCACTTTCCGACTTCCAAAGCGATTTTTTCTATTGAACTCTCTGCGGCCCTGGAGGGTTCGGCACCTTCCCAGAGCCCCGCCTGCGCGAAGCGGCGTAACTAGAACGCCATTTTTTCTGGTAGCTTCGGGTGTCAAGCCGGCCCCGATGACGCGATACTTCCGAGACAAGAAAGGAGTTCAACACTAGGACAAAATTGGGAAGTTAAAAAAAAATAAAAGAAAACAACGGAAAAATAAATGGAAAAAAAGTTTATTTACAAAAAATAAATACGACAAATCAGTCAGTCTTTGTACACAAGTAAGAATGGCGCAGTGTAAAAAAACAAAAAAACAAACAAAGGAACGGTGTCCCAGGAGAGACGGGGTCGTCATGGCCGGTAGCTGATGCCGTCCCTGCTCCTGCGGCAGTCCCGGGTCTCCCTGGAGCAGCCGGACAGCTTGGCGGGTATCTGGGCGATGAGGGCCGTGTCCTCCGGGGGACACACCTTCAAGCTGGAACAACCGGCGCGGCAGGTTGGCATCACTACCGTCGCGCGTGTTATCTATGGCCGGGCGCTCGCAACCCGGTACACGCGATAGAAGAGACACTTCTTTGGCAATTCAAACATTTACTCTTAATTATATCTTAAGGTTTAAAACGTCAGAGAGAGAGAGAGAGAGAGAGAGAGAGAGAGAGAGAGAGAAAGAGAAATAAGACAATTTTTTTTTCAAATAACACGAATTTTTTTTTTAAAAATTGTATTGCTCTCTGTTAAATACTCCGCCAGCAAGTCAGGGTGGCGTCAGGCGCAGGCGGGTCTCTACCGCCGCGACCCGCCTATCCCTGCAGCACGGCGGGGTTCAACCTGAGTCGCACGCCGCCACGTGGAGCCCGCCCAAGGGAACGAGTTCTCTGCACCGTCCGCAACATTTTAGCGTCGGAAATCGGTATACATAGAGTCTTCCCTACCCAGACCCCTCCCAAATACACTTAGTAATTAGTTGGTTAGGAAAAAAAAAACTTTGGTATAGGCTGGCTGGCAGCCTGGCGGGAAATGACACATATTGGGCCCCGAAGAAACCAGTGCCCTCCCCCAAACCCAAAGCGGAAATAAAGTCCAAGTGCCCAACCCCCTCGCATGGAAGACTCTTTTCTACTCTGTCCAACTCTTCTTCCTGAACCATCCCTTCTGTTTCCCGTAACCAACCTGTTTGAAGTTAATGCATGAAATTCTGCATCCCGCATGAAAGTGCTCAGGGTTTTCACTGTATCTATGCAGGTTTTACCTGGGCCCAATTTATCTAGCTTTTAGTCTAGAGTTAATAAGTGAGGAGAGTTAGTCATGGCGCCAATCGCAGCCATGGCTGGTCAATCATCTCCTAGCACATGATGCATGCTTAACCCATTATGAGTAGAGCGTAGAGGCTAACCCAGACCCCTCCCAAACACACCTAATTATTAGTTAGGTTATGGGGAAAAAAATTGGTTGTCTGTAAAGTCGGTTTACGGACGATAGTTTAACTTGACAACGTCATAACAAAACATTGATTAAATAATTGCTTACTTTTATGAATAAAATTGAATCATTTTTATTTCTAATAATAAAATAATTAATACTTGAAATTATACTAGTAATCAGATTTTTAAAATGCACGAATAATTAACCTTTATTGCCGAAATTGTTGTTGTAATAAGCAATGAAAACCACATTAACTTTTCACTTCACTTTATAAACAGTCGACGAAACAGTTCACGTGTAGATGACTTGTAATTAATTTTAACAACTGGCTTTTAGCTATAAAGTTTAAATATAATTATGAACAAGTTTTCACATATATAAACTGTAATAAAATATCTATCAACAATTATATGAATCACCATAATTTTTTAGTCAATTGTAACATAACCTATTATTACTGCACTCGCCGATAGCGTAACGGAATAATGAGAGTAACGGGACACAGCGTAACGGAACAATGTGCGTAACGGGACACTTTTTCGTGCGTACAGCCGGCGTTCATCGATTTATTAGACGTTGTCACGTCAAAAAAAAAAAAACAGCGTTGCATTATAATTCGGCTTTGAAATGTGACTGCCATCGCGCCCAAAGAAGTTTCCCTTGAAGGATGTGGAGTGTGGCGCACCTGGAGCGGTGCGGCCCGAGGCTCTCGACGGACAGCCAGTCGATGTAGATGCGCGGCGTGGTGATGATGCGCCACGACAGCAGGTTGAACAAGGACGTCTGGTACTCCCACTCCAGCGTCAGCGCCGTGATGTTGCCGACATAGCCGGCGGGCACCAGCACCTGGTGCGCGGAGCCCGGCGCGAAGTACTGGCCCCTGCGCAGACAGGCCCGCCGTCTCGCGGTCAGCACGCCGAGTTCCTTTCTTTTTTTCTAACCTAAATTAAAACTAAGTGTGTTTGAGAAGGGGTCTGGGTCAGGGAAAGACTCTAAGTGCGTCTCAGGCCGACGCCTATACGCTCTAATCATGCAGGGTTTAAGCCATGCAGGAGAGGTAGGTAGTAGCATGCATCATGTGCTATAGGAGGGGGATTGGCCAGCCATGGCAGCGATTGGCGCCATGACTAACTCCCCATACTGACTATTCTAAGACTATAAACTAGGTAAGTTGGGCCCAGGTAAAACCTTCATAGACACAGGGAAAACCCTGGGCACTTTCATGGCGGGATGCAAAAATTCATGCAATATTGGCAAGCAGGTTGATTACAGGAAACGGAAGGATGGTTCCGGAAGAAGAGTTGGACAGAGTAGAAAAGAGTCTACTATGCGGGGGGTTGGAGGCTTGCACATTGCTGTGCGCATTGGTTTGGGTGGCACTGATTGTTTCGGGGGCGACTTTAGTCGTTTCCCGCCAGGCTGGCAGCCAGCCAGTCAGCCGTCTGTGGCGCGATGGCGCGAACCAAGCTCCACAAAGCCGAGGGGAAATCTTACAATTTTGACTGTTCAACAAGATGGGCAGTGTTATAACCGAATACCTTGTCGAAAAATCAAGTCCATAGCCGGGATTTCGTAATTTTTTTTTCAAGTCTTTTTTTTTTTTAATTTTTTATCGGAGCCGTTTCATTATATAGTTTAACCAAATGATTCGACATAACTGCTCCGGCAGCGAATTCTAGCGGCGGGTGCGAAAAATACGTGAGATTCGCGTCAAATATTGTGAGTATACTGGTATTTTAGGCGTTGTATTTGAACTGTGCAGCCTCGATTGGCAATAATACATAAACTACGAGTGGTTTTTTTTTTTTTAAGTATGTACCGCTTTGAAATTCTGCCGCTGCAGCGCTGCGATCGACATTCCGCGCTTGCGGGCCGTTCACCTGCATCTGTTGGCAAGCCACAGACGTCATTACGCAAACATGAGACCGTATTTACGTATGTCTGTGAGTATTTAAAATGCCTCCGCCGTTTGGCAATATTGCCGACTGTGAAATACGCGCTAAGATTCGTTTTTTTTTTTGTGCTGAAGGCGTGAAAGCGGCTGAACTAATCCGTCCCTTCAGTGCAATGCATGGAGCAAACATTATGACCGATGGAATGGCACGGAAAGGCGTTAAGGTGGGTTTACGATTGAAAATTAAGAATTAAGACTTAAGACTTAGTCGTGTACTTACCATATGACTCCATGTAAACTAGTGGAATGGTTTATGATTGTCGTGTGTAAATTTTGACGGGTCGTGTGCGAACCATATGATGACTTAAGACTTAACAGAAATGGTTATATTTTATATTTTTCGTTAAGACTTAAGGGAAGCGACCAATCACAACAAACCGGAACCTTTCAACCGGAAGTTTATGTCTTATTATTGGACCGAGCGAGGCAGTATTTTGGGTTATAATTCGTATATTTGTCATTTGTAATCATCATCCATTTCGAAAAATAGATATCCCATTTGTCAATAACCTATTTCAAACCTGCTTCTCCGTTTCGAACAATGGCCGACCATGTGTTTTGTGCTGTGATTGGTTAGAATTAACGACTTCTATGTCAATCATAAACTGGAAAATGTAGTTTTGACTTAATCGTGTGCTCGATGTTAAGTTATAATTCTTAAGGAAATCAATCGTAAACCCAGTTTTAGAGCTTTTAAAGATGGCCGCAACGAATGTTTATGATGAGAAACGAAGTGTGCGACCTCCTGTCATAACTGAATATTTGGTGCAGAAAGTCGGCGAAAAAGTGAAAGGGAACAGACGTTTAACGATTTCATTGTTATCTGATGAGTTTCCTCAAGTCTGCAGTGGTTGTTAAATCAGGCGGCAGACTTCTTTGAGGATGGGAATCAAAAGCTGGTTGTACGATACGATAAGTGCCTTAGTCTTGGCGGAAATTATGTAGTAGCCTAAAGTATTTTAAGGTATACAGTTTCATCTAAAAATAAAAGTGTTCAGTAAAGTCTTCTTTTTTTGTTATTTCAAAACCGTACTTACTTAAAAAAAAAGTCTGGTATTTATTGCACAGCACTTAAACGTTTTTGAAGTTTAAATTATCATAATATTCATCCAATAATCCGTTAATTGTAAGAAATTATTTTATCTTACACAAGTTAAAATAAAAAGTATGATTATTCACAAAAAAAATTGTGACAAAAGTTTGAAAGGTTGAATAAAATAATTTACGATCAGGTAGGCTAAGTTTTCGTGCACAATATTTGCGATCACGTGTTCAGGTCGTAGCTTCACACGCTCGCTTCAACACGTCTTCCGCGTGAGTTCCGGGCGAGCGAGACAGGCGGCGAGCGGAATGTTTTATCGGTTTGTAACCCGCGTCGGTTGCCAGGCGGCGCCGCCATCTTGGTGACCGAGCGACTCGGCGCGAGTTAACGGACTGGAAGCACCGAAACCGTTAAGGCCCAACCTCGCCCGCCATGGAGAGCAAGGGCGCCCATATGATAATTTGTAGGGGGGGGCCAGACTTAGGGGTATGAAGTATTTTTAATATTTTGGAAGACAACTGCGGCTTGTTACTAGCCATAAAATAGTTCCAGTTCTGACCCTATTAAAATTTTTTGTCCTGTTACTAAAATACTAGACTACAGTACTCATTCGCCATAAAAAATCTATATTGGCTACTTTATTAATTAATTATTAACTATTTTATTGAAACAAATGAATTTTTAGCAACAAAAATGCAGGAATACAGTCCTTATACTTTTGCAGCGTCTCGGGTACACGGATATCAAGAATACAGTCCTTCAACTAATTGCTCTCTTTACCCATAAATAAATGTCGCGTACAAATTAAACTAAAATAATTATAAAGTTTAAAAAGTGTTGGTCAAAAGATTCAACTTTGGGAGAGAAGCGATTTAAATATGTTATCACAGTCAGAAAACAGTTGTTTTTAAATGTAACACCTGAACTACGCTTATAATTATAGTCAAAAATTGTTTCACAATTAAATGTATATTACTATGTTTAGATATGAATCATAATTGCTTATCATTTAGAATTAGCACAGATGGATTCAGTAGTCGAGGACTATAAGTTTATTTAGTGATAGAAAAGCGCAGAAAAAATTAGTTTATTATTTAACTAGACAATTTAACCAAACAGTATTTAGAGGTTAAGGAATTAAGTGACACCAAAACCAATGAAAATAATCGAAAATTTCTAAATGCTGACATAACTCATATATCAGCTTTCCACAGAAGAGTTTAGTTCGGCGCAATTAATCCACACAAAACAACTGGACACTATGTCGACGCATATTTTAAGAATATAAGAAGATCCACGTCGCAGTATAATTTTTTTTTCGTGTCGTGTGGTGCGGGCCCCCATTTGTGGTGCGGGCCCATAGGCTACAGCCTAGATAGCCTGCGCGTAAATACGGCCCTGATAAACCCTTAAATAACATGTTCAGTACTTAACTTCAGAATTAAGAGTACATTAGAACCTCGATTTTACGGAGCCCGGACTCAACGAAGCCGCGATTTTACGAATACATTTTTCAGGAACCATCTAAAATTCGGAAAATTTGACACCAAAATATATTTAATAAAAAATTTAAAAAACTATGAAAACATATAAAAATATTAATTTTAATGCACAGCGTATTCATATTTTTAAGCTAATACTACATCCATTTACCGTTAGTGAATATTGTATACGTTATTGCGTCATCAAACTCAAAATCGAAAAGAAAAAAATGGACTAGGTACACTATTTGTCGCAAAGTTCGAAATTACTTCGATTGAAAAATTATGTCAAGGCTGTAAAAATATTAATTTTACTGCAAATGAACTATACTCAACATTCCTTACCCATTCCAACATTTCCAGCTCGTGAGCATAGCAACTGAGCTTGAAACCTTGTGAAGCGTGAGAGAAAGAAACGATATTGAGTACCTAGCTACTTCCTCTCCTTTCCGCTAATATCCAGCAACCCATGCCATTAGGCATTATCTTGACATGTGTCGCATTCATTACCTTCGCTGCATCGGTTTCCCAGTAAAAAACGCTCAAAAATGGTATAAGTGACGCAGCAAGTAGACGTGACGAGCGGGTTTTTAACTAAGCTTTTTTTAACTTACTATACAAACAAATAATTCCCTATGGCTATCACAAATTCAAGGGCTTCTCGCACTAAAATGTACTGTGTTTTTAATGGATGTCTGTCGTTACAGAGCAGCGTTTTTCTTCACCAAATAAGCCTATGATTAGAGACCGTAAATATTCGTGGATTCCTTTCGAGACAGGCTGGAATCCAAACTCGTTTAGCTTAATGCTGCGTCAGTGATTGGACCGCAATTTACCTGAAGGACTCTGAGCCAATGGCAAACACTCAACAAAAGAAGTATCGAATCATAATAATCGCAATAAACAGGTGTCCCGAGTCGGTAGCCAATAGCCAGGTGATATTTGCCCGAGTACATAGAGAATCGTGGAGTATATCCTAGTGGTCATTGAAACCGCGAATTTTTCCAATCCCTACCTATGATCACTTTTATGAAACAATACAGGTGTACACTGAACTGTGTGCTTGTTCTCCTCGATTATGTTACTAAAAGTGCGTTCATTAATATTTTTCAAGCCGATCTGTTAAAGATTAACTGATAAATATGATAAGGTGAAGTCCATAAAAATGCAAGGCAGGGAATTCTTCCAGCCATGGGCGTAGATCCCGGGGGGGCCAGGGGGGCCCGGGCCCCCCCTGGAATTAATGGGCCCCTCCTTGGGGGGGCCCACTTCGTGATTTTAAAGTTAATGGTGTACACAACATATATATATTATTTATATATATATATTTATATATATTTTTATATATATTTATATATATTTATATATATTATTATTATTTACAACGACGACAGACACTTTGACATGCTTTGCATTCCTACCTTCGAGTTCCGTAGTTATTTTCCCCTACCCCTTCTGCGAAAGCCATGGTATGGAGTTTTCCAGTGAGAACTTTGAAACCCTTAATTCCCAGAAAACGTTCATTCCAAAGGAAGAAGCTAGGGTAGGGTTCCGTTAGCTTTTCCTCCCTATTGTTACCCACACTACCTTGTCATCTGAAACGACAGTATTATAGGTTTCAGGTAGTCTGTTTTTAAAGTGGTTTTGCTCTCGTGTGCCCCAGTCTTCTGCTTTCTTGGCAAACATCAACATGGATAAGTTCGTGACGCGGAAGAAATGGAAAACATAATCTGATTCTCACCTGATAAGCTTGATTGTTTTATAAGTAGTGACTATTATTTAGGTAATATATATTTTATTTAAGTGATTATGTAACGTTATTTTTTCCAGTAAATAAACAACTTAATACTTTAACAGTAATTATAGCAGAATTTAGTTTATTTACGAACTGAAACTTATATACCATTTTCTGGAATTTTTTAGCTCATCTCCATTCTGTAAGGCTAGCTGCTCTGTACGTTACATGTGAATATACATGGAATAATTTTTTTCCTCGTCAATATGGAATTTAAAATCACTCCCCTTTTATTATCAAACGATAATTTTCACAATTCATGGCCGATAATCACTTTATAACATTTGTTATTTGATAACTGCAACACTGCACGAGTAAACAGAAGTAAGAGTGAGAAAGAAGTATTTAAACGTTACACATCCGTATTTAAGTTAATAAGGAAGCAAACGCGTCTCTTTAATAACTAATCAAGAGGCATATTTTAACTAAATAATTCACTGCCAAAATACTGATTATACTAAATATAAGCCGAGAAATGTATGTGGTTCAATTAGCTGTAGGATAAATTTCATAGTTCTATCTCCGAGATTTTTCATTTGTGTCATTAAATTTTTTTTTTCTTTTTTACCTGGTTGATGCCTTTACTAAATAAAATAGTCTTTAAGAGTTTTAATATGATTCGATCGTTCATTTGATGTTGATCCGTTTATTAGCTGTGGCGCTTTGGGTTTTTAGGGCGCAGTGTTATAGCGGCAACAGAAATACATCATTTGTGAAATTTTATTCTGTTTTCACGTTTGTTGTATGGGAGCCCCCCTTAAATATTTGTTTTATTTTAATTTAATCATTTATTTTTAAATTGAAATTAGAATAAACACTTTTGGAAAATGGTAATGTATGGGTGGGGTGTTATCTATTTGCATTATATTCACGTATATTATTTTTATAGATTTTTTCATGGATATTTTATGTATTTAGGTTAGCAAATTATTCAAACATGTTTGAGAGATCACTTCTATAGTCATTAATTGATAATTACTAAAACATATGTTGCTCTGCTTTATTGTTAATATCACTTACGTAAAAATAAAGTGTATAACATACGAGCTTAATATCCAGAGAAGACTTGTTTCGGTTGACCTCTAGCGCAAAATTCTTAAATTAAATTCACGGGCCCCCCCTGGAAATCCTACAGATTTGCGCCCATGCTTCCAGCTCATCAACCCTACCCTGGATAGTCTCGTCTGTGTTCAGTCGTCTCTGGCAAGGAGTGGACAAGTTTGCAAACTCAAATATAAATTTATTTTAGTAGCACGCGTCTTACGAAAAGGAAATATATCCAAGAAAGGCATGTCGGACAACCTACTGTCACCACACAAAAGTTAACATGATGCAATGCGTGGTGCAACTGTGTTTAGTCGCTGTGATGTCACTTTTATATCACTCGTGCAATGAGGCAAGTTGTGGAATGCTAAAAAAATAAGGGGAACGCAGGGGAGGGTAGAGGGAAGACGGCAGTCATTGTTTTTACTATTTTATATTATATATATATTCCGTTCAATAAATTATAACATGTATCTTCACGGGGTGGGGTGTTTAAAATTTTATGAAGATAACGATTTTACGAATGCAATCCAAGCGACCGTGAGCGTACGTAAAATCGAGATTCCAGTGTAAATTGCTTCCGAGTCTACTGAAGGTAGCGGAATCCTTATCCCTTTAAACACTTTTGAAGGGGAAAAAGTGGTTTTCCTCTAAATTCAAAATTCCAACATAAATTTTACGTTGTAGACTTTTCTGAACAATAATTCTTATTTGAGTAACTTTAAAGGTGTTAGCTTACCTTAAAATTTGTGAATATTCTGAGCGGATGTGACGAATGAGGAAAACTAAGAAACACTACATAATAACAATGGTTTTTATCTTTACACTTTTCACTGATTTATTTACACTTAAGTTATCTTTACTGACTGAATACACTAAACTAAATCTAGACCAGATGCATAAAACTGTAGACCTAAAGACTATTGAAAAATCTGTTTTGAGATGTTATTTGTGAACATACACATTATTATGACGAAAAAGTAGCAAAACATTTCGCCGTCTACAAGTACATGTCAACTGTCGCGTCGTCTAACTCTGACTTGTCTAAATCTGTTGCGTTGTGTTATCGAGTGAGCTTGGGCAGGATTACGAAGGGGAATGACTCGCCACGGGCGTTGCGCTTGAACAGCGTTTTCTCCCTGTTCACAACACCTTATATCGCAGCAGCAGAAACTAATGCTTCAACTAACATAAAAAATGAAGTAGACATGTAAAAAACGATATACAATAATATCTTCGTGTTGAACCACTTCTACATAATACCGAATTTAAATAATTTTCTTTAAAGTAAAACACCTGACTACACTATATTTTTTTTCCTTCCCTGAAAGCTAGGGGGGGGCCACGGCCCCCCCCTGCCCCCGGGTATGGGCGCCCTTGATGGAGAGAGAACAAAGAACAAAGATTTATATATATAAAAAAGAAGGATGTGTGTTCTCATGTACGCGCGTTAGAAATAATACTTACTTGGCGTGATAAAAGAAAAAAAATAACTTTAATTTTGAATTCGAATACCTAATAGAAATAAAATATTAAAAGTAGTGGGGTGTACTATTGGTAAAGTTAAAATTCAATCAAATTAAATTTGAAAAAACTCATTCAATATTAAAAAACCACCTGTACAAAATTAATTAATTTAGTAAATTAATCGGGATAAATCTTAATTAATGATGAAATTCAATAAAATTGCTGAATGTTTGTTCTAATATATTAATTTTATTATTATTAAATAATAATGAAGTAATTTATAATGCAAATAAAAAATGCATACGATATCATAACCTCACTTAAATAAAGAAAATTGAAAAAGTTTATAAACACAATTTGTATCACTAATATTTACAATAAATAAATGTTTTTGATTATATGGACTAGAATTCAATTTCAATCACTAAAATATATGATTTAAAAACAGAATTGTATTTTCATTTTGATCTATCCTTTTTTAAATACTATGATAATTTCGTTGCATGGTGCACCTTCATCGTAAAAATTCAGTCATATATTTTTTTAAAACGTGCCTAAAGAAGTTTAACTTCAATGAACGATAATTATAATAAATGAAAGTAAACTAAAGACCTACGTTGATAGACAGAAGAGCATAAGACGAAGGTAAACAAGTGACAAAAGAAATAGGGCAAGATAGATACATATTATGAGCTTGCTATCGACGCGAACATGAAAGGAGTTATTTAACATGTATGTATATAGCCTATTTATATACAAGCAATTATAAATTAATTTGAAGTGAATAGTTCGAGACACAAAAGAGAAAAAAAATAATGAATGAAGACAGAGGCCCTTATAAAAAAATGCTTAAAAGATAATGTAAAAACTAAAACCCCAAGTATAACCAATTATGGTTTTGATTTAGGTGGCATGTATATGTATATAATTGGAATTATAGTTACAGTATATATATATAACCCGTCATGCCTGAACTTAAGTCTTTTGTTTCTTCTTGCAGGCATATACGCAGAAACACAGAATACGAACTTCTTGAGAGAGGGATCACGACGGAACTAGTAAGACAAAAATTTTAGGCCCATTCCATAATGACACGGAAACGCAAAAAAAAGAAAACGTGTCGCGTCAAGAAATTTGTGTTTCACTAATCGTCTGCCGCTTCTAGAATGCACGGAAACGTAACAAACGGAATCCAATGCGACTGAATTAAACGGTTAATAAATAAATTTAATGGAACAAAAAAAAATTCAGATACGAGAATACAACACGGTCAGAGATCACACATAAAATAAAAATAATTTACTAAATGATTTTAGAACACAAGATATTCTTTAGTTTGAAACAAATTTTACCGTACTTAAAACGTAAACAAATATGGCTACCACCAGGACAGTGAAAAAGAGGAAGAGAAGAGAGACAATGAGAAAGAGGAAGAGAGACAATGATAAACAGAAAGAGAGACAAAGGGGCGAAAGGAAGAACGGAGCGGGGATATGGGGAGCGAGAGGAAGATAGATAAAGAGACAATTATAATAGGGAAGAGAGACAATGAGGAAGGTAGACAATGAGGAAGAGGAAGAGGAAGAGGAAGAGGAAGATAGACAAAGGGGTGAAGGAAGAGCGGAGCGAGGAGACGGGAAGAGAGAGGAAGAGAGACAATGAGGAAGAGAGACAATGAGAAAGAGTAAGAGAGAAAAAGGGGCGAAAGGAAGAGCGGAGCGGGTTGTTGGGTAGCAAGAGGAAGAGAGAGAGAGAGAGAGAGAGACAATGAGGAAGAGCGCCGGGGACTCACGTCTCGAAGAGGCGGATGCTGGCGGTGTTGCCGCTGTCTCCGTGGACGGTGAGCCGAAGCACGCCCACCTCGCCGTTGTGCTTCACGCTGCGCTCCGAGCAGGACACTTGGAAGCGCACCAGGTACTGCGACCCTGCGGCACACCAATCACCGCGTCAACCGCCGCAAACAGTCTCTTACAGAGGTCCGCCGAGACATATTTGCATTTCGTCTGAGTATGCTTTACTAACGAATAATTTATTTTTTGTAAAGTTACTACAATAATAAAATTAAACTTTACATGCAGGCTTAATTTATTTTCCCACAAAAACATTAATTTTAAAATTTAATTATATATAAACATTTTCCAGACCTAATTAAGCCTTCCAATAACTTGTCAATGAAATCTAATATAAGAATAATCCCCAATCTAAAATCCTAAGAAATCCTTAAGAACCTACCAACAAAAGGAAAGTACTTGAAAGAAAAAGCAGACAAATAGGTTTTATCCCCCCCCCCCCCTGCAATCTCCACCAACGATCCTGGCTAATAGTACTATTCCACTATTCCACGAATAATGCACAGTTTTCTTTGCCGGTTGCAGGCGTACCAGCGTATTAATTCTAAATAGGAAAAAAAAAATCTGTACTTTGTCAACCAGTTGCCAAGAAACAGTTTGTAATGTTATAAGAAAGATATTGTAAATTTGTAAAAACACATGGCTATGATTAATTTTTGCATAGATGAAATGGATATAATAATAGATATATAGATGTAACAAAGATAATTGTCACATAATTTAATATTTTTAATTGTATTTCATTCAAACCAAAGGGTTGCCAGGTCTACATGATTACATGGTAACTGGGTGAAGACGTTTCTTTTTCCCTTTCAGCTATTTGGTGCGCCATACTTGTTAGACGTCCAAAACACTGGCTGAAGTGCAGTGTTTGCAGCGTGGAAATAGTTTAAATGACTTTTTATTTTATGAAAGTACTGTTTTTAAGGACGATTATTCTAATTCATACTTAATAACCACCATCAGACGTATGGTCAAGCACCATTTCCGCAATGTTTTGGGCGGGATAATATGGCGACGTTAAAAACTGACTCCAACTTCTACGACACAACACGCTATCTACTTCCTGACAATTCATAACTCCAAGATTCAAGCATATATATACATATATATATATACATACATACATATATATATATACATACATATATATATATATATATATATATATATATATATTAAGATTTAAACAATTTGAGTGTAATTTGTTTCATTTTGCTCATTACTGTCCGCAGCTGATGCTGGGAAGCTATTCACAAACAACTTTTAACTATTGGAGGTACTGGGATGGAACAAAGCGTAAATTCCCATGTGGTACAGCTTTGTTCCAACCTTTTTGTCGGCATCCTCCACCAGACCTCACACATGTGCGCCCTGTAAGTGTAGAATGGGAGTGGCCTACAGATCCTTTTATCAATTCCAGAGCAAGTAAAATTACGACAGAGCTGTCAAAGGGATATCTCCCCCCCTTTGATCAGGAAGGTGTTAGAGCCTCAGCTAGATCGAAGTCATCACCTCAGCCCCTTTACCGCACTCAGCTGACCAGACAGTTGGCTGTGTCCTGAGCCCTAAGACTTTGTCAGCACTGCTGGCGCCTTCCCCGATCTCCCACACCACGCAGGGACCCAGTGAACCCGTGGTCCGGTGGAGGTTCTATCCAAACCTCTGCCAGCTGTCCGGGCTAGTACCGGAGCTGTGTCGTCGCTCACCACGTCGACTCCGCATCGGGCGTGTGATACGGCTAACAAAGATCCCAGGCTTTCGCGGCCATTTCTCTGAAGTTGCTCCGGCTTCTGGGGTTGTAGCCGCGCCCAAGGCGAACACACACCGCCGGCTTTTTTCGGTCGACGTTGCAGTCACCATCGTCAGGGTAGGGTTACCTACTGCAGTATTTACAAGTTTCCCTGCCTTTTTAGTACTCTCAGGCGAGATGATGGCGACCGCAACGTCGACCGAAACGCCGGTGGTAACGTTCGCCTTGGGCGACGCATTGTTAGGGACCGGAAAAATTCGCGGGTTCAATGACCTGTAGGATGAACTTCATAGTTCTACGTACACTCGGTCAAATGTCACCCACTCATTGGCTGCTGTCTTGTGAGACGTCCCAACCAACGTATCAGCCTGTGATTCGTATAAAGCTTTGGTTGGGTGTTTCTCATCGGCCCAGAGTCATTCAGGTGAGTTGTGAACCAATAGCAGAGGCAGCACTGAGGTATAACTATTTATATTTTAGCCTATCGCGACAATGAATTCGCGAATTTTTCCCGGTGTCTACGCATTGTTGACGAGCGCGCGGGTGGTCGCGGGAGCCGGCACTCACTGCAGTACGGCGGCGAGCCCCCCGTCGCGAGGAACAGCTTGACTCCCCGCCGCGGAGGCGGCAGGTCCCGCCCCCGCAGCCACGCGTCGGCGCGAAGGCCCATGGGCGCCTCGCCGCCCCCGCGGGGGCCGGGGAAGCACCCGCCGGCCCGGTACTCCTCCCAGCTGCCGCACTCCGCCGCCAGGAAGGAGCAATTGGCGCACGGGTTCACCGACTCCGTGAAGTACTCGTAGCTGCGGATGTGGTTGCAGCCGATCAGCCGGCGGATGCCTGCAGCAAAGCGACCAGACATTTATTTTTAAAACAATTGAACCATCTCGGTAATGTGTTCTCATGCTGCAAATACACTTCACATACGAAATTTAACGCAGATTCCTTCAAAATAACGCCGCTCCAAGTACGCAAAATGTGTTTCAAACTACATTTCTGGACGCGAATCACACGTAGTTACTGCACCCACCGCTAGAATTCGCCGCTGGAGCAGCTACGTCGACTCTTGAAATCATTTGCCTAGGAGTTACCTGCCTTCCCACAAAATGAGGCTGAAATTTGGCGCCTCGGTTTTACTGATGCGTTAGCTTTGATGAAACGAGATTGTGTTAAATCAATGGGACTTTAAAAATCAAAATATTCAGTTTTTTAAGTGTAGTCTTTAAGTTCGGTAATGATGTTCATTATATTGTAATGTAATTAGCCCGGGCTACGTCGGGTTTTTCAGCTAGTAATAACCGTTAAATCTTCGTGTTCTTTGTTGATCCTGCTATCAAAAATTGTTTCAGATAAAATTTTTGGATAGTATTTATAAGGTTTACAAATGATTCGAACGGATTTGATAGTGAGCATACTAAGGGAGATAGTATGCTATATTATTTTTAAATTTTACCCCTCTTTTTTTCAAACCCCTGCAACAATGGTTTGTCTTATAAAAATTGTTTCAGCCAAAAGTTTTAGACAAAAATTATAAGATTAATAAACCACTCGAACGGATTCGATAGTGTGTCTACGAAGGGAGTTATGATTTTTTATTTTTGTCCTCCAACCCTTGTTTTTTTTCCAACCCTTGCAGTTGGTAGTATCAAAAATGTATTTATACAAAATATATTTTCGTGTTACTCCTACGAGTTATAGTACGTTTAAAACGTGAGTGTTGTTTATTACGTCGTGGGAGTTATGTGTGTTGTTTCAGTAGCGCGACTCGCATAAGGGCCGAGGAAGGGAGCCGCCGGTAAAGCAGGCAGCTGTCTGCAGCAGAGCCCGCAGCTGGCGAGCCGCCAGCAAGGGTCGCGCGCGGCTCGCAGAAGCAGCGCAGATGCGCAGCTGACCCGGACTCCCCCGCCCTTCGCAGTTGGGTAGATTCCGCGAGGTGGCAACAGCATTTAGCAGAGACGCAACTTCACGGGGCTAGTGACCCGGGCGCCGCTTTTGGAGAAAGAGAAGGGGAGGGAAGCGGTTAAACCGGCAGAGTAATTTTTTCTATGTATATATTTACTTTAATATCATACAAAAAAAAAACATTAGAAGTGCAGTTGAACTGAATTATTTGCATTGAAAGTTACGTGTTAAGCATTTTTCGTTCATACCTACTATACAACTTGCGGTGTATTAAAAATGAAATGACTGCATAAATAAACCTGTATATTTACCATCTAAGTAGAATGAAAACTTATTTCGGAATATTGAAATTAATATGTGGTGGCGATGTGAGGTGTTGTAGGGAAAAGTTTTAGTTTGGTTGTTTTGAAAAAAAAGGGGGGGGGGGGGCGGCCAAGATGAGTTCTTGCCCCTGGTGGAAAGTAGACTATATGCGTCCCTGGCATTTAAAACTCACTGCTCGGATTCTCTGCGTGGAATAATAGCTCTAACAGTTGGAGCCAATTCGAGTATTTATTTCAAGAAAATTAACTACGTATATTTTTGCTATCAGAATTAAATATTTTGGTAGATTAAAAAAAAATCAGGTTCGCAGGCTTTCACGGCCATAGTCTGAAGTAGCTTGGCTTCTGGGTTGTAGCCGCGTCCTTGGCGAATAATTCACCGACGTTTCGGGTCGACATTACCGTCGCCATCATCAGGGAGCAGTAAGTTACCTACTGAGGTAACTGTAGGTAACAGTAGGTAACTCTACCCTGATGATAGCGACTGCAATGTCGACCGAAACGTCGGTGAATTATTCGCCAAGGACGCGGTTACAGCCCTGAAGCCAAGCTACTTCAGATTAAAAAAAAAAATGTAATATGTAGGGACACCTGTATTTCGCGAATACATTTCGTGTAAAGGTATGTCACAAAACACTGTAGCTTTTTCTTAGAGTAATGGCGAATCGTGTGCGTGCAGCAGTACGGTATCCACATTCCCATTGGCCCCGTCAAGTGCGGGAAAACACCTCTCGCCGACCACAGCCAATAACTACAAGGAAAAAACTACGGTGTTTTGCGATGTACCTAGACACGAAATGTATTCGCGAAATACAGGTGTCCCAAGTAATATGTTCTCTGAACGAGGTATTTTTGCAACGGGGGAGAGTGATGTAAATCACGCCAGCAGACTCAAGGTCGCCTCACCTTCCACGAAGCCGGCGCCCAGGTTGAAGTAGGAGCCGATGCTCTCGTCGCAGCCCGGCTGGTTCTCGCCGCCGTTCGGGTAGAAGTCCACGTGTCCGCACGGCTCGCTCATGCCGAAACCTGCAAGCAACCACAACACGGCGCGTTATATAGTGCGGGCCAGGAGTCTGGCGGGATAGCAGTGTCTGATAGGTAGTGACTGCGTGTTCATGGAGGTAAGAAGTTATATAGTGCGGACCAAAAGTCTGGCGGGATAACAGTGTCTGAAGGGGAGGTAAAGGTGGTGAGTACGTATTCATGGAGTCAAGAAGTTATATAGTGCGGACCAAAAGTCTGGCGGGATAAGTGTTTCTGGAGGGGAGGTAAAGGTAGTGAGTGCGTATTCATGGAGTCTAGAAGTTAAATACTGCGGACCAGAGATTTGGCGGGATAAGAGTGTCTGAAGGAAAGGTAAAGTTTATGACTGCGTATTCATGGAGTCTAGAAGTTATATAGTGCGGACCAAAAGTCTGGCGGGATAAGAATGTCTGGAGGGGAGGTAAAGTTAGTGACTGCGTATTCATGGAGTCTAGAAGTTATATAGTGCCAGCCAAAAGGCTGGCGGGATAACAGTGTCTGAAGGGGAGGTAAAGATTGTGACTGCGTAATTATGGAGGTAAGAAGTTATATAGTGCGGACCAAAAGTCTGGCGGGATAAGAGTGTCAGGAGGGGAGGTAAAGGTAGGGAATATATATTCATGTAGTTAAGAAGTGATATAGTGTGGACCAAATAAGAGTGTCTGAAGGGGAGGTAAAGGTAGTGACTGCGTATTCATAAAGTCAAGAAGTTATATAGTGCGGACCAAAAGTCTGGTGGGATAAGAGTGTCTGGAGGGGAGGTAAAGGTGGTGAGTACGTATTCATGGAGTCAAGAAGTTATATAGTGCGGACCAAAAGTCTGGTGGGATAAGAGTGTCTGGAGGGGAGGTAAAGGTAGTGACTGAGTATTCATGGAGGTAAGAAGTTACATAGTGCGTACCAAAAGTCTGGCGGGATAACAATGTCTGAAGGGGAGGTAAAGGTGGTGAGTACGTATTCATGGAGTCAAGAAGTTATATAGTGCGGACCAAAAGTCTGGCAGGATAACAGTGTCTGAAGGGGAGGTAAAGGTGGTGAGTACGTATTCATTGAGTCAAGAAGTTACATAGTGCGGACCAAACGTCTGGCGGGATAAGTGTGTCTGGAGGGGAGGTAAAGGTAGTGAGTGCGTATTCATGGAGGTAAGAAGTTATATAGTGCGGACCAAAAGTCTGGCGGGATAACAGTGTCTGAAGGGGAGGTAAAGGTGGTGAGTACGTATTCATAAAGTCAAGAAGTTATATAGTGCGGACCAAAAAGTCTGTCGAGCTGAGGAGCGTGAGAGGCAAGAGTGTCTGAAGAGTTTTGAAAAAACAAGTAATTTTTATTGATTTGAAGTACTGTACACAAAAAAAAATAAAGATTTTCAAGACCTAGACTACATACGATCAGTTAATCCAAAACGGTTTACCAGTTAATGCTAGGACTGACGCAATAATGTTTCTTTAAGATCATAAAGAAAATTTATCAGGACGTTATAAGTAGTAAAATCCCTTGTCAACAATCAAATATAGTTATATTATGAATTAATAATTTCCAAAATCACCAAATTTTAGAAGAAAAATCATTTAGGAACCAGCCCCCTTTTACAGGCGTATTTAAGTCATCGTGTTTAAGATATTGTCGATGTTGGCATTCTGAACAGCAGTTTTATTTTATTTTTTTGACGTGACAACGTCTAATAAGTCGATGAACGCCGGCTGCACGCACGAAAAAGTGTCCCTTTACGCACATTGTCCCGTTACGCTCATTGTGCGCTAGCGCCGCATCTATCTCTCTTCCACTGACTTTTTCGAGGCACATTAAACTTGAAACACTCCCATTCTTTTCCTACTTTTCCTATCATCGTCCTATCCTTAACAGAATAACACAGATTGGAAGAAGTTAAATAGCAAACATATTTGAATTAATGAGTGCAAAATAAAAGTAAATTTATCAATTAAATTGTAGATTTCATTTCACTCCTTCTTTGTATGCATACAAAATAGTGATAATTCAATAAAAATTATTCGATTTTATTCATAAAAGTATGCAATCATTTCATCAATGTTTTGTTATGACGTTGTCACGTTAAACTATCGTCCGTGAACCGACTTCACAGACAACCAACGGCAATACTCCGCCCCCTCGTGCTCACCGCCGGTGATGAACTTGGAGGTGTCGGAGTGGATGACGTCCACGAAGTCGGCGTCGCTGGGGTCGAGGCGCACCTCCGGGGCCGTGCCGGCGAAGTGCGGGGCCGCCGGGTCCAGACCTGCAGCACGCGGCACACGTGCAGCACGTGGCACGTCACACACGCGGCACGCGGAGAAGGCAGAGACCGACTTGTCGGGACGGCGACGCACCACAGCGCCGAAATACCACAACGCCGAAAACCATAACGCCTAATGCCAAATTGACTACAACGCCGACAGCTAGAAAACTGCTGTGTACCACAACGCCGAAATACATTAACGCCGAAAAATGTCATTGCAGGACTGCCAAAAAGGTTAGGTTAGGTTAGACTAGGTTAGACTAGGTTAGGTTAGGTTGTGGTACATTTTTCGGCGTTACTGTATTTCGGTTTTGTGGTACACAGCTGTTTTCTAGCTGTCGTTGGCGTTGCGGCAAATTTGGCATTCGGCGTTATGGTATTCGGCGTTATTGTACGTTCGGCGTTGTGGTAACGACCCTGTCGGGACAAGCGCGGCTCGCTCAACAGAAGAGAAAAAAAAATAAAATAAATGAAGGTTTCTGCACCTTTACAGAAGATATATTTGGAAACCAGCTGCCGAGAAATTAATTCCCGTAACATTTCAAGTAAGCTACTGTAACACCGAACATTATCACGAAAATATTCGATCGTGTTCGCGTGTGTCTGTTGAGTATTCGAAATGCCTCGCGCCGCGTCGGAATCCCGCCGACTGTGAAATACGCGCTGTGATTCGTGAAAGCGCCTGAAATTCATCGTCGGATCGGTGAAGTGGAGAAAAAAAAAATGCTTCTACTTCGTTTCTCATAGTGAACATTCGTGTTGCCGTTATTTAAAAACCGCTAACCCACTTCCATGTCATTCCATCGGTCATGATGTTTTTTCCAAGCACTTAACTGGTATGGCGATGAATTTCAGCCGCTTTCACGCCTTCGGCACCAAAGAAAACGTAATCACATCGCGTATTTCACCGTCGGCGGGATTCTCAAGCGGCGGAGGCATTTCGAATGCTCACAGACAAACGCAAACACGGTAGAATGTTTGCGTAATGGTGTCTGTGGCTTTGTGAACAGATGCAGGTACACATGCCGACCGCAGCGATGCAGCGGCCGAATTTTGAAACTATAGTTAACTTATAAAAAAAACACGTCTATTTAAATAGTCAATCTGATGACAGCGTGTAGTGAAATTACTACGTAAAATAATCGTGGAACTAGCAATAACGCAAATTTGCATGCTTCAATTAACCTCAATTTTATATGAGGCTTCAATGGTAGGCCTATATCACTTCAACGCAATCACAAGTTCACCATAATAAAGGGTTTAATTAATATCCAAAAAGATGAACATGAGATGCATGTGGAAGAAAAAAAGAGTTATTGGCCAAAACATTTAAGATAAGGCGAACAAGTCTCACAGGGTTATGATCACCAAGCAGTAATGAATGTTCTATAACGTTGTCATCACAAAAGAAACTAGCATTCGTAAGACAAAAAAGAAATCTTGCATACGAAGCTCCTTCTGATTATTATTAGGTATGATGTAATTAGAGGAACCTCTTTTAAGAATATTTAATACTACACTGTTCTCTTAAGATGTGCCTTAATTATTCTTATCCAGTACATTAGAGCGGTTCATCACATTAAAAAAAAATCACGAATATTTATACAAGAGAGACATAACGTTGACCCTTTGCATTTTTGTTATGGAGTACCAAGTGCACTGGACTTTCACCTTCTGCTTAGAGGATGCTGACTACCTACACACTAATCCTATTCTTAACAGGCGTTTATTTAAACTTTTATCTTCTTGATATAAACCGCGAGGGGTATGCAAGAAGGAATTTTCTTTTACAATTTTTGATTCGGTATAACATTATTGGTAGAGATCTGTAAAACTCGCGATTACAAATCCCTAAAGGATAGACTCCATGATCCTCTATGCGCTCGTGCAAATTACATCTGCTGATTGGTTACCGACTCGTAAACACTTGCTGACTGGAATGATCGTGATTCGCTAATTATTCTGTTAAAGATTTTTCATTGGCCCAGAGTCCTTCAGATAAACTGTGGCCCAATCACTGAAGCAAAAATAATGTCAAAAGTATTTGGACTCTATCCTATCGCGAAATGAATTTACAGGTCTCTAATTCTTAGTCACTACCATTCTCTTCAATTCTTTTATTTTGGTTTAAGGTCATGATTCCTTTATACTGCCTACAGTTTTTTGCCCGACTTTTATTGTGCAGGGGTCTTAGAAAGTTTTTTTCTTTTTGTGGAAGTGGAAATGATGCGGATCTGGAGGTTCGCCGCATTCGCGGAGAGATGGGGCAGCCACCCGCCAGGAGGGGGGGGGGGGGGTGTTACAGCGATGGAGCGCCTCTCTCACCTGTGATCCTGCCCAGCCTGAGGTCGTGCTGAGTCTGCAGTCTGAGGCCGGCGTACCCGCCGATGTGTGCCCCCAGGCTGTGGCCGATGAAGTGCACTGCGCTGCTGCTGACGCCCACGATCTGCGGACCAAAGTTACCCCCGAACATCACCGACGGAAGAGGCACACACGCACAGAACTTGTATTTCATGTATACGTAAATAACGTTCGCAGGTTCTCGCGGCCATTGTCTGAAGCAGCTTGGCTTCTGGGTTGCACCCGCGGTCTCGGCGAATAATTCACCTACGTGTTTCGGTCGACATCGCAGCCGCCGTCATCAGGGAGCAGTTACCTGGTGAGGCTCTTACAAGTTATCCTGTCTTTATGTACTCTCGCCCCGAGGGGAAGGTGCTTCCTGATTGGCTGCAGCCACAGCTGGCCCACAGCTGTAAGAACCTCACCAGGTAACTGCCCCCCTGATGATGGCGGCTGCAATGTCGACCGCAAACGTCAGTAAATTATTCGCCAAGGACGCGGCTACAACCCAGAAGCCAAGCTACTTCATGTACGTGCTTTTAAATCCAGTTGCCATGAAATAGTTTTGTAACACCACAAGAAGGACACTGTCAAGCTGTAAAACACGCGGCTACATTATTTTAGAGATAATACTGACTTATCATTACAAAAAAATTGGCTTATAATGTTATATTTTAATTTAAGTTTCTTTCAAGCATAATTTTTTTTCTTGAACCATGGATAGGATATTCAACAATTACACTTTATTTTGTTGCATCGTGCTTATTAATGTGCGCAGTTGTTAACTGGAAAGCTATTCAGAGAACGGTTTACAAACAAAACTTTCAACTATTGGAGGTGCCTGGGGGGGAGAATACGAACCCAGCAGCCTGTTTAAAGTTACGTGCTTCTAAGTTATGACGATTCTAATCCACGTGGTTCGAAATTGTGTGTTTCTAAGTAATGGCCGTTCTAAGTCGTGTATTTCTATACTATGACAGTTTTAAGCTGTGTGTTTCTACGTTATGCCAGATCTAAGTTGTGACAGTTCTAAGTCGTATGTTTCTATGTTGTGACAGTTTTAAGTCATGTGTTTCTAAGTTTTGACAGTTCTAAGTCGCGTGTTTCTACGTTATGACAGTTCTAAGTCGTGTATTTCTACGCTATGACAGTTCTAACTTGTGACAGTTCTAAGCGGTGACAGTTCTAAGTCGTGACAGTTCTAAGCCGTGTATATCTATGCTATGACAGTTCTAAGCTGTGTGTTTCTACGTTATTCCAGTTCTAAGTCGTATGTTTCTATGTTGTGACAGTTCTAAGTCGCGTGTTTCTAAGTTGTGACAGTTCTACGTCATGTGTTTCTAAGTTTTGACCGTTCTAAGTCGCGTGTTTCTATGTTGTGATAGTTCTAAGACACGTGTTTCTAAGTTGTGACAGTTCTAAGTCGTGTGTTTCTAAGTTTTGGCAGTTCTAAGTCGTGTGTTTCTATGTTGTGACAGTTCTAAGACGCGTGTTTCTAAGTTGTGACAGTTCTAAGTCGTGTGTTTCTACGTTTGTGACAGTTCTAAGTCGTATGTTTCTAAGTGGCGACAGTTCCAAGCGGTGTGCGGCGACTCACCCGGAGGCTGGCGAGCAGCTGGGCCAGCACGGCGCCCACCAGCCTGGTGTTGGCCACGGCCTGCGTGTAGGGCGGCTTCGCGCCCTCGCCCCAGTCCACCAGGATCACGTTGGCATCCCTGTTCTTCAGCAGCTCGCCCGCCAGCGCCTGCCAACACCGCGCCGCGCGGCTACAGTCCGCGGCACCCTCGCGAGCATCGTCCAGCCATGTAGCAGTGTCTGCTCGGAGATGTGTTGGTTACGTTCACCAGGTGGGGGTCGAAGGACGTCGTCACCACCAGGTGGAGGAGGAAACACGTCGTCACCACCATGTGGGGGACGAAGGACGTCGTTACCACCAGATGGAGGAGGAAACACGTCGTCACCACCAGGTGGGGGAGGAAACACGTCGTTACCACAAGGTGGAAAAGGAAAGACGTCGTCGCCACAAGGTAGAGCAGGAAGGACGTCGTTACCACCAGGTTGGAGGGGAAGAAGGACGTCATCGCCATCAGGTTGGGGGGGGGGGGGGGGAGGGCCCTTGCGGTGCACCGGGCCCTGTCTCGCCGAGGAGGCAAAGCTTTGTTTGAAAAGGGGGGGGGGGGGATAACGGTAGCTCCGTGGACATTTCTGCGGCTGGAAATGCTCCCGCCTTTGTTCTCTGCACCTCTATCTCTACCCCCCCCCCCCCTTCTCTATTACTCTCGCGGCGATAGAGATGAAACGGCTTCGGCCGCGCCCGACGCTGCTGCACTCTGGCCAATGAGACTGCCGCGAGTGCCCTCCCGTCTCAGGTCTGCCAACGTCACGAGTTCTCCGGCAGGCGTGTTCAATGCCGGAGAGCACGAATACAAAAGGCCTTTTTGGTCATTTCATTTGCATCCTGTTATTATTAATTAAGTGATTTTTACTGGGAACTCCTTCCGATAGCTCTCTCTCTCTCTCTCTCTCTCTCTCCTGATAATTGTTGGCTCATAAATTTTCTCAGCGTAGAGCTGGACTCACAATCGTCCGGCTCATGCGTCCGTTGATCATGTAACATACAGCCACGCTTTAACTTTCGATGGGTGGATGAAATTATTACCTCAAAAATGTTTGAAAGGCATTGCATTTATTTTAAACGTTTTTTTTTTGTTTAGTTTATTTGTTGAGATGCTTTCGTATTGTGTTTTTTAACACACCGAATATCACGTTTAAATTTTTTATTTTAAAAAAAACTTCTGAGACACAAAAGTAATTATTAATGCCGGTATAACTAAAAAAATATATATTTAAATTAAGATTTTAGAGTTTGTTAAAACATTTACAACTGCTTAGCGTGTATGATCAACAGACTAGTAAACCTTTACTTTATATATTTCCTCAAAAAATTTAAGCCTCAATAGTTGTTGGCAGCAACCAAGTAGAAAATATTTAGGACATACGTGCGGATCATTGTGATTAGCTCAGCTTGTTGACGGATGGACACAACGGATTGCGTGTTCTGCTTAATTCTACTAAACATTAATAATGTCACGCAAATGAACATAAGGGCATGTTTATAAACTATATAGAAAGGTTCAACAACGACGACTTCAAAAACCCGTTTATGAACTACGCACGCCGAAAAAAAAAAAAAAAACGCAACGCAACGCAACGCAAGCATAGGCCAACTCTCAACTTCTTGCGTTTCGGTTGGCGTTTCCGCTTTCCATATTTGAAATGAAGTGTTCCAAATACCATCCAAGACGCAGAGGTTATATGCATAGAAGATAGCAATGTTTTTTAAAATTATTATATAAATCGGGTTTTCACTTGTTAAACTTTGGCACAGTGAGATAAAATAAAAATTTTTAATCACATTATTAAAAACTTTTATTAGTTTTCATGGAAAAAAAAGTGAATTTTCAAAAGAAACCTGAGGAAGAAATTTGTTTTCTACTGTTTTACATTTTCACGTTGTAGGGTTGGCAACGTCTTGCGACTCTCGCGTTTCATAAACGACCGTGATTTACTTGAGTTAGTAGCGTGCGTCCCTTACGTAGTTTATAAACCTGGCTTTATTATAAACTCTTGCGTGGCTTTACGCTCTTATTAGATAATATTTAGTAATAAAACTGTTGAGAAAACTTGAGGCATTACGTAAAATACAAAGGAGCTACCGTGATAAAACTACAGGAAATGCACTTTAAAAAAATCAACATATGAGCGGATCATTCAGCACTCGCCAGTGATGTATAACATCTATAACCTCGGTAACGAGCAAATTAATGTGTTCTCATGTTTCAAATACACTTATAATACGAAACTCCGACTCGAAAATTTAACGTAGAATTCTTTAAAATAATACCAAGCGTGACAAATATATACGAAAATTCTGTTTTCAACTACATTTCTTGACTGCGAATCAAGCGTAGTTTCTGCTCCCGCCGCTAGAATTCGTTGCCGGAGCAGCTACGTCAGCTATCAAATCATTCAATTTGCAGAGAGAAAATTTAAACTACATAATGAAATGGCTCCGATAGGAGTAAAAGACTTGAAAAAAATTACCAAACCCCTGCTTTGGACCTGGTTTCTGACAAGGAAATTTATTAAAATACTCATTATCTTGTTTAAACACATTAAACATTTAATACTATAAAGTTTCCCTTTGGCTTTGTGAACTTTGGTTCGCGCCATCCGCCACAGATGGCAGCACCGTGGTTACACATTTCCGTTTCATCCAACTTCCGTTCCATTCACAAAATTTCTCCTATTAAATGCCATATATATTGAGAGCTGAGATGTTACACGTCAATAATATTAATCACAATAAATGTAATAAAAATTTGGCTCTTGAGAACAAGCCTTACGGATATCGTATAACATCATTTTGATCCTGCATTTTCTTGCTGTAAATCCTAATTTTAGTTTTAATTTTCTATCTCACATATTGGCATGCCGAAACATAAATAGTATCTGCTTCGAATAGTTTCGCCTGTGGGATCATTTAATTCATTATTGGTAACGACTACACCAGTAATAATACAGTCAGTAGATACTATGTTATGACCTTAGTAAATCTCATAATGAACTATATCTGCTTTAACGATGGTAGCTTTTAAAATAGTAAACTATAAAAAAAATGCTATTAAATAAAATACTGTTGAAAACAATACAGTGTCTATCGGTAGGTTGGCTCTCAGCCGTACATCAATACATTACACATGTTTTAGTTTAAATTTTTAAATTTCAGATTTTAATTTGACACATAACGTATTTAAATGCACTTATAATGAAATATCTAAAATATAAAGCACTACTGTAGCGAAACTCGGACTCAATAAGTGACACGATATGTATAATAACATAAGTGACGCACCAACTGCAATTCGCCATGACACTTTCTTAGAGTGTTTTATTGGTAGGGATAGTAAATATTCCGAGTTTTATGACCTTCAGGAGAGACTCCACGAGTACTCCTTATACTCGGGAAAACGTCACTTGTTCATTGGCTGCTGACTTAGACAATGTCTCAACTGGGTGACTCGTGATTCAATACTTCTATGAGCGAGGGTCTCTGATTGTTCCAGAGTCCTCCAGATTAACAGTGAACCAATAGCAGAAACAGCACAAAGGTACAATTGTTTGAATTTCAGCATATCACGAAATGAATCCGGGAAATATTTCTGTCTCTATCTATTAGCAATAATAAGTAGAGACCGGAAATTTCGCGAATTCATTTCGCGATAGGCTAAAATACAAATAGTTATACCTCAGTGCTGCCTCTGCCATTGGCTCACAACTCTCACCTGGATGACTCTGAGCCAATGAGAAACGCCCGATCAAAGCTTTATCGAACCACAGTCTGCTACGTTGGGACGTCTCACAAGACAGCAGCCAATGAGTTGGTGACATTTGACCGAGTGTACGTAGAACTATGGAGTTCAACCTGTAGGTCATTGGACCCGCGAATTTTTCTTGTCCCTATAATAATAAGTGTTTTCAATGAAGGAGAAAATGAATAGGTACTACACGGCGCCTGGGCGCGCACTCTACATCGGTGTTCAGTAAGTGGCTGACATACCTTGATCCAGGATTTCCGTCCGTTCTCGACGTAGCCGTGGCATATGACGTAGGTGAAGTCGTGCTGGTTCACGTTCGCCCGGTAGAGTGTGTTGGGGTCGCTCGCCGAGAGATACTGCGTGGCGGAACAAACAAAAATTGGTTGTCTGTAAAGTCGGTTTACGGACGATAGTTTAACGTGACAACGTCATAACAAAACATTGATGAAATGATTACCTACTTTATGAATAAAATTGAATCATTTTTATTTTAATAATTAAATAATAAATACTTGAAATTATACTAGTAATCAGATTTTTAAAATGCAAGAATAATTAACCTTTATTGACGAAATTTTTGTTGTAATAAGCAATGAAAACCACATTAACTTTTCACTTCACTTTATAAACAGTCGAGTGGAAGAGAGATAGATGCGGCGCAAGCGTACAATGAGCGTAACGGGACACAGCGTAACGGAACAATGTGCGTAACGGGACACTTTTTCGTGCGTGTAGCCGGCGTTCATCGATTTATTAGACGTCACGTAAAAATAAAATCGAAAAATTAATCGAAGGAACGTGCCATTAAACACAAGAATGTTTGTTTTAGAACTTTCCTTTTTTTTTTACATTTCGTCATTGCTGGTTTGAACTTTTTTTTGTCACATGGGAACTTCCAGGACGGACAAAACAGATGAATACACAACACAAAACACGCAGAAAACAAGCCCCAACTGTTCTGTCTCAGGATGGCTATTGTGTTCGTCTGTCTCCGTTATGTGTAGCCCACACTATATGTTGCTGGGTTTTGCCTGTATTTACTGTTCTTGTTGCAAGAGCCTCATCGTTGTTTAACCAGCTGTGTTCGTCTGTGCTATGATATTTTTTTTTGCCTTATTCCTTCCAAAGGAATCATCTGAGTTATATAACTTTTGACGTCGGCTAGTTTAAGGCGGGTTTTCTGTGTGTTTGTGAATCGATTTTTTTTTATTTGTCCGTTCTTGAGGTTTTATCTATGACATGCGATCCAATCATGAACACAGTGCAAGAGTGTGAAAGGTTTGCGTCCTGACCTGCTACTGAATAAATTCCGCGAAATCTGCGCATAAGTATATCTACCCATGACCGTGGACGGTTTTTGCTCGCGAAGAATTTTTCCACTCCCCCCCCCCCCCTTGCAAGAGTGGCCACGACGAACTTGATTCCTCACCATGGCCCCCACAAGGGGGGGGGGGGGGGGGGCGGCTGGGTGGACCCTTGGGTCCAGGGCCCGGGCCCAGGCCAGTTTATTATTTTAATGTTTAACTAATACAATTCAGCAATTTAGCAATCGAGAATGAATTGGCCACGAATCTTGACTTTTCCGATGTAATTGATGATTTTGGGCCGAAGAAAGCTCGAAAAAGTGTTATTAAAGTTAAGTAGTCTTTATTTTGTAGCCAGTGTCCATGTGGTTTACATAGAAACCCAGTTTTATTTTTCCTGTAACTATTTTCATTTTTATCTCAGTGTGTGAAATAAATATATATATACTCGCCGTGGTTATTTTAAAGTAAAAAAATAACTTTATAAATAGAGCTTATTTTTGACTTGTGAAATAGAAACCATTATTATACCCTGTGTTTTCAGGTTAAATAACATTCTGAAAAGAGTGTAGGTAAGAAATAACCATGCAGTTATAATGTAGCACGTGACTGTAAAATTGAGGGAGGGGGGCCGTCTCCGATCCTGGGTCCAAGGCCCGAAATATATAATGTGGAGGCCATGTTCCTCACCTGACACCTGTTGCTGTTCCTCCTCGTGAGGAGACAGAAGTTGGCATGGATCTTCTCGGGGTCCTCGGGCAGGTAGCTGATTGGCCGGTTCACGTCGCGCCAAGGGTAGAAGTTGTCGAAGCATCCGTACGGCTCGTAACACACGGTCATGTCTGCGCGCCAAAAACAAAAACAAAAAAACGAAATTCGCTAGGGAAACGAAAAAAAAAGAGAGAGTTTTTTCAGCACTCGCCAGGGATGTGTAACAATGTCAAGTGTTCGCTCATGTGTTCGCGTGTTGCAAATACTTAGGGCCGTGCATATTTCGCGAAAAGATTCAGAGACTAGCTGAAAGTTAAAACACTATAGCATCATCTGTGTTTCGTGATTGGGTGAGTTTCTTTCAGGTACATCACGATTGTTAAAAAATGCCAATCACAGTAAGTCATTGCGGAACCAAATGCGTCCTGAGTGGCTCGTTCAGATAAGGCAACGAATTCTCTCGCAGACGGCCGCCGATCACAAGGAAGAAACCGCTGTTGCGCGTATACCTTGTTGCAGTCTAGTAGGTGTTCATATTTATTCGAGAAAACTGCCTGCCCCTACAAATACTCATATAATACGAAACTCGGACACGAAATTTTACGTAATATTCTTTAAATTAATGCCTTGCGTGATAAATATAGAACGCAAATTGTGTTTTCAAAAGCATTTCTTGACGCGAATCACACGTAGTTTCTGCAACCGCCGCTAGAATTCATTGCATGAGCAGCTACGTCGACTATCAAACCATTAGTTTTGCAGAGCGAAATTTTAAACTTTAAAAAGAAACGCTCTGATAAAAGCGAAAAAGACTTGAAAATAAAACTGAACCCCGGCTTTTGACCTGATTATCGACAAGGAAGTTTATTAAAATACAGGCCATCTTGTAAAGATTCATTAAAAAGTTAATACTTTTAAATTTACCTTTGCCTTTGTGATATATGATTCACGCCATCCGCCACAGATGGCAGCACCGTGTTACACATTTCCGTTCCAATGCCACCTCAGTTCGATTCGCGAAAATACTCCTCCCACGTGCCGTATACAGAGAGGTAGGATGTTACACATCAATAGAAACAACTGACAACAATTTATGACCTATGTGTGTGAAACGTGATAACTACAGGCCGGAAAATTTGGTGGATTTGAAGTGAACTTCGCGTTGGGTTAGTTATTGCTCCGAAGCATCTTATGTATCCAGTAAGCCTCGTTTTGCTTGTTTATTCAATATTTCACTTGGTAGATCGCTTAGGAAATGATTTATTACGTGTTCAGTGTTGATTGTACAGCAATGAGATCTATTTGGGATCAGATATTGTAAGAGGCTGAGTTCATTGTATTTCCCAAAACACAACATTAAAAACTCTAAAATGAATTGTCTTTACATGCAGAACGATTCCCACTCTGAAGTCTGTAAAGAAAACAGACGCTCTCGTGTGAGCGGTATAGCTTGTAGAGTATTGGGTCGGGCTCGAAACCAGTACGCTGCAGATTCATATTCTGATATGCTGAAGTTAACATGCGTTCAGATTTTATTTGGCGAAAAATGCCTTCTTCTAGTGATAACCTCCAAAATAATTTAATTCCCGTTTCAAGTTTTTTTGGTCACGAGATGTGTACATTACATATGGTTTATATTTTCTTGAAGCTAAGTTTAAGATACATTAACGTTTTTGAATAAAACACGACAAAAATTAATAAATTAAAAATTCCTAAGTGATTTCCTAAACACAATTCAACTGAATTTTGGTTTCAACTATTTACATTCGAGGTCTTCAATTCTTGTCTAAATGGTCCATGAGAATCTTCAAGCAGTATATGCACTTTTGAAAATTTCCAACTAGAATTCAGTCACTAACTTTTATCTCACAATTGTAATATTTATTTTTTTTTAATTTTGTGAAGTGATATGAATTACACTCGCCACACAAAACTCACCTGGCGAACCTACATTCAAAGCAGTTTCAATCTTAATTTGTTTATTAATGCTCACGCGTCACAGACTTACATTCACAGGCTTGCCGTGAGGTCGACGTAAGGTGTCGCCAAACTGTGCTTCGAGACAGAAACCCATTTAGGCTGGAGCTTTCGCAATTCAAAAACCAACTTCCGCGATGCAGTTGGGTTTCTCTCCTATCTGGGTGTTTTTTATTAATATTTTACTTTTTTTCTTAAAACAGTTAATAAGGGTAGTTTGTATGATTGAAACTAAGAAGAAAATCGTGTCTTATATGAAAATGGAGGAAGGGAGGTGGAGGAGTGATTTCGTCATTCAGTTCGAGCAGTTTTTAGAGACTTTGGTATCACACATGCAAATAGTCCACGTGAATTTTCACAGTCTGGGTTGATACAAGATGAATATATAGAGACCGGAAAAATTCGCGGATTCATTTCGCGATAGGCTAGAATTCAAATAGTTATACCTCAGTGCTGCCTCTGCTATTGGCTCACAACTCACCTGGATGACTCTGGGCCAATGAGAAAAACTCAACTAAAACAGCATCAAATCACAGACTGCTACGTTGGGACGTCTCACAAGACAAGCAGCCAATGAGTGGGTGACATTTGAATGAGTGTACGTAGAACTGTGGAGTTCATGCTAGAGGTCATTGAACCCACGAATTTTTCCGGTACCTATGAATATATATATATATATATATATATATATATATATTCACAAGTTTAATTTTGAATTTATATTCAAACAAACGGCGATGCGAAACATTAATGTTGGCGTCTTTTCTAAAAAAAAAAAAAAAAAAAAAAATGCTGGTTGCCAGATGGTTCTATAAAAAAAAAGGAAGGAGGGAAAAAAACAATTCCCTGCTAATCCGCCGCCAGCTCTAAATGAAATATTTGTAAGTCCAGCAAAGCTCGAATCTGCCAGAACTTGCGGAGAATCCGCCCGCTAAGGTGGCAGAACTGATGACAGATGAGCGTCTCGAGCGGACTGCAAGCGAGCCGAGCCGCGGGGGAGAACTGCTGACTCCGTAGCGGTGTCTCATGTCTCTTCCCGGCGTCTCGCACGTCTCTGTTCCCGGCGTATCGCGAGACGCGCCTGTGCCGCCCACACCGCGCGCCTTTACTTGGCTGTGCCCCCCCCACCCCATTTTGATAAAACCAATAGCACCCTTGCAATTACACAAATAAACGCGTTATCAATCATCTGCCTGCGAATTCGCGAATCACAACTGGAGGGGGAAGGGGAAATTTCGCGGTTTCATTTCGCGACAAGATAAAAATTCAAACACGTACACCAACAAATAGCTTCTGCTACTGGCTCACAGATAGGGCCATGCATAGAGACCTGAAAAATTCGCGGATTCATTTCGTGTTATGCTAAAATTCAAATACTTTTACATACGTGCTGCTTCTGCCATTGGTTTACTGTTAATCTGGAGGACTGAGGGCCAATTAGAGACTCTCACTCATAGAAGTGTCGAATCACAGGCCACCCAGTCGAGACGACTCACAAGTCAGCAGCCAATGAACAGTTGGCATTTGCCCGAGCGTGCAGAGGATATTAAAGTCTATTCTGAAGGTCAATGAACCCGCGTTTTTCCGGTCTCTAGCTATGCATATTTCGCGAAAAGATTCAGAGACTAGCTGAAAGTTAAAACACGGTAGCATCGTCTGTGTTTCGTGATTGGGCGAGTTTCACTCAGGTACAAGTGATTATTACAACACGAATCAAAGTAATTCATTGCGGAAACAAATGCGTCAATGCAACAAGGTATACGCGCACCAGCGGCTTCTTCCTTGTGATTGGCGGCCGTCTGCGAGAGAAGTCGTTGCCTTGTTTGACCGAGCCACTCAGACGCATGAATAACTGTGATTGGAGTTGTAAAACAATCGTCATTGTAACTGAAAGAAAGAACCCCAATCACGACACATTGACGATGCTACAGTGTTTTAACTTTCAGCTAATCGAGGAATCTTTTCGCGAAATATTCATGCCCCTAGTCATTGCACACGGGCTTTATGCGACGACCCGTAATCGTAACGGCCTCCGGAAAACTTCACACGCTAGACTCGGTGCTCGTCTAGGATAGAACATTTCGGTTTGAGCCGGAACCATTATAGGACTTCTTATCGCAAAAGTACCGTTTGGTAAACTTCCGCGCTGTTTGGACTGATCCCGCAGACAGAACATCCAAAAGACAGTCATTTCGGTTCTTGGCGAGGAAATTGACGTTATGAAAGGGCTCGCGTTTGCAGAATTCCCTCCGTTAACCTGTTTCTGATTGGCGAATGAAGCTCGCTTCGCACTTGACTAGGCCGATGTGTAGAGACCGGAAAAATTCGCGAATTCATTTTGCGATAGGCTAAAATACAAATAGTTATACCTCAGTGCTGCCTCTGCAATTGGCTCACAACTCACCTGGATGACTCTGGACCAATGAGAAACACCCAACCAAAGCTTTATCGAATCACAGGCTGCTACGTTGGGACGTCTCACAATACAACAGCCAATGAGTGGGTGGCATTTGACCGAGTGTAGGTAGAACTATGGAGTTCATCCTGCAGGTCATCGAACCCGCGAATTTTTCCGGTCCCTACCGATGTGAACTCAGATTCTGTATGCTGTATGCGTGTGTATGATTCTCTTGAAAGTCACCGCGTCTTGTTTAATATATATGGCAGCTACAAGTGTAATACGCGGAAATGTCGAAGTTTGAACTCTGAACACTTGCATGTTTTTTTTTTGCGACAATTGTTATTGGAATAGAGTTGTTTTGACGTCCTCCAAAGTAGGTCAAACCAATAACAAGGCAACACCAACTGAGAGATCGACTATCGTTCAGGCCATTCGAAACTAAAATGACATCTTCTGTCGTGAAGACGGTGGCCAAAGAACACACGACTTAAGTCTCGAGACAGCACAGTGTCACCAAGTCTAGCCTGTAGGTCAATTATCCGGCGTAAGTTCCAGGCCTCTGCCGAGATTTTAAAAAAAAAAGAAAATGAAGTTACACTGTTTGCAAACCATCCTGTCAAAAAAATTTTTTCTGTGAATCATCATGCGTGCCCACTACAAAATATATGAACATAAAATATTGTTTCCCTCGTCCCCCTTCACAATTTACAAGGCTTTATAAATAGGGAGGGGAAAATTTCGCATTTTCAAATATTTCTAGGACAGACTCCTCAGTTCTGTGTACACACCGGCTGCCGCATGGCGTGACGTCTTGTCTTGGGAGCCTGTGATTCGGCAATTCTTCAGTTGAGCGTTTCTCATTGGCTAAGAGTATTCCCTGTGAACTACATGCCAATAGCGGAAGCAGCTTAGAGGTGTACACGTTTGAAGTTTATCCTATCACGAAAGGTATCCGCGATTTTTTCCGGTCCTAATTATATCGCCTACGCGAACAGTTTGTTCATTGTAAAGATTTTCTAGTTAATTATAAGTTAGTCGTGAGATCCTTAAAAAAACGTAAAAAAAAGAAATTACAAATAGACTGTAAAAATTTGCAGACTAATTTTATGGTGGACTAATCTCTAACCTCTCCTTTTTTTGTTTTTGTGAATTCTGTTACTAGACTGTGGTTTCTCTGCCAGGAAAAGTAAACATAACACATACGTTTCACATTGGCCTAGTCAAATCAACTAACGACTGCAACTGTCGTATCAGTACACTCCTGGTGACAAACTACAGCTCACTGAACTCCAGCATTTTTTTTAAGTATCCAGCTATAAAATATTTTATTATCGAAACTATTTTCTTGTACTATAACTAGGGACCGGAAAAATTCGTGTTTTCGATGACCTCTAGGACAGACTATACAAACATCTACTCTCTCAGACAAAATACCACCTGCTCATCGGCCACTAACTCCTGAGACCTGTCAAAAAGAATGTTAGTGATTTGATACTTGTTTTGTTAAGGTTTCTTCATTGGCTCAGAGTCATTCAGATAAAATGTGGCCCAATCACTGAAGCAGCATGAAGGTAAGCGTATTTTGATCCTAGCATATCGCGAAATCAATCCGCGAATTTTTCCGGTCTCTAACTATAACTAGAAACATGGAAGTTCGCTTTATATTATTTAGCGTTAGTCTAGAAAGAAAAATGTTTGTACACTTTATAGTCTCTGATCATTGGATGACGGTTTATTTAACCTGTCTTGGAGGACCAGAAGTCAAAGTAAAGCACCTAGAAAAATCTGACCAAATAATCTGACCAATCATCTCAGACCCGGAGAGAAGGTGAAACCTGGGAGCAGCCAAAGAACAAATTAAATATACTTGGTTAAGCATACGTTTTTATATTCTAGCCTGGTATCAACAAAAAACGGGAATTTTACAATTCTCCTCCCATACCAAGGAACTGGGAAAATTCGCGGTTTCGATTACCTCCAGGATGGACTCCACGATCCTATGAATACTCGGGCAAACGTCACCTGTTCATTGGCCGCTGACTTGTGAGGCATCTCAACTGGGTCACTTGTGTCCGATACTTTTTTTTTTGGTCGAATGTCTCTAACTGACTCAAAGTAGTCAAGATTAACAATAAACCAAATTCAGAAGCAGCAAACATTTATAATTATTTGAATTTTAGCACATTACGAAATGAATACGCGAAATTTTCCTGTCTCTGCCCTTACTTCATTCACGTGAAAGACAAAAATTATATATCAGTACGATTTGTATGTATCTGTACCTCGAATGCATGAGACACAATTTCAAAAGAAAATTAAATTTTTCCCGAGAGAAGTTTAAAATTTAAAAAAAAAAAAGTATCTCATTTAGTTACTCTACTATTTTCTACATAAATATGTGAAAGTTGGACATATCTTAAATCTTAGTATGGTATGCCTCTAGGAAGAACGTCAAACGATGGTCAAAAGTAGACGAAGAGCCCAAAAGTGGACATACGCAGTGTCATGCCTCCGATGTACAGATATGTTTTGATTTACTTTCAGCGAAGCCTATTCATTGGTCAAGCGCCGGCCTTCAACGCGAATAGTCCTGGGTTCGGATCACATGAACGGGCGAATGGCATCCACGTGAATAGCTTTCTTTGAAGTTTGTGGTATTTGAAAGATTCACTTAGTCGTGGAGACGACCCCAACCACAAATACTTGTGTGTTGCTCTGATGAATGGGCTACAGGTTCTTCTTCTACTCTCGAGACCCCGAAGAGCACACAACATCAACAGTGACCAAATCAAGCACATTCCGGTCGAAACAACACTTCTGTTCTCACAAAGCACTCAGCTAATGGAGAAGCGAAAGGAATCTGGAGGGTTGAGTCTAAGTTTCAGGTTAATTTCAACCTGGAGTCGAAGTAATCCGTGAAATTTCAAGTCCCCCTGTTTGTTAAGTTTGGTCAAGTTTGGAATGCCGAAAAGGAGGAAACACAGTACCGTTAATTACTACCAACTGTGTTATCATCCAGTTAAGTTCTAGCGTATTCAGGTGTCCCAATGGTAAATGGGTCTAGCAAGTTTTGGCGTGAAATTATGATTTTGTTGGAAGTGTTTCTGGACAGGGATTACAGAGATTTAAATCTCTCTCCCCAGGAAGGAAAACGCAAAAAAATTATGAGAAACTGTGGGAGTCGGGAGTTTACTAAATCGTTTATAAACTTCGGCAAGTTAATGACATAGGACCTGAGATAAAGACGAAAAGGCACTTAGATTTTTGGTAAAGTTTTACTTAAGGAATTTTGCGCAGTTTACGTTTATCCGCTGAAAACTTAAGGCGCTGGGACCTTCGAGATTTATGTGGGTTCCAGATCAGGGCTTTCGCTCATCTTTCTGTGTGAATATGTGAATCAATGCCTGATTAAATAACTCTAAATTAATTCATACTCGAGGTGGGTTTTCGACCCGCGGGAAAAGGAACGCGGTTTTCACGAGTTCATTACAAGTTTTCAAATGTACTGTAATTCACTAAGCTTGTTCCAAAAATAATTATTTGCATGACTTCCCAAAGATTTTTTTTCTGTCAAGAAACTATAAAAATGCAATGAATAATTCAAATTAATTAGTTAAAACTAACTAAGAAAGTGATAAAGTTTGCTGATGAATTCTTTTTTTTCCCTCCTACTTTTAATCGAGAGTAACAAAGTTCATAAACAAATTTTTATCTTAATGGGAGCAGCATCCTTGGCCCGAAATCTTATAAGACTTTTTTGTACGCAGACGACTATTTCTGGAAGAGAGCAAGGATTATTGGCGCCTAAGGCCGTAAACACTTTAATTTCCACGAGGCATCTTACAGTGTGAGTGAGTGTGTGTGAAAGTCATCGGTAGGGACCGAAAAATCTCGTTTTTTCAATTACTCCAGGATATACTCCACAGACCCTTGCATGCTTGGCCAATAGTCACCTGTTCATTGGCTGCCTACTTGAGAGAAATTCCAACTACGTAGTCTTTATTAGATACTTCTCTTGTTGAGGGTTTCTTATTGGTCCAGATTCCTTCGGATAAAATGAGGGCCAATGACATTAGCAGGGTGAAAGTATAACTATATTAATTTTAGCTTGTCACGAAATGAAACTGCGAATTTTTCCTGTCTCTTGTCATAGGGATGATTACAAACCAAGAATATTTCCACATGTTTCATCAATTCTGTACCTCGAAGGAATAAGCAAATATGTATGTCCTTTTTTATCATTTGTACCAACAGGCCAATTTATCTATATTGGCTGCTGACTTGTGAGTAGAGACCGGAAAAATTCGCGGGTTCATTGACCTTCAGAATAGACTCCAATATCCTCTGCACACTCGGGCAAATGACAACTAACTGTTCATTGGCTGCTGACTTGTGAGTCGTCTCGACTGGGTGGCCTGTGATTCGACACTTCTATGAGTGAGGGTCTCTAAATGGCCCTAAGTCCTCCAGATTAACAGTGAACCAATATCAGAAGCAGCACTTAGGTAAAATTATTTGAATTTTAGCATAACACGAAATGAATCCGCGAATTTTTCAGGTCTATACTTGTGAGGCATCTCAACTGAGTGACTTGTGATTCGATACTTCTTTGGTCATGGGTCTCTAATTAATCCAGAGTCCTCCAGATTAATTGTAACCAATAGCAGAAACAGCACAAAGGTACAATTATTTGAATTTTAGCATATTCCGAAACGAACCCGCCAATTTTTCCGGTCTTTATTAATCAGTAAAAAATAGCATATATTTTAACACATCAAAAATACATTCAGTAGGGCTCACCAAATAGTTTATTTACTAATGACTGCACATAACAATTCATTAATTTTTTTTGCATGAGGCAACGCTCCACTACGGAAAATTTTTTCAGAGATATTATATTGTTTAAATAAAAAAAAATTATGAACATACGTTATGCATAGTACGCTGTCAAAACCTCATCTTTCATGTTTTCACGACCTATGTACAAAATAAAAACAAAGTAAAAACAAGTTACAGTATGTAACTGTAACTTTTCATTATAAAAGTCAATGTTGATGGCAACTTTGTTGGGACGTAATTATTATGTATAGATAAAGACCGGAAGTATTCGAGGATTAATTTCGTGACAGGTTAAAATTAAATCACTTGTACCTTTGCGATCCTGCTACTATTGTCTCTCGGGTCATCTGGATGACTCTGGGTCAGTGAGAGAGCTTCAGCCAAAGAAGTATCGAATCACGGTCAACCCAGAGAAGATACGTCTCAGTTGAACAGCCGGCGAGCAGTTTGCAACAACCCGGACATGCAGAAGACTTCGGAATCCATCGCCAGAGGTTACACCGAGTTCACGAAATCTTCACGAACCCCTGTCACCGAGCCCGAAAAAAAAAAGGCGGATTCATTCCGTGACATGCTAAAATTCAAATAATTGTCCATTTGTGCCGCTTCCACTACTGGTTCACTGTTAATATGGAGGACTTTAGGACCAATAAGAGACCCCCAGTCAAAGATATTTGTAAAATATATAATTTTTACATTTACATGATAACAACAGTTTCACTACAAAATAGTGCTCGCTGTAATACTGGACTCGTATTCTTACCCGGGCATTTATGCATTTGTTTGTCCCGATACCTCCAGTAGTTAAAGAAAAAAAAGGGGGGGGGGGCTTGTCTGCAAAGTCGGTTTACGGACGATAATTTTACGTGATAACGTCATAACAAAACATTGATGAAAAATTGCATACTTTTTAATTTTCAAATATTATTGACAGTTTTTGCAAATTTAATTTAAATAATTTGTTTAAATATAATCACGAACATTTAGTTAAAAAGCCCTCCTTAACCTGTTTGATATTAAAGAAGATTTTCTCGCACGGTCGTTGGCCGGTTCTTGCACGCTCGGCTCAGGCATAACGTGACAATTTTTCGTGCGTGCAGCCGGCGTTCATCGATTTATAAGACGTTATCACGTCAAAAATTTAATTTGTAAACCGCTCCCGGAAATATCTTTCCAGTATTGACTGCGCGCATCAATAAGCATAATAGAACAAAATAAATCGGATATTCGGTTTGTCCTTAGTATTACGTGTATGCAAAAAAAAAAAAGACTTACAGTATTTAAAACTATTCCTTGGCAACTGGTTTTCAAAAGAATCTTTTTTTTTTGTGATAGTACAGACAATTTTTTTTTATTCCGTGTGCAAGTTACCCAGTCGAGACGTCTAACGAGTAGAGACCAGAAAAATTCGCGGATTGATTTCGCGATAGGCTAGGATCAAAATACGCTTACCTTCATGCTGCTTCAGTGATTGGGCCACATTTTATCTGGAGGACTCTGGGCCAATGAAGAGCCCTTAACAAAACAAGTATCAAGTCACTAACATTAATTTTCGACAGGTCTCAGGAGTTATTGGCCGATGAGCAGGTGGTATTTTTTTGTGAGTGTGTAGATGTTTGTAGAGTCTGTCCTAGAGGTCATCGAAATAGCGAATTTTTCCGGTCCCTACTAACAAGTCAGCAGCCCAAAGACAGAGGTGCCCACCCCCCCAAACACTATGACTCACCCCCCTAACCTAATGATAGCCCCCCCCCCCCCCGAAATTTTTTATGCCATTTTCTCAATGATTTACTCAATTATTTTATAATATTATCCTTTTTTTAGTAATATATTTTATCACATTTTGCATTAGTTAAAACTGATTTTCTAATAACATTTTTGGTCATATCAGGTAATATTTCCATCCTGAACCGAAAGATGCAAAAACTGCTTTTGTTGAGGAAAGTGCAGGGTTGCCAATTTGATTTGCAAGATCCAATTCAATAATCAAAGCACCAGAAACGTATTTTCACATTAGAAGCTATAATAATATAAATAATATATACATTTTTTTCGTCTTTTAACCACTCTACCCCCACCCCCCACCCATGAAATTTTAATGACGCGGTCTGCGTCGTTACCACCCCCCCCCCCCCCTTGTGGGCACCCCTGCCAAAGAACAGGAGGCGTGCCGGGCGGGATTGAATCAGAGAGATCCCCGCGACCACGGCGTGATCGGAAGAAGAGAAGAAGCAGGGTACTCACTCTCGCCGTCCGGCGCGGCTCTCAGAGGCCGCAGCACGGCCGCCTGCCACAGCAGCAGCAAGCAGACAGCAGCGAGCAGCATCTCTCGTGTCCTGTACGGGTGCGCGTCCGGATCTGACTCGCCGCGCCGGCCCGCGGCCAGTAGATATCCCCCCCCGCGGGGTCAGCGCTTATCGGCCTGACGTCCTGCCCTCCGCGCGGCGTCACACGTCAGTCCCGTCCCCCCTCCCTTCCTCTTCCTCCTTCCTTCCCCCTCTCTCTTCTTACATCCCCGGGCAAGGTCACTCCCCCCTCACATTGCACTCGCGCTCCCTCTCCAGTGCACAACATCCTGCCGTTAGCGCTGTCATTATACACCATTCATAGGGACACCTGTATTTCGCGATTTCATTTCAAGTCAAGGTATTTCATAAAACACTGTAGCTTTTTCTAAGAGTCATGGCTAGAGACCTGCAAAATTCGCGGATTCATTCGGTGATAGACTAGAATTCAAACACATATACCTCTTAGATAATTTTGCTATTGGCTTACTGTTCATCTTGGTGAATCTCAACCAATTATAAACCCTCAAGCAAAGAAGGATCGAATCACAGACAAACCAGCTGAGACGACTTACAAGTCAACAACCAATGAACTTGCGTTATTTGCCCAGTGTACAGGAGATTGTGCAGTATATCCTGAAGGCCATCGAAACCGCGAATTTTGCAGGTCTCTAGTCATGGCAAATTGTGAGGGTGCAGCAGTACGGTGACCACATTCTCATTGGCCCCGTCAAGAGCGGGACGACACCTCTCACCGACCTCAGCCAATAATCACAGGAGAAAAGCTACAGTATTTTGTGAAATACCTTGACACGAAATTTATTCGCGAAATACAGGTGTCCCTAACCATACATAGGGCATGGGCGTCGCAACCGTGGGGGGGGGGGGGGGTGACGGGGGGGACACCCCCCCCCCCCAAAAATAAAAGTCTTCAATTTCGTCCCCTCCAATAACATATTGAGTTTCGTAGTTGTATTAAAAATATGATTTCTGTGCTATAACCCATATGTTGCGCACGGTGCATTTAGTGCAATCTCGTGGTAATGTGATAACTGTGTTTTTACAAATTTGTTCTCTGAAAAAATATATATATTTTTTAAATAAATTATATATTGCAACCAACTATAATTAGAATATTTAGGAAAGAAAAATGCCTAAAAACCACCTTTTTGCACCTTCAAATTTTCCCGGGGGAGGACCCCCGGACCCCCCGCTCTTTTCCCAGGGGATGGATATTCCTCAACAAATAAATCAATTGCAGTCCCCCCCCAAAAAAATATATCCTTGCGACGCCCATGCATAGGGGCAGGCATTTTTCGCGAAAAGATCTGCACACCTACTAGACTGCAACAAGGTATACCCGCACCAGCGGTTTCTCCCTTGTGATTGGCGGCCGTCTGCGAGAGAAGCCGTTGCCTTTATTTGGCAGTGGCCACTCAGGACGCATTCGGTTCCGCAATGAATATTACTGTGATTGGCGTTTTAACAATCGTCATCTATACCTGGAAGAAACTCATCCAATCACGAAACACAGACGATGCTACAGTGTTTTAATTTTCAGCTAGTCTCGGAATCTTTTCGCGAAATATGCATGGCCCTAGTCATACAGCACACACGTTTTAGTGACAAATAGATAATAATAAAAAAAAAGTTTTTAAAGTCATTAATGGAAAAAATATATTTTAATGGTATAAATTGTATTTCCTTGCGCCCGGTGCTGGTGCGTAGTGTCAGTGGCGGTGCCCATCATTTTAGAGTGTGACGTCACGGCTGCCATCTTGGATGACCTTAACCTTCAAAATTTGTAAAAATATGCCAAAAATTCACCGGAAATCGTCAAAAATTCCAGTTTCTTTGCAAAAAATATGTCAAAAAAACATAGAATTAAAAAGTTCAATTTTTCAGGGGAAAACCTAAATTCAAAAATTTGTATGCCTCAAAAGTCTTTTGCCTTAGAAAAAAAAACCTAAATTTCCCATAGCCACTCAAATTCCCCGTTTTCTAGCCGCCCTAAGCCGCCAAAGTCCCTTACGTCATCTTGTCGTCTGCTGGAGACCATCATTTTGAATTGTGACGACATCGTTTCAATTTTCGTTACGACCGCCATCTTCTTTTCAGTACTCGATGCCAGGAGCACTAGTGTCACGTAGTACACACAACGTCTGCCAGAGTGCGCTGCCACCATATTGGTTTAGTTTTTACCCGCTAGAGTGCCCGCATAAATCTTATAAACACAAATTTAAGTGATTAATTAAGACTATGCGAATATAAGTGTATACATACATATAAATAAGAGTTTAAAAATAACTTCAACTATTGGAGGTAGTGGGACAACAAACACAAAGCATAAATGCTCACGTAAGAATCCAAACCCAGAATTACAGCAAACGCATGTAAATGTACGAATGTACAAATATCTGTAATTTTTCCCGAGTATTTTTGTTACATTTACAAAAAAATCACAGTGCACAGTAGGTATATGTAGCCGTGTGTGTGTGTGTGTGTGTGTGTGTGTGTGTGTGGAGGCCCCCCCCCCTTTACTTTCTTTATTGAGTTTACGAGAACCTTTGGTTACAAATCACAGACACACGCTCGTGTTAAATTCACTTTTTTCAGTTGAAAATTCTTACATGCAATGACACATTAGCGATATCGTCGGATGATAGTATTTCGATATAGATACAATGGGAGTACGAAAGAAAAATAAATATACAGTAATATGATTTTTATAACTAGTTGTAAAAGATACTACATATAAATAAATATTAGAGATGAGGGCTGGTCTTTTTAAAAAAAAATCATTACGGAAATGTGACCGTGAAATGCACAGACCATCACTAGAGACCGGATAAATTCGCGGGTTCAATGACCTCCAGGATAGACTCCAATATCCTCTACACACTCGGGCAAATGCCAACTGTTCATTGGCTGCTGACTTGTGAGTCGTCTCGACTGGGTGGCCTGTGATTCGACACTTCTATGAGTGAGGGTCTCTAATTGGCCCTCAGTCCTCCAGATTACCAGTGAACCAATGACAGAAGCAGCACTAAGGTGTAATTATTTGAATTTTAGCATAACACGAAATGAACCCGCGAATTTTTCAGGTGTCTAACTATCACGCTAGAAATCAAGACACGCTACACTGAAATGTAAACCGACAGTAACGATAAACCCCGAGCCGGCAAAGCAGTGCTGCTACCTGGCGGCAGAGGTAAACAGCTGGAATCCACCCGAAAAATTATTTTAGACGTGGTTGGCCTGATTGGTGCCGGATTACAGACAGTACCAAATCTGAGTCTCGTTTATTCTAATTATTTTATTTGGGCTTTATTTAAAGTCTTGTCGACAGCGAGGTTAATCACAGACGACAACTAGAGGCATGAGATTAGGGGCAGGCACTTTTTTTTTTTTTTTTTGCTAAAAGATTTCGAGATTAGCTGAGAGTTAAAACGGTGTGGAATCGTCTGGGTTTCGTGATTGGGTGAGTTTATTTCAGTTCCACGTCGATTGTTACAACACCAATAACATTAGTTGAATGCGGAAGCAAATGCGTTCTGAGTGGCCCAGTCAAATAAGGCAACGACTTCTCTCGAAGACGGCCGCCAATCACAAGGAAGAAACCGCTGGTGCGGGTATACCTTGTTGCAGTCCAATAGGCGTTCAGATTTATTCGCGAAAAAATGCCTACCCCTAATGAATAGTTCATTGGGTAGCAAAGCAGACTTGAAGCACATATACATCTGCTCAGGTTGGTGATTGGACCTCAGAGCTCTTGACAAGCTCTCAAGGACCAGGGGTCAGTTATAAATAGAGACCCGGAAATTTCGCGAATTCGTCTGGCCTCAGGGTAGAATTCAAAGTTAAACCGATGTTTGCTTATCCATTGGTTGATTTCTTAGTTAGGACAGTTTTATACTTGTTAATTGGCACTAGCTGATTCGCTTACTTCTCTCCTAGCCGGTCATCGTTGGCTCACGGTCGTAGAGGGGCGTGTCCAAATAACTTCTGTCCAATTATGAACACAGTGCGAGAGTGTGAAGGTTTGCATTCTAACTTGCGACTAAATGAATGCGCGATATTTCCGTATCTCTAGTTATAAACAAGAAAGAGTGGTTACCAAAACAGTAGGGACCGGAAAAATTCGCGGGTTCAATGACCTGTAGGATGAACTTCATAGTTCTACGTACACTCGGTCAAATGACACCCACTCATTGGCTGCTGTCTTGTGAGACGTTCCAGCGTAGCAGCCTGTAATTCGATAAAGCTTTGGTTGGGTGTTTCTCATTGGCTCAGAGTCATCCAGGTGAGTTGTGAACCAATAGCAGAGGCAGCACTGAGGTATAACGATTTGTATTTTAGCCTATCGCGAAATAAATTCGCGAATTTTTCCGGTCTCTACAAAACAGTTTTAATCCGCCAAAAGTTGTGACCTCTTTATGGACCAATACGTACTCTTTAAAGGCTTGATTGTGTATAGGCAAGTTGAGTATAGCCTGGAGTGAAAAAAGTCCGCAAAATAATCGTGGCTCTATCAACTCAGCAGCCAATGAACACGTGTAAGTCACCTCAGTGCTAAACAGATGACTGGGGACTGGTGAAATTTTTGCTGTTTCAGTTACCTTCAGGATAGACTTCAGACTACCCTACATACTCGGACAAATGCCACCTGCTCATTGGCTACTGACGTGTGAGACCTGTCAACTGGAACGCTTGCGATTCGATACTTCTTTGACAGAGGGTCTTTAATTGGCCCAGAGTCCTCCATATTTACTGTGAGATAATCACAGAAGCTGTATGAAGGTACGTACGTTTGGATTCTAGCATAACGTGAAATGATTCTGCGGTTTTTCCCAGTCTCTAAGGACGACTACAGTCTTTCCTTGAACCAACGACCCCCCCCCCCCCCCCCAAGTATAAGTTTATATAACACGATCTTTGAGCAGTGGGTCAAATGTTTTAGTGTAAGAAAAAATAATATGCGCCTTTTCTTAGCATTGAAGTCATTAGTAAATAAATGAACATAAGAGACTAGTTCTAGCTAATCAGGACACTTTTGAATTCTTGGTAAGAGTTTTTTTTATTTAGGAAAGTTTTTATGTAAGAAACTGCTTGACCTAATATGTTGAGTGTCTGGACTTCTCTCGAAGTTGGACGCCAATCACAAGGGAAGAAACCACAGGTGCGTGTATACCTTTGTTGCAGTCTAATTGGTGTGCAGATCTTTTCGCGAAATATGCATCACCCCTACACCCTACGTATGGCTAGAGACCGAAAAAATTCACGGATTCATTTCACGATATGACAGAATCCAAACAACTGTACCTTTAAATTGCTTCTCTGATTGGCTCACAGTTTATCTGAAGGACTTTGAGCCAATGAAAAACATTCAACCAAAAAAGTATAGAATCGCAAGCGTCCCAGTTGACAGGTGACACGAGTCAGTAGCCAATGAGCAGGTGGCATTTGCCCGAGTATGTAGGGGATGGTGGAGTCTATCCTGGAGGTCATCCAAAGTGCGAATTTTTCCAGTCTCGACGTATGGCTTATCGGCTTATCGGCTTGGCAGCGAGTGAACTGCGTGCGAACACTGTGATAGGAGGACGACACAGCGAGACAAGTGACGTCAGCGAACCTGACGGCGCGGACTGCCCCTGTGTTTTGGAGCAGTGTGTGTGTGTGCGCGTGGATTACAGTTACAGTGCGGCATACGGTGGGAAACAGCTGAAGAGCGCTGCATCAAAGTGTCTCGCAATCGTCGCGTGAGTTCCCCCCATGTTGTCATAACTGGATATTTGCTTTGGGCTGTCCGTCGGCAATGTGCTGTTCGCCAAGCCTCGTTTGACAGGAGGGGTGATATCCTCCTCCCCCTCCACCTACTTCACCCCTCACGGGCACTCACCAACCACGCATGGGGCATCAACAGAGTGGCGGATCGTCACAAACTGTCCTCGTCAAATGGGTCAGGGGTCAGGTCAACCTCCGAGCTCCTAACCTCCCTGGGGACTGCTCTTCTCGTTGTATCCCATATTCCCACGCTGGTTCGAAACAGGCAAGCATATTCTGGCGGACTTTAAGAATGCTGGAGGCATATTCTCGGGTGAATACACGGCACACAAAAAACAATTCTGTACTTTTACAAATACATTCTTTTGGAAACCAGTTTGCCAATACTGAGTATTCCTTATGAAAATTGCCGTGTATGTAATTTTATATTTTAATTGATGTTTCTTTCAAGCATTATTTTCTTTAAACCATCACGGGAAAGGAAAATCGAATAGTTGGACTTTAATCGATTTTATTTTGCTTATTAATCTGCGCAGTTAACACCGGAAAGTTATTCAGGGGATGGGTTTCCAAATAAAATTAAATAAATAACTTTAACTATTGGAGGAACTGGGACGGCACAAAGCATAAACTCTCGGGTGAAGAATCCGAAAAGCAGAGTTTTGCAGTGGTAGGTAATGCAGGCACCGCCAAAAAAATGTGCTCGAGTGCGATGTGTGAAAATAATACGTTTCAGCTCTTCCCGGTCCGTTGTTTTCGAGAAGGGAGCTGCGATGCGTCGTGCAAAGGAATGCGGCGTCGTGAAGACGTGGACGCGGAATCCACGGAGGTCAAGGTCACATCTACGGGTCGGTTTCGGCTCAGCAGGCGCTTGCTTTAAACGAGCGTCAAAGTCCACCCTCGCTGATCGAGAAACTGTAAGAGCATAGTCCACGCGGAGCGAGCAATAGACGACGCAACTCAACAACATTTCGGCGTAAATACTTAGCTCGTAAATAGCGTCACAAAAACAACAGTCGCATTAAAAAAAAAAAAAAAATTGCTATCTCTCTATTTGGTAAACAGGCTTGAGACCTTCAAAATATTTGTTTTAAAACTGCAGTTATGATGCGTGACTCGTGTACGCCATTTCGCAAACGTTCGACTGATAAAAACACATTGCTTCAAAACACATTTAGTTTTTTTTAAATCAAATTTAAGCTCTTTAACGGCATGTGACGTCACCAAAAAAGTTAGAAAACGCTCCGAATTTGATTATTCAAGTAGTGAATGCTTCATCACCTTCCCAGAATTTTGTTTCAACAGTATTAACTTTCTTGAATATGTTTTTTATAGTTATCATTAATAATTATTTCAAAGCTTTCGCAGCTATTGTAAGCATACTGAAAACGATCTAATTAATTAAAAAATAATAATTTTCGCTGAAATGGGTAAAATATATTAAGATGACAAACTAAAAAATTTGTAGGAATAAGCAATTTTTTCAGAATTTATCAACCGACGTGTTTTCTAATGCAGTGTCTTACACAGGTAATTAAATAGACCAAAAATAAACTACCTGTAATATTATTTATTTATTTAATAATAATGTAAACTTAAACAGTTCAAAGTTCTAGAACAATATGTAAAATGACATTCAATAAAAAATTTCAATTGAATAAAAACTTTGAAGTACTTTCACTTGTGTCTTTGGATTGAATTCATTTTATTTAATTCAACAAATATATTTCGACTGTGGGGGAATTTGTTAAGGGTGGAGTTTTTTCATTGTGTCGAGGTATGCAAGCTAGCACGGGTTAAGGGCCTTAAAACAAGAGCCTCAATCGCCACTAAGGAATATACCAATAATTCTGAAGGTAAAGTTTTTGGTTGGTTTTAAAGAGGAAACAGATTTAAATTATTTTCTTCTCAGTGCATATTATTTATTGTGCTTACCTTCTAAATTTAAGTCATACAGAGAGGATTTAACAGAATGTTAGTTGTTAAATCATGCACAATATAGCGACAAAGTATTTGAGTTTAAAAAAATAATTTATAAAAAACATGGAAACAATATTTATATATAAAGACTTTATCCACACAGTAATAAATAATATCTAAACCAGTTTAGCTGCTGAGCATTAAAGAATAGTTTTGTGAGTTAGACGATGAACAATGAAGGTACGCTGCGGATAATTTAAAAATTAATTAATATTGAACTTAAATGAATCCGGTATAATCCCAAATATGTGTTGGAAAAAAGGTCAAAGGATAAGCTTTGCAGAATATGCGTATTGATTTTTAAAATACCAGTAACGGTCTTTTTCAATTTTCTCCATACACAGTAACACCCCTATTCCATTTTCTCCATACATAAAAACTTTTATTTCCAGAAAAATATTAATTTAACGATGCCTCTTATGTACAGAACTCTTTAAAAATCTAAAGGCTCTGTTTTCAATTAAAGAATGCCTTTTGTTGGATATTTGACTGTGTTGATTGGAAATTTTTGTTAAACAATCTGTAATTGTTTTAGAATCTGGGATTAATTGAACCCGCTTTAAATTACCGTCAAATAAAAAGCGTCCTATATATGTGCAACTTTCATAATACATCCAATCCTTTTTCGCTCAGGAATACTAACAAACAATACACTCACAGACTGACGTATTGGCAGTATTTTCCATACAGACGCACTTCCTGAACGCACTCGTAAAAGGATAAGACCAATCTCGATAGCAAAATAAATTATAAACTGATTTTTACTTTAAGAGCCGCAAACTTTATGCAATTCAATCATTTTCTACAACAGCGTTATACAATGTGATGAAGCACTGTTAGATTTAGCCCATTAAAGCTCTGAGTCTTGCTACAGCGTAAAAAAAGGAATTATTAATGTTCCGATATGTACTGTTTTATCTGATATAGTAAATCTCAAGTTACGTTATAAAAAAAAAAGGTATCCGTAACCTACTTATTTTTTTAAAAATAAATTATGGAAACAATCTGAGAGCTTGTTAGACTTAAATAAATTATGCCCGCACCAACAATTTATTCTTTGTGAGTTTGCTTCCGCACAAATTGGCTGCTGGCAGACATGCACCTGAAATAAACTCAACTAATCACGAAACACAGGCGATGCTAAAGTTTTTAACACACACACACACACACACACACACACACACACACACATATATATATATATATATATATATATATATATATATAGATAGTCCCAAAATCTTTTCGCGAAAAATGCCTGCCCCTACTTATGAGTAGGGACCGGAAACATTCGCAGGTTCAATGACCTGTAGGATGAACTCCATAGTTCTACGTACACTCGGTCAAATGCCACCCACTCATTGGCTGCTGTCTTGTGAGACGTTCCAGCGAAGCAACCTGTGATTCGATAAAGCTTTGGTTGGGTGTTTCTCATTGGCCCAGAGTCGTCCAGGTGAGTTGTGAGCCAATAGCAGAGGCAGCACTGAGGTATAACGATTTGTATTTTAGCCTATCGCGAAATAAATTCGCGAATTTTTCCGGTCTCTACTTATGAGTAGAGATCGGAAAAAAATTCGCGGATTCATTTCGCGTTAGGCTGAAATGCAAAAACTTGTATCTTCGCGACCCTTGTGATATTCACAGTTGTACCTGGAGGACTCTAGGCCTCGCGGTTTCAGTGACATTCAGCATAGACATTCTAAAGGTCTTCTACATTCTTGAGCGAATATCCCCCCGCTCATTGGCTGCTGACTCGAGTGTTGTCTAGACTGGGCTGCCCGTCATTCGACACTTTCTTCGGCCGAGGGTCTCTCATTCGCCCAGGGTCCTCCAGGTGAACCGTGAGTCAATAGCAGGAGAGACCTCCAAAGATACAAAGTTTTTTTTGAACATTAGGCTATCGCTAGAGACCGGAAAAATTAGCGGTTTCATTGACCTCCAGGATAGACTCCAATATCCTCTATACACTCGGACAAATGCCAACTATTCATTGGCTGCTGACTTGTGAGTCGTCTCGACTGGGTGGCCTGTGATTCGACACTTCTATGAGTGAGGGTCTCTAATTGGCCCTCAGTCCTCCAGATTAACAGTGACAAATGACAGAAGCAGCACTAAGGTATAATTATTTGAATTTTAGCATAACACGAAATGAACCCGCAAATTTTTCAGGTCTCTAGCTATCGCGAAGTGAATCCGCGAATATTCCCGGTCTCAGAGTACAATTTTAGGTAAGCAGTGTGTTCTATGGTCGTCCATGAAAGGGTTTGAGGATGCCCCTGTGCCCATGTCCGCGAACAGGACTTCGCTAGTGGTTGTAAGCCACGTCCACCCCTTGTCCTTTTGCCAAAATCATGCCCATTCTACCCCTCTTCACAAATTTCACTTTCAACGCGCGCGGACAAAATTTTTTTTTCAACAAGTCAAATAATCTAACTGTATCTGAGAAACTGCTTATTGAATTTTGGTGAGTATTACAGCCGGTAAAAATAAATCGTCCTATGACGATGATGTTAAGGCATATGTGGCAAATTCGTTGCGCACGTCTACGCCTGTACCCCTCTACCCCTCCTCCATTCCTTTTCCGTTCTATATTCGTAGGGACGGGAAAAATTCGCAGTTTCGGTAACCTATAAGCTAGACTCCACATTCCTCTACATACTCAAAGCAAATTATCCCCTGATCATTTACCGCTTACTCGAGAGTTTCCTAGATTGTGTTGTCCGTGATACGACACTTCTTTGACCGAGAGTCTTTCATTGGCCCACGTAAACCGTGTGTGTGTGTGTTAGCATTGTAGCCTCTATCGCGAAATTTATCCTCGGTGCATTAAATCCGCGACTGCTGGGGTCCCGGTCGGGAGAACGCCACGACGCCATCTTGTCGAACTCCCGCACGCAGGGCGTCCGCGCGACCTCTCGCCCCGGTGACGGCAGCCAGAGATGACGACGATCAGGGGTGTGTGGAAATGTCCGCGAGGGACTCGCCACCAATCTGTAGAGACCGGAAAAAATTCGCGAATTCATTTCGCGATAGGCTAAAAATACAAATAGTTACACCTCAGTGCTGCCTCTGCTATTGGCTCACAACTCACCTGGGTGACTCTGGGCCGATGAGAAACGCCCCACCAAAGCTGCACAGGCTGCTACGTTGGGACGTCTCACAAGACAGCAGCCAATGAGTTGGTGGCATTTGACCGAGTGTACGTAGAACTATGGAGTTTATCCGGCAGGTCATTGAACCCACGAATTTTTCCGGTCCCCACCAATCTGACGGACGTTTTGTGGTTTACTTAAACGTGCGCTGTGATAATTCTCTCACGTCGCGTCAGTTATTAAGATGTTATTAATAACAAAACTAAAAAAATGGGTTGAAAATTGTAATGTTGTAAAAAGTTCCTCGAGAATCGACACACAGAGTCCCGCCTGAGGCAGGGTCTGCATGGATGGAATGGGGCTGACACTTAAAGAAGCCGGCTGCCCTGTCCGAGGGAGAATGCATGAGGGGAAATGAGATGGAGTATGAATTGGTGTGGGAAACGAAGAGCCTATGATGTACATTCTGTACTGCACAGACCCGAACAAGCCCGAATATCTACCTTCGGCCAACTTCGTCTGTTTTTTTTATTACTTTACAAAATTGTGGACGGTTGGTTATGTTAGGTTATAGTATAGCTACATTAAAAATACTGTCAAATCATTTTAATGCCGTCGTTGGCCGAAGGTATAGATATTCGGGCTTGTTCGGGTCTGTGCAATACAGAATGTACATCGTAGGCTTCCCGTAGGAAACGGGATCACTCAGAAAAAATCCACAGGCCACGGCATCGTCCGCTACATTTCCCACTTGCGGCCATCCAGGTTCGAATCCGATGGGAATCGAACCCCTGTCATCTGCGGGGGGGGGGGGGGTGAATTGTTCTAACCACTCGACCACCGCGCCTCTTACTACTGATAGATAGAGACCTGTCAAATTCGCGGATTCATTTCGCGATAGGATAGAGTCCAAATACTTTTGACATTATTTTGCTTCAGTGATTGGGCCACAGTTTATCTGAAGGACACTGGGCCAATGAAAAATCTTTAACAGAAGATTTAGCGAATCACGATCATTCCAGTCAACAGGTGTTACGAGTCGGTAACCAATCAGCAGATGTAATTTGCACGAGTGCATAGAGGATCATGGAGTCTATCCTTTAGGGATTTGAAATCGCGAATTTTACAGGTCACTACAGTGATAGAAGATCATAAAGAAAGTAATTAAGATGGAACATTGTGTGTCTGATTTAAGTTTAATAGAATTATGTTCTACAGCCACCACAAATTTTTGTCGCTGTAGCAGAATCATTTCATTCAAATAATAGGGAATTGTAACATGTGTCAAAAAATATGAGGAAAATAAAAGAGTTACTTCCAATTATTTCAATGAAATAAATCTTCTGCAGCGGCAAAATTTGCAGTGATTTTGGAACATCATACAAACATACGTGTAAGATAAGGCCAAGCCAACTTCACCTCATAAAATAAATCAATATTATGGATAAATTACGGTCAAACTTCAAAACTTAAAAATATATATTAAAAAATGAGGGTAGACAACTTGAAACGTGGGTTGATCGCGCTAACGCCCGGGGTGTTACGTCATCGCGAGGGTTCGACGTTCAACGAATTCCCCCGAAAAGAGAAAAAGCCGCGATGTTGTGAAAGAGGGAGAAAGGGGGGGGGGGAGGGGGTAGGAGGGAACTTCCGGCCAAGAATTCAGGCGGACGTCGGCGGACATGAATCATATTCCGGCGCCGTCATTATCAGCCGGCGAAGGGAAGAGGATTGGCGTGGGTGGATGATAAGGGTTGGTTTAGCTGCGGGAACAGAGTATTCTAAAGGGACCGCTGATCTCTCTCGCGCGTCGGCGGGCATTGCGGACGGCGGTTCTTTTGTGTCCACGACTACGTTAGGGATGGTTGAGGAGGAGGTTTGCAATCTGAATCTGGGAACGGAACCAAAAATTGCTCTCCCCCCTCCTCTACCGGGTCCATGTGCTGCATGGACGCCGTCCAAAAAGCAGCGCGCGCGGGCGTGGGGAATTATTATTATTTTTTTTAAAAGCTCTAACCCTTTTCCTCCCTCCCCCCTTGCAAACCACTCATGCTTGAGGCTCGGACAGAGAGCACTCTATTTCATAACGATACTTCATCCGGGTTGGCGATGGAAGTCAAGGGCTTTGCGTTGCCGCAGTTCGCAAGGTCATGACTTTTGAAACAAAGCGACGGCAGTGCGGAGTGCTCCATTTGTTGGCTAGGGTCTGCATGTAGCCTTCGTCTCCTAGACAGACAGGTCATTATATGATGAAGATGGTGATGTTGGTGGTGCAGGGACCCCGAAAAATTTCTCGTTATTTTCTCGTGCCAAGCCAAACTACACCCACTTGCACGCAAGCAAGTAAAAGTTTTAATTCATTACTCGTTAGTAGAGACCCGGAAAATTCGCGGGTTCAATGACCTCCAGGGTAGACTCCAATATCCTCTACACACTCGGGAAAATGCCAACTGTTCATTGGCTGCTGACTTGTGAGTCGTCTCGACTGGGTGGCCTGTGATTCGACACTTCTATGAGTGAGGGTCTGTAATTAGCCCTCAGTCCTCCAGATTAACAGTGAACCAATGACAGAAGCAGCACTAAGGTATAATTATTTGAATTTTAGCATAACACGAAATAAACCCGCGAATTTTTCGGGTCTCTAGCTTATGGTCGAACTACAAACCGATCTCCTGAAGTTTTTTTTTTTTTTAAGCCTCGTTGCTTCGTACGTGGTCGTTCATTTTTCTAGTCCGCTGTTTGATCCGTTTGTTCGTGTTTACTCGCGGTGTTGTCGTTTTTTATTTATTTATTTTATAATTTTCGAACCCGGCGCGCACGAGAATACTTGTCCGTTCGGTGCTCCGAGTACAGGCCAGTTTCAAATTACGTCTTTATTTTTTTTTTTTTAAACAACCCCGTGGGTAGTTTCGTCGAAGCGCCGTGTTTGTCCTGGAGCGCGGAAATGCCAAGGGTTGACAGCCGCGCAAGTCACTGCGTGGGTTGCCGGGCGCGTGACGCACGAAGCTGGGTTAACATATGGAAAATAAAAGAAAAAAACAATAAAGCTGGACTCAAACGAACCGACGCGTCCGTCCTCCGTCCGTCAACAAGCCGAGCTACTCGCAATCATCCGCAAGTCCGTCAAAATATATATATTTTTTTTTTTTCCACTCGGACGCTGCCAACAACTTATTGAGGCTTATATTTCTGAGGAAATTCATTTTGTAAAGGTTTACCAGTCCGAGGGATCATTTACGTTAAGCACTTTTAAACGATAAAACAAATTCTAAAATATTTATGTGAGTGTATATTTGAGTTACCGTTAAATTAGTGACTCGCACAATGTTTGTTTCAAACATAAAGCTTAAAACATGTTCGTAAGCAAGTTTAAATAACGTTTAATATAGACAGTTACTTCCAGAAATTTTTGAGGTTATGATTTCATCCGTCCATCCATCGAAAGTTAAAGTTTGGCATTGTTTAGACGGACGGAATTTTTCGTGCCCTCTTATTGGCTGCAGGTCACGTGATTGACCGACGGACCAGAAAAGACGGATCATTCTGAGTCCAACTTTGCACTGACAGTAACCGTAACAGTAACAGAAGGTGTTATGCACAAGATTTGAGCGCCTTCTTTTCAAACCCACTGATTCACAAAAATACACTATATTAACGAGTGCATGGGAGGGAAATTATGAATTCCTATATTTTATTTCTGTAACGGACGTATGACGCAACAGCTAACAAGATCATGGTAGGGAGCCATTTCGGCGGGAGTTAGAAACTGTTTATATTTATGTATCATATGTTGGTAGAACTGTCGAGAAGTAAATTGTCTTATGTAATTCATCCTTTAAAATTTATAATCATACTTATTTGTATAAGTGACTCGTGTTTAATTTATGTAAAAATACTTTTAAAAATATTTTTAGTTGCCTTAAATGTTGTTTACAAAAAAATTGGATTACCCTGACATAACGTAGTAAATTTGCCGAGTCGTAAGAAAATCACACTTAAAATATTTATTTACTGACACTATCTACCAACAGACATAGGATACTTTACGAAATTTAATTGTCTAAAATAAACACATAAGAATTCAATTGTAAACCGTTCTTGTGATCTCTCTCCCATGCACACGACCGTTCTGATCGTTGTGAATCCACTGTTACTATTATCACTGTTACTATTACTGCTACGATCACTGTTCCTATTACCTATAGTTACTATAACATGTATTACTTTCTACTATAACATTGCTCTGCAAATCGAATGATTCCATAGTCAACGTAGCACGCTGCTCCGGCAGCGAATTCTAGCGGCGACCGAGGAAACTACGTGTGATTCCCGTCCAGAAATGTAGTCTAAAACACAATTTTCGTGTATTCATCACACTTGGTATTATTCAAAAGAATTCTACGTCAAATTTCGTATCAACAGAGTTTCGTATTATAAGTGTGTATGCGACGTGAGAACTCATGAATAGAGACCTGCAAAATTCGTGGATTCATTCGGTGATAGGCTAGAATTCAAGCACATATACCTCTTAGATAATTTTGCTATTGGCTTACTGTTCATCTGGACGAATCTCAACCAGTTATAAACCCTCAACCAAAGAAGGATCGAATCACAGACAAACCAGCTGAGACGACTTACAAGTCTGCAGCCAATGAACTTGCGTTATTTGCCCGAGTGTACAGGAGTATGTGCAGTCTATCCTGAAGGCCATCGAAACCGCGAATTTTGCAGGTATCTACTCATGAATTTACTCGTTTTTCGAGGTTAGATGTTACAATCTCTGGCGAGTATTGAAAGACTTTTCCATTTTTTTTTAATTTATTTTTGAACCCATGCCTGAGAATGTAGCAATTCGCGGGTTCATTGACGGTTGGAATTCACGTGCCTCGCCATATTCCAGTCGGCGTCACGAGTCTCGAGTTTATTGGCTGACGAGACCGTTGTCTTGTCCGGCGCTTCTTCAGTTGCGGGTCTGTCGTTTGGTTGGGATCCCTGGAGGACGCAGCGTGTAACCAAAGCCACAGCCCCTTCGCTGATACACCGGCTCGCGAAGTAAAACTAAAGCACGTTTCCACTGTGTATCGCCCAGGAATGATTAGATTCGCAGGTCCAATTACATACAGGATGGACTCCACATTCCTCTGTATGCTTGACCTAAAACACCCAGCTCGCTGGCAACTGACTCATGAGTAGAGACCTGCAAAATTCGCGGATTCATTCGGTGATAGGCTAGAATTCAAACACATATACCTCTTAGATAATTTTGCTATTGGCTTACTGTTCATCTGGACGAATCTCAACCAGTTATAAACCCTCAACCAAAGAAGGATCGAATCACAGACAAACCAGATGAGACGACTTACAAGTCGGCAGCCAACGAACTTGCGTTATTTGCCCGAGTGTACAGGGGTATGTGCAGTCTATCCTGAAGGCCATCGAAACCGCGAATTTTGCAGGTCTCTACTCATGAGACGTATCAACTGGGTTTCTCGTGATGCAACCCTTCTTTGGAAGAGGGGTCACTCAACCGCTAGCCAACAGCAAAAGTTTCGCACAGACCCACTACGAAATGACTTCGAAAATTTTTTCCGGCCTCTAGGAATAATTGATCTGTTATAAGCACTAGCAAAAACCGAGCATTCCTTATACCTAAGTTTTGCTTGAAACAAGTGAAGAAAATACTTTCTTTGAATGATTTGTGCAACGTAGGGGGAAATTGATCTAAAACATTTGTATGAGCATTGTTACGTGCGCTTCGGAAACTGACAGCTGTTCCCGTCATCAGGCACAAACAGGCAAGAATCTCGCAACGGTTTTGTCATCGGAAGCCTGATGTGTTCGCCTGTGCCGTCGTCGTTTGTCTTTTTTTTTTGACGTGACAACGTCTAATAAATCGGCTGCACGCACGAAAAAGGATTACTCATTGTCCCGTTACGCTCATTGTACGCTTGAGCCGCATCTATCTCTCTTCCACTCGATTGGAACAACCATCGATTTGACTTTTTCGAGGCACATTAAACTTGAAACACCCCCATTCATTTCCTACTTTTTCTATCGTCGTCCTATCCTTAACAGAATAACACAGATTGGAAGAAGTTAAATAGCAAACATGTATAAAAGTTATAGTTAAAATAATCTCTTCGTTAAAGTAATACACATATTTGAATTAATGAGTGCAAATAAGAGTAAATTTATCAATTAAATTGTAGATTTCATTTTATTCCTTCTTTGTATCCATACAAAATAGTGATAATTCAATAAAAATGATTCAATTTTATTCATAAAAGTATGCAATCATTTCATCAATGTTTTGTTATGACGTTGTCACGTTAAACTATCGTCCGTAAACCGACTTTACAGACAACCAACTTTGTTAAAACGTACTAAGTGCTTTTTTTTGTGTGTGTTCTTGTAACAACTGTCTTGTCAGGGTCAGCGCACTTACCCCTTCCACGGAATTCTCTGTGCTGTTTATCGTTTAACATTTGATATGCTGATTTTTGGCTTTTTTTCTGTGGGTTTGTGTATTCGTTATTCTTTGTCCATTATTGTGGTTTATCTATGACATACAATGAAAACCAGCAATGGCGTATGGCCATAAAAATGTGAAAAAGATAAAGACTATTCAACCGAGACTGAACTCGTCTCAACTGCAGGTACTATATAAGAAATATAACGTAGTAGTAGTTGTAGTTCAAAAAGAAATGTCCTGGACAACTTGACCTGGAAAACAATAATGAGCTATTGAAGAAACTTAAGAAAAGAAAAAAAAGTTCCAAGAGAAAGAAGAAAAAATGTGAGTAAAATAAAGCCAAGATTTCAAGCGAAAAAGGCAAAAACTACAAAGGTAGAAAACGTACAGATAAAAAGTATATGTATGTCGTTGGCAGAAAAAAAGAAAGAAAATGAAAGAAGTTACATACAGATGTTAAAGTAAGTTTTTTCCTTGCTGATATACTTGAATATTACAACAAAAGTATATTTCAAGAATTTTGGAATTTGACATTGAAAGAGGTGGGAAAGTATGTAAAAGGAATAACTGTAGTAAACTTAACACAGATAGAACTTTATAAGAATTCATGCTCTTTATAAGCGAAATTTGTTTGTATAAGTTCCATTTAAAAGTTTGCGATATAAAACATAGAGTATGAGAAGAGGTATTTATTCGTTATTTTAGGATTGGGTGGACAAATGGTTCACAACTGGTTACAAAATGAAAAACAGAAGCATGTAAGTGAAGAGTTTAAGAATGACGATGATACAGATAATGTTGTGGAATACAGTTTAACGATATATTCCATTTCCGAAAGAACAATACAAGAAGTAGGCAAAACTAGTTAACAGCAAGTTTTTACCTGCTAAAAGGATTTATGGCATCTCTGCCGAATGTAGTGTGTCAGTCATTATTGTTAGTCTTCATCCAAGAAGCTCTTTTTTAAATACTACATGTGCATCCAAACGGCAACCTAATGGCATGTAGTAGGTATACAAATTGGTGTAAAACAATAGTTGTCAAGTTACTTTCATAAAGCTTTTGATGATTTAAAGTTGTCTCTTTTGACGCACAAAAATGACCTTTGCAACACTAGTAGAGCATACAGGATGAGAACATAAACTAATGAGCATTCAATTATCATCAAAACCAGATGTGCAGAAAGACAAGAGATAAGGTAAGAAGGATTAAAATCAAGTATTTACTGTGGATCTCCAAACATTATTACGATGTCCTAAATGAAATGCATAGGGCCTGTAAAAAATAAGAAACATACAAATCACTAACTCCAACTATAGAAAACTTTTAATATTGCAATCCATGTAACCATTGGAAAGCATATCACGCAACTCTTAATAAGTAAAAAATTACAAATCATGTTAGTACTATTGTTTATGTGAATTATTATAAAATACTTTTTTTATCATTAATACGACGGATTTTAATATGTGTATTATTTGACATCCGTTGAAAAGATTATTTGTCGCACTAAACAATTTTAAAGATAAGTGATATTTGCCTTTCCTGTAAAATTTTGAAATTGAAAGTTACGTTGATGGCTTAGAAAAATAAAATGCGGAAAACGTTGTAACGCCTCGATGTAATGATTTACAGGGATCAATTTTCAGGTGGTTAATTATCATAACTTTGTAACCGTTTGTCAAAAGAAGATACGGATTAAATTAATCTTGGAGTTAATATCTAAAAACCCGTTTTAAAGTTAGATTTGTTTAGGCATCTAGTTTCCTAACAGGAAAAAATCGTAAGTAGGCATATTATATTGTTGGAAAACCTCAGATCAGACGCTTCGATTTTAATTATTCTATTGTAATGTTTTATGGTTTTTATCGTATTTAGTTCATGTGCATAGAACTGACGTGATATCTTGGTCCGTGTTTCCAGCAGTAATTACGCCTTATAAAAGACCGCTCTGCAGATTCCTCCTACCCACCCAGGCTTCCGTTCAGGGGCGACGTCTCAGGGGGTGGGGGTAGCCACCCGCTTGCCATTGGCCTGGTTCCAGGACAGCCAACCCCACCCCACCTCCTCCACTCGACCATCATCCCTTCACACGATCTAGATTTATTGTTCCAGGGTCGGCTTCCGTCCTTTCACGCGGTCCCGGAGGAGCGGCGGGGAAGGCCTCGTTCTGGTTTCCGATTGGACGCCACCCAGCATCCCTCCCCCCTTTCACCCCCCTCCTTCATTGATAAGGTGATGAGCCGCGGCAGGTAGCCACCACAGCCGCAGTGAGAACAATGTCAGGGGCCAACTGATTGGGCGGCAGCACTGCAACTTCTCGGGAAAAAAAAAACAATACATGTACTTTTACGAAACATTAATTTGGTAACCAGTCGCCAAGAAACAGTTTGAAAAACCACAAGAAAAATATATTGTAACGTTGTACAACACGTGTCTATGGTTATTTTTTTTTGTATATATGAAATACGTATTTTTTTCTTTCTTTCCAGATAACCTCAAGTATTTCTTACGAAAATTGGCGCATAATTTTATATTTTAATTAATTTTTTTATTCGTGGAAAAGAAAATCGAACATTAAAAAAAATTTTGACTTTATTTTGTTCTATCGTGCTTATTAATAAGCTCAGTTAATAGGGGAAAAGTTTAAAAATAACTTTTAACTGTTGGAGGTACTGGGACAACACTAAGCATAAATGCCCGGGTAAGAATTTTGAACCCAGTATTACTGCGAACACTATTTTGTAGCGATGCAGTTGTTTTCATGTGAATGTACAAATTTACAAATATCTGTAATTTTACATGAGTATTTATGCTTCATTTACAAAAAAAAATAACATTTACAGTGTACTCCGTAGGATTCTAACCCACTGCCCGAATCTAACTTTTTATTTTACCACGATTATTCAAAGAAGTATTTCAAGACCTCGGATGTGAAAAGTGAAAGCCTACAATCTTGTGAATTATGGACACAATGACAATGATTAGGAATCAGCGAGAACAATTTTTTTATTTTATTTTATGAAGCCTTGTTCTTTGCATTTTTTTTTCAAAAACGATTATACCATGAATGTATTAGTCTTATGTGTTGCTCTGTATTATTTTGTTTTTGAATACTAAACCAATTTTTTTTGGCAACTGAAATAAAGATGATAAATTATAAAATATCATTCACCAGATTACATCATTTTCAACATAAACAGCTGCAATTTGCATAATTTTTTTTCAGTATTTTGTTAAATTGACAACAACATGTTTATATGTTTATCCTCCCCCGGTATGCTTGCTTTGGTCGGCCACTGCGTTGTCTGATATTCTGTTAGCATTCTAGGTATCGTGTGTACGGAGTTAAGAATTATTTCTTCTCTTCTGCTAAACAAAATTTTATACCCATGGGTAAAAACAGAAGTTATAGCAGAAAATGTAAAAATGGGCATTGTGTGGGGTGGGCTTAAACGCCTCACCTCTTCCTGTATACTCTCTTCAGGTTATAGAATGAGAAAAGTCCTGGTGGAACATAATTCTGTTTAGCATCATAACGTCACCTTGTTTCGGATGACTTGGACGTCTAGTTCCATTATTTCGCAAGCATCAAATACAATAAATTGGTATCAATACCTGTAACAATGTAATGTTTTAACCTGTAGTTGAAATTTATGCTTTACCAACCGTATTTACAACATAACTCCAGTGCTGTTATTATTTTTTTGCATGCAAAATTAAAGTTAGTATAACTTATAACGCGAGTACATAATTACAGGGACCCTTTTTTTTTGCGCGTGGGCTGTGATCGGTGAAGAAAGCTCACATCACGTTTGACGCGATAAAACGCAGTCGATTGAACACTTTAATGTTTGTGGCTCGCTCTAAAATTAATCACAAGAGACCTGTAAAATTCGCGGATTCATTTCGCGATAGGATAGAGTCCAAATACTTTTGACATTATTTTACTTCAGTTATTGGGCCACAGTTTATCTGAAGGACTCTGGGCCAATGAAAAATCTTTAACAGAAGAATTAGCGAATCACGATATTTCCAGTCAACAGGTGTGACGAGTCGGTAACCAATCAGCAGATGTAATTTGCACGAGTGCATAGAGGGTCATGGAGTCTATCCTTTAGGGATTTGAAATCTCGACTTTTACAGGTCTCTAGTAATCACATCTTGTCGATGAATGACTCCACCAAATTAGAGGATCAAGGGAGAGAGAGAGCTAAGGTGTCTCGAAGCCTGCCTTGGCACAAAACTCTCCGGCGAGAAAGTATCGGCTCCAGCTGGCTTCAACCTTTCTGATCCAAGTCGATCAAGTTGGCCCAAGTTCAAGTCGTTTCCTCTGGTTTAATCTTCCGGGAACTAATCGATGCGCCGCGGCAGGTGGATACTGAAGACGTGAAACAATTGAAGTCTTTTTTTTTTATTGTTGTTGTTCCTTGGCTACAATTTCAGTTGTTGCGCACAGAAACTGTAGCTTTCAAAATTTATCTTCGTGACCACGCCAACAATACGTAGGTAACAATAATAAATGTTTTTTTTTCCACCATGAAAAATATTATATTCATTTTTTGTGTAGTTGTAAGTTTGGTGAAGGATTATCAAGGCCTCTATTTCTAAATACACAAATCCCCGCAGTGGTAATCAAATACACGACTCCAATGTTAGAAAATTGGCGTTTCTGATTTCCGCCACTCGTAAAGGTGGTTTCGAGTTGCTAGGGTCGTGCTATAAGAAAGGGAGTAGAGATTAATGTCGGGAGTGGACGGTTTCTCAAACAGGAACAAATACGAAACATAACGGGCTGTGACAATGCAGGTGCAAACGATAGCGAAATGGTGGTATGATTCAACTCAAAGTGAACACACCAGATCTCTAACAACACGGAAATAATTACACCACTAATTTGAACAAATAAATAAATAAATAAACAAGACAGTACTACAGGTTAAATAATCGAATAAAACTGAAATATTTTTTTTCCTCAATATTCTTTCCAAACAAATTAATAATTGAGTTGCAAAAATATTAAGTGAGTTTAATAATTAAAGAGATTTTAAAATATTCCAGTAAGTAGACACAGTATTATCTCATCACGAGATCATCACGTCAGTTCGAGATCTATAATGCTATTTGGCTTTTGTAGGCGATCTCTGCGTTCTGGGCGGGAATGACGTATAGCTAGTTTTCTTAATTTCTTGTGGTTTTAGTACAAGTGATCATCAATAATATGATGAAACTCTCATCGTCGTTCGTGGAAGAGTGTCTGTTGCTCAGGTTCACAAGAGTGACGTGAGCAGAGTGTAGCTGACGGGCGTACAGGCTGGAGGCGTATAGCTAGGTGAGACGGACTTAGGCCACTCCCTAACACGGGGTCCTCCCAAACACACTTAGTTTTTAATTAGGTTAGGGGGGGGGGGTAATCAACAATGTCTCACGGAAAACGTTGCATTAAAAAAACTAAAAGTCAGTCATGAGGACTGTCGACAGAAGTGAAAACTTAAAATTTTGTTTTTAAATGTGTAACATGAAATCATTTCTATGTCAAATGTAAGCAAGAAAATGATTTTGGTATTATATCACTATCATGTCGGTGACGCGAACCCATAAGTTTTGCCCATACCAATAATAACTTTAAAACTGGAAGAAATGAAGTTTTTTTCTTTGAAAGAATAAAAAAAAAATTAACTTAAATCTACAAATAATCAACATTATCTCTAATAAATAAATAACCTGACATTTGAAGAAATTAAAATCGTAAATAAATAAACAAAAGAAAAAAACATAACCTCAACCAACTACCTTCTAAAAAATATCCAATACTCGCAATATGTGCCACACAATAACGTTAAAATTTCCTTGGAAAATAATGATAAAATTAAAAACTTGTATCTTTAAAAATATAATAAATTAAGTTTTATCCTTGAAATATAAAAAAAAAATTAACACGCCCCGTGACCATGTCGATGACGACTTACATGAATTTACTCCCTATCCAAACCTTCCTACAGAAGTTTTTAATTTCAAAAATTCGGCCTTGAAATTTCACGCCCGACGCGCCCCAAACAAGTTTCACTCCAAAAGGAAAATATTATGACACGTGCGAAAGAATACTCGAGGCGTTGGACGCGGGTGTCTGTATTTGCAGCGCGGCGTACAAGAGCGGGAGAGGTCAGCCGCGCAGGGGCACGCAGTCTCCGAAGCTCGAGGCCGTCAGCACCACCTGGCCTTCCAGCTGCTTGAGCTCCAGCAGCTGCAGCAGCCGCCGCGCAGCCTGGCGCACGCAGCTCTCCTCGGTCCCGCCCGGCGCCAGCTGCAGCTGGTCCCCCAGGAAGGCGTCCTCCCAGGAGAGGCGCCACCTGGCCCAAGACCAGACGTCTCAAAAGACCGGCAGCCCAAAACTTGTTTCCATCCTGTACTCGCGGACGAGTCAACGTCCATCCACGGATCGAAAGCAGCAGGTGGCAACTGGGCAACTGTTTAGTGAAGGTATCTACTAACCCCGTCTAGCGGGAGAACTCTCTACTGCGTCTACGAATGACAGCGCGCCCTGCGAGACGTCCTGTCCCTGCGGGATCGCTTCCGTGTTCTTTTGGCAGGTCCCCATTCAGCAGGAGAGCCTAACTCCTGCTGCGAGACTGGTGCCGCCGGTTGACGACGGATCGGAAAGCCCAGCAGGAAGCACGGTGCCTCACATCCCTCTTCAAAACCACAGGCTCGTTTTGGGCATACCTCCGACGCCTGAAGGCTGCCCCCCACCACGATCACACACATCACGACTCCCACAGGAGTGGTGGAAATTTCCAAAGAGAGATATGATGCAGTGGCCGCCTACCTCCGAACCACCTTCGCCTTTTAGCCACAAGCACCTCCTTGTCCTGTGACTCTTCGGATGACGAGACCCCCCATCTCCCATATCTCTCATCACACCACAATCCCCGTTCTCCCAGAGACTCCGCCCTTTCCTCTGGTCACGCTCAAGGAACTCAGCCCCGCACCTGGTCCAGACTCCATCCCGACACCACTCCTGCGCCACCTGCCCCGTAAAGCCAACGTCTTCCTCACCAAAATCCTCAATGCCATTTTTCTCCACTGACACTTCCCCTCATCCTGAAAACTGCCATCATCCTCATATCTCCCCATTTCCTTGCTACCCATACTGTCCAAAGTGGCGGAGAAGGCCATTCTCCAACGACTCCTTCTCATCATCAACACACACAACCTCCTCCCAAATAACTAGTTTGCCCCCCCCCTCCCAACTCCACCACACATGTCATTGCTCGTGTAGAGCTCCTGGTGGTCCAGGGATTCTCCAGATGGAAACACACGGGCATGGTGCTCCTGGACCTAGCCCGCACTTTCGACTCCATCCCTCATGCTCAACTGATCCAACGCCTCACCGCCACTGAACCCCCCCCCCCCCAATCCATGATCCACCTCCTCTGCTCATCCCTGGAGGACAATTCCTTCCAGGTCCGAGTAGAGGGTGAACTATCCAACCGGTCCCCCAAGGAGCCATTATCAGCCCACTCCTCTTCACCCTCCACATTGCCGACCTCACCCCTCCTCCTGTAACCTACCTGGTCCAATATGCAGACGACACCTGTCCCCTAGTCTCTTCCATCTCGGAGCAGTTGCTCGGGGATAGGCTCGATCACGGCTTCACATCCCTGAGCACGCAATTCCTTGCACATGGCATCGAGATGAATAACACCATAAACCACTTCATACTCTTCTCCCGCTATCACCCCCCCAGCCACGACCACCCACCACGCATCACCCACCATGCAGACCCATGGTCTGCTACTATCCGCAACCTCGGCATCACGTAACATCACATTCCTCCCATATATCGACTCCATCATGGGGCAGCTGGCCGCGGTCCTCCGTCCCACCTCAGGCACATCACTCCCCAACGGAAACACCGTCTACCGCACTCATGTCATCTCCCACTTCACCTGCACCTGCCCAACACGGGCTCACTCCTCCCTCTACAACCTCCGACCCATCAGCCTCCTGAAGGACCATAGCTACCTGGAGGATGTCACGCTGACGCTGCTCCCCGTGGCCGAGGGGACGGACCACGCGTCCCACGGGCTGGCACCCGGGCCGGACCTCGGGGAGAGCCTCCTGTCCGCGAGGGAGGAGTCCCTCCATGAGCCGGCCTCCCGCGGGCTCTCCAGCCCGGGGTCCTCGCGGGGGCGCGGCGCGTCTCCCGCGGCGCCACAGCGCCGGCACGCCGGGTGCTTCTTGCCCGGAGGCGAAACGTCGTGGTCGCGATGATCTCGTGTCCTGCCACTCCGTCGCCCGATTCCACGGTCCTCCTCGACATCTCTCGGCGTGTCCGCGTTCCTTCCCATCGTCTCGTCTTTGCCGTCGCCGCAATCGCATGCCACCGGACGGCCGACCTTCTTCGGGCCAGGCGCTCCACTTCTCGTATCGCCGAACTGCAGGACATCAACTTCGTTCGTCTGATCTACGTCATCTAATAATACATTTCCAAAAACCTCATTGCGCCGTTCCATCCCGTCGCATCTGTTGCACTGAAAAAATTCTGATTCATCTTTACGATGTACACGTTTTTCTTTGATACCATCTTCTGCACACGAATTTCGGTTCGCTTTTCCGTCAGCATTATTTTTCTCTTGGACTAACATTTTCTGAAGTCTGTTTTTCAGAATGTTTGTCATTTCTTCAGCTGACATCCTGTTACAGACGGTAACACCGCCAAGTTTAATCTGAAGAGCGTGTTGCAAAACAGCTTGCAATGCCGACGACTTTACGTAAGTTTTCCGAGCCTCGGGATATACGGGGAGGTCTGAAGGTCGGCGCGATTTGTTGATCGAAGCAGTTCCACATTCAGATTCTGTTTCATCCCGCACTCTGGCACTTAACTTTCCAGTGTCGTATTGCTTGTCCTTTTTACTAGGCTTCGTGGTCATACATTTCGATGAAATCGGCAGATTTTCCAGTTTTGTTGCTAACTTGTCAATTTCACCACAATCACCTTTGGCTGCAAAATTTTCGTCTTGAAGAATACTTTGCTTCGATGATCTCATCGATCTTGGACTATATATTTTGAACCGTGCTAAATATTCACTTTTGTCAGTTGTTTTACAATGTTCTCGTTCACTATCAGAAAATCCTGCTTCTTTGTTAAAATTATTAATGTTGTACAGTGACACTTTCTCCGTGGAGTCGTCACACGGGACATTCTTTTTGCAGTCGAAATTTCCACATGAGCAGCATGACGTGGACTTTGCTGGTCGCGAGTTCACGTGATGTATTTTTAGAAATTTATCTTCTTTAGCATTTTTCAGCTTTAATAAGGAATGCAGCTTTAAGTGAAATTCAGAAACGTCCTGAAATACATCGTCATTCAAGTCTGTGATCAATAACATCGTAGCCCTTGGTTTTCTCGCCTCCTGTTCTGAACTTTCCTCGATGTGGTCCCTGTCCTGATGTTGTTTCAGGAGCTCGTCCTCCTTTTGAGCGATTTCCTTTTTGTGGTATCGAGACTCAATTTTAGAAATGTGATGATTAAACTCCTCCATAACTTTATCGAAATGGTCCTTGTAGTGTTCGTACTCACTTCTGCTTGATAGATGACCATTGGAAACAAAATCAGGAGTCTCTGTTGCACCTTCAATTTTCGACGTCGTGAGTGTTTGATGAGGTTCCCCTTTGCGTTCATTTTCCATCTTGTGTACATCTTCATCGACTGAAGGCGAGGAAGTGACCAAGGTGACTTCAACGACAGAATCTGAAGATCTGGGACTGTATGCCACTAGATCGGCGCACATGCTGTTGGAAATATTCAACTCTAATGAAGTACTGACGTCCCGATCATCCAGACCTGGTGGAACAGGTCCTGCCTTGCACGCACTCTAGTTTTATGTCACGGAAATAAGTCGCATACCTACCACAGTATTCACGGGCAGCACACTTCACAGAGGCAATACAATTCTAAAGACACGTTTCTTCTTATCTAAAATAATACATACCAAACAGAAAATCATTTTCTAAAAATCACAACAAAAATTGATAAATCCTACACTAAGACGATATGAACAAAAATAAATGTTTTACATGAATCATAAAAATAAGATTTTGTACATGTATACTACAAACACACTGAAACAAACGAAGTAAATGTTTACCACTGCTAAATAAAACTACAATCAATAGGTAAATATGTGTTGGAAACGTTTGTACATTACTTCCTCTTTGTATATTTTTCAGGTGCAATGTCATAGAAAGTATTGTTTTACTTATACTAGAAGGTTATGAGGCGCCTAAGGCACCCGTTGAAAAATAATGACTATAACAAACACTTCAATTTAATATACAACACAATTTTATTAAAAATTTATTTTATTTTAATTTATAAGCAAATGAAAATTATTTCTTACATATATGAAATAATAAACATATACACAATAAAATTATATTAATATGTATTTAGTGCATCTATGCGATTAACCGATATGTTAGCAGCAATAAATTAGGTGACCACAAAACAAGAATATAATATAAAATAAAAATTCAAAAAGAGTCTAATTAAAAAAATCTGACAAAAAATAATTTCGTGAATATAACATTTTATATTATATATAAAATAAAAATACCAAATTTTTCCAAAGTATTACTCACTTCAAAGATATAAGCATATATAAAAATATAGACAAAGTTTTTTCTAAAGAGCATAAGTATAAAATTAAATATCATTAAAATATTCCCAGTGAAGTAAAAACTTAAATTCTAAATAAAAGGTAAATTTTTCACCGATTTTTTCTTTGGAGCTAAACTATATTTTTAGTAATTATACGCATATTTATTCATAATACGCCTATGGAGCCGATTGAAAAATTACGAATATAACAAACACCTTAATTTAATAAATAAGGCGTGTTCCACTTATATATATATAGCTTATATATAGCTGTATTTCAAATGTTACTCTATTGTTACATTTCCATTTTATATTTTATAACTTACACATCTCTATGGAGTATGCTTATATGTGTGCGTGTCTCCAAGGCATAGAAAAGAGAGGGTATACACATATCTTTGGCGTTACAGATTCAGTGAGTCAGCGATGAGCGTAATTATATAAAGGAATGTTAATGGGGGAAAATATCTAATGCTGAAACCGGGACGTAGTTTTTGAATTAGTTTTGGCCCCACCTGCTAGATAGTAGCTTTCATAATATACATCACTAACATAGCCACATTGATTGTGATAAGTAATGCACCAGCTGATGTCAGAAAAAAGAGCCAGCGAAAATTAATTTACTTTATTCTGGTAACCCATATTTTGTAATGTAGCATTCCAGACATGCTAGTAAGGTCCAGCTGGTATGGATGTCATCTTACTGGTGTTGGGTTCAAAAGTTTTATTTCATAATCAGAATAACTTTTTCCAACTTGTGAAATTCTCCTTTGTTCAACAAGGATAGAGTTATAACAGAGACTAGAATTTATTTGTATTTTTTTTAAATGCAATATTTCGTAATTCACTGAGCTTGATTCTACAAAATGTATGTTGGTTTTCTGCAAATGATTCTCATTATTCCTGTCAATATTATGTTGGTTTTCTTCGTGTGCTCCTGGTTATTACTGGTGAGACTTCTGCTGATATTCTACGAGTGAATCTGGTTATTACCGAGAAAAAATCCCTGCATGAATTAATTTTTTCATAATGAGTCAATAAATTTTAGTCAGAGTTTCATTTAATTAGTGAATTTCTGTTACCAAATCAGCACTCACAATATTTATTTATCAGGTGAAATTCAGACAGCAAAATTCATTACTCAGACGATTTAATTGCCTTAAAACAACTAAGAAACACAATGATGCAAGATTTCCCTTCCCCTTGAGATCAAGCGAAGCCCTCCTTCGCTTGCGATCGTGAGTGAGTATCCCGCATCCAACATGAAAGAGCGACTGCTTGTACAACAGATCGAACAAAATATTTATTACTAGGTCGACTGCTATGCTTTGAAAAGGCTGAGAAACACTAACACTAACACTAACACTAACACGCAATACGATTTCCCTTCCCTTTCCTCAGCACAACACGTGGTGACATCTGTTGGCAACAATAGGTACTATTTGCAACAAGTTTCTTGTGTGAGATCAATACATGCCCGCTGGTTAAATAGTGAAAAATCTATTTAACTAATTGTTCCAATTTAAATTTCTCAGTTTGCTTTTGGTATTAGTCGTAGTAGCTAATATGGATCCCAGTTTGATGCGTGTAGCATTATCAAAAGGACAAATGTATAGTTTCTGCAGCAAGGAATGTGTCCTGAGGTAGAACGCCAGTTAACACGAGAAGAATGACTGTGTTAAAAAACTACTATGCAAAAATATAAGTTGTGTTTGGTGTAGTAAGTCGTTTACGCGAAGAGAGAGCTTAAAAAGTTACGTCAGAACTTGTAAAGCCAACACTAGTTACGAGATAGAGGACAACGATGGAGATTCTATTCTAAAGAAGGGTGTAATCTTCCCGGTCTTGAATGTGATTATGTTCATGTCTTTCCTGATCTCGAAAAAGAACTTAAATTGAAGGATTCTGAAGTTTTAAGGAAGACTGAAGACAATCGAAGTATCATCGCCAAGAAATATGAGAATATATTCAAGTCGAATTCAAGTAGATCCTACGTACTTCGGAAAAATGATGGAAACTTAGAAAGGAAGCTGGAAGTTGATGAAGAAGCTTCGACGTCAAAGATTTCGATATCTTACGGTAATCCAGGTGGAGATAAAAATGTTTTTGTCGTAGTTGATGATACTGACAGCTATGATGATGGCAACAATTGCTTTGGAGGCTGGTAATAAAACAGAAGACTTCAGAGATCTTAAAAATAATATTAATAATAAACATTCCAGGAAGATGATGGCAGCACAAGATATTGATTACACTTCATGGGAAGATCTGAGACTGCTACTGGCATCCTTTAGTGAAGGAAACTACTTGCACATGAACGAAGTAGCCTTCATAATAAAATAACTGAGGGAAGCTGGCTACATACAATAATGAATTGTTTAACTTGCATGAAATTTGCATTACTTGTGTATTAAATTAAAAAATAAATTATATTCTGGATTTTGATAGTGAATGTTTTACTTCTATATATATATATATAATTTATAGCTAAGTCTGAGTTCTCAAAATACAGCTACCTCTAGATGAATGTGCTTCAAAATTAGCTTAAAAATGGATTTTCAAGATTACGGCTGTAACGAAAATTGCAACGATGATGCCATACACATCCAATATGGCGGCCGTAACTAAAATTGCAACGATTATGCAATAATTCAAAATGGCGGATTTCAAAATGACGTACAATTATAGAAAAAATTGGCGGAAAACAAAATGGCGGGCGTGACGTCATCCACCAAAATAGTCGTTGCGGTGAAGGTCAAGTTCAAAGTTCAAGATAAATATCATTTAAGATGGCCGCCATGACATCACAAACCAAGATTTTGGTTGGCTCAACAGTCTCCACCCCTTAAACCCTGCCGCAGGAGGAGCCACATTCCTGTACTACTGACACAGTTTTACAATTACCTACAATTTTTTTACATTAATACCAACGAGATGTTTTTGTGAGAGTTAATTTCAATTTCATCATCCCAGCACGCATTTATAAATATGTAATAATTTTATTGTAATGAGCTTTACGTCGTATGGTGATTCTTGATTTATTGACGTTCGTTAGATATTTCAACGTCAGCGGAGGTTATTTTCTTCCCCGAAGAGAAATGCTTTTTTTTTTTTTTTTTTCGTTAACCTTATTGACTTGCACCACTCGTCGAATGACCCGTGAAGCTTCGTAAATATAGAAATGTCGGTCAAAGGACAAAACGGGAAAATGCGTGCTTTTAAAATTGGATTGATTGAAGGGGGGACAAAAAAAGAGAGGGGTGGAAATAAAACCGTGTCACCACGCAGGCTTATTTATCTTAGCGGTCTGTTCCGGGAAGCACGGACGTCGCAGGTGTGCCAACCTTTCCGGGTAGCACGGCGCAGCACAGGCGTGCCAACCCCGCGAAAAAAAGAGTTGATCTCGCGTCACCGTGACTCGCGAGGCGGCGTGTGGGCCTGACATTTGCCGGCGACAGGAAATTACACAGAGTGCTTCGCGGAACTGGACGGGTGTGTTGTGTTGGCGCTAGTAGGGCTTGAGGTGGTTTGTAAGGTTAAAAAGGTGTCGGGAGTGGGGGGGGGGGGGGGGGGGTGGGGGGTATATATTGGGAGTGACTCGTACACGCACGTGTCGGGACACGGTTTTCGAATGAGTAGTTAAAAAAAAATTGGTTGTCTGTAAAAGTCGGTTTACGGACGATAGTTTAACGTGACAACGTCATAACGAAACATTGATGAAATTATTGCATACTTTTATGAATGAAATTGAATCATTTTTATTGAATTATCACTATTTTGTATGGATACAAAGAAGGAGTGAAATGAAATCTACAATTTAATTGAAAAATTTATTTTATTTGCACTCATTAAGTCAAATATGTTTATTACTTTAACGAGGAGATTATTTTAACTATAACTTTTATACATGTTTGCTATTTAACTTCTTCCAATCTGTGTTGTTCTGTTAAGGATAGGACGATGATAGGAAAAGTAGGAAACGAATGGGAGTGTTTCGAGTTTATTGTGCCTCGATAAAGTCAAATCGATGGTTGTTCCAATCGAGTGGAAGAGAGATAGATTCGGCGCAAGTGTACAATGAGCGTAACGGGACACAGTGTAACGGGACACTTTTTCGCGCGTGTGGCCGGCGTTCATCGATTTCTTAGACGTCGTCACGTCAAAAAAGAATAATGAATGTCGTTACCGTGAGGTGACCTTTCCTTACATATTTAACATTGAACCACCCTGCTCCCCCCCCCCCTTACATAGAGGTAAAATAATAGATTAAATGGATCGAGTTAAGGTATCGATCGATATCGAAAGAAAACTACTCGATACTAAAATGTATTGATGCCGTTCCCAAGGAACGAGTTCGGCTCGGCTCGGCCTCTGAAGGGTACGTGTGCTCTTGGGTGTGGGCAAAGCCTCTAAATGAAAGAGACGATTTAAAAAAGGGGGGGGGGAAATTGATGAATAAAATAGACTCAGACAACTGCAAAACGATTTGCAGGTTTTTTTTTTTTTTTTTTCGTCACCAGGTTTGTCACTGTTGTGTACCACAGCAGGAAACCACAGTTTCAACCCAAACATACTGTACAAATTATATTTTTCATTTAAGCGTGATTGTATAAACTTGACTCATCGAGTTTTCTTTGGTTCATACTGTCTTCGAGTAACTTTTCTTTGATAACTGAGCCACCATAGCAATCCATTGATTGTTAGCTAAATATATTTAATTATTATTTTTTAGTTATTTCCTACTGCCAAAATCGAAAACGTCCCCAGGCATTTCTGGAACTTATAGTTTATGCGTCTATTCCAAACCGCATAATTTAATCTTCGTCTTCAAGCGCGAAATTTTAGTCGGAGTTATCGATTCTTATAGGGCCTACTTATTGTTTTTTTTTTTACCACGTCAAACGGTGGATAATCTCTTTCACGCCTATATTTCACGCACAGCCGCTCGAGTTCCTAATTTCGAAGGGAAATTTGTTAAATACAGGGAATAACCTTTCCAGCTCAACACGGTGGGCGGACGCCTGGGGGATAAATGACCCGCGAAGCGAGTGCGTTGCGGGTTGCGTGCTTCACGTCTGCGGGGGCGGAGACCCACCCCGCCTCCCCCTCCCCCGAAGAGCGGAGAGTTCAACCGTCTCAGGGGAAGGAAAGGGCGAAGGAGGGAGAAGGCACAATGACGAGGTGACGTCATGACTTATCTCACCCCCTTCCGTACCCCCTCCCTCAATAATAAAATAATGACGCATTACGTGGGAGGCGGAGGAATGAATGAATCAGGGAATTAACGCGTATCGTTGAGAAGTTTGAGATGACAATGGAGCAGTGACGAAAGGAATGTCTCTACGATGAGGCCCCGCTGGGTCACGGCAACGTCAGCTATGTTTCTCAGTTGCGGAAAAACATGGGGTTGACCCCGCGTGGAATCGAACCAGGATCGACTTTTTTTTATTATAAAGATGGGTGGCACACTGGCAAGTTTGACAGTCATGTACCAATCATTTTCCCCCTTAATGTCTTTTTTTATGTAACCCCACGTCTTTCTGAAATTGTAGTTGTAGTTGTTGGTTTATGGGTAATCGCCTAGGAGACGATAAGGGCAACACTTAATTACATCCATGTCTTAACCGGAATTCGAACCCACAAGTGAAATCGATTAAATAGTTGAGTTTCGTGTAGCCCAAATGTAGTTATCTATTAAAAGTATATTCGTGGAAAAATTGGGGGGAAAAATCGTTTAACGTAATCTAAAAATAAAGTATTTTATCGATACGGAAAATGCAGTGAGATGGCGTTGTGCTAAGAGATTGGCCCAACGTTCCAATCGCAGTGAGAGCCATCTTGACTGCAGTTTACTGTTGTTTTCCCTGACATCACTTCAGGCAAATGCCGGGGTGCTTCCTCGCAGCAGTCCAGTATTACCAACTTAACAATACGTGTAGCAAAAAAAAATGTTTTATTAGCTATTTGTTTATGTACGCTGAAATATTAATGTAAAATTACGGATATTTGTAAATATTTGTACATTTACATGGAAAAAAAACTGTATCACCACAAAATATGTAGTGTTTGTGGGTATACTGGGTTTAGATTCTCACCCGGATATTCATGCTTTGTGTTGTCCCAGTACCACCAATTGTTAAAGTTATTTGTAAACCGTTCCCTGAATTGCATTCCAGTATTTACTACGCAAATTAATATCACGGTAAAACTAAATAAATTCAAATGTTTGAGTGGTCGATTTCTTTTATATGGTTTAATAAAAATGCTTGAATTAAATTTAAAAAGGGAATATGAAATTATGTGCAAAATTTTCGTAAGAAATACTCAGTATTACCTCGAAATTGTATTTAATATATGTAAAAATAACCATGAGCATGTTTTGTAAAAAGTTTCAATATCTTTCGTTTAAGATTACAAACTATTTCTTGGCAACTGGTTTTCAAAATAATATTTTATTAAAGTACTTTTTTTTCTGTGTACAATATTCTCCTAAGAATAAATATACTGTTAAAAATTTTCACCTTTAATTTTACGTATAACGCTGATTACAAATTATCCAGGGATCTTTGCAATTTTACTGCTATCAAATTTAGGCTAGATTTCAGACCCACGTTATTGTGTTTAATGTATTGGAATTAGAATTTACTGCTTTCCGCTCTACATTGATGGGTCATTTGTAATTAAATATTTTAATTTATTTTGTGATGTTAATGGATGTGTGTGATCTAGTATCAGGTCAACGTGAAGTAGTATCATACGGGTTCATAAATTTACAACATTTAAATTCATCATAGTTTATTAAGTAATATTATAAGGAGATAAGACAAAAAAAATGATAACTTTGATAACTCTAAAGTTTATACAAATTTTCCTAGCACGCGACGACCCATTGATACCTACATCTAATTCCAGTAATGTTCAGGGTTAAATTGAATTTCATGAGCCTCTAGCTAATAAATAAGTTATTCGTAAGAAAATAATCCGGCTTAGTTCAGGGGAGGGCAGTTGAAACTCCGTTCTTCTTGGACCACTGATCTCGCCCTCAGCTTTCCAGGATATACGAGCAGTCTTGCTGTGAAAGAAAGTCTAAACTACGATCCAGTAGCAATACTGATGATGACAGCTACTGTTGACGCCATTCCGGGTGTGCTGAAAAATCTTTAGATTGGGCAGGTCTCACCAGCGCAGACAGGAACTGCAGCATGAAGATGATCGGAAGTCTTGCAAGGACGGATATTCGCCCGACGCGGTAGTAAAATTAATCGCGAAATGCGACTCCCTATAGTCTGCATGACGAAGAATCAGACTTCCTTCACTTAAGACTTGCAAAAATAACTAATTACGCGGTAGCCACGTATCTTCTTGTCCTCTGCGCGCAATTCCCGAACCCAGGAACTGTCACGCGCACAGAGAACGTCCATTCGCTCCGCAGTTCAAAACTTAAGTCCCTCGTTCCTCCCGAAAATGCCGACCAGCGAGCATCTCAGCTAGGAAGAATAATTAAACAACCTCTTTTCTTACCTGGCGAGAATTCAATACTCGAAGACCATAGCTAACAGTATCTACATGATGCGAAGTCAGTAATAAACGTAACAATACATCTCAAATAAATGTTCAACAAAGAAGAATAACATCCCAATTATCAATGTCAACTGATGAACTATGGAATATCTCTGGGTCGTCGCACCATGTACAATTTAGCATTTACATACATTACATAAAAATGTATAGTTACTCTTACTTAGATCACAAAATACAAAGCTAAGATACAACAATAATTATAAACATGTAAACATGTCCAAATGTTTACACTGCTTTCTTCGGAAATTTACAGAAATTGTTTACACTCACTTTGGACATGAATCCGAAAAAAATATTCTTGGTATACTTACAAAACTTAAAAAAAAACTGGTTATGTTCACAGAAAGAACACTCTTATTTTGACCATGGGTTTTTTTAGAACGAAAAATAATACTCGGAAGTCGAAATACGGCGTATTTTCTACGAAGATTTACTTATTTGAAATTACGAAGAACTCTTCTTTTGAGTTAAATTCTTCGTTGAAAAGTCAGTAAATTTTCTGTAATATCTGACAGTGTACTTCTTGGCCACTGGGCTGAGGTCACATCCCTTGTAATTGAAGATGTGCCAACGTTTCGGCATGCCGTGTAGTAACCATCTTCAAGAGTTTTGTGTTACTTAGTAAAAAGAAAATGGTAAACAAACGCTAGATTAAATCAGGAGTGTTTTTTCTGAGGATTAAAATTTTTTTGGAATGTTTCGTCAATTCACCACGATAGTTCTTGCGGATTCACGTTCGAAGTAAAACGAACAGAGTATCCCTGGATGATTTTCAAACAACAATTTTTCGTAAATTCAAAGTTAAAATTTTTAACAGTGCAGAATGTTACTTAATCTGTGGCCATCTTCTCTGTTGATGTTATTAAGTTTTTTTTTTCCTGTGGTCTTCCCCGGGTTAATCTGTGGCTGTAGTTGGTAACGTTTATAATGCATTGTAGAGACCTGCAAAATTCGCGGTTTCGAAGGCCTTCAGGATAGACTTTACATACCCCTTTACACTCGTGCAAATAACGCAAGTTCGTTGGGTGCCGACTTGTAAGTCATCTCAGCTGGTTTGTCTGTGATTCGATCCTTCTTTGGTTGAGGGTATGACGTATATGTGTTTCAATTCTAGCCTATCACCGAATGAATCCGCGAATTTTGCAGGTCTCTATATGCATTGGGCTTGTTCGAAGTGGATCGCTTCTCCTGTTTCATTGCAGTGCCGTCAGTGTGGTTGGTATATGGGTTTGGAACCATTCAGGTAGTCCTCGAAGGGTGTGAAGCTGAGCATTGTTGCTGATCCATTGTCGATAACTCCCACAACGTCCCTGGATGTGCACTTAAGCGCCCCCTCCCCCCCCGCCCCTTCCCGGCCTATCCTGTCACACACACGGCACGCAGATCTTCAGAAGAAACAACACACGCGATTTGAAAACTGCTCCCGCCAACAGAGTGGCGTCTGTTTACTAAAAGAATTTAAGAATGTGTTGAGGGCGAATGAGTGGTATTGTTTCCTTATATTTAGAAGAAAAAAAAATTGGTTGTCTGTAAAATCGGTTTTGTATGGATACAAAGGAGTGAAATGAAATCTACAATTTAATTGATAAATTTACTTTTATTTGCACTCATTAATTCAAATATGTTTATTACTTTAACGAAGAGATTATTTTAACTATAACTTTTATACATGTTTGCTATTTAACTTCTTCCAATCTGTGTTATTCTGTTAAAAATAGGATGATGATAGGAAAAGTAGAAACGAATGGGAGTGTTTCAAAGTCAAATCGATGGTTGTTCCAAAAGAGTGGAAGAGAGATAGATGCGGCGCAAGCGTAAAATGAGCGTAACGGGACACCGCGTAACGGGACAATGTTTGTAACGGGACACTTTTTCGTGCGTGCAGCCGGCGTTCATCGATTTATTAGACGTTGTCACTTCAAAAATACTGTATGTTTAGAATAGTTAAAATGGCTAAAACACCTGTTTTAAAAAAAAAAATTTAGACATGAAACACTGAGTAGGGATTCTCGAAAGCTCTCGAGAGACTTTCATTACACATTTATCTTAATTTCTACAGTATAGTGGTATGGCTACCGCTTGAATTTCATAGTTGCCATACGCCAGTCCAGAGGCGACACCGCGCTAGAAGCACCAGCGAGCATCCATCATCATCACACCCATGTCTAGGCGGGCCCATGAAGTGTTACCGACAGTACTGACCTAGTTGTCGACAATACGTTATGCCTAACTTAAATAAAATTATATATATATATATTCCTATCTACGTAGTACAGTAGGTTCAACGCTACCAATTCTAGGCTAAAATTCTGAGTATGGCATGTTTATGTGAGTCATTTTTAAACGTTAACGATATATTAAAAAAATTTAAGCCGTTACCTGGTTATCTAATAGACTCAAAAATACCTTTAAGCGTTCGAAATAATGGAAAAGAATTGCAGCGATGGTATTAATACTTAATTGAAAAATGCTACTGGTAAATAAATACCTACAAATTATAATCTCCGAGGCATTGTCCGCTTTTGTTGGTTGACGGCATTGTTAAGACTTCATCAATGATAGATCGCAAGGCGTGATTACCCACGCCTTTATGTAGGCGTAAACTATATATTATTTTGAATTCTGCTTTCTTTCCTTTCGGCACAACTATTTCCCGGGCATCGTTTTCTTACCGCAATTACGAAATTCCCACGTCCTACACGACAAAAAAAAATATTTTGTTAGCATTTATTTCACTTTAAAAGGTTTCAAACCTTCTCCGCCTTCCTTTTTTTTCCCTTTTAGTTCTTGGCATTGCTGTGCACAATAGAATCACGCTAAAAGTTTTTTTTTTAATCTCCTTCCGCACCCCACCTTCTCCAGGGCCATCACACAGTCACCATTGAGAGCACGACTTTCTTTTTCTCCATTTCGGCGAAAAAACGTGTTAATTTGTTTCCGCTTTCCCCTCTTCTTCCTTCCCTGCGCTCCCCCCGCAAACCCCCCCCCCCTCCCCTCTAACAAGGTCTATTTCCCCTCCCCTGCTGTACCTGTCCCTACCAGGGATCAATAGCGCGGAAGGTCCCGCGGAACTGTAGCCATGGCCACCGTGACGTCACCACCGCGCGTGCGCGCGCCGCGGAACCAGGGCTGCCAACCCCGTCCCAGGCCAGCCAACCTCCGAAAATTTAAAAAAAAAAATTGTAAATATATTCACCACGATCCCGTGATGCGTATGATGCGACGGGTTTTTCCTCCACGCCCGACGGCGGGACTAGTAGGTTACGACCACGTGTTTCGTTTTTTCGGTGTCGCTGAAGAGGAGGTAGGAGAGTGTCGGAGGAGGGAAAAATTTTTGGTGGAAGGGGAGGGGAGGGCGGAAACACTCGAACGTCTCTCGTGGCTGCGTTCCTAGATCCTCGACGACGCCAGCGGCGGTGGAAAAAACAAAAAAAAATTTAAAAAAAAAAGGCTACCTGTCTTCCAGCCGAGGGCGAGCAGGGTCGCGTACAGGCGCCTCGGCGTCTCTCTGCCACCCCCGCCCGCCCCCCTCCACCATTCAACCAACCCGCGCGTCGCCACGGGAGACTGTCATGGCGGCCGCTTCGCGATAACGGCGCTGTCGTCGCCCGGCCGAGCAGCCTCGCGTCTCCCGTGCGGACCCGAGCCTCCTTCCTCCGTTAAGTTTTTCCGTCTTTTTGTAAATACATCCCCCCTCCTTGCGCGTACGTTCGTTTGTTTACCCCTCCTCTCTATCTTTCTCTCTATCTCTCTCTCTCTCTCGCGGTATTATGTGTTCGCCGGGCGCGCTCGTCGCCCGCTAAGAGGACTCGGGGAAAACCACCTTTAAATTCATGGAACAAGGTAACGTGAGCTTATTCTTCTTTGTGTGTCTCTCCCCCTTGTGTGTTCAACGTCTTACGTGCTGACGGGGAGAAACATACATTTAGTCTAGTTCTCCCCCCTCCTCTCTCCCCTCCAAACACCTCTATCCCCCCCCCTCCCTCTGTGTTTGTGTTTAGAACTAGGTTGTTATTATCATCGCGAGGTCATGTTTTATTTATTTAATTTTTTAAATTTTATAATGGGACCTGACGTGATCTCGAAATACGCGCACGGGAAGTTGTCCGCCTTGGAAACTGTCGTCGTGTTTATGAATCGGGGTTGGTGTGGGAGCCCCCGCTCGATAGAGGAGGCCGACCCCAATGACACATCCCCTTTAACCCCAGCCGCGCTGCTGCCAGCTGCCGAGCACCGGAACAAAGGAAACGCGCGCTCGCTGTTATTCCCCCCCTGAATCCTGGTCGAAACATTAAACAGAACGATCAGTTTGTAGTCTCAGTTCAGTTTTCTACCCTGTTTCCCCAGTTAACCTCCTCTCCCCCCCCCTTTTTTTTTTTGCACAGTTGTGTCAGCTCTCCGCAGTGTTAGAAATTTCCTCCTTTAAATTTTTCGTAGAACGCTGCTTACAGATCATCCAGACATCTTCGATTATTTAAGGTTATGTTCGTAAGTTTACAAGTGTTTGAGTTCACGTACTTTGAACACGATTTAACAATAGTAATCTTATTACATTAGCAAAACGTTTAAAATATCGTTGAGTCGACAGCATCGACATTTTTTTTGTCTTCAGCGCGTGTTTTTTGCGTAACACAGAACTCGAAAGTTGTAGCCCGGAGTAGTTTTTTTTTAACGGATATCCAGTTATCTGAGATTACGAAGTAGGTCTAATTCTTCGTTTGAAAATTTACTGTAAATTTACTGTAATCTCTAGCAGTGCGTGGGGAAAAAAACATACAAGGCTGTTGATTTGGTTTTTGTAAGCGCTTCGCGATTAGCTTACGTGGTTCAGTTAGTTACTTTTAACTTCCCCATACGAGTACATCGTACGCTGCAGTCTCTTGGAACTTATTCGCTGTTGATATTCTGCAAATAACACAGCTGCGGCCGTCACGTATCTGAACGAACACCTGGACCAACCGTCAGTCGACCGGAAGGAACGCCGGCGGAACTCAGCTGTCACTCCAGTTGATCCTCCAGACACGTCACGTGCAGAGAACTGACAGGAGGAAGTGTCGGCGGTACCTTTAGGGCTGCAGCGGGTGACGTCACAAAGCGACCCGCAAAACTGGTTCTGCTGTGAAGGGGTGATCCAAGGGAGGGGGTTACTTGCTTTTTTTTACTATTAATTTTAAGGGAACTTAGGGAGAAGAACATCTGCCGTGTTTTCATACCAAAATTTTTTTTTTAACTTACAACCCACACACTATAACCAAAACTAAATAATAATTTATCCTGCAGTCTCAGAAGACAAAAAAAAAAAAGACCTACCTATGTGCAGATAGTGATATGTAAGTTTTATCTATTCACACATTTATCAATCACCGGCCAACAGACGTAGTCCAAACTAGGCTGGCACTACACAAGTGTAAAATAAATACAAGCGTAAACAACTTTAACATGAAAAATAAATAAGGGAAAAAAACCACATCAAACGTGAAGTGTAGACGCGGATATCCAAGCAAACATACACAACACATTGGAAAGTAAAATATAGTCAAACTAAAATAACAAATTAAAAATTTACTGTTACTAAAAAAAAAAGGACAAAAATAAATTCACATTCAAAATGCTTGAACTCATAAGATATCCTCCATGGAAATTAATAGTTTATGTAACTAAAAGTTAATTACACAAAATATATTTGTTTTGTTGTAAATAAGCAACTATGGCTGTACTAAGGGCTGATGGGGAAGAACTCGTCTGTAGGGCCATGCAGAATTCGCGAAAAGATTTTGAGACTAGCTGAAAGTTAAAACACTGTAGCGTCGTCTGTGTTTCGTGATTGGGCGTGAGTTTTCTCCCAGATTCATATCGATTGTAACAACACCAATCACAGTGATCCAGTGCCGGAAGCAAACGCGTCTTGAATGGCTCGGCCAAATAAGGGAAACGACTTCTCTCGCCAGACGGCCGCCAATCACAAGGCAGAAACCACAGGTGCGCGAGTATACCTTGTTGCAGTCTAGTAGTAGGTGTGCGGATCTTTTCGCGAAAAAATTGCCTGCCCCTTACTCATCTGGGATGTCAGGGCGACCGTTTGCAGATCTGCAAACAAGGACAATGGTCAGTTCTGTTTCGTAACCACAGCTCCAACAGATCAGTCGGACCCCGTGACGCTTGGTCCAAACAACCGGCCCTCGCGCGTCAGAGGCGCCGGGTGTTGGGTGCGGCGGTGACGCCGCTATCTCGTCCGGGTTCGAGCCCCTGACCCGCCCGAACTGCGCAGCGACACTTCGCACTGCCCGCGCACGGAACACGAAACAGCTGCAAGCTGGAACACTCAAGCCCGGCCTGTGGTATTAAAGTTCGCGGACTATTGTTTCAAAGGAGAAAAATAAAAAAAAAGGAGGAGAAAAAAAAATGTGATAGCTCAAGGGTTACAGATACTACATATCTTATCAAAGTGCAAATAAGATTTTTTTTTAATTTTTTTTTGTACCGCGTAACTATCAGTGAATTTTGAAACAATTACGTGACACCAAAATGCCTTCTATTTTTGAAATATTATCTAAGAGTCCTTCGGGAATTTTTTCATGTAAATTGTGATGAACTAAATCTGTTAATAATATCTCTTTAGCTTCGAAATTTTTTAAAACACTATTGGTGATATAGTTAGGTGAATAATTATTTGGTTGTGTAACTCTAAAACACAAATGCGCCATTTGGTTTTGAATAGAATAGTGCGATCGAAGTATAACGTTTATTTAAGGTATCTTCATTGTGAAGTCTGCACAAATTGATATAGCTAACGTTACGTGTCTTCAGCGATAGTATATCAGAATCTTACTCAAGAGATGAGACTTTAATTCAATCCCACCTATCATCTGAGTTAGAGATAAATACAAAGGATTAAATACACGTGTTTCTACAGCAAATGCTTCAAATCGTGTGTACATATGTGAGAATCTGTCTTGAAAGTAGTCAGTTTTGGCCAGATATGAACATTTGATTGTATTATTTATAATTCTTTACGTTTTGTTCAAACAGTAGATTATTTTTAAAAAAAACTATTTTAGTAATACTGGAAGTTATTCACTGAATATTACCTCCACATTTATACCTGCAGGAAACCTACACAAACGTGATGGTAAAAATATCATAAAGCTGAAACGTTTTAGTTTTTAACGACAATTTTTCTGGTTACTTTATGTCAAAATTTTAATCTCTCTCTAATAATGTGTTTTTTTTATCATTTAGATGTCAAAGATCTTAAAATTTATGTTTACAGTTTCAGAACTAAATATTTTGTTTTAAAGTCAATGACCCTGACAATATAATTTCAATTTCATAAATTCCCCTTCCATACATTTAACTTAATTTATTTAAAAGTAAAAACATCAAACTTTTTTTTTATTTTAGACAGAAATGGATTTAAATTTATTTAAAAGAAAATTGAATTGTCTCTTGAAACAGCCTAAAATATTGACTTTAAAATTCAAATTTTAATTTTTATAGACAATTCAACTTTTCTTGTGGTTGAATATCAAAACGTTTCAGTTGTCATTGTGATACCGAATTATGGAAAAATAATTCAAATCCAGCTGATCTTGATCAACCTCGTTAACAGTATGTGATTTACAAAGTCTACATTTAGGTAACAAATTCATGTATATATTAATTGATGATCTGATTGGTTGTAAATACCATTAAGTTTTCAACAAAACAGCTGCATGAGGGCAAAATTAAATAATTTTTCTGGTAATTTTAATTTGCATACATTTTAGCAGATTGTGTCAGAGTTATCAAATTTCTATATTTATCAATTTTTTTTGTTTGCTCATTGGTAATAGATAGAAGAAATACCGTTTTAATATAAAGTTGTTTGGGTTTCAAATCTTTGTGATGTGTAAATTTTGTAAGAATGTTGAGAGTTCACGAGAAAAATAATAATAGTTTTAATTCAGCTCCCGCTATAGGATCTGTTTCAATCACGTCAGTGGGTTCAAGATAAACAAACTCTTTTAAACGAACACGCCTCCAGGTGTCACGACTTCATTCCCTAGACTGCGTCTCGAAGCTTTGTTTCGTGCCGCAAAGTTGCAGTATTGATCGATCGACTGCTCCTAGCGGAAGGGGAAGTGGTCCGGGCGCAACTCTTCCCCACGTACTCTCGGAAGTCGAACTCGGAAACTTCCATGAAACGTCACTGGTTCCGAGGGCATACAAACACCTCGTTCAAGTTGGAAGAAAAAAAAAATGGCGCATGCAAGTAAGGTGAACGAGACAAAATGCCGTGAAAATAAAATCAAGGTGAATTTGACTGCGGTAGTATGCACCATTTGTTCGTCATTACAGAAACGAATTTTTTTTTGTTCTCAATGACACATTTTTAAATGCTTACGTTGAAGATCCCTACCTCGTTTCAGTGTGCTATTCCATTCATGAACGTACCTACTCATGCAACGTGCGTTTTAGGTTAAAACAAATTTTTGCTAAGTTATTTTCAACGTCTTATAAATTCCAGTTCAAATCATCTTGAATTTTTATTGAGTAAGCAACTTTTAATTATCTCATCCAAAATAACTGCCTTACTCAATTCATTGCTGTTTTTTTTTTATTTGCACATCAACGAGCAGGCGTTAAGGACGATACCAGCACACACAACAGGTACCTATTCACCTCTACGTGCTAGGCAGTTGAGCTCGCCTGCATTGGCAAACCTGGAGATGCGTCCACACATAAGACTTTAAGCCATTAAATTTTTTATTATATATTAAAAAGTAATTTTATAAACTCAATGAATACGCCTTGGCTGGTTTTATATGTATTCAGTAACAAGGTTCTGAGATACAGCAGTGTTAAAAATGCTCATTTTGTCCATGCTGAAAGGCTTCGAATAAATATTTACCAAACCATAAATGTCTTAATAGTAGACTTACCGCAAACTAGTCGAGTCACATCGGTACGGTTAATACATTCTTTTCCGCAAACTTACCTCATCTCTGAATGGATATCTCCAATTTTCTTTCCTTTTGCACAAATAAATTTTATCATAGCTCACTGCTCTTCCACAGTTGACGATATAATCACTAATTCTATTTTACTGCTGACTGACGAACGATAGCGGTACGTGGAATCACAATATCTTGCAATGAGCATAGTTAGCGCCCTCTAGTTACCTTTATAGTAAATACTTTTCTACTAATTATTTTCCTATATAAAAATCTATAAGAGCGTTACTTATTGACACCCCCTCGTACATTGTATATTTAATCATGCCAAAGAAGCAAAACTTCTAATGCGCTTTTAGAAGTGTATTCATTATCATGGAAAATAAACGTATCGTTAAAAAAAACCATAAAAAACGCTTTTATATTGAATAAACTAAAAATTTAATTTAAATTTAAGTTTTTTGTCCAACAACCAAATAAAACACTACAACTCTGTATAAGTAAATAGAGTAGTGCTTGATATTATTTGTTTTAAAATTTCTATCAGTAATAACAAAATGATTTTTAATAGATCTTCTATCACTAATTTTATGATATGGTCAATACAAAATTTTTAGAATATGTCGACAATTTTACGATATATTTATTACGAAAATGAATATATGAACTATATATAACAATAATGAACGTAAAATTATTTTTACTGTAGGATTCGCAAGTGGAGCCCGCGGAAATTTACGATGTGGTGGAGTGGGTGGGGGGGGGGGGTGGAGGGAGGGGGTGAAACGCGATAAATTTGCACGTGGGGTTAACCGTGACGTCTTATCTGGATGCGGTGCCCGTATGCTGTACACTGCCCATATTTTGGCGTACGTGTATGCAATAAGAAGAAAACTTTAAAATATACTGAAAGTTTTCCATTAAGATATAGTTTTGATAACAAACACGTTTTACAGTCTCTCTTTTGCAAGTGCAGGCAGCTTCCCCCCCCCCCCCCCCACCCTTAGTGACGGGTCCCTGGCCACCCTGCCCCTCCCCCCGGACCACGGGATTTACGCCCAGGAGGTGCCTGATATCATTTGTCTTAAATTTTCTATAATTAATTTTAAGATATAGTAATTATGATAATGTAATAATATAGCACCCCACGCTTTTAGTTATACGGAGTTTTTGTCCATTATTTGGCTGTTGGACAAATACTTATATTAAAATTTTTATTTTTATTTTTAGTTCATTGAACGATAAAACCGGTTTTTTTTGTTTTTTAAACTGTAAGTTTATTTAACTTTTTGTGTCAAAATAAAATAAAAATATTGAATGAGTAATTGAAACAAATTAAAAATAATTAATATGAGCGATTAAAGTATTTGATTGTTACAACGAACATTTATAATTAGTCATTAATGTTCACGTAATCTAGTCATTTCAGCTAATGCGTAAACATTAAATGGAACTTTACTTGTTATCTTAGAGCAATCAAGTTCTTATACTTGGAAACCATCCAGTGACTTTAGACTTTACGCGACTAAGAGTTACATAAGCCTGTCCGGCAGCATAGAGGCACGATCCCAAATAAACAACTGCATAATCTACAGTGAAGCCTTGCATTTTCTGCACGGTAGATACCCAATTCAGTATTAATGGCAACATTCGCCTTTCAGAAGTACCATAGCTGTATTTCGCTGGAAACTGAATGTTATTGGTTTAATTACATGTACGCCATCTGTGCCGAAATCAACACGGACTGATGGAATGACCGCATCATATAGGTACATGCTCTCACCGGAAGAGTGAAGAGTGGCCAAATAATTTCAGATCTAGTACCCATATTGCCATTAACGAACCCCGGGCACATGTTCCACCATAACGCGATTCTGAAATACTATATCAAAAAGAATATATTTTTGAAATTTTCGAAATTTGGGGACATTACGCCCTGGGCATATTTTCCACCATAATCCGACCTCGGAAACACTCTAAATTGAAAATAATATACTTTTAAAATTTTCAAAATTTAGGAGCATACGGTCAACCCCTTACCTTTGAAAATTTTCCACCATAACACGACCTTTTGGATCGGAAACACTCCAAATCTAAAAAGAATTGAGTTTTAAAATTTTCGAAATTATGGGGCTTTAACGACAAACTCCCCCCCCCCCCCTCCTTTGCAACCCAGGATAACAGTAGACTCCGGGAAAACTTCCCACCATGCCCCGACCTCATGGATACACAAAAAGCCTGTTTATTATCCATAGCTCGAAATGAGTGGTTTTTTTTTACCCCTGACACCCTCCCCCCAAATTTCACCCGTTAACACTACGGTCTTAAGTTATCAAAATATTGTATCGTCAGAGGTTTCTTTATGTGTATGCAAAATTTCAACACATTCGGACGTCTAAAAGTGGGTAAAAATTGAATGGAAATATTTAATTACTTAGTCCCTTCATACATACAGGTGTAGCTAATAAAAGCGTGGTAAAAAGGTTTTAAAGCCTGTAGGCCCATTACTTGGTCAGCAAGTGTCGTGGGCTGTCCGCTGTTCTGGACCGCTGTCGTCTCTCCAGCGGAAGGATATGTCCGTGGTCGACATCCCCTGGCCCCCGCCAGGATGCCGAGAGTGCTGCACCGAGAGAAAGGTTTGTTTGCCTCAACAAAATATTTGTTTGTATATGGCGAAATAAATATATATTTTTTTAATTAAAACAAAATATTTTGTAGTAGGAAAGATTCTGTTGACCCAACAAATTGATTTGTCAACTCAAATATATTAAGCTAACAAAATATTTTGTTCCACCAAGTAAATATTTGTTTCGCCATATATAAACAAATATATTTGTTTGATTCAAACAAACCTTTTTCTCTGTGCGGTTCTTGCTCCTCCGCCACCAGTCAGCCCCTATGTTGTCAGCGTTCCGTGCTTAGGTATTCTGTTCAGACTACTTGAGAATACAGTTTACGTCTGTTTATAGATAATCCTTACGAATTATCATCATCATCATCAACTAAACTTCAAACAGGTGCGCGCACATTCCTCTGTCGTCCGTCGCAGGACTCGACAGCCGGGACTCTGGGCCGGCGGAGTGGGTGGGAAGTTTCCCCAACTGCGGTCAACTGGACGACGTCGCCCCGGGACCGGCCGTGCTGGTTGGCTGAGGAGACGTCGATACAAGGATAGGAAGCTAGCCTCTCGGCCGAGGTCGGCCTATAGCGGCCCGGCGTGCGACGTCTTCTCCGGCGACGCGATGACGACCAACTCGCAGCCCGACCGTCGCGGTGACAGCCGCGCGGAAATTTAAAAAAAAAACTAAACTATTTGTCATAAATTTTATGATAATTCTCAACGGCCGCCAATTCAAGGGGGGGAAAAAAAAAACACTGGCGCCCCTCGTGTGAGAAATCACAAAACATGGTCGCAATGAGCATCCACCAAGTCACATAAGTGTTTGTAATTACGATTACGTGCATGACCTTTTACAGCTCCGGAAATAATGTTTAAGTAAATATCTGGTGAGAAGGTTTGTACCCCACCAACAATGAAAGAGAACTATCAAATTAAATTCACAAGACAAGCACTTTATTAATGGAAATGACAAGAAAATTAAAAAAAAACCAACTCGGCATGTAACATTGAGCCTTAAAGAGCCCTTAAACGTCAAATGGGAAATTAATGAATTCACAAGGACTTAAAGACAGTACGAACCCTGACCTTTTATATTACACAAGAAACTTTTCAAACAAAATTCTAAAAACATTAATTTGGAAATCATCTCCCGAAATACGGTGTACATGGGTGGTGAGGCTTGTGTATAATGTTCCGGGCCTAGTCAGCCGTTGTTTTTTTCGAGGGGCATATAAGCCCCTCGTCTCGGAGAGAGGGGCATGTCCGCCGAGAGAAGAAGCCCGAACTATGACGGTAACGCCCCGACTCAGCCACCATCCCGCGCAGTGGTCGCTCTGGACTTGGACTTGAAAGTGTGTGCACAAGCCCCATTGTGTGGAAACAAGAGTTCAGAAGAGACTTCACGTAGGAAGTATTGCGCTTGCTTGCAGCGGCGAGTATGGAAATTGGGAACTGGAAACTGCGTAGCGAGTTTGGCAAGATGACGAGGCGCAGAACATGGAGGTTTAAGGTGGTACCAGCCGGGTGCCAGCTGTAACAACCTATCACAGACCCACCCTGCAGAGTCCAGCTGTCTACCACCCAGGGGTGACTGTTTCCACCACACAATCTTCACGTCCGGAAAAAAAAAGCGAGTCGGATTCGTCCTCAGCTTGTCTTGGGATCGGTGACGAGGAACTGGTATATCTGGACTGGAAGCTTCATCGTGTTGGATGGGTTCAGGCGGACAGGAGTGCATCCACGTGACCTGCGTCCGGCGGCTCGCTCCATGGTTGGTCGGGCGACGACCGATCTGCCTGACGACAAACGAGTACCTACTCGGGTCGTCCCGCGCTTCTAGCGGTGCGCGACACAGGACCTTGTCTAGAAGAAGAACGCGAGTAACGAGTTTCGAGGGGTGTTTTTATTTATGGTTTCAGTAAATGCTAGGACTAACATGAAAATTTTGTGGAAAAGGACTTGAATGAAAAAAAAGGAATATGGTTATAGTGTGGATTTACTTAGGACCACATGCTGAAAAACACGAAGTGATGGAAGCCCAAATAGTTTAGAATGCTACGTCAGTGAACTCCTCGACGGAGTATTCGCGGAGTTGCCTTTGTCCGAGAGAGAGAGAGAGAGAGAGAGAGAGAGAGAGAGAGACACTCGAGCCACGCGGGGATCGTCGACCCAGCGCTCTCGGCGACTAAGCCTTCCCGGCCTGGGTCTCCTGCGGGATCCGGCATCGGCTATAACGAGAGGCTACCCATCCCAACATGGTCACCACCAATGACGAGAGACCTGCAAAATTTCGCGGTTTCGATGGCCTTCAGGATAGACTGCACATAACCCCCAGTACACTCCCGGCAAACAACGCAAGTTCGTTGGCTGCCGAGACTTGTAAGTCGTCTGCAGCCGGGTTTGTCTGTGATTCGATCCTTCTTTGGTTGAGGGTTTATAACTGGTTGAGATTCGTCCAGATGAACGGTAAGCCGATAGCAAAATTATCTAAGAGGTATATGTGTTCGAATTCTAGCCTATCACCGAATGAATCCGCGAATTTTGCAGGTCTCTACCGATGACATGGTCACTACCAAGGAACCCCGTAGCTCACTCAGCTGAACAGCCAACCCCGATCCCCCAAATCACACCGGGACCCCTCAGTCACCCAGGGAACCCGTGGTCCGGTGAATACCTGTCCGGCCTGTCAGGTGTTTGCTCCTCCTAGGGCTAGAAACCCCCCCCCCCCCCCCGAGCCTGCTCCAAGCCTTGAAGAGCGGCCAAACAGCTCCTGTACCACCCCTGGACGGCTAGTAGAGGTCGGCTGCACTCTGGCCAGATCACGGGCTCTCTGGGTTGTCCGAGGAGTCCCAGAGATGTGTGACGGACTCGGTTGTGCGCCGTGCGGTACTCCTAGGCCGGGCATTCCTCAGAGTCGACTCCAAGTTAGCCTGCTGGTTAAAGGGGGAGTTGGATGGGTATTCCTCCACCTCTCCGAGTTTGCGATCATAACGGCGTATCCATTTCCACCGTGGTTCTAGGGCAGCGGTTCCCAAACGGTGGGTCGCGATTCGATCCTAAAACTATCAGAAACCATCGAATAAACCATCATAAAAGATAAGAAAAAAACCGAAACAAATCGAATTGTGTGCAAACACATATCTATTGTTAGATAAATAACTGTTTTGCTACAAAGTCAAATCAAAACACAAATTGTTTATCAATAATCAATCGTTATCTCAAAAAAGGGCATAGGTATATATTTGATGGTAAATCGTGTATACATAAGGAAGGGATACGATACAAATAAGGTTTTTTTTACTCCACCATGGACGGATAGACCGTGGAGGTATTCCTGTAAGGAAAGGTGGGTCACAAACTGAAAAAGTTTGGGAGCTCGTGTTGCCGGCGAGCAGTGGCGTAGCCAGGATTTGTGTATGGGGGGTGTTAAGAAGCATGCCCCCCCCCCCCCACGTATTAAAGCGGGAGGGTCCGGGGGTAGTCCCCCGGGAAAATTTGGATTTTAAGGTGTAAAATAGTGCTATTTTAGCAGTTTTCGGTTCTTAAATTGAAATATTGTAATGGTAAAAATTTTATTAATTTTAATATGAAATTTGTTTGAGTGATGAATAAGAAATTAAAGATTTGGTGCTAAGGGGGGGGGGGGGGGGGGTTGAACCCCTAAAACCACCCCCTGGCTACGCCCCTGCCGGCGAGTCCAGGATCGCACCGCTGTGAAGCTACACCAGTGTGGTCCTGGGCCGACAGAGGGCGCCTCAGAGGGGTGTCCACCCACGTCGAGGAACATCCGGGGGTGTCAGGGCGGGGGTGTAGTCCTCGGGCTCGAGACCGAGCCGAGAAGTCGCCCCTGACCTCTGGGCGGCGGTGGGCGGCGGCGGGCGGCGTAGGGCGGCGTTAGGGCGGCGGTATAAATAGTGCCCGCGCGCCGGCAGAAGAACCAGGCGACCGACTGTCAAAAGCCGCTTTGAAGCCGTCACGTGAGCCGAGGGGAAGCTTTGAGTCCCCCCGCGGTCCCAACAGCGTCGTCCGGATGAAAGGGTAGGATTCGATTGGCCGAAAGATTTTATTTTCGCAAACGCGCGAGTGCGCGAAGGCAGTTTTGGTGTCGCAGAAAAAGGGGATGAAAAAAAAATTACGAGAAAAAATTATTTTTTACAACCTCTCACAACGACGCGAGCATGGTTGTCGGACGAAACATTTCTATGGTAATTATACAGTTTTATAGACTCGTGTGCACCATGTACCACTATGAAGACTTCAAGGAATAAAAATGTATTGTAGCGAAAATAAAATTTTTGAATTGCTTGAATTGTGAACATATATACGATAACACTATCCCCCCCCCCCACCTTATATAACATTAATTATTTAGACTTTTCGTACCACGAGAAAGATAATTCATAATATGTGTGTGTATGTGTGTGTGAATTTGTGTGTGTGGATAACGATTCACTGACTCACTTATCACGAGATCTGATATCTCTGGTACTATTAGAGCTACTGACTTAAAATTGTGCAGGCATGTTTCTTTTTGCTGAATGGAGATCAGCTAAGAATGGAGTTTACGAGCATACACACGAAAGTAGGTAAGCAGGCTCAAAATCGACCGCCTTGGGAGTTCGCTGGGCCGACGAAAATAAGTTACTTAACCATTATACTTGAAATTTGTCATGAATATCCGTTAAAAATAGATTGATTAATTTTTTTTTCGAAAATGATTCCTATGAGAGTTTTCGGGGTTGTTCATAATTTCAATTATCAACTGGAAATTTGGCATTGAAATCTGTTGAATTAAAAGAAAAATTATTGGTGATTTTTTTTTTCTTTCGATAATCGATTACTATGAGGGTATTAAGGGGTGTCATAACAATAATACCAAATGACTAGAAATTTCAGGCATCCGCTAGGAACGTATTTTACGAAAATCAGCTCCCAAAGGGGGTTTCGGGGGCGTTAAAAATCATCATTCCCGTTTTTCAAATATCCGCATGTCCTAAAGACTTTAAAATCGGCAGTGATGTTCCTTACATTACATAGACAACAACAGAGAACGAGATTTATCCGTAAATCAACTCCCATGGGAAGGGGGGGGGGGAATTAGCCCGGGCAACGACGATTACTATATATATATTATATTATACTATATATATGATATTATCTATATATATAAAAATTTAGCTTCCGTATGTATTTGGCCGCAAAACTCGGAAAGTATACGATGGTTTGGATTGAAATTTTTACAGAACATTGCATCTTAACAGAAGAGTGTTTATATGAAATAAAAGTTTGGGAAAATCCACCGGAAAAGTCGGAAAAAAAAGTTTCTATAACTAAATATCATGGTCACCCAACTTAGTTGTGACCACGCTCGACGATGCTGTACCATTTTGTCGAAGTTCAAATTCAAATTCAAGCTACTCGACCATTGTGCCTTGACGACTGTAAATTACACAAATATGTATATATATATATATTTCAAGAAAGAATAAAAAACTTTATTTAATTTGAAAGTATATTCTTTCGACTCTATTGATAAAAATACGTTTAAATTAAAAAATATTCAAATTTTTGGAGCACAGTAAAAAAAATTCATTTAACCACGAATATGCGAGTTAAACTTCAGAACGATCCAACAGCAGTCATATTTTCAAGACAATTAATTGAAGTTGGTAACGGCACTGTACCTACAAATCCAGAAACAGGAAAAATCAGCTTATCATCTGATTTATGCAACATCGTAGATTCAAAAGAGGAATTAGTAGACAAGGTATTCCAAAACATCGAAACAAAATTCAAAAATCATGCATGGTTGAGCGAAAGAGCCATTCTAGCGGCTAAAAATGTTGACGTACACGATATGAACAATAGTATTATAAACAGAATCGAAGGTGAAACAATGACATACAAATCTATTGATTCAGTAGTGCACCAAAATGAAGCAGTGAACTTTCCAACGGAATTTCTCAATTCACTCGATGTTCCAGGATTACCACCACATATTTTGAATTTGAAAATTGGTGTGCCAATTATATTGCTTCGAAATATCTGTCAGCCTAAATTATGTAATGGTACACGATTAGTAGTTAAAAAATTAATGGATAATCTTATTGAAGCAACAATTTTGATTGGACTTCATAAAGGTGAAGACGTATTACTTCCACGAATGCCACTTATTCCGACAGATATGGCGTTCGAGTTTAAACGACTTCAATTTCCAATACGCCTTGCGTTCGCTATGACCATCAATAAAGCACAAGGACAATCTTTGCACGTGTGCGGTTTGAATTTAGAAAATGAATGCTTCTCTCATGGACAGTTATATGTCGGGTGCTCCAGAGTCGGTAAACCATCTGATCTATATGTTTATGCAAAAAATGGGAAAACAAGGAATGTAGTCCTTCCATTAGCTTTACAATAAAAATATTTAAGCTAAACACATTTTTATTTCTTCTATTACATTCCACAGCCATGCACAGTAAAATATTAAATTAAACAATGAATTAATATTAAACTGTGCCACAGCAAAGCGTGGCCGGGTTTAGCTAGTATATTATATATAATATATATAAGCGAAATACCATTCACTGACTCACTAATCACTAATCACTAATCGTGAATTCTCCAGAACTAAAATAAATTTGGCAGGTATGTTCCTTATGCTACATGAGCGATGAGCAATGAGCAATGAGCATCCACTAAGAACTGAGCTTATGGAAATCATCTCCCAAGATACGGGGAATAGGGGTGTGTTAGCGATTAGGGAAGGGTGGACCGTATATGTGGTACCTACTATAGGACCTACAGACTCGAAATTTTGGATTCAGTTTAATTACGTGCGAAACGAGCACTGCGAGAATGTTCTGCCTGTGGACTTCCGTAGCGAAGCGCGGGTGTATCAGCTAGTACATGGACCGACCTTTGTTCTTCTGTGCATAAGGAAAACACTGTCTTAACGACTCGCCGTAAGTACTGCCACAATTCAGAAGATGTTAAACATTCACACTTGCGCTTATTTAAAAAGAAATGAATACTTTAACAATTTCTTAAAATCATCGAAACACACGCTAGTCAATAACCGCAGAAAATTGTATAAAACGCATCGGTAATGAAATATCAAGCACTTAACAATGAACCAAAGTGATGCGACATTTTATAAAACCCGATGGCCACCGTGATTAGAAGTAAGGGAAATTTCGCGAGTTCATTTGATCGCAAGCTAGAATGAAAATTGTCATGTTATCGGACCACTAGGAGCGGATCGGGTACTGCAGATTAAAGAGAGCAAAACAAAAAAAAATGTCATCACATATAAAATCAATAAATGATAAAAAAAGATAATTTCGGTAGAGCAAATAAGTCATCGAATTTTATCATGACGCCAAAACGCATTCATCGAAATTTCAGGGTCTCTAGTCGTGTCACGTGATTTTGATAGCTGGGTCTATTGTTGGACTCTATTGCGCAACTTGGGCTCGCGGTTTGCGCCCATGTGTAGTCCTTGAGGACGCTGCGTACCGGATATTCCTGGACGCGAGGAGGTCTTCTGTGCGTGGGAGTTACGTTTTCCGCGACGTCAACACCGCAAGCCGCCTTCGATGAATAATAATAAGAAGAAGAGTACAGAAGGATACGAAGGCGGAAGCCTGCGACATCGACTCCGAGAAAATGACGTCGGCTAACCCACGCCTCCGAAGAAAGGATAAAAATAAAATAAGCACGTCCCAGGAGTTTGAGGGACAAATCGGTTGCTGTGACGTGGCTGAAGTCACTTTCTACCTAAAACTACCCAAAAAAAAAATGCAGAAAGCAAAACCTTTTTTTGTTTATTTACTTTCTTGAATTGTCCCAGTGAGTAAAGCTTGACTATTTAAGTTCAGTTTAAAATGTTGGAATTATAAAATATGAAATTACATGCAAAATAAAATTGAATAAGGTAACATTATACAATAAAAACCAACATAATTAATTTTCTTTAACTGCCGTTATTATAATGTCGCACTAGTGAGGTGTTTATTAATGTAAATAATATTTTAGGTGTTTATTGGAATGTGTATATTAAAAAAAATGTATTTATCATATTGTATTTTAAATATGTAGATATTACTTAAAATATTTAAGGAAACTAATAAAAAAAAGCTGTGCTAAAGTTACTCAATGGAAGTGTAAGATTAGACAATACCATCTAACAAATTCTATGACGTGTGATGTCAGCGAACGGCCGAAGGGAGATATCCTACAGTTCACATGGATGAGAGCCACAACCACAGCCCGAAGAGTTCCGAATTTTAGGTTAGGTTTGTCCGTGTCTTTTTTTTTTCAGGAGGGTAGGTTAGGTAAGTTTCGGTTATCGTAACCAAAATGAAAGTTTGGCTGGGTTAGGTTACCGCTGTTCAGAATACTCTAAGACCGTAAAATATATCAATCCCTGCAATAATATGGTGTTTCATTTCACGAGGGATCGGAAAACTTCGGTGAATTTCGGAAAAGTTCGGGTGTGTCTCTCATCCTTGTGAACTTTGGGCTTCCCGGTCGAGTGTTCGGTCGAGACCGGACGCTGGGTTATGGCTGTACGTGCAACCATCGGGAGGCGAAACGCGCAAGAGTTTATATTATTTGAAATTAAAAAAAAAAACAAAGCGCGTATCGCAAGGAATTCCAGTTCTCGACAAGGAACCGTTGCGGGTCCATGTGCCGAAGAACTGGACAACGGCGGGCACTGCAAGTGCGGGGTGAAATAGCACTGCGCGCATCCACGAAAAATGACTATCACCCGTGCACAAACAGTTTGCTTAGTCAAACAACACCGCGACACAGTGTGTCGCAAACTGTATTGTCATCATAGCTATTGCGGGCCTTGTGGTCCGTGTGCCAGAACCCGGCATCGAACCAAGGACCCGCGAAACGTTCCAGGCTGCGGAGTGCCGCCCACCGCCTCTTGTTGTGAAATAGAGTTTATGTGTGGATGTCCTTGAAAAAAATTTTACTGAGTTACTTATAAGGCGGTGTTCAAATTAGTTTCTTTGGCGGGATCGCGGGAGGGACTCGAACCCAAGTGCTGAATGGCTTTCACCGATGACAGAGTGTCGCGACCAGTTCACTTTTTCGATGAAACTGAGACCGGGAAGTGTGCAGTCGTCACGTGGTGATATAGCTATCACCGTAATCCAACTAAGTGAGTAACTAGTTGATATTGGCGACAGATGGCCGTGCCAGATTCTCACAAACCCTTCCCCCCCCCTCCCCCGTCAATCAAATCATGACTAGCACCGGTGTTCGTAACTTATGAGATGATACCAGGTAGCAGTGGCTTAGTGAGCTCAAGACGAGATTGTATGTAAGTAATAACAAAGTAAATGGACCAGTGGAAATGTAGTACCGAACTGTGCGTAACTTTTTCATGGTTAAGTATAGAGAAATTAAAAAAAAATGAGATTAGCCCAGATAACCATTTGAAGGATGAACTTTATTTATAAATAAATGTACGTTTAATAATAACAGTGTTAAGTTGCGATATTTATATGAAACATTGTTTTGTACGTAATTAATTAAGTATGAAATCTTCAACCAAGCTTGTTTTTTTTTTAGCGTTTCTGAGATCTAGTATAACTATCGTCTGTCAACCACAAGGAAAGACGGATTTTATTTTCTTGTCTAATTATTTTGGTACGTGATTGTTCTGGTGTCAACATCTGCCACATTGCCTGTGTCAACCTGCGCAAATATCGGCCTGAAGATATCGATATTTTCGAGATAACGGTCTATTATTATAAAAAAAACTAATATATACATGTTTTAGTTATTATAAAATTGTGAATGTTACATTGAGCTCTTGATATTAAATGCTTTGTTCCTTTGTTCCTTTGTTGCCTTTGTTCCTTCCTTTTAAATGATAATTTATTCTCCCCGAAGCTTTCGGTCCAATATAACTTTCATTTATGATCCACCTAGACGTACAACCAACACCACCGGAAAAAAGATAAGAGTACGAATTTTTGCGAGAATTTTTACTTATGTACCAAACTGGACCTAATTTACCTTTTGCTTTCACTGCAGCAACATAAAATAAAATCGGAATATGCATAAACGCAGATTTATCATCTGGGCGTCTGAATCGATGTCAATGAATAGTAGAATAGGAGAAAAAGTTTAAAGGAACTCGAATTTGCGAGGTGTTCGGTTCGGGTAAACTTTTCCGCGGACGGGTGACGCGATAGATGAAACAGAGTTTGTGAGTAAAGGAAAATAAAAAGAGGGGCGAGAGAGAGTGAGAGTGAGAGATGGGTGGTTTACAAGCATAAGGAAGTTCCAGAAGTTGTCTTTAAGGGGGAAAATAAGGGTTGAGGGGGGCTGATGGAAGCTGAGAGCTGCACCACCGCGCACCCAATGACAGAAGCCTCTCTCTCCCTCTCTACTCCCCTTCCCTTATGGGGAGCCACACCCACAATCCATCACGATGCGACAAGTTTCGTGGTCGCGCCTGATCGTGACGTGAATGCCCATTGTTCATGGGCTGTTGTTGCGGGTAAGGGGGGGGGAGGGTTTGTCGGTTGACAAACAGCACATTCATGTCTTTGGAGGCGAATTTCCGTTCACGCCGGGGAGGTTGGTGTATATTCGTGGCCCGGGGGGACTGGGAAGGGGGGAGGGGCAGGTGGCGCAGAGCAATGATAGGATGTAAAGGAGGGGTGGGGGAAGGGTTACAACCCTAACATCATAACCCACCCTGGACTAGCGCAGGTGGATAGGGATTGCCACGCAGAGTGTGTGTGTGTGTGTGTAGACGGGTGCGCGGTAAGGGGCGAACCACTGCTGAGCTGTGGACTTGGCAGATACTTAATGATTTGTGAGCACACATTAAGTGTGGTGATTTAATTATTAATGTAAATATTAGTAACAAATTAAAACTGTATTAAATTAACTGGGCTACCCTCACGAACCCTCCCCCCCCCCCTCTCCCCCTAGCCCAATTCGTAACACTATACAAAGTGTATACAACATTAGAAATCTTAGATGTCAGGAGGACCCAGTGTTATCTCAATTAAGTAAACCTGGTGTTGTGAAGTATGTTTAATTCAAGTTGTTAGTTTCTCGAGTGTTGGTGTTTCAGAAAAATCTCCGTCTGTTATAATGTGAAACTATTTTTTTTTTTTCCACTGAAGATGCGAATTAAAAGTATTTAAACAAGTTATGAAAATGTTGTATATACAGTGTTATATATTTACGTCCTTGGCTACTCAAAGAAAATATGTAAGTGCATAATGAAAAAACGAAACAAAAATAAATTAAAGAACAAAAACCTTTTTTTTTTAGAAATTTACACTTAAAAATTTTTTTTCCAAGTAGTGAAACAATACATTTCTGCGTTTAGCAGAATGATAGTCAAGCATAGGCCTACAACAGTAAAAAAAGGTGAAATTATTCCTCTACAAAATCAGTTAATTTAGGACATTAAAATATAAATAATGTTCTAAAATTAGAATTGACTCTTAAAAAAAATAAAACCTGTTCTAAGACGAACTAAATTGAAGTGTTATTCACCCCTGCTGCTCTTCCCCTGCTTCCTGGAGAAGAGCTATTCAACATCCAACCATAATCCACCTGCGTGTTGACATTCAATTTTCTCCGGTACCTTTCTTCCATTTCCTCCAAGCCGGCACTTCATTAACGCCTTCCAAACTTGCCCATGGACAGACGTGCGAATATAGGTAATCTCATCTCGCATTACTTTTGAGATTCATTTCGGTGGTGATAAACAGCTTAGACTGTGATAGGTTTAAGACATTTCATTTTTTTAGGATAGGCATGTTATGAATAAAAAAAAATTATAATGAATTCTTACGATACGTGCGCACCATGCAACGAAATTTTCACAGGATGAAAAAAAAAGGTTACATAAAAAATAGCTACATTGTGTTTTTAAATCTTATACACTAGTGACTAATATTGTATACTGGTCCATATAATTAAAAACCAAAACATTTATTTATTGCAAATAGTAGTGACAGAAATTGTGTTTAAAACTTTTTAATTTTTTTTTCCAGTGTATATCTGTAAGTGAGGTTGTGTTCTCATGTGTATAATTTATTTGCATTATATCTCATCATATTATTCTTTAATAAATAATTAAAATTAATAAATTGGAACAATCAGGATATTCATCGATTTTCATTATTTATTGAAATTTATCTTCATGATTTTAACAAATTAAATAATTAATTAATTTTATTCGTGTGTTCATATTAATATTGAGTACTGAGTACCAATTTAATTGTTTTTTTATTTGATTGAATTTATACTGTACCAACCGAATTTAAATTATCACTCCAGTCCTTTTATTATTTTATTTATATTAATTATTGCAAGCAAAACTAAATTTAGTTTTTTATTACGCCAAGAAAGTTTAACTTATAACGTGCGTACACAAGTGTTTTTAGAATAACGTGAATTTCGCAAAAAAAAAAAAAAAATAGACGTTTGTATTTCAAACCACGTGCTTTTTTCGTGCTTTCTCTTCATCGATAATATTCTATTATTACTTATGATGACCTAATTGATAATAATTTTCATATGAGGTAATGGACTAACGTACATTTTAACCGCATTTTATGTGACTATTCTAGCTGTTACTTGGTACATTTATAATAAATAAGACAGATTTTTTGTAGTCTTTGTTGCAGTACAGTAAAACAAATCAAATCTTCTTCTACGAAGGTAATAAATACATACTTTCTTCCAAAAAATATATATTGATTAATTTTAATTGTTTTCATTTATGTTCATAGAACCAGATGATAAAAATGTTTATACTTTTAATGAAAAATTATATACTAAAATATTTTATTTAAACATATTTGCTTGTCAACATAACTACTCTTGACTACAGAGTAGAAGAGTAGGATACGTAGTCAAATATTAAGCTATGTATGTAACTTATTTTTAAACCATTGCATTGGAGATATCTTTCAAAACCTTCGAAACATCAAAATTTGAGCTAAACAAAAGAATAAAATAAATAATATAGTATAAACATATTTTCTTTGCAAAAAATATAAAAAAATAGAATCCGTCTTCGGGCGGCAATGATGTAGCTGTACAGGCGCAAACGAACTTACAGATTCAAGACAGGAACCAATTTTAAAATTCTTTTGGTGTTTTTTTTTTTCCTTGCGTGACGTGAGTTGGCACAAACAGAACATGGAAGCATTATTTATGCGAAGAGTGCATTTCCTCTGGCAAAGTATTGGCTTTGAATAGCCAAAGCGCCCAGTGCAAACCTTATTCGTGGAAACTGGACGCACGCAAACACAAAACTTTAAGCTATTCCTTAAATTCGTTATTTTTCTTCGACGGACGAATCTGCATAGAGCGTAGGTAGCTACAGGTGGTGGAGGTGGAATGCACCGTGGAGTATTAAATATTCCCCGACGTTCACTTTTCTAACAAGTTCGTTCGTTCCGTCAGCTACCTGTTTGCCCGCGAGCAGGCAACGGAATAAATTCCGTCGGGTTCAATGACCTCCAGTAAAGACGCCATGATCATCTGCGCAGGCGTTACTTGCTCACTGGCCAAAGCTCTAATACCCTCCCGAACAACAGGGAGCGATACCTCACAGTTCTGTTGCTTAAAAAGCTCTGGAATGTTAAAATCAAGAGAACTGGAAGTTACTCCCACCCTACCCTATTAGGGCGCATATGTGGGAGGGGAACGCGAGAACGCTGGCCGTAAGGTTGGAATAATCTGGCCACTGGAGTGGACGTGACCCTTGAGGGAAGATGATTGTCCCCTGAGGTGTCAGAGCTGTCGCCGGCTCTAGTTATCCGAGACATGATCCAACAGGTTCACGGAATGGGTGCAAGGATGCGAACACATAGCCTCTCCGCACCAAGTGGCAATCCTCTGCCTCCACGTGGGCACTGCTGTTGACCATTTTTGGGATGGGTAGCCTCAACCTCTGGTCATAGCATCGCCTTAACTGAAGAGGACAATGCCGGGCGTAACCCTGCCCGCAGTGCATCCTCAATTGCATTTATGGGACCAGAAATAGTGGATTGTCTGAATCATCTGCGGGCAACAGCAGATGCGATTGAAATTTTTTCTGGGTGGTTCGACTGCCGAGCCTCGGCGTTTCGGCCCCAAAGGGCCCCATAGTGAATGGATCAGGCCTATGGAAATGGACGGACCGAGAAAGGCGCCGCTGTGTTCGGGTGCACCAGCCGTAAACTGCTCGACTAAGTGTGATACCTACGTTCCCCTAGTCCAGTAGTCGGGGAAGGTACCGAGGTAACCCATTTTTTTTGTACACAGACATCGCTCCGGTAGCGGAAGCGTGGTTTCTCGCCAGGCCCTGCGCGCAATCCTGACGTACGCGGGTTTCCCTAACAGCTGCGGTCACAGGGAAGCCTTCCTTTCACAGACGAGAGAGCCAAACTCCCGATCGTGCATCTTCGGGTTTTTTTTTTTTTGTTCATTGTAAAAGGTTAGGTTAGCTACATTATAAATACCTACTTTAAAACATTGTGGACGGTTGATTTGGTTAGGATAGCTACATTAAAGATACTGTGAAATCATGTAAACGGTTTCCTAGCAGTGGATAGCTACATATTAAAAAGTTATTTGCTAATCAACCATAAAATGATTTTACAGTATTTTTAATGTAGCTAACTTACCTAATATAACCAACCATCCACAATGTTTTCAAGTATTTATAATGTAGCTAACCTATCCTAATCGACCGCAAAATTTAATGCCACACCGGTTCATACAATGAGATAGAACGGCGTATGACGTATGAGTAAGATACATCCCAAATAAATACACCTTTTGTGGTACGGGAAAAAAAAAGCGAGCATGAAATAAGGGGAACTTCGGGTGTGGCTCTCTCGTCTGTGAAATGAAGGCTTCCCTGCCCTAACAGCTGCGGTCACATGGTCCACCGAAGGGAAGGGGGCAGGAGGGGGGATGTTCGGACCGAAGCCGCCCTCGGTTCGCGTCGGATCTGTTCGGTAGCGACCCGAGGCGAGGGTCGATATAGAAGTGCAACCACTCACCACCAGGGGCGCTTGCGTCCCTGGTCACTAAATCCAGTACTGGACAATTAGCAAGGCGGACCACGAGTCCAAGTGCCCAACCCCCGCATGGTAGACTCTTTTCTACTCTGTCCAACACTTCATCCAGACCATCCTCTGTCTCCTGTAAATTCCTACACGTAATGCATGCCAATTTGCATCCCGCATGAATGTGCCCAGGGTTTTCCCTGTGTCTATGCAGGTTTTACCTGGGTCCAACCTATCTCTAGTTATAGTCTAGATTTAAGAGTGAGGGGAGTTAGTCATGGCGCCAATCGCTGCCATGGCTGGCCAATCCCCTCCTAGCACATGATGCATGCGACTCTCTCCTTGCATGGCTAATCCCAGCATGACTAGGCGTATAGGCTACGGCCTGAGACGCACCTAGGTCCCTCCCTAACCCGGACCCCTCCAAAATACACTTAGTTTTAGTTAGGTTAGGGAAAAAAAAATCGGGTCGATAGAGGTCCCCTGCCGCAAGCGCGCAGTCGCGACTGCAGGCCATACCACGCTGGCGCGGTTGATCTTCCAGCGGCGAGGTGCCACGTCAACTCTCCCGTCGCACCTGGTTCACGTCATCACGCACGGGAATGCTTCTTTTCACAGACGAGAGAGCCAAACGCCCGATCGTGCATCTTAGGTTTTTTTTTTTTGTTCATTGTAAATAAATGTGGCGGTGTTGATAAAATGATACCTACTAATGGTCAGTTAGGTTAGGTTAGCTGCATTATAAATACTTTAAAACATTGTGGACGGTTGATTTGTTTAGGATAGCTACATTAAAGATACCGAAAATTAAAGCATGAACTTCGGGGAACTTCGGGTTTTGGCTCTCTCGTCTGTGAAAAGAAGGATTCCCATCACGCACAGGCCGCGGTCGAATAGGCTCTGACGGGAAAGAGGGTTGTGGCGAGAACGAAATTAAAACAATGCCTGCGACCGCCTCTCGCGTCAGAACTGGTCGGTCGCTTCGAACCAGGCTTGAATTTCCCGCGCGTTTAATCCTGACGTCCGCGTGCTTGTTTTTAGGTTAACCAACAGGTCCGTGACAATGGCTGAGTGGAAAAAAATTAATCGGTCGTGTATTTGAAAACAAGTGTCTGTGCCACGTGCAAGAAAAAAAAATTATTTAATTATATCATTGAACGTCGTAGGTGTCGTTTTGAAATACACAATAAAACTTTATTGGTTGACTTAGAAGATCTTGAAAGAACATTTTATACTCTCCTTTATCGTCTCTTTCAGCAATAAAAAAAAGTTAACACATTCGATTTTTTTTCAGTACTCAATAATAAATAATTTAAATTCTGACTTTCAAGGATAGTTATAGTTATAGTGTCCCAAAAATGTGAAATGTGATATATCTACTTATATATATATATCTCTACTTATATATATATATACGAACTTTTGAGTTGATGATGGTTTTGGGGTCTTTGGATTATTAAACGAAAAACTATATAACATTTTTCCGGAAGTCGCATCATTGTAACGGCTGCAATAGGTAGTCTTTCTTCGAAATCTACCTTAAAACATATATAAATACATAACGGCATGTCAGGTACCTACCCATCGAGGCTCGTTAATGGTTTGAAGGGTATTTCATCACAGTGACGCAATGTTGATTTCATGCACGTTATAGCTTTCAAAATTATCGTTACGTCAGAGAAAGCGTCACGCCCTACACTGAACAACGGCTATGGTTATGTAACATTGTACCAGACAGCATACTAATACACTCACATCGAAGTGAGCAAAAAAAAAACTTTGGAGTAGTTAGTACATGCTTACAAGACTACCCACCTATGAATATACAGTACGGTGAACATTCAAGATGAAGCCTTGACAGTGAGAAAGAAAATAACATTGCTATTAAAACTAAAAATCTCAAATAATGCTGAAAATTTAAGTAAGGCGCTTAAATTGTTTTGGCTTGTCCTATGTTTGTTGAAACATACACTTTAGTTATACAAAAATTGTACTTATTAAAATAATCAATTACATTGTCTAAGTGATATTCATATTAAGGTGCAAGATTTGAAACAAAATCATTCATAATTCTAGCAATAGTTATAATTCATTTATTTATTTTTTCATCAAACAGGATCAAACAATCCAAAATGGATAAAAAGAAATATTGATAAAATTCCATTCCATCCATATTTTTCATTAAAAGATCTAGTTGGACTTATTTACTAATTATATTATTAAAATATTTTACATTAATAGAACTTTACATTTTAGGAGATCCAGATAAATTGACACCAGCGAACCCTCTGGTTAACTCCTACACATATTCAAAATGAATGGTATTTCTATTTTCATATACAACTATACGGTCAATTCCAAATAAATTAGGTGGTGCAATTGCGCTAATAATATCAATTTTAAATTTTTGTCAAGTAAAACAGTTTTTTTACCTTGGTGAAATAAGCGTATGTAGGTGAAGATTGAAGTTTGTGGAAATGTTTGACTGAAAGACGATAAGGACAAGTTCAACAAATTTGAAGCCCTCCAGGTTTGGATTACTTAGGAAGTGAGGGAACAGTAAAGCGAAAAATGCTGTAGAGGTAGTCAATGAATGGCATATCGTAATTAACAGTATAATATATAATATGTGAAGGGTGTATAAATTCAACTAACCAGTCTTGGTTAAAGGAATTTTTACAAACATCATAAGTTACGCTGTATTTTTTTTGTAAATGGAACTGAAATCACTATGTAAAATTACAGATGTATGTGCATTTACATGAAAACAATTGTATCGCTACAAAAAAATAGTAATTATTACTACTGGGTTCGGATTCTTGGCCGGGCATTTGTGCTGGGAATAGTAGACTATGTATTAAAACTCCAACTTTTACACATACAAATTTAAGTAATGATTTTGCTTGAAAAAAATCTAACTTTTGTATTTAGGATTTTGTATTTTATTGCTTTTTAATACTTTGTTTTAAGTAAACTGTTTGACGATTTCATTAAAACAAGTCATATACTATTTAATGCATGAAACACACGTGTCAAGTTAGTCACGTCCGGCTATAATCGGGAGGAAATACACATTGTATCCCACTAACGATTACATACAATAGAACTCTTAAAATAATCTCTCTGTAACCTTATTCAGCAACGAAGCTGTAATTTTCTTATTGTGTCTTCGCCTGTTTTTTTTTTTTTTTGCCTCTTGAATCTTGGAAGAGACCCCACGGCTATGTCCCTGGCTTGAGTCAGTCTTACACGAGCAGAACTGACGGGAACTCGGAAATTTTATTTGACAATTTTATCGCTTGTTTGGTTACTTAATAACAGCCCAGTTCTTTTTTACTGTTGTCCAAATAATATTATATTTACAAACTTATTCCAGATACGCATTCATTTAAAAGTCCGTGTAAAAGGTGTGGTTGAAGAAACTGTTGTGAACTAAGTCATATTTATGGCATTGCTAAAATTTTAAAATCCGCCAATATATTACTAAAGTGCTTTAGTGTCTATTCAACACATATGTGCCACTTGAGAACATTGAAACAGGAATAAAAGGTTGCGTGAATAAAAAAAATAAAACAAAGCAATTTTCAGCACACGTTTTACTAAAAACAAAAGATTCACTTTCATCGTTGTTACCATTGAACTAGTTGTGATTGTCTTGTTTAAGGATGACGCCGTAGGATTTGTTCCACTGAATATTATAACAGATATTTCATGTTAACTTGGGCTAGCATTTAAGTATACCTTGAAAAGTTATCAAAACTCATTCACAGGGTTTTATCCAAACTTCTGCTTTGACTTAAAAATAAGCGAACCATTAAGGAAAAAAAACTTTTTAACGAATAGGCCTACATGGAGTATAATTATCTGTGTACCTGTCCCTGTGGATTATGTGACAAAAATTACCGTAATTGAATTCCAAAAATTGAAATTACAATGTTTGATTTACGAACGTTATTTTGTCAGCATTAACCAGGGATCTGCCAGACTTTCAAAACTCACTTATTTGTTAGAGACAGCGCGTTCTCCAAACAGCTAATTCAGGCTTTTCAAATTAAATATTTATCTTATATTTGATACATATTTCCAGCGAAATCATTTTCATCATTTCTCAGTTATTTCTCTGCGCGGTTTGAATCACAGACTTCTTGCAAAGACTTATTTAAATTCTTTGATGTTAGGGTCGATTCCTTTAGAGAATAAAACTCCTGGATTTTTTCTCCGTGTACTTCAATTACTTTCTGGCGCTCTTCTTTCTTACATGGAGGTGTAAAAAAAAAGTCAAACTGGCTTTGCTCTTTTCCTTTACCTCTTCCAGAACTTGTTAGATCGTTCATATTCAATCGCCTGTTGCAGCACTGGTTGTTCCAGCAACATCGTGCGCCAAAATTTCTCGGAAATAGTTCTCAGCATCGTAAACTACGCCACCCGTGCTTCCGCCCACAATTGTGTACCGGATTTAACACGGGATTGAATTTCCACGTAGAAAGCATTGCGTAAATCGGGTCGTGTAAAGCTGGACTCACGTCGCGTCTGTTTTCCTGCTAACAAGCCGAGCTGTTCACAGTGATCCCCAATGATTCACAATTCCGCACGTTCGTAAAACACTTTTCTTTTTTTTTTTCCATTTTGACGCTGTAAACTGACAAAAAGGCTTAAATAGGGGTGAAATTTTATCTTGTATAGATATATTGTATTGATGATCATGGGAGTTAAGCACTTATTATATCATTCAATTCGTTATTTTTAGCTCTGTTATTTATTAAAATATTTTTCGTTCTAAAAAACTTAGGTTTAAAAACATTTAATAGAAGTACTAAACAAAAAAAAACTAACTTTAATAAAAAAACTTTAAAGATAGTGAAGGTTGCCAGAAATGCCTTTGCTAACGTTTTGGAGGTTATTTCATCCGATCGTCCGTCGAAAGTTCTCGGCTAGCGGGCAGCTGCTTGACTAACCCCCTCCACCCGCTGCCGTGCTCGTCACGTGACCGCCCGGCGACAGTGGGGCATGCGCAGTTACTCCTGCCTCTTGACGCGTCACATGAAGCGCTCCTGCTGCCATCTGAGTTTTCGGCAAGTAACTTGACAGACAAAATGTGACACGTGAATGTCGTTAACCTACGGACGTTACACACATCGCCTCGGTTTACTCCAAAGGTTGTAAAGAAGTTTTTACTTCAATTTAAAAAACACGTACAAACAGCGGTTTCGATTTTTTTTTAACGAGGTGTGTGGGGGGGGGGGAAGAACTGTGCGTGTTCATTAATTGAAGGGAAAATTTGTGGCAACGGACGATAATTGAGCAGATGTGGCAACACTGGACGCCCGGGCGATGCGTGGACGGGAGGGGTGCAAGGGAGGGAAACGAGGAGGGGGAGGGGCGGTGTTTGTGGAGCCGGCGCGTGACGTAAACCGTCAGGCGACGACGCGTCAGGGCTCGCTTGAAGCCTGCAGCTGCGCGTACAAGGGGAGGGGAGTGGATGTTCGGCGACCTGGAAGCCAGAGGGAATGTTCCCCCGGGGTGTGTGTGCCGCCGATGCAATCTCGACGGTGCGACGGGCGCAATTAAAATGATTTCCCAGCTAGTCACGTGACGTCAACAAGACAACATCCGCAGGCGCGACAGACAACCGAATATATATATATTTTTTTTTACGTGAATTTGTCGAACGTCCGATGTTTCGCACGGGAGGTCATGACAGAATCTTGGCGACACGAAAAATATGCTACTTTGAAACCCCCCACCTCGGCCAAACTACACACTCGAGGCTAATAATAACTATAACGCCGCGTAAAGCCCGCTCTGACGGCAACGGCAAACGCTGGGGCCAAAGATCCCACCCCCCCCTTTTTCCCCTGCGACCGCCGTAATGACGTAACCGCGTGGCAGGGACCGCTAAAATGCGTAGTAGGCGCGGTTAGCGCTCAGTCGCAAGCGAGATTACAACGAAAGTACTTGGTCGATTTGCTCCAAACAACTCTTATTCTTTACGTTAGAGTGAAAACTACGTTTTTTGTATTAAAAAAAAATACTCTAACATTTGAAGTAGCTTGGCTTCTGGGTTGTAGCCGCGTCCAAGGTGAATAATTCACCGACGTTTCGGCCAAAATTGCAGTCGCCATCATCAGGGTAGAGTTACAGACAATGGACGCGAAAGCCGTCGATCTTTAATTACTTTAATATTATTTTCACGCAAGCAGCAAGGAATAAATGCCCTAACAAAATTGTGAAGAATCGAAGAAGCAACGAATGACACCCATTTCTGACCGGCCACCCAGACTTTCCGATGCAGAGAGATGAGAGCTGTATCGACTAAGAAAGAAAGAATCCCAGGGAAATGCAACAGAGTGGGGAGCGCACACGACGCAAATCGACGCCTCGAGCTGCAGCCATCTGCATAGGCCCAACCCGACGATGACACATCGAATATAGAACCAACGTACGTGGAAAACCAAGAGTAATCACGAAATAACAACATCGCATTTTGGATCTTGAACCGAATTCACGAAAAGAACAGCGGTAGTCACACCGACTTTTACCCCACCCCAATTGTTTATTTTGAAATCTATCGCGGTGCGACATTACTAAAATGCAGTTCAGAATTTTGTTTTAGAATGATGGTTATACTGGTGTTTGTGAATGCTATTTATTATTCGTGTATTTTTAAGGTTTAAGGTATTGCTTATTTATTTTATCCGTGTAATCTTTGTTTTGAGATGTTTCCATGCAGTAGTGATTTTCCTGGATGAATGTCAAATTTTGATTTACATCAAAGAGGTCTGTTAAAAATAATTTGTTAACATTTATGGATATCGTATGTAAAGTGGATGTGTAATGGCAATACATATTTCATATTTAATCGTGATTCTGGCAAAAATAAAACTTGGCTTAACCCCCAACGTTTGAGTATTTCATTTACCTTTCCTTAGTTTTGTTTGGAGACGATTCCTGCTGATTATTTTGTATAAGAAATGACTAGGGACTGACAAATTTCACGGGTTCAGTGACCTCCAGGATAGACTTCACTTGGGCAAACGTCACCTGTTCATTGGCTGCTGGGTGACTTGTGATTAGATACTTCTTTCCCACTGCCCGGAAACACAAATGGTGTGTCATGCATCAAATAAAAACCACACGATTTGAAAAGAAAAAAATAAACTTCTCAACATATCTAAGTGGTGTCTGTTTACGAAAAGTACTTAATAACACGTTGATGTTGGATGAGTAGTTATGTTTTCGTAATTCTTTATTTAAACTGTAATTTTTTTAAAAAATTAAAAATACTGAAAGGCGATTTTTCAGAATAATTTTTAGTCAAGAAACGCCCGGTACCGATTCTTAAAATCAATAAATAAAAAAAAAAAGGCCCTTGCATTACATCTTTATCTTCATTCCCGTGCCGTATAGTGTTTGGTAGAGACCGAAAAAATTCGCGGATTCATTTCGCGATAGGCTAGAATTAAAATAGTTATACCTCAGTGCTGCCTCTGCTATTGGCTCACAACTCACCCGGATGACTCTGGGCCAATGAGAAAAACTCAACTAAAGCAGCATCATATCACAGACTGCTACGTTGGGACGTCTCACAAGACAGCAGCCAATGAATGAGTGTACGTAGAACTATGGAGTTCATGCTGGAGGTCATTGAGCCCGCGAATTTTTCCAGTCCCTAGTGTTTGGTAATCGCTCAGATATCAGGACGAGAAGACCGCGCGCCAGCTCAGAGAAAAACCTCGCGCTAGAAGCACCAGCGGGCGTAGTGGCACTAGGCGGACCCCTCAGTGCTCCGCCCATCATCTCGTCCCCCCCCCCCCCCCGGGTATTGATGAGCCGTCATGCACGTGAGTCGCGATCGAACCGTCGACATTCCCCTGCGCGATCGGAGACACGTCAGTCATCACCCCACCCGCCGAGAAGCCTCGGACAACAAGCGCACAGCGAACTTCATTCACGTAGTTTTCCTTAGAAATAAAAAAAAAAATCAATTAGGAAACTTCGTGTGTTGTTGGTTAGACGATACTGTGGTTAATGCACGCTCTTATCTGACATTAAAAATAAAATAGGGGGGCGTTTCGAGGAATTTCAACCTCCGGGAATCTGCCTAATGACGCCGCCTGAGGGGGGAGAAACGGCAGTAGTCGACCGGAAGGAGAAAATCTTGAAGGTCGCTCCAGTTTGCGACTCTCCTTCAAGAGGGGGTGGGTCTCTGTGCGCGATGTTTCGGGCCCCCTAAGGCGAAAAGGGGTTGGAATGAGGGAGGGGTGGGAACAGTCCCACTCCCCCCCCCCCTTGTTTGGGATGCACGCTCGAGCTAACGACTTCCCGTGCGCCACTTTCGAAACACCGCGCACTCCCCCTTGCATACCCCCTCTCGCGCGGAATTGGCGCCGGGAGGATGTTGCGCGTTATCTGACTACCCCCCTCCCCAACGCTCACCCCCCTCGCCACGGGGCGAGGTGGGTACGTGCGCACGCCGGTCTGCTGACGTCACGCGCGCGCTCGCCCCCGCGACGCCCACTCCCCTCCGCGCGGGTGGCGGGGGAGGGGAGGGTGAGAGTGAGCGGGGGTGGGGTGGAGGGGACGCGCGCGCTGGGGGACCGGTCAGTCGGCCCGCGAGAGTCGTCGCTTACCCCTGGGAGCATAGGCCGCTCTCTCAGCACGCGCGTCGCGCGGTCAGCGTACCTGCCCCCGCGTTGCCGTGTTCGCCTGGGTGAGTCTCCGACGACAAGTCACTAAAACCCAACTTCAATTGTTTCCGGGGAAAATATTACGCAACAGTTAGAACAGAAATATTCGTGTAAAATTACAGGCATTTGTATATTTGCACACTACAAAATAGTGTTTGCAATAATACCAGGTTCGGATTCTTACCCGGCCATTTATGCTTTTTGTTGGCATAGTAAGCATGATTCAACAAAATAAAGTTCTAATTGTTAAATTTTTCCATTATCTTTTCCATGGTTTTAAAAATTATGCTCAAATGAAACATGTAACAAAATATAATATTATGCCCAAATTTTCGTAAGTAAAATAAAACGTATTTCATATAAGCAAAGATAACCTTAGCCATGTGTTGTAAAATTTTAAAATATATTTCTTGTAGTGTTACAAATTATTTATTGGCAACTTGTTTCGAAAATATTTTTTTTTTGTAAAAGTACAGAAAAATTTTATTCTATGTACAGGCTCAGTGAAAATAAATAATTTATGCGAGGCATCACCGTCTTGGCTATGGTTTAAAACGCAAGGTATCAACTTTCACTTTTGGCCTCTACTTGTGTGAATTATTCGGTGACAAAAATTCGTATGCGCTCACCCACCAGTTCTTTGAAAATGTAAGACCAAATGGGAACATTACGTTTTATTTGTTTTGCTTTGTGTATTCTCGCTGGCAAAAAAATACATATCTATAACTTTCTATACGTACTTGATGTTTCTGGAATTGTTGTAACAAAATGCGTCAAGTCATGCCATCTTATAGATATCGGTAGATCAGAACTAAAACGTTCGTTATTTTTTTATTGTAGCCACAGGGGATTAATCCATTTAATTTATATTACATATGTGCTACTTTGAGATTCAACTGTGTAACGTGTTAAGACTAAAGCTGGACTCGCAATGCCACGACGGGACAAGACACGCTCAGTAGCCAATGAAATACAAGGTCATCGTGACGTCAGCACGGCAAAGTGACGCGACCCGACGGTCTACAGGAAGTAGATTATATTTCAAATTTCGTCGTGTCGTGTCGCACGACGGTAAGCAAAAAGGAAACCTTACAGAACTTAACTTCAAAAATATTTAACTACTTGGTAAATCTTAATACTGCAAAAAGGAAATTTATTTTTACGTTTGGGTGCACTTTTCGCATTTGTAGTGTTACCTCAACTTTTCAATACGTTTATTTTTATTTTCTAGCATATCAAACATCGGAATAATTTACTGTCCCTTATCCACTTAGGCTCAGATACGACTAAATGTTATATTGTTATGCACGTCAGCTATCAACAGGAAATAAAATATTCATAAATCGCCTACGCTGTTTTTAGCGCATTCTACGTTGCATTTTACGGACGCATTTTGCTTGGAATGATTTGACGACAGCCATATTAGAGTTGGTAGTGTTAATTATGTCGTCTTGTCCGTCATCCTGGAACCGATGTACATACGAATTTATGCGGAATTTATGTGTCGTAATAGTTGTGGCATTGTGACTCAGACTTTAGTATTCACTTGTCCCTGAAGCTCTAATATGGCAAAGATGTTTTTCCGTGGATAATTTTCTGATTTTTATGGAACATATTGGACAGAACAGGGTGATATAACTTTTTTATCGTATATTTATGTTTATTTCGTTTATTTCGTATCTCTGAATTTAAATAACGTTACGTAATTAATTTCTGGTTCACCTGTAGATACATATAGCCTACGTTTGAATAGTAGTGATATTGGTTCTTCCTTAGGGACCGGAAAGAAAATTTATAATAGTACGTGTTTCTAGAAAAATATACTAAAATATCCCATTTTAAAATGACATCTTCAGTGCTGTTATTGATTCTGCGTAATTTTATAGATGTTTTAAAAACTCACTGACAAATTATTAACGTAATATCATTTTTTTAATTATTTATGCAGATTATGTCAGTTGTTTCCATATTCCAAGTGACAAAGGGAAACGGAAAATTTTAATTTAATGTATGATATAGTAAATAAAAAGTGTAAAAATACAGAGTTTAGTGTACTTTGCAGAAACATTCTTCAACACTGTTCAGACTCGACGAATTAATGTGTGCATAGTAGCAATGGTATGACATGTTATTTTAATCTGACTATAGATTCAAATAAATAGTTTTACTTTATTGATCTTACAGAGTACTTTCTACGAGCTGTTGCGAAAGAGTGGGTGATTACGCTAAGAATAAAGTTACGCAATAACATTATTGCACCCATAAGCGTACATTGTAAGCACTCGCGTCTGAATCCACCAATAAACTAGTTGGATTTGAGAACTGCAACGACTGCAATGAATTCAGCCACACATGAAACTGCTTATTGAGGCTGATTCTGTAACTTACAGTTCACTTAAGAACGGAAATCAAATTTTAAAATGTTCTTAATATGCTAGTAAGCCCATACTACATCTACACCGGAGCATTAAAATCTTCCAAGATATATTAATATTCAAAGCATCTTTCGTGAGTTATAGTGCTTGAAAGTAACTCTGTGAGAAGAACTGTAAAAAAAAAAATACGTTATAATGAAGGGAATATTGTCAAACAAAATACGTTGACAACACACCAGGAAAGTATTAGCGTTAAACTTCATTATAACAAAATGAAATTTTGCTATCCAGACGGGAAAGTAGTAGGTAATGGAACTGTCATTAATTTGACTTCAATTAAATAACACGGTTAATATTGCACAATTTTGATATTAATTTAATTAAAATTAAATGTGTTTTTTTTTAAATTTCGTACTATATATGTTTGTTGAGACTTAAAAAAGCAAAAAAAAAAAATGCAATAGCAAGCGTTCTTACTGAATTCCAGATGACTGAGCCATCGGTTTTATTTTTCCCGTACCACTCAAAATATCGGTGACCATAGAATGCGGTGAATTGTTTTATCTAGAGAACCCAGCCCCGTACTGTGTAATAACACAAGAAAATTGTGAATCGGCATAGTGCTGAGTTTCTTTCGTGCATTAATAAATAAATATAAGCCAAGTCAGCACATTGACTGAACCGAACATCCCCACGCCACATGTTACCAACGCTATGGACACGAAAACGTACTGTCTCCGTGGTGCAATTGACGTTGACCTCCTTAGCGTAGTCGGATGCACGCTGGCTTACGGAGCGAGAGGTGCTGGGTTCGGATCCCGGGTAAGACGTGGGGGTGATATTTGAAAACGTTAAAATTTGTCACCGATTTGTCAACGTCAACAAAACTGTCAGACTATAGTAAATAAATAAAGAGGGTTGGTTGGTGATGAAAATCACTAACTAGCCCCAAATGTTAAAATTTAAAAAAAAGTAAAATGAATAACTTTTAAAAATAAAATTAAAAAATAAATTAAAAAATAAATTAAAAAGTTGGCTGAAGACTGAATTCGCTGCGACGAGTTCCAGGTTCAAATCTCGAGTGAGGCAAGAAATGTTTGTGGTGTTTCAGATTGTAATATTTCATTAAGCTTGGTCTCACAAGACATGTTTATTTTTCTTTCTTTTTTCCCATTAATTTTATTTAAATTATATTTCTAAAAATTTAACTCGGTAACTTCAGTTACATTTTTGGCTATAGCACAGATAGTTTCAACAAATATGAACTTAGTGTAATATCATGCATGTAAAAAAGGCGCGCGAAAGTATTTGTAATTGTCATTACTTCTGCGTCTTTTTACGCCTGTGATATTACACTAAGAGAATATCCATTTTAAAAAATTTTGTAACAGCAACAAATGCCAAATAAGGTATCGATTTAAATTTTTGAAATAAACTTAAAATAACAGCAATGACGAAAAATAATAAGAAGAAAAATAACGTGAAACCGAGCCTTTATCAGCGCCTGTAAACCGGAACTTGATCAATCCACCGACATAAAAACGGAATCGTTGATATTCCTTACTTGTTAAAATTATGTATTTATTTATCTACGACGATGAGAAACGTGGGTGATGACATGCCAAATTTTAGGACATGTTTGTTTGTTTGCATTTGGCAAGTTCTTCTCTAACTTAGACGGTGCCGGCGACAAGGCACTGGGCTGGGCCCTAGGTAAAGTAATTTAGCTTATGTCGATGATCACACAGGGGTTTGTTTTACTGTGAAACTAAACGATTTCACAGGAAATGGGAAAATTATGATTAAAAAAGTGTTTTGGGATTAACACTTGACGTATGTAGTTCTTACTTACTGAACATTTCAAATCAACTTATTTTTTTTTTAGAGCTCACGTCATTTAATTTTTTTATGTAGCTCGTAAACGTTCTAGTAGTTGAAATTTTGTGAAATATTTTGTAAAGGCCGCGACTTTTTGAGATGAAGCTTCTTTACCGCCGGTAGGGAAAATCGAGGTGATGATTCATAAGAGCATGCGAAAAGTGTAACACTCTGAAAAGGTGAAATTGGAGTAACTACGAATAAAAGTCAGGGACTCAGAACACTGTGAGATTCTTTGCCAATTTTTGTTTTTTCGCCGCCATGTTTTGCACAACTTTGAACCTTCGTCGTGTAATTTTTATCCTCAAGTTTCATCGTTTCGTTGGATTGTTGAATATTTTTGTTTTTGTGTGAAGTTTAACTACTAACGCGCGCGTGGGGGCCAATCAACCAATTTACTCTTCGATGTGTGACGTCGTAGCTGTCGGAACATGGCACTTGGTACAAATTAAGACTTTACTGTAAATTTACCGTCTTTCACAACGAGGAATTTAACTCGAATAAACTAAGAGATCTTCGTTATTTCAAATAACCGTAGAAAATACGCCGCATTTCAACTTCGTTCTTAACAAAGGTTAACGCATACCTGTACAAAAGAAGAGTGTTCTTGTTGTAGAATAAATCAGTTTTTTTTAGTTAGTATATTAGGAGTATTTTTTGTATTCATGTTCAGCTCAGTGACCGTACACTTACGAATATAACCATAAATTTACAAAAATCTCTGGATTATTTTTTAAACAGCGTTCTTCGTAAATTGAATTGAAAATTTTTAACAGTGTAAGAAATATCGTGAATGGAACGGAAGTTGCTTGGAACGTAAGTTTGTAACCACGGTGCTCCCCTCTGTGGCGGATGGCGCGAACCAAAGTTCATAGAAACAAAAGGAAACATAGCATTAACTGTTTAATGAAGTTTTAACCAGATGGGTAGTATTTTAGTAAAATTGATGGTCGAAAATCAGATCCAGAGCCGAGCCTTTTTTTTCACTTTTATAGGAGCCTTTTTCATTATATAGTTTTAAATTTTCGCTCTGCAAATTCGAATGATTCGATAGTCGACGCCGTTGCTGCTCTGGCAGCGAATTCTAGCGGTGGTTGAGGTAACTAAGTATGTGATTCGCGTTAAGAAATTTAGTTTGAAAACGCAGTTATGCGTGTGTATTTATCGCGCTCGGCATTATTTCGAAGCATTCAACGTTAAATGTCGTGTCCGAGTTTCACATTAAGGAGTGTATTTGTAACATGGGAACACATACATGTCTGGCGAGAGCGCGAGGGGGACGCTCCACAACGCCGAAATGCCAAATTGACCACAACGCCGACAGCTATGAAACTGCTGTGAACCACAACGCCAAATTACCACAACGCCGAAATACACTAAGGCCGAAAAATGTCATTGCAGGACTGCCACAAAGGTTATGTTAGGTTAGACTAGGTTAGGTTAGACTAGGTTAGTTTAGACTAGGTTAGGTTAGACTGCGTTAGGATAGACTAGGTTAGGCTAGGTTAGGTTAGGCTAGGCTAGGATAGGCTAGGTTAAGTTAGGTTAGGTTATATTACGCTAGGTTAGGTTAGGTTAGGTGAGGTTTTTGATTGTCGTATTTAAGAAACACACACAAATTCATTCAGTTGTTATTTCGGCGTTGTGGTACACAGCAGTTTTCTAGCTGTCGGCGTTGTGGTCAATTTTGACATTCGGCGTTATGGTATTTCGGCGTTGTGGTAACGACCCTCTGGCGAGTACTGGAAGGGACTTCCCTTGGAATGCTGGAGGTACGGCAAGGCCGGGCCCAGCGGGGGCGAGAGAAAAGGGCGTGGCCCACTTCCAGCCTCCCCCCCCCCCCCCCCATTCCAACCACTACCCGGCAGGCGCCACGTTGGGTATCGACCACGTGCACGCATCGGGATTCAGCGCGGGGCGCCAACACCGCGCTCTTTAAGGGGCCCGCCTCGTCAGGGGTGTATCTGTGTTAGCGAGGCGGGATGATAAGCGCGACGCTCGCTGGTGCTTCTAGCGCGGTGTCTCCTCTGGACTGGCGCGCAGTCTTCTCGTCGTGCACAGGATAACTGTGAAATTTGAGCGGTGACCGTAACATTACATGGCGGAGAAATGAAGATAAAGGTGTAATGCAAGTCCCTTAAGTGCTTTCAAGAATCTGCACCGGTTGTTTTACGCGTGAAATTACTCCGAAAACATGCGTTTCAGCCATTTTAACTCTTCTAAAAATACAGTTAAGCTTAATTCGGAATCAAAAGTACTTTTCGGCCCTCAGCGAACTCTTAAATGCTTTTCGTGAACAGACCCTACTCGTATATCTCGAGTAGTTTTGAAATCGCGTTGTTTTTCCTGAAGCTCTGCGCACCGTGAGTGTGCCCGGGTGGGCGGGGGACTTAAGGGGAGGCCACACAGACAGCCAGGCCGTGTTCGCTGCTCCAGACGGCCACACACGATATAGTCCAGTTCGCGACGTCGGGAGAGACGCATGCCGTGGGGATTCCAGTGCCGATAATATTCTGCTGGCTCTCACAGCGCGTAAAGTATATTTAAAAATATAAAAAAAAATTGGTTATCTGTAAAGTCGGTTTACGGACGATAGTTTAACTTGACGTCATAAAAAAACATTGATGAAATTATTGCATACTTTTATGAATAAAATTGAATCATTTTTATTGAATTATCACTATTTTGTATGGATACAAAGAAGGAGTGAAATGAGATCTACAATTTAATTGATAAATTTACTTTTATTTGCACTCATTAGTTCAAATATGTTTATTACTTTAAAGAAGAGATTATTTTAACTATAACTTTTATACATGTTTGCTATTTAACTTCTTCCAATCTGTGTTATTCTGTTAAGGATAGGATGATGATAGGAAAAGTAGGAAACGAATGGGAGTGTTTCAAATTTAATGTGCCTCGAAAAAGTCAAATCGATGATTGTTCCAATCGAGTGGAAGAGAGATAGATGCGGCGCAAGCGTACAATGAGCGTAACGGGACACAGCGTAACGGGACAATGTGCGTAACGGGACACTTTTTCGTGCGTGCTGTGGGCGTTCATCGATTTATTAGACGTTGTCACGTCAAAAAAGGTCACCGACAAATTAATTTGTAGGGACCGGAAAAATTCGCGGGTTCAATGACCTGTAGGATGAACTCCATAGTTCTAAGTACACTCGGTCAAATGCCACCCACTCATTGGCAGCTTGTCTTGTGAGACGTTCCAGCGTAGCAGCCTGTGATTCGATAAAGCTTTGGTTGGGTGTTTCTCATTGGCCCAGAGTCATCCAGGTGAGTTGTGAACCAATAGCAGAGGCAGCACTGAGGGAATAAAGATTTGTATTTTAGCCTATCGCGAACTGAATTCGCGAGTTTTTCCGGTCTTTATTAATGTGAAGAAATAATTTAAAAAATGTTTCGTAGGTAAAAACCTTTTTCATAACCCAAATTAATTTATATGTTGGAAAACTGTTTTTATTTAAATTGCTGGTCGTAGTGGGATCATAATTTGATATGTAATATAGTTATTCATTAAAACCACCAACACATGTCGAATACATCGCGAAAATCCTTATTGGCTGAAATCAAGATTCGTGCGCATGGCCTGCTATGAACTCGCTTGTTATTTTTTTTTTAATTGTTGACCCAGCTTAATGGGTAGAGACCGGAAAAATTCGCGGGTTCATTGACCTTCAGGATAGACTCCAATATCCTCTGCACACTCGGGAAAATGCCAACTTTTCATTGGCTGCTGACTTGTGAGTCGTCTCGACTGGGTGGCCTGTGATTCGACACTTCTATGAGTGAGGGTCTCTAATTGGCTCTCATTACTCCAGATTAACAGTGAACCAATTGCAGAAGCAGCGCTAAGGTATAATTATTTGAATTGTAGCATATCACGAAATGAATCCGCGAATTTTTCAGGTCTCTATTAATGGGTGAATGAATTGTGAGTAAATGTGGCCCGTTCGTTGCGCTGCGTAGTTGATGCTTGCCACAGAACTGCGTTGCAGCGACCCGTCGCAAACAGCCAATCCACGCCCCGGCAACGCGTGAGGTGTCACAGCGGTCGTAAACGTGGACATAAACCACCTGTTCGCCGCTCGCGAATGTCGGCAAGTTGGTAGCGCTGCGTCATAACCATAATGCTATGACACTTAACTGTAATTTTACGCTTCGGTACAGTTTAGTTTCGTCAGCCTCAGACATCCACTTCAATGGTTTCTGCCCACAAACAATTTTTTTTTCTTATCCATCCAGACTTTAGTGTATTAGTTTTACCAATTAATCAAACAGAATTTTTAAAACAAAGCGTGTGCGTGTAATCCACGCACGATAGAAGTTAAATTTCTTGCTTGTTAGGTACATAGATAGAGATAAATTATTTGCATTTTAAATCACACTGTTCACAAAAATAAAATTGGTGTCTGTAAAGTCGGTTTACGGACGATAGTTTAACGTGACAACGTCATAACAAAACATTGATGAAATGATTGCATACTTTTATGAATAAAATTGAATAATTTTTATTGAATTATCACTATTTATATAAAAAAAGAAGTGAAATTAAATCTACAATTTAATTGATAAATTTATTTTTATTTGCAGTCATTAATTCAAATATGTTTATTACTTTAACGAACATATTATTTTAACTATAACTTTTATTCATGTTTGCTATTTAACTTCTTCCAATATGTGTTATTCTGTTAAGGATAGGACGATGATAGGAAAAGTAGGAAACGAATGGGAGTGTTTCAAGTTTAATTTTATCCGAAAAAGTCAAATCGGTGGTTGTTCCATTCGAGTGGAAGAGAGATAGATGCGGCGCAAGCGTACAATGTGCGTAACGGGCCAAGCATAACGGAACAATGTGCGTAACGGGACACTTTTTCGTGCGTGCAGCCGGCGTTCATCGATTTATTAGACGTTGTCACGTCAAAAATTAAATTATACTTATGAAGTTAATTGCACAAATCAATAACGCTTCTTCACACGTATAAATAATTTGTAGATACTTTAAGGTAAAATAAAAGAAACATGTCAATCGTTAGCTGTTACGAAAGTTGAGGAGTAGACAAACGCAAGGAGCATATCCCCTTCCAGTCTTTACAACTAGCATATATCACGCTACCATTCGACCGCTAGCGCATGCGTTGGAGTGGCGTCGCCGCTGACGCACTCTCCTCCTCTACTTGTTCCCCCACCACGTGCCTAACTATTCCTCTCGTGCGATCGGAATTTTCGTAACACTCGAAAATTGTAGTCCCCCTCAACAAAGAAGTCACACTTCAAATATCTTATCTATCTAAATGACATAATTTTCGCGCTACACGTTTTGTACCTAAATATTTAAATAAATAAAAAAACATTTGGTTTTTGTTCTGTTGATTTCATTCGCATTCCAGTTTATATTTTAAATTTGTACATAAGTATTTGTAATCTACCAGTGAAATATTTTGGGATTGATTATTGTGAGTGAATTTTTATGCATTATTAATTTTTGAAGATGTGAATTCCTCAATAATAATGCGTGTTAATACATAACACACTTTATATTTTCGTTAACATATATTTTAAAGTACCTTGAATAATATCATCGATCCAAATTACGAAAAAATTTCGATAATCTGGCAGTGATTTCTTTTTTATTTTGAACTTTGGAAAAATCAACGTAAATACATTAGAATTAATGGAATTACCGTCTTTTAAATGTCATAGCGAGATAATTACTGCAGTTAAAACGTTAAACTGAATTCGTCATGGCAAACATTTTAATGCGTTAGTTTTGTTTTCCGAGAACCGAAGTTCGTTGATTGGGACGAAGTTGGCAAGGTGACCCTGTCGTCCCGCTCAAGGGCAAGTCACGTGAGTGAGTGAGTGAGTGGGTGAGTGAGTGAGTGAGTGAGTGCCGCATGTTTGCAGGACGGGCCTTCGGCAAGTTGGCGCGCGTCGGGGCGCACTTGAACTTGACCGAGCACCGCCGCTCCCGGCCCGGAGTGCCGCTAACAGTCGTTTTAACGACGCCATTAGGGCCCCGGGGGAAATAGGGTCACTGGCGCCTCTCCGGCGTTTCAGCCGCCCGTCGCAGCGCGCATCTTCATCCGCGAGACTTTTTTTAGCATTTCGGCGGTTGTCTTGCGATAGATTTGTTGCAGCCACGTTTATCAGCCCTCGACGAAAGATTTCATCGTCACTACTCGCCTGAGCAGCATCTTCATCCGCGAGACTTTTTTGCATTTCGGCGGTTGTCTTGTGATGGATTTGTTGCATCAAACGTTTATCAGCCCTCGACGAAAGATTTCATCATCTCTTCTCGCCTGAGCAACATCTTCATCCACGAGACGTTTTTGCATTTCGGCTGTTGTCTTGCGATAGATTTGTTGCAGCAACGTTTATCAGCTCTCGACGAAAGATTTCATCATCTCTACTCGTCTGATCGACCAAAAAGTTATTCAGGATTTCTAAAAAAAATTTTTTGTAATCGTGCAAATCAAAACTTTTTGGTGATTTATTTTACATATAATTAATAATTTTTAAATGATTTATTTATTTGAGTCGGATTTTATTTTGTCACATTTCCATGAATTGTCCAGTGTGCTGAGATTCTACAGCAAACGTAAATTGGATTGGTTTATAAAATAACGTTAAGGAATGCTGCACTTCGAAATAAAGAAAAAAAAGAATGTAACTATTGCGAAGGGATTGTTTGTAAACAAAGTTTTGCGCTGTTCTTTTTTTTTAAGAAATCTTTTTAGTTTTATCTTAAAGAAACTATCGTTACGTGAGTGCGACTCATTTCATGTGGCGGGTTTTTTTTTTTATTTCGTCGGAAAGTTTGTGCGTGATGGCGACCAGGAGATATCGCCGCTCGACCAAGTAGGCCAGCTCCTCCCTCGCCCGGCTGCCTGGAGGGGCCGGCAACCCGGCCTACACGTGGATGCAGCGCGGGGTTGCCTAGCTACGCCGGCGCGATCAATGCCCGCCCCGTGGGGTCAGGCAACCCGCGCGATACCAGCTCGCTCCAGAGTCACATGACAAGCGGGAGGAGGGAGTCTTCGTGAGGGCCCGTCGCGTGACCGTCTCTTCGGCCCAGAAACCCTTCCCCCCCCCCCCCCTTCCTCTCCCCAAAACCGCTCCTTCGCTTTAACTTTATTGCCGCAAAACGCGCCTCAGCCCGCACGTTTTAATTCGCCGACCCCCGGATTGCGGGCTTCCGTGACCCGGAGAGTTTGGCGTGCACCGGAGGAAGACGCCGTCCGCCATTGTGTGACGTACGTACCTGCAAGCGCTCGCCTGCCGGGTGTATCTGCTGACTCGTTTACCACCGCCGGCCGAGGACACGCGGAAACTTCCATGCTCTCCCGTTCTCTCTCTCTCATTCCCTCTTTCATTATCTAGCTCGTTCACCCTCATTCTTTCATTCTCCCTCTCACTCATTCACTTTCTCGTTCTCTCTCTTGTTCGCTCTTTCATTTCTCTCATTCTCTCTCTCATTCACCCTCATTCTTTCTTTCATTCTCTCTCACACTTATTCGCTCTCATTCTCTTTCCTATACTCCCTCTTATTTTCTCTTTCACTTTCTCCTTCGCTCATTCTCTCTGTTATTGTCTGTCACTCCATCACATTTTCTCTCATTCTCTCTCATACTCTTTCTCTTTCATCGACTCATTTGCTCACTCTCTCTGTCATTCTCTCGTTATCTCTCGTGCACTATCTCTCTCCCTTCTCCCCTATCCTCGCTCGCGTAAGTTGACTGCCCGAAGTCGTTTCAAACAGCGGCGCACCAACTCTCGGTCTTACACACCAGGTTGCTTGTTTCATTTCATCGTCACTTCCACCAATAAACATGTTTCCCTGTAAAACTTATTGCGATAGCTCGCTTGCATTTCTTGTTATGGTCAACATTATTTTACCGCACCAGATATTTACTAAAGGTAAATTAAGAGCTGTTAAAATTTCACCCAAATAATAATCATTTTTTAAAACAATAATGTGAATTTAGTTTTTAATCACTACTATATAAATTTTTAGTAAATATATTTTTGAGAAAAAAATATTTTTTAAACTAAAAAAACGTGACATTTAATTACACGTAGGATGCATTTTTGAAGAAGGGGGGAATAACGTTCATTGTATCAAAGAAGATAACACATTCACCCAGTACAACACGCCCTCGCAACCGTCTCTGCGGTACACCAGCGTGCCACACCCGTGAGCGGCTCGGAATCTATTTCCGGCAGTGTACGTGGCACGCTATTCCTCCCCGCCCAGGCGGGGTGCGGTGTTTACCCGCCCGTCTTTGTCGGCGGCGCTGACGTCACCGCGGGGTCGCTGCCCTCCGATACCCAGTCAAAGACAACCCCCTCTCCCCCCACCCTCAATCACTCGCCAACCACTCGTGGTCAACAGGGGGAACAAGTTTGCGCAGAGTTCAGTGGTTAGCGCAACTTTCGTTTTATGTTCACGTTTCTTTGGGCTAAAGAGGGGAAGGATGATCAGATTTTCAACGTGAAACAATGACTTACCGTTCAGTATTAAAATTTTGCCTTCGTTTAGGCAGATATAACATAACATTAAGAGATTTTAAAAGACCATAATAAAGTGTATACCTACTGTCAGTATTATTACAATAGTGGTCCTTTCAACAAAAAAAAATCAATACATAGTGTCAATAATTTCACAAATAAAACTATTTGCATCAGTCATTCTCTATTATTAAGAGACCTAACTAGTTAAGGGTGTATCTATATAAGTGAGGCGGGTGATAAGCGCGACGCCCGCCGGTGCTTCTAGCGCGGTGTCGCCTCTGAACTGGCGCGCAGTCTTCTCGTCGTGCACATGAAAACTTTGAAATTTGAGCGGTAATATTGACATTAGACGGCGGAGAAATTATTATAAAAATGCAATACAAGTTTCTTGGGTGCTTTCAAGAATCCGTTACCGGGCGTTTTCTGAAATTAACTCTGAAACACGCGTTCAAAACCTTTACTCTCTCCTAAAAAAAAAATTGGTTGTCTGTAAAGTCGGTTTACGGACGATTGTTTAACGTGACAACGTCATAACAAAACATTGATGTAAGGATTGCATACTTTTATGAATCAAATTGAATCATTTTTATTTTAATAATAAAAGAATAAATACCTACTTGAAATTATACTAGTAATCAGATTTTTTAAATGCAAGAATAATTAACCTTTATTGCTGAAATTGTTGTAATAAGCAATGAAAACAACATTAACTTTTCACTTCACTTTATAAACAGTCGACGATAACAGTTCACGTGTAGATGTAAGTTGTGTGCTGCCGCTGTCTTTCTTCTCCTCGGACGTATAGGCCAATCGAGTGGAAGAGAGATAGATGCGGCGCAAGCGCACAATGAGCGTAACGGGACACAGCGTAACGGAACAATGAGCGTAACGGGACACAGCGTAACGGAACAATTTGCGTAACGGGACACAGCGTAACGGAACAATTTGCGTAACGGGACACTTTTTCGTGCGTGCAGCCGGCGTTCATAGATTTATTAAACGTTATCGCGTCAAAAAAAATTTACAGATTTTAAAAATGAAATACGGAAACCTATCTGTCCATCCACCCTCGGAGTATTCTCGTAAGCTTTGCGTGAAATGACACCAACTCAGTTATCTCGAGTGGCTTTCAAACCGCGCGGCGTAGTGTCTTCTGGAGCCCTTGTATGTGCGTCCAGGTACACTGTTACGAGGTTTTTCAACGCAGGATTAACCTGAAATGAACGAAGCGCTCATCATTATCTCAGATAATTGGATCTTCGTAGAAACTACGGTTGTTTCGTTGTAAACAAGATTTTTGCTTAATTTGTGTTTTTGTCTTTTGGATTTTTTGTAGTTTTCTTCTACAGACACATATGCTTAGCAATGGCGTATGTCCAAAAGATTACATCAAGTCAAGATTCTGAATGTTTTGTTCTTATAATAAGATTATTATTGTTGTTTTATGTTGAATAAATTGTCAACTCAGTACCTTAAATTTTCGAAAATATTTCGCAAATTAACGAAGATCCCCGAATAATATGTTAACCGGCTTTCTTCGTAAATTTTAAGGTAAAAAAATTTAACAGCGAAGGCCTAAAGAAGTTTAACCTGAACTCACTTATATAAATACACTTGAAAAAGATTATAAACACAATTTCTGTCACTAATATTCACAATAAATGTATATTTATAATTATGTGTACCAGTATTCATTACAAATCACTAAAGTATAAGATTTAAAAGCACGTATACAATTTTTATTTGTATGTAGCCCTTTTTCATCCTTTGGAAATTTCGTTGAATGGTGCTGCGCGCATCGAAAAAAATCACTTTCAATATATATTTTTTTTCATAACGCGCCTAAAGAAGTATAACTTCAAAATTTTTAATCAGAGCAATAATTCAATTAGTCAAAAAAAAATATGAATTCTGAATGCAGCCAGAGATGTTTACAAATAGCAGAACTGCATACATCTGGCGGAAATATTTGCAACACAAAATTAAATGCATCGAGGGTGCTCGTTTGGACTCGGTATGCTATCGCAGCCAGTACCGAAGGATCCCGTTCCTGATTGGCTGTGCATTCGACTGGAGTGGGGGTAGAATCCTGCATTTCGATCGAAATTCTCATCAGTTCGGACGGCTGATACTGAAGCCACGACCTCCCGAATAATAAAAACGACTGGTTACCGTAAAAAAAAAAAAACACATTTGGTTATAACACATAGATTGTTACTAATCAGACCTTTTCATATAATAACACGTATTTGGTGATATCAAAATTTTCTCTTATCTGGTATTGTTGAAGATCTTCTATGTCTGGATAAGGCGACACTTTCTCTCAGGCTGTGTTGGGAAAAAGAGATTTTGTTGACAGTAAGGTAACGTGAACTGATTTTATGTTTAAAATTTTTGGTGATTTATTCCTGAACTCATTTTTTTCTTAATGAATCTCGCGAAGTTACAAACTACAAAATTACTAATATTCGAAATTAATTATAACCATAAAAAAAAGAATAATTATAATGAAATGCATTTAGCCACGACACTTGTTTCGGCTTTTTTTTTTTTTTAACGATTATTGTAATGCCATCTGTAATCGGTAGGGTAAATAATATATTCTTAATATAGTTACATTTGAGCTTATAACTTTGAAACTTTTTAAATCTACGTGTAAATAGTAGTGTGAACCGCATCGGAGCTTTGTTCTGAAACAAGTAAATTCTGAATGCATAATCTGCTAAACACGTATTACAAAATAAAGAACTGGCAATTGGTGAACTTTTGCCTGACGCATGAGCCTGCAATCATACGTAGTTTTTTTTTTTTTTCGCTCGTGGGTGGAACGATTGTGCAACTGTTCCCATCTGGCGGCGTCACGGGCGAAGCCGTACTGGTCTGCGGCAGAGACAATGTCTGCCGCTCAAAGAGACGCGAGCGCTGAGACATGGCTTCCACGGCGCGTCTGCTGCGAAAAAAGTTTTGAGGAAACGCCACGCCGCCCACGCGAACATAGTAGAGGGAGACAGCGCGTACTGGGACAGGTAGGGGAGGTAGCGTGCCGGGGGGGGGGGGGGGGCGGACGGAGGGGGAGGCGCGCGCGAGAGAGACAGAGAGAAGAAGAGTGAGGAGTGGGGGAAGCACTCTCTGCGAGGCGGGTTGCCTGCTGAATGGTGGGGCAGGGGTTTTGACGCGGTGATGAATGGGCTGCCCTCCCGGAGCTAGCCATTCTCGCGCCCCGCTACGCGCAGGGCGAAACACCACCTTCCCCTCCCCGACACACTCGATCCCGACTCGCCGGATAATCGATACCAAGTCTCGATTACGCGCCGTGTGCCCGGGTAGGAGAGAGGCGACGCCCACCTCGCGACCAGCTGAGTTGAGACCCGGCGCGGGGCCAGATATGAAAAAAGCCGTGTGCCAGGAGATAAAATACTGAACGCCTACCAAAACACATACACACGCACTAAAAAAAATGTGTGTTGATTACATATCATGTGAAACGATATCCTTGTACTCATGCCAAGAGAGACACCAGGAAGATTTTTCAGAAGTGGCTATCTACAAAGAAAGTATTTAGCTTCAAAACAAGACATTAAATAAGTCAATAATTGGCTTAATAATATCATATAATTAATAATATTATATAATTATTTATAGTATAGTAGTTTTATTGTCCAAGTCGACTACAAAAATATACAATTATATTGTACATGTAGTATAGGACTCGTCAAAAATATTAAGCATTATGAATACACATTTAAGTACAATCATATACACATAAACAAAAATAATAGTAAAAAAACAAATAATGTACATCATGTAATAATAATAATAATACATTTTTAACATAGTTTTGCTTCCATAAAATCATTAATAGAATAAAAACTGAATTCCAACAGCAAATCTTTCAGTTTTTTTATATTCTAAAATAAAGAACTTATGAAATTTTTTATGAAAGAAATGTGTAGCACATAAATTATAGTATTTAGATGAACATATATATATTCTCCGAAATAAAATTTAGGCTCAAAAGGGACTATCACCCCTTCTGCCGTTTTCCACAAACACAACACACACACACCACACACACACACACCACACACACACATACACACAAACACACAATTACACGTCTCTGGATCTACGCTTACTTCTTACTGCATGTTTTATTATTGTTTGTAAAAAGGTGACTACAGCTGATAAATCTGACATATTAACATGTTTCAAAAAAAATTCGAATTTATTATTTGCAAACTAAATTCTTTAACTCATTTATAAATTCAATTATAAAATTGATTTTAAAGTTATACTTCCTTAGGTGCATTATGGAAAACATTATGAGTGTGGTTTTTTTTACGATGCGCACGCACCATGCAACGAAATTTTCAAAGGAATATGGCATTAACACTTCATAAACTCATATACATATAGTCACTTTTATAAACTTCAAGGGACATACCAAACGTATTGGTGTTCCAAATGAAACATTTCGATAGCGAAATTACCTTGAAATATATACGGTAAACTAAAATAGTCAAATTAAAAATTAATCTCAAGTTTTTAAAACCTAACAATACTGGCCTGAGTGCTCTAATGTTAATTCTCGTTATGTACTTTCAGCAAGCTTGGTAGCGTAACGGTCGAGCAGCGCTTAAAGATTTCGAGGAATGTGGTTCAACCTTCGTCAGAGAGAATATTGTTTTACTTCTTTAATAATGCATTACTTAAATATACAAATTTTTCTTCAAAGAATAAATATGAATATGTTTTATTTGTTTATATTATTGCTATAATATTGTTATGAACTTGAGCAAGGCAGGTACACGTGCAGGTGCAGAGCTGGCTTGCGGCTGCCGCAACATGATATGCACCGCGCGCGCCTGGAAGATAACAAGGATTGTCGCTTTCCCTCCTCCTTCCCACCACTCCCCGCGCGGTGCCCTGCCTTTGACAGGTAACTGACACCTCACAGCTGCGGTGTTACGCGAGCCGCAGACACGTGTTTCGAGAGATTTCTGCCTTCGTGCCGGCGCGGAATGACGCGACTGGCCCCAGCCGCGCTCGAAAGTTCCAGAAATGGCGGCTGATATATAAAAAGAGGACGTCGGCCTCAGTGGCGCAATGTCGACCGAAACGTCGGTGAATTTATCGCCAAGGACACGGCTACAACCCAGAAGCCAAGCTACTTCAAACAATAGCCGTGAAAGCCTGCGAAAATTCTTAAAAATTTTAGTTTCCAAGATTAAAAAAAAAACTAATATTTAAACATTTTTTAATGAAATCCTGAGGAGAATAAAGCAGTTCAGGTAGTAGCAGCCATTGTTAGTTGGTCCAAAAATGGCCATATCGTGAATACAGCGCTTTCACATCGTGCTGGAATGAAATTGAAAATCGGCATTCAAACATTTTCAAACCATTCATTTAAAAAACACTTATTTCAATGATAAAGCTATCCATTAACTGCAGCTTCCCTTATTCCGCCTCTCCCTAAGCTCCCAAGGAAGATCCGACACCAGCCAAATGCGGGGTAAGCCACTGGACATTATTTTAAACGTCCTGTTCCTGCAGAAGCACTTTCGCTGCAAGTAACCGCCCGCTGACCCAAATTCCCCGCGTAAACCACACGGTCGAGACCAGCTTTCGTGACTAAATAGCGCATTAGGGGAGGTCGAAACAAACTGGGTAACGGCGCACACTAAATAAGGACTGGTATTACTCGGGTACGGGAAGAATTCACGCAGGCCGATGCAGGCAAACACATCTAAATCCTTAAATATTTTTACATATTCTATAAGTAGAAACCTGCAAAATTCGCGGATTCATTCGGTGATAGGCTAGAATTCAAACACATATACCTCTTAGATAATTTTTCTATTGGCTTACTGTTCGTCTGGACGAATCTCAACCAGTTATAAACCCTCAACCAAAGAATGATCGAATCACAGACAAACCAGCTGAGACGACTTACAAGTCGGCAGCCAATGAACTTGCATTATTTGCCCGAGTGTACAGGGGTATGTGCAGTCTATCCTGAAGGCCATCGAAACCGCGAATTTTGCAGGTCTCTATCTATAAGATATTAATCCTTCGTTTATATATAATATACATTTTATCGTATGTTATATACTGTATGCCCATAAAATATGTCCCAGTAATACATTTTAAAAGTATCAACTGTAAGCGTTGTAGAGTTTTGGTTCAACGTCACAATTAAAAAAAAACTCAAACTGTTTTGTATAAGCGCATGCGCGAGTACTGCTTTGTTGTTTTTTTTTTGTTTTTTTTTTTTTTCGCTTGCAGCGCCACCTCCGCAAAATGCCGACTGCTGGGTGTAAAGTGTGTTGTGTTATGCGATTTGCCAAGTTTGGATCTGTAATAAATTTCAGTTCAATGCGCGTTTCGTATTAAAGTTTTATTTGGATTGGTCGTAATCATCGAGACGACACATCTTTTTTTTTTTCCGCTGGCCTCCGCGTTCACCTGATGTAACGCCATGAGAATTTTTTTTTTTTTTTTTTTTTTTTTTAAAAGATCGTGTCTACGTTTCGCCGCTACCTAATGATTTGCCAGAGTTGAGACACAGAATTGAAGAGGATTTTTGTTTCCATGTCTCCGGACTTGTTGACCGAAGTGTGGGAAGAATTGGATTTTAGTTTGGATGTGTGCCGTATAGCTCAAAGGTTCACATATTGAACACGAGTAAAATAAAAATCTAGGTTATAGTTTACCTTCAATTTGATGCATGATTCGTTGCAAATTGTCTAAATTAAACTGCTATTAGCCTATATACCATTGAAACTAGGACATTCTTTTGTGGACACGCTGTATTTTGGGAGAGACTGCATCGTATTCAAGCAAATTGCCCCGCGAATCACCGGAAGCACGGAACGCCGACAACAAAGGGGCTGACTGGTCGCGGAGGTTTGCTTGAATCAAACAAATATTTGTTTATATATGGCGAAACAAATATTTACCTGGCGGAACAAAATATTTTGTTAGCTTAACCATAAACTCGGTAAGTAATATAAATGATTTGTTACACCTAACCAAATGTATATTTGAGTTGACAAATCATTTTGTTGGATCAACAGAATCTTTCCTACTACAAAATATTTGTTTTAATTAACAAAATATATTTATTTCGCCATATGCAAACATATATTTTGTTGAGGCGAACAAACCTTTCTCTCGGTGCAGCACTCTCGGCATCGGGAAGCCTTCATTTCACAGACGAGAGGGCCACACTCGAAGTTCCCCGAAGTTCATTCTTGCTTTTTTTTCCGTTCTATCTCATTGTATAAACCGGTGTGGCATTAAATTTTGTGGTCGATTAGGATAGGTTAGCTACATTATAAATACTTTAAAACATTGTGGATGGTTGGTTATATTAGGTAAGTATAACTACATTAAAAATACTGTAAAATCATTTTATAGTTGCTTAGCAAATAACTTTTTAATATGTAGCTATCCAGGGCTAGAAAACAGTTTACATGATTTCACAGTATCTTTAATGTAGCTATCCTAACCAATTCAACCGTCCACAATGTTTTAAAGTATTTATAATGCAGCTAACCTAACCTCATTGACCATTAGTTATCAAGAGTAACAATGGACAAAAAAAACCGAAGATGCACGATCGGGCGTTTGGCTCTCTCGTCTGTGAAAAGAAGGCTTGCCCATGGCATCTTGGCGGGGGGCAGGGGACGCCGACCACGGACATATCCTTCCGCTGGAGGGCCGACAACTGTCCAGAACGTAGTGCAGTAAAAAAAAAACCTTCTCCATTTTCACTCCTTCTATCGAATATTGCCCATTAAGGAACTCGGCCGAGATTTTCCACTACTAGATTTTATGTATCATTTTGGAAGTTATTTGTGAAAAATTGCGACAGTTATCTTATCCACAAAATTGTGATTTATATAAACTTTTGAGTTGACGATGGTTTAAACTGTCTATGGACTATATACAAAAATTTTCCGAAAGTCGTATCACGGTAACGGCTACAATAGGTGGTATTTCTTTGAAATCCATCAAAAAAAAGTGAACAGAAAATAAGGGACGATGCGTTAGGAAGCCAAGAACACCAAGACAAATTTTTGATCAGCACTGCCTGTCCGTTTGCGACCGACGCTTTTCAAAGGCCGAACACACGAATTCATTTTTTTTTTTTTGCAGGGTGATTGTTGGAATTCATTTATTAGCTTTTTCAACCCCCTTACAGAATTAATAAATAAATGCCATTAAACTCCCACGAACCTTCACAAGTTTTAATTGAATATTCAAAACTTAGCTACGTAGGCCTACTAATTTATAATGTGTTAAATCAGTTAATGGAAACAATCGAAGATGATTTATTTAGGTGCTGTAAATTTACTGGGCCGTGGTGACTACTTCTATAAACCTGTTAGTTTAGGACATAGGGCGTCACAGTGGCCGACATGAAGGTTTTCCGCGGGGCGCCACTGAGAGAAAGGTTTGTTTGCCTCAACAAAATATTTGTTTGTATATGGCGAAATGAATATATTTTGTTAATTCAAACAAATATTTTGTAGTAGGAAAGATTTTGTTGACCTAACCAAAATTATATTGTCAACTCAACTGTGTATTTGGTTAGGTTTAACAAATCAATTTTGTTACTTACCAATTTTGGTTAGGCTAACAAAATATTTTGTTGCAGCAAGTAAATATTTGTTTCGCCACATACAAACAAATATTTGTTGGATTAAAACAAACCTTTTTCTCTGTGCGACGTTGGGTCGGGCACGTGGGATCGCCAGCAGGCACCGGACTGTCGCGGACCGGGGTCTACACTGTGTGAGAACATTATTATGTTCCTGCAATGTAAACAAAATAATATTCATGAGATGCAAAGCCTGTAAAGTTCTGGCGATGTAAACATTGTAATGTTCCAGCAATAGTAAAGATTGTAATATTGCGGTAATGGTAAACATTGTAATGTTCCGGTAATAGTAAAAATTGTAATGTTCCGGCAATAGTAAAGATTGTAATGTTCCGGTAATTGAAACGATTGTAATGTTCCGGCAATGGTAAACATTGTAATTTTCCGGCAATAGTAAACAATGTGATGTTCCGGCAATAGTGAACATTGTAATGTTCCAGCAACAGTGAACATTGTAATGTTCCTGCAATGGCAAACATTGTAATTCTCCGGTAATGGTAAACATTGTAATGTTCCTGCAATGGTAAACATAGTAATGTTCCTGCAATTGTAAACATTGTAATCTTCCTGCGATAGTAAACATTGTAATGTTCCGACAATAGTGAACATTGTAATGTTCCGGCAATGGTAAAGATTGTAATGTTCCGGCAATAGTGGACATTGTAATGTCCCGGCAATGTGACACCGGAGGCGCGTGTTCGGGTATTGATCCCTGCGGGCCCCCGGGGGGTCCCGACGCTGCTGCCATCAGCTTGACCGCACCGCCATTAGCCCTATCTGCTCGTGATCGCGACAGCCTCGCGAGTTCCCGTCCACCCCGTGACTCGTCAGCCCTCTCCTGACCCCCGCGGACTGACTCGGCCCCTCATTTGGGGGGGGGGGGGGGGTCGTTAGCTCAATCATCATCACGTCTACAAAAAAAAAATTTTTTTTTTTTTTCTGGTGATTCAAACCGAAACAATAATAATGTAACTGCATTCGATGCCCTCACGAATGTTTCTACCACGTTCGTAATCGCCCGTTTGTATGTCAACCCTAGCGTTATTTGAGAGTTTGAAATTTTATGTTATAAAATATTTATTTAACAGTTTCCATTCAGCATGTTTTTTTTTAATCAAATTTATCCCCTTTTGTTAATCCTACGATTGAAATATAAAAATGGCCTTTGTATTTCTCAAAAAAAAAAACATATGTAACAATTACTCGGAATAATTAATAAATACGTTATAAACAATTAACCCTTGTTATTTTATGAATTTACTTAATGTTATAGGCAAAATCCCGAATTCATGAAATCACAATAAGTTAGGATAATATCCACTAACGCTCTGTGCCACCCGTCCAGTTGAATTTTGAGTTTTTCTTCATATAAATTTTTAATGAAGAATTATATCGAATTTATGTATTTAGCCTTTAAGTTGCATGCATTGCCGACCTATGAAGACATAGAAAATTACCTCACAGAGGGTTATAAAGACTCAATCAGTCAATTAAAAAAAATCTTATTTTATTGAAACTCGCCTGACTTCTTACAAATAGCGGATTATTTAGCTTATATCTAGTGCCATAACTTACGACCAGAGGCATACGCATGAAATAATTTGAAAGAAAACAGCGGGGAAAATGTTTCTCTCTTCTTCTCACCTCTTCCTCTATCCTACCAAGAAAATTAATTTCTACATATGCTCCTACTTAACGACCGAAACCTAGTATTCAGAGTTAGGAAATTTATCTTAAATAGAAATGGTGGTATGAAGATTCAATAATTCACCATAGTGGGCTGGTCCAAACGTTAAAACAATGGCCGATATAAGAGCTTGTCTTAGTGGAGAGGTGATAATAGCTCGTAAGGGGAAGGAAGCAGTTATATATCAACTAAAACAATTGAATGGCAGTTCACTACCGATACCATCAGTCACTGTGAGAAAGTCTAGCATACAGACGAAGTGATATCATGTGCGTGTGGGTGAGGTTATAAAGTCATGACGAAACACTTCGGTAGAATTAATTTTGGTTTGATGTATGTGTAATATTGATAATTTTGGTTCGTTAAGTATGTAATTTTTCCAATTATTAAAGTCAAAATGATCTCATCTGGTATCCAAACAATTTTTTTTTGTTACAATGAAGCAAGAGCATATCCATTTCCAAACAGATATTGGTATGGCATTTTTTGAGAATCCGGGCTATTTAAGGGAGGAGAAGGGTTTTTGGCACCATGCAATAATAAACAATAACATAAGTAAGAACATCCGTTATTAAATTTTTTTTTTCATAAATAGTTTCTACTTTCGAGAGGAAGCAGCTTCCCCGCCCACTTTTTTTTGTTTCGTTTTCATTGCATACGCACTTTTAATGAAGTTTAACATAAATTCCTTGCTGGTGTGCTGTTAAGCATGTTTGTTTAACAATAGTCACTTCATAGCAGCAGATTCACTATTATCCATGGTGATTTTTTTATTAAATTATCAAAAGTTTTTTTTTTGCAATAACCTTCATACAGCTGCAGTTTGTTTTGCCAAAGCATTTTCTGCCGAGCGACTTGCAGGGGCGTAGCCAGGGGGAGTTTAGGGGTTCAAACCCCCCTTCCCCCTTAGCTCCAAATCTTTAATTAATTTATTGTTCATCACTCAAACAAATTCATATTAAAATTAATAAAAATTTTACCATTAAAATATTTAAATTTAAGTACCGAAAACTGCTAATATAGCACTATTTTTCACCTTAAAATACAAATTTTCCCGGGGGAGGACCCCCGGACCCCCCGCTTTAATACGGGGGGGGAGGAGCCCATGCTTCCTAACACCCCCCATACACAAATCCTGGCTACGCCACTGGCGACTTGATTGCCGAGCGACTTGAACTAGTGTGACGACGGCCGCGGGCCTGAGCGGTGCTGATGGCTGGTGCTGGCCGGTGTTGCAGTGGCGGTGAATGCGAGCTGCAGCGTCAGGATGCCGGAACAGAGCAACGACTACCGCGTGGTGGTGTTCGGCGCCGGCGGCGTGGGCAAGAGCTCGCTGGTGCTCCGGTTCGTCAAGGGCACCTTCCGCGAGTCCTACATACCCACCATCGAGGACACCTACCGGCAGGTGAGCCGACCTCCCTCTCTTCCTCTCTCTCTCTTCCTCTCTTACTCTCTCCCGCTCTTTCTCTCTCCCTCTTCCTCTCTTCCTCTCTTCCTCTCTCCCTCTATTCCTCTCTCCCTCTCTTCCTCGCTTCCTCTCTCCCTCTCTTCCTCTCTCCCTCTCTTCCTCTCTCCCCCTCTTCCTCTCTCCCTCTCTTCCTCTCTTCCTCTCTCCCTCTCTTCCTCTCTTCCTCTCTCCCTCTCTTCCTCGCTTCCTCTCTCCCTCTCTTCCTCTCTCCCTCTCTTCCTCTCTCCCTCTCTTCCTCTCTCCCCCTCTTCCTCTCTCCCTATCTCCCTCTCTTCCTCTCTCCCTCTCTCCCTCTCTCCCTCTCTCCCTCTATTCCTCTCTCCCTCTCTTCCTCGCTTCCTCTCTCCCTCTCTTCCTCTCTCCCTCTCTTCCTCTCTCCCCCTCTTCCACTCTCCCTCTCTTCCTCTCTTCCTCTCTCCCTCTCTCCCTCTCTTCCTCTCTTCCTCTCTCTCTTCCTCTCTTACTCTCTCCCGCTCTTTCTCTCTCCCTCTTCCTCTCTTCCTCTCTTCCTCTCTCCCTCTATTCCTCTCTCCCTCTCTTCCTCGCTTCCTCTCTCCCTCTCTTCCTCTCTCCCTCTCTTCCTCTCTCCCCCTCTTCCTCTCTCCCTCTCTTCCTCTCTTCCTCTCTCCCTCTCTCCCTCTCTTCCTCTCTCCCTCTCTTCCTCGCTTCCTCTCTCCCTCTCTTCCTCTCTCCCTCTCTTCCTCTCTCCCCCTCTTCCTCTCTCCCTATCTCCCTCTCTTCCTCTCTCCCTCTCTCCCTCTCTCCCTCTCTCCCTCTATTCCTCTCTCCCTCTCTTCCTCGCTTCCTCTCTCCCTCTCTTCCTCTCTCCCTCTCTTCCTCTCTCCCCCTCTTCCTCTCTCCCTCTCTTCCTCTCTTCCTCTCTCCCTCTCTCCCTCTCTTCCTCTCTTCCTCTCTCTCTCTTCCTCTCTTACTCTCTCCCGCTCTTTCTCTCTCCCTCTTCCTCTCTTCCTCTCTTCCTCTCTCCCTCTATTCCTCTCTCCCTCTCTTCCTCGCTTCCTCTCTCCCTCTCTTCCTCTCTCCCTCTCTTCCTCTCTCCCCCTCTTCCTCTCTCCCTCTCTTCCTCTCTTCCTCTCTCCCTCTCTCCCTCTCTTCCTCTCTCCCTCTCTCCCTCTCTTCCTCTCTCCCTCTCTCCCTCTCTCCCTCTCTTCCTATCTTCCTCTCCCCCTCTCTTCCTCTCTCCCTCTCTCCCTCTCTTGCTGTGCGCGTTGCTGCCTGTCAAGCACGTGCCATCGCCGGAACTTTGCACTGTTTACATTGCACGAACATTACAGTGTTCACATTGCAGGAACATTACACTGTTCACATTGCAGTAACATAACAATGCTCACGTTGCCGGAACATTATTACAATGTTTACATTGCCGGTACATTACAGTCTTTGCATTACGTAAATATTATTTCGTTGACATTGCAGAAATATTATGTTCGCACTGCAGGAACAAATAATGTTCACATTGCAGTAACATAACAATCCTCACATTGCCGGAACATTACAATGTTTACATTGCCGGAACATTGCAGTCTCTGCATTACGTAAATATTAATTTGTTGACATTGCAGAAACATTAATGTTCACACTGCAAGGACATGATAATGTATACATTTCAGGAACATTACAAAGTTCATATTGCAAAAAACGTTACAGTGTTCACATTTCAGGAACATTACAATGTTCACATTGCCATAACATTACAATGTTAACATTACAGTCTTTGCATTACATAAATATTATTTTGCTGACATTGCAGAAACATTATGTTCACACTGCAGGAACAAATAATGTTCACATTGCAGTAACATTACAGTGTTCATAATGAAAAAAACGTTGCAGTGTTCACATTGCAGTAACATAACAATGCTCACATTGCCGGAACATTATTACAATGTTTACATTGCCAGAACATTACAATGTTTACATCACCAGAACATTAGAGTCTTTACATTTTCCCTCAAAACAGGTATTTCTCCCTCGAAATATGTTTTTCTAGGAATTTTGAGTCATTTTGGAGGAATTTTGAAGAAATTTTACATTAAAAATGGCTGTCGTGACGTCACAATCCAAAATGGCGGGCGGCTCCTTGCTCCTCAAACCAGAACCATTTTCAGGAGCCCCCATCAATATATACTACTTCCTGAGAGTAATTCAAGGCTGCCCTGCATAGAATAAGAAGTTATTTGTTCGTGTGAGTAGGCAACAGGCATAATTTTCTCCCTTTGCAGTATTACATTCCTTTAGGTGGATTGCCATTTCAGATTGACAGCTATCAAAAGACGACGCAACCTGTCCCCGTTATGAACCTGATTAACTCTTGCTCCTTTCAGAAATTTTATTACGTGGCATAGCCAATTTGCAAATAGCGTAGGGTAATCTAATCCTGCTAATGCGACAGGAATAAGATCCGAGCTGGTTTATTTAATGGGGAAGTTTCCATGGGCTGCGCAGTGGGAGAGGTTAATTTGATGGATCGATACAGACAATTTATACCGTCACCCGTTTTAGCCTACAGCTGTCCAGAGAACGTGGCATTTTTAAAATTGACAAATTACTTACGAAAGCAAAAAAAAAAACTTTCAAACTGTGTAACCGGCTGACACCGTAAATATCATGAAATGCTTTTAAATCATTTTCGCGGTGACACGAATGGAACGTATCGTGACAGAATACAATTTCTACCGCTCCCAAACTTTATATTTTATTGGGTAAGAATAATCTAAGAGAAATGTAACTAAACTTGGGAATCATCTTAATGTGACTGGTAGTCATACACTAGGTTGGCAGTGAGTAGCTGATTCACCAAATTTATAAACTGTCTTCTCGTCAAAGTAAAAAAAACAGAATGTCTTAGTATAATAATTTTCGACTATTTTTCTTCTCTTAAGGGCGTGCGTCCCATTCCAGATCATCAATTTATACACGATTAAACTTGTTGACACTTTGAGTGGCTGAACTTTCACAAAATGAAAGAAGAAAAATAGTGATTATACTATACACATTTAGCATAATTAGCTGGGTAAGTTGCAATTTGAACTTTTTTTGTGCAATATAGATAAGGAAAATAAAATAGACTATGAAATTGGAACATTTTTGGTTTAAAGTCAATTTAACTGGCTGCTATGTGATATTAATTTCTTTCAGAAAATAATATTTAATTTTACATGGCCTTTTAAAATCATCGGAATATTTATAATTTTAAGAGGCTAAATAAAATTAAATAAGTTTTCTGACATAAATTAATACCATACCACGCAGTGGCCACCAACATTGCCCTTTTAAATAAAAACATTTTCAGTTATTTATTCGATTTTGTTCTCATTATCCATACTGCACAAAAATGCACAAAAATGTTAATAATTATGCACTATATGTATATATATATATATATATATATATATATATATATATTTTTTTTTTTTTGGATGAAGTTCGGCCACTCAAAGAGTCTACCAATTTTACAAAAGTTTCCTTTGAAAACCAGTTTCCCAGAAATAGTTTGTAATACCGTACTACAAGAAAGATATTGTAAATTTTTACAACACAAGGCTATGGTTAATTTTTGCGTGTATGAAATACGTTCTTACAGATAATACTGGGTATTTCTTACTAAAAAATTGATGCATATTTTTATATTTTAATTCAGGTTTAATTCAAGCAAATTTTTTTTTAAACCGAGGAAAAGATAAAAGAATATTTAATAGTATAAATTCCCGGGTAAGAATCCGAACCCAGTATTACTGTGAACACTATTTTGTAGTGATACAGTTGTTTTCATGTAAATGTACAAATTGACAAATATCTTTGAGTTTACAGGAATATTTCTGTTCCATTTGAAATATTTTAAGTTTTATTTTTTATTTTATTAACTATGCGATTTTGTGTAAATTAATTTCCTATCAAACGTAATCATTTTAACATTTCTTTAAATAAAAAAGAGGATATAGGCCTACTTAGTATAAAATAATCAAGTCAATTTACTGAGCTGTGTATTTAATAATTTTATATACGTACGATAAAAAAAATGAAATGTATTCATAAACAATTGCTTAAGGTTCAATGTATAATTTAGTAATCTCTAATTAAAAAAAAGTAAAAACTTCTTCAGTTGCCAAGTTCTGAACCACGATCCTTTAACTTAATAACCGCGCACTATGTCACAGAGCTATGATGCTTAAAGGAAGATCGTAAGGAGAATTTGTAATACCAGTATCTTTAGAGTACTCTTTACTATGACTATTTTAGTTTACCAAATATTTTGCAGGGTAGTTTCACTATAACAAAGTTTCATTTAGCACACTTACACGTTTGTAATGTCCCCTATTTTTTTATGAAAGTGATTATATAATGGGTTAAGTTCATACACGTGGGTCCGCCATCTTCCTGTGAAAATGTCGTTGCATGGTGTATGCACATCGTAAAAAATTCACTCTCATCATTTTCATGGAGGAGAAACTCTAAATGCGTAGACTGAAACTTTTTCCACCCTCTAGATAGTAGTTTTCTTAACATATATTACTAACATAGCTTCACTGACTGTGAGAAGCAATGCTTAAGCCGTTATCAGGCAAACAAACTAGTGAAAATTAATTCATTTTTTATTTTGGTAGCTACATGTTTGGTGGTGTGGCATACCAGAAACGTTGCATCTCCTGTTAATTTATATAGCTGACGTGTTCTTTTTTTTATTACAAAACAGCATTAAGAGATTCTCGCACAGTTTAAATCGGTTAGTCGTTAAGTAGCTGAATTGACACTATATACCTAACACTCAGAGGCGAGGCGTCCATGGAAGCTGTGGAAGCGGCGCTTCCCTTCCATTAACCAGTAAACAACAATAAAAATATTTAATTTTTATATTATCTAGAAAATGTAATAAGTAACAAAAAAAATCATGGGCAGTGTAGATGCATGTCACAATCTAACCGTACGAGCAGTCCGCCCATACTAACAACGACCAGCTGCTATCTGCGCGCGCAGCTGGACTGGTGCTTCTATCTAGGAGGGATAAAAGGAACTACGAACTGGGCTTGCGGGAGTTGCCGTTGGCCTGGAAGCGGCCTCGCCTGCAGCTTCCAGTTGTGCAAAAACAGTATAAGAACCACGTGTGAAATATAAAGGATAAAACATTATACGTATGTTTTAACGTTAACTAATGAGTATCGATTATCTTAAAATATGCTTAAACGTTTTGTTTTGTTAAAGTGAATAGTTGTGGTCTATAAATAAACCGTAAACTTTTCTTTCAATACACGAGCTGCGATATGCATGCGTAGTGTGGCGGGCTATAGCGGGCTGCATAGAACAATAAGGGAAGCTGTGGTGAAGAGAGCTTCCACGCCAGAATAATGGCGAGTAGTGAGGTTTCTCAACCTGGATTTTCAGGTAATGCTTTTTTGTTGGACTCAGAGGAATCATGCGTCAATAATTGTAAATGTATTATAGAAAAACTAATAAACAGTCCGTTTAGTGCTTTAACTTTTGAACAAAAAAATTAAATAATAATCCTCAGTGGCAGACCTATACCTCCGTTAGCTCTGGAGACAAAAGTAAAAGCATTTACTAGGCATTTTCATCCACGCACTTACGAACATATAACCTGGTTATGTGGCTGCAAGAAACTGATGAAACTTTTTTGTTGGCCTTGCTTACTCTTTTCAAAAGAAAATTCAGTGTGGAGTACTTCCGGTTTTTGCGATTTAAATAATCTTCAGAAAGCAGAAAAACGGCACAAATTATCCCACAGCCATATTATGTGTTTGAAAGAACTCAAACAGTTCGGTAAAACACGTATTGAATTCGCGGTAAGCAGTCAGTATCGGCTAGGCATTGAGATGCATAATGAGAAAGTGCGGAAAAACAGACGGATCGTGAGCCATCTGATAAGAGCAACTTGTTTTTTGGCTAAACAAGAACTGGCCTTTCGTGGTCACGATGAGTCTACTTTGTCACTTAACAAGGGTAATTATATAGAATTTCTTAATGAATTGGCTGAATATGACAATGAGCTCAAAGCTCACCTTGAGAACTCAACAGTTTTCACAGGTTTATCGAGTGACATCCAGAATGATATTCTGTTTTCTCTGTCTGACTTACTGATACGTGAAGTAAAAAAAGAAATATCGGAGTCACCTTTTGTGGCACTGATTTTGGATGAGACAACCGACATATCAGTCAAATCTCAATTATCCTCAGTACTACGATATGTTACAAGAAATGGGGATGTTGAGGAAAGATTTTTAAAGTTCGTGGATGTCAGTGATGATAGAACAGCTAATGGACTTTACCAACATGCCATACAAATTTTAGAAGACTTTAAATGTGTCGATAAATTAGTAGCGCAGACATATGATGGAGCTGCAGTGATGGCTGGAGAGCATGGTGGACTACAAACAAAACTTAGAGCAGTCTGTGATCAAGCTATTTTTGTTCACTGTTACGCCCACAAGTTAAATCTTGTTCTTTCGCAGTCTGTAAGTTACATCAAACAGTGCAAGGTATTTTTCATCTCTCTAACAGCGTTTGGTAGTTTTTTTGGAAAATCAACGAAGAGGATGCAGGCTCTAGATGCAGAGGTGAAAAAGAGGTTTCCCGCGCTTGCTCCAACTCGCTGGAATTACAATAGTAAGCTTGTAGAAACTGTGAACGAACACAAGGAAAATATAGCAGATCTTCTAAGAGCTATGATAGAAAATGCTGACAAGTGGGATTCCGAAACATTATGTTCTGCCCGTGGTCTTTTATCACATTTGAATGATTTCGATTTTAATTTCTTTCTTGTCATATTTTCGTACATTTTCCCGCATTCTGATTCAATTTTCCAAATACTTCAAACTAAAATCAGTGACATAAATTTCTGTATGAAGAAGATTGAAAACTTTAAAACCTTTCTAAACGATTTGAGAAATGATTTTGACCGAGTGTGGGGAAATGTTTGCTCAGAGTGTGAAAATACTCTCCCAACAGCAAAACGCGCTCGTGTAGATTTTTCCTCGGGTGAGGATAGAAAAGTTATTTACAGAAGACTTTTTTTTCAAATTGTGGATGCCATTATTGTGCATGTAAATCAAAGATTTTCAGAAGTACCCAAGCTAAAATTCGTAAGCTTGTTGGATAGCAAACTTTTCCTTCAGCATTCACAAAACTTCCCAGAAGAAGCTTTCGTATCTCTGAAGAAAAACTACGGGAAATTCTTTGATTTACCAAGCTTAAGAAGTGAGTTGTACGTTTTATTCACGGACAGTGACATGCACAAATGTACTGTGTCAGATTTCCAATTGTATTTGGTAGCATCCGAACTAAGTGACGTATTTCCAGAAACACTAAAACTGTCAAAGCTTATCTTGACAATGCCAGCTACAAGTGCTTCAGCTGAGAGATCATTCTCAGCTTTGAAGCGAATTAAAGACTACTTGCGGAACAGCCAGCGTCAGGAAAGATTGTCTGCCCTTGCACTACTCAGCATTGAAAAAAAACTTCTGCAGAAACTACGTCGTGGATCATCTTTTAATGATGATGTGATCGATATCTTCGCAACTAAAAACCGCAGAATTGAGCTGAAATATAAAATTTAAGGTAAGAAGTACATTTTTATGAGGTTCTTCTCTTTATTTTAAGTACTTACTTTGCCATGTGTTGTCTGTTTATATATTTTGTACCAGATATCGATGATACTACACTCCCAATTAGTATATAAATAATGTAGAGTAGGTATTTTATTATCAGAATAATGTAAGTCAAAAATTATTATTTTTCAAAAATAATTTATAATTAAAAAAATGTCAGTTTTTCTACCTGTGGAATAGTCAATGTTCAGTAAGAAAACTACATAAATAGCACCCTTTTGTACCTTGAAATCCATATTTTCCCGGGGGAGGGCACCCGGATCCCCTTCCCCCCCCCCCCCCCCGACATGTTTTGGGGTGAACGGAGTTGTTGCTTCCCCTCATGTAAACCTCACGCCTCGCCACTGCTAACACTGTGTATTTGACCCTTCTTTCCGAGGGTTTCATTTTTGCTTGTAGAACTCGTTTATTAAACAAATAACAAAGAATTTGAATAAACATGCTTGTAACAGAGTTACATAAAAATGCACAGAGGCGCAAAACAGGAAAAGAAAAAAAAATTCATAATCCAGGGAGGTAATCGTTCTGCTGGGCTCTCTTCTCCGTTTCACGCCAGCGTCTTCCGGTCTTGGTGGAGCTGGTAGACATCTCTTCAGTCTTCTTTCCGCAGTATTAGGCAGTGATCGGTCTGCTGGACTTACCCCAATAGATGTCGCGCACAACTGTAAAGAGTCGCACTTTTGTATCCCCATCCATCCTCCTCGTTGCATGATCATTTATCCCCGTAGCGCACCCGAAGAAGAGCGCTACATCGCGGCAGTCGCTGGGGGATCTAACTGTCGTCGTGTTGCCTCGCAGGTGATCAGCTGCAACAAGAACATCTGCACGCTGCAGATCACCAACACGACGGGCTCGCACCAGTTCCCCGCCATGCAGCGCCTGTCCATCTCCAAGGGGCATGCCTTCATCCTGGTGTACTCGGCGACGTCGTGCCAGTCGCTGGGGGTATCTAACTGTCGTCGTGTTGCCTTGCAGGTGATCAGCTGCAACAAGAACATCTGCACGCTGCAGATCACCGACACGACGGGCTCGCACCAGTTCCCCGCCATGCAGCGGCTGTCCATCTCGAAAGGGCACGCCTTCATCCTGGTGTACTCGGCGACGTCGCGCCAGTCGCTGGAGGAGCTGCGGCCCATCTGGGAGGTGATCCGCGAGATGAAGGGCTCCGAGCTGGCCAGCATCCCGGTCATGCTGGTGGGCAACAAGTGCGACGAGACGGAGAACCGCGAGGTGGACGCCTCGGAGGGCGAGGCGGAGGCGCAGCGCTGGGGCTGCAACTTCATGGAGACGTCGGCCAAGACCAATCACAACGTGAAGGAGCTCTTCCAGGTGCGTCCCCCGTCACTCCAGGGACTCGTGTCTTGGGAAACATTCTTCAATGCAAAACTGAAAACACAAAACCACAGAGAAAACAAGCCTAAATCAGCTGGTGCCGAACAGATAAACCAAACGATGACCCCAACCAGGTATTATGAACAAAACATCGATGACCCTAACCAGGTATTATAGACAAAACAACGATGACTCTAACTGGTATTATGAACAAAACATCGATGACCCTAACCAGGTATTATAGACAAAACAACGATGACTCTAACTGGTATTATGAACAAAACATCGATGACCCTAACCAGGTATTATAGACAAAACAACGAATACCCTAACAGGTATTATGGACTAAACAACGATGACCCTAACAGGTATTGTGGACAACACAACGACGACGCCGATGATGAACACAGTAGGTTTCTCATGATAAGAATAAACTCCACGATCATCTGCACACTCGGAAAAAGTCTTTTTTTTTTTTTTTTCATAACGCATCTAAAATGTATAACTTCAAAAAAATTAGGATGCAAGCTGGCTTCCGGTGCGAAATTTTTCAATTTCGAGTCTCTGGTAAGGTATATTTAGTTATGTCCAAAATTAGTCACCAGTATGTCATGAAATCAAGGAAATGGTCAAATATGTAATATCTAAAAACTTAATTAGTCAAATCACTCCCCTCCCATCGGATTGGTTTCAATTTCCGGTGGCGTTATACCTGGGATTTTTTTTGGCACCATTTGGCAACGTGGTGAATGTTGAACGTTGCCGCGAGCCAAAGGGTTTTATCTGGGTTATCCCATTTCCCCAACCCATTCAATTCATCATTGCTTTATTCTCACTTCATAGCACCTCCTACTCTCTACTGACCCCGATATCGACAAGACTTTAAACTCATTCCATCCCAATTAATCGTTAAATAATGATGCTCTCTATTCGATATAAGGTGCTTCAGAATACATTCAGAGTTTGGCAGGTAACTATTGTGAAGTACCAAACTAAAAAAAAAAAAACGCAACGATAATTATATTGTAATTTTCTTGTTGATATTCATCTTTCAAAGTACGAAAGTTCCTTGTAGTACTTGTCAAACTAGTCTAGTCTTATCATAAATAGAGTGAAATATTAAAGAATCGCATTTTTATTGCTAGTAAAATTTATTTGGATATATATTTGGTTTGTTTTACCAGTATTTATTAAGATAAAAATAATTTAGCTTGCAAAAAACGTTTTCTTACGTACCAGAAATTAATAGTTTGTTAAACAAGAAAGTTTTTGAGCTATTTTTAATGGATATTCAAGATTTTGCACTAAAAGTTTACATTTCTAACAAAAAATTTGCTTTCAGCAACATATTCTTAATAATAGTTTATTTTAAAACACTTTTTTTTCCGCATAAAATCACTTTTTGTGCCAAGAAGAGCGTTTATTAGTGTCTTGGAATCATCCTTGTCCTGGGGAAATTTTTTTTTTTTCAAGTCGCCACAGAAATTTTGTAAACATTCACCTCCAGCAAATATTTAATGGTGACTACAAAATAATTTTGCAGGGTTCACAAAGCTCCACCGTAAAAGCAAAAGCTAGAAAATTTACTTCACAAAATAATATTCACGAATCTTATGTGAGAAGGCCACACAAAAAAAATCACACCACTATACGATAATGTCGACGATATGTGACAATAAAATATAACTAACATGTAAAACAATCAACGTCTTTTTTTTTCAAAGTGAGATTTATTAGTGATAAAATCTTATGGTCACTAATAAACCACTTTGTGCACCCTATAAAATATTATTGTTTTATCACTACAAGATAATTAACAGTGAGTAGTCACAATATTTGTAGTGGCCAATTTTCTTTTTCTTTTTGTAATAGTTTAGGCAGTAATCAGCGCAGAGTAGGCATGTAGGTATTGAGTTGGCAGCACTGTAGTTGTGATATCCCACAAACTGTAAATGGAACAAAAATATTCACGTAAAATTGCAGAATTTTGTAAACCTGTACATTCTCGAATTCTTATCAGGGTATTTATGCTGTGTTGTTGACCCAGTACTTCCGATAGTTAAAGTGATTTTATTTCCCAGAATAGCTTTCCAGTATTAACTGCGCACACAATAAGCACGCTACTACAAAATAAATAGAAATTTTTGAATATTCAATTATATTTTCCATGGTTTTTTAATATATACATATATATGCTTGAATGAAACATCAATATTCTCCTTCTTCTTCTTCTTCTTCTTCTTCTTCTGCTTGTATATAAAAATGAATGCGTGTTCGTCTCACGCATCGTTCATCCGACTGAGTTTAAACTTTGCACACTTGACCTTCGAAACAAGGGGAAGGTCACCTCCTAGGCGAGATTTCGATGAAACAAAACCTTTAAAGCATAATTAATTATTCTTGGTGAAATCTTGCCATTCCATTGTCGTAGTTCAGACTAACCACGAAAGAATGCGGGCTTTTAAATTTAGTTCACTCGGCACGAGACAGAGCATGTGCGTTGCTTTAGAGAAGAGAGAGGTAGAGAGTGACGGAGTGAGATAGAGAGGCATAGAGATAGTGATAGATAATACAGAGTGATGAAGAGAGCTATAAATGTATGGATAGGAATAGAGCTAGAGAAATATATAGAGTGATATAAAGATAGAGTGAAATATATACATACATAGATAAACATAAAAAGGTTAGAGATATAGCGAATTATACAGCCATATGTATATAGTGATACACAGATATAGATATATATGAGATAAAAAATGTATAGAGATAGGGAGAGTGAGAGATATGTAGTGATATGGAGAGATGAATATGAAGAGATATTAAGAGATGTATAGAGTTACAGAGAGATAGATAGAGAGATGCTTTGTATGTGTGTTCAAACATAAAAAAATACATAGAGGCATTGCAATGCATGTCGGGTATTAGGTAGTTAAAATATAAAATGACTTGATGTAGGCTTTTGGACATACGCCATTGCTAAACACATGTATGTCTGTTGTGCTGAATTTTTTGGGTTCGGTATTTTTGTGCTGTCATCATTTACGGTTTTTTTTTAGTTCTGTTAGTCCATTTTTCTTTGTTTTTTCTTTGTTTGTTGACCATATTCCTGTTGTGGAGTATTGTGTGGTGTTTATATCCTGACAACAGCAATTTTTTGCTTAATTTGTGTTTTTTTTGTAGTTTTCTTCTACAGACATACGTGTGCTTAGCAATGGCGTATGTCCAAAAGCCTACATCAAGTCATGCACTCCCATTGCACAAATCTTTCAAAGATAATAAAATATAAAATACTCAGTATTGTCTCTATAAAAAAAACGTACCTATTGTTGTAAGTACCGCAAACTTGTTTCCAGAGTAATCTGTTGCAATATTGCTGTGTCTGCGCAGGAGCTGCTGAACATGGAGAAGAACCGCAACATCTCGCTGCAGCTGGACCCGAAAAAGGGCGGGCGCCAGAAGCTGCCCGGCTCCGGCAAGCTGAAGGAGAAGTGCTGCGTGATGTGACTGAGTGACCTGAAGGAATGCTGCTGGAACACTTGCTTCCGGGGCAACTGAAGGGCGGGAGGGGAAGTCATTTCTCCCCCCCTCTCATCAACCCCCTTCTGCGCCAGCATTCCTCGTCGGGTCGTCACCGTGCGCGCAACGGACTCTCTCTCCCCCTCTCCCTCTCTCACTCTCACTCTCTCCGGCGCGCGCGCACACTCTCTCACGTAGCACGGACTACAAACCGCACTTTCTCGCTCTCGGCACCTCCGCGGCGACAGGTGACGATAGTCGCGGGTGTCCGAAGAATCGACAAATAACGAAGACAGTCTCTCCCGTAGCCAACGTTCTCCCACCTAGCCTCCCCCAATTCCCCTCCTTCCCCCCCCCCCCTCTAATCTTCTTCCCCCCCCTTCTCCCAAAACCGGTTCAAATCACCGGGAGGACTGCAACCAATCCAGTGGACACTGGGGCGCGTGACATTTCGGGTGATCGTTCGTTCCGAAGAAACAGTCTCTCAGAAGAAGGAGTTCGCTTGTGTTCGTTTCTCGGCTTCTCTTTCACTACTGTTTATTATATATTTTTTTGTGACGAGAAACGCAGAACCAGGCGGAGTGGATGTCGATATGTAATATTATGTAGATTGTAGCTTTTTATTATGAAATTAAGTGTAAAGTTAAAAAAAGAGTCTCTGCTACTTGATTATAGTGTTCGATGTTTCGTGATTTTACTAATTAAAAAAATAACTTAATAAACTGCATTCGTAACAAGAAATAATGACAAATAAAGGAAAGCGTCTTTTGAAAATTGACATTCAATTGGTGTCATTATATCAGCTAAATTATTTTTTTTAATTCTTTCGCACATTTGCCAGATAGTTACATTTATTTTCACGCTAACTGTAAAATAGTAATTAAAAACAATTTTTTTTTTGTTATTAGAAGAAACCATCTATGCAAATTTATATTGTGACTAAACAGAAGTTATGTAGGTTGGAAAGTATTTTTTTTTCTTAGAATTGAAATATAAATTTTAATTTTACTCTGAAAAATCGTGAAGCATGGCCTCAAAACTAAATCTTTCAATATTTAGCTAAATATAGTCCATTTATGTACTATTCTCTTGTTTCATGCATTTTGTTTAGTTCTGTCCTCAACAAAAATACTCAATTTTAACTCAGCTTTAAAGTAAAAATAAAAATACAATAGCTTACTATTGCAATACGCGTTTTATGCCTTACATGTGCAATAGGATTCTGTGAGTTTGAGAGATTAATAATGAAAAGAGGTTGTAAATACTAAAGTAATTTATGTCCACGACTGATTTAAACTGTTATTTCAGAAAAGAATGTGACATAAATAATGTTGAACTTTTTTAAACAAATTTTCTAGCCTAAGAGTTTTATAATATTTTGTAGCTTGTATAGAGAATTAGATAAAAAAATGAGTAAAGAAGCACTAACATAAATTTGTATCATTTTTTAATTGCATAAAAGCGGTTGAAAGTGAATTTGTATGTTATGTGTTTGTCTTGTTCATCTTTCTTTATTATTTTTGTCACGTAGGTAAGAACTATTAAACACTTTATTTTTATAATTGCGATGAAATCAGCACTTGTGTTTGTATTTTGTCTGAGAAATTGTTAAAAAATTGTAAAATTTTGCGAAATATTTCTTCTTGTTTAGAAATGGTTATTGTGATAACGTTTTAATTATTAGGTATTTTATTTGCTTATAAATTGTTTGCAATCAGCAAATTTAAAAAAAATAAACAAGTGTCCACACAAATAGTCTCTGGTGATAAGGTACTCAGTTCTTTGTCCTTAATTATCACGAAGGTTAATTTCGTTGTTTAAAACATAATTTACAATACTCATGAATTCAAATGTTTAGCATAGCCAATAACATTTTTATTCGGCTTTCACATACCTTACGTTTACACATAGTTTTAAACTTAAAAAAGTTATTGAACTCTTTTTCTCAAGAGTTTTCAATCATCGTTTGACATTTTCTGCTTCCAAATACTCCTACGACTTCAAAAAATAGCGGCATTTTCCTGACCAAAAAGCTCGTAGTGAAATTATAGAATGAATAATGACAAAAATAATTTTAATTCGCCATGTCCGATATGGCATTTACGTACATATATTAACGCATCAGCAATGACCTTTTTCAATTTTATACTCTGGAAAAATGTATAATTGTAACAGATTAAATGCGTTCTTTTAATAAATTATAGCCCTCAGAATATTTCATTTCATAGTTTATTTGTATGGATTGACACTGAGTATTAGATGTATTCATACCTGTAGATTTTTATAATTTTATTTAAAACTTAATTTATGGCAAAGTCTTGTAAAATTACAAGTGGCTGGTTTCATTAAATATACATTTCTTTTCTGGCATGTAAGTCATATTGTTACGGAAACTTGTAATTTATAATAATAGCTTAAATAATAATTAAAATTTTTGAATGTATTTATTATTAATACAATACACTTCACAGTTGGCTAATATTTCAGATATCTGTAAAAATTATTGATTAAAAATCTATTTGTATTTATTTAATAATTGCAATCGTAAAATTAATGTGCCCAATGTATGTTAGGTTATGACAAATTTATAAATCAAATTGCTGTAAAAATGTGTTTTCTATGGCTGTTCATTTTAATTTTTTTCTGTGTTTATATTATCATTGAGTGTCATATTTTCATGTCTATGTGTGAAGTAGTAAAAAAAATTCTTTCTTATGGTGGCTATGCAAAACTTACTGTGTTTTAAAGGTTTGATTTATACAAAGTTCTAAGTTAAGTATGTAGTCAACTAATACGTAAAAAAAAAAACAGGAACTTGCAAACTGTTCTTCTTGTTAGCTTAAAGTACTTTCACATTCTCACATCTTGTACGAAAACTTGTTTGTGAAACGTTAAGTTTTCGCTCCGACACAATATTCAAGTAGAAGAGCGTACCTTAATTTACACATTACGTAAATAATCCACCAATGAGGATTTCGTCTTCTTGCGAGGTGGGGGTAGTTCATGGCGATGGTGTACATGAAACAGCGAGTGATCGAGGGAAGAAAAAAAAATTACTTTTGCACAAAGCCACGCAGGTGAAATGCTGCTTTCGTATGGTGCTTGAGTGAGCGAAACTGTGTTCCTTATCAAGCGTCCTCGCTTTAAAAAAAAAAAGGGGGGGGGGATTGTCTGTAAAGTCGGTTTACGGACGATCATTTTACGTGGTAACGTCATAAAAGAAAACATTTCACTTCACTTTATAAACAGCTGACAAAACGGTTCACGTGTAGGTTGTGTGCTGCCACTGTCTCTCTTCTACTCGGACGCATCGGCCGATGGAGTGGAAGAGAGAGATAGATGCTTCACAAGCCGATCGCGGTCTCTCTATCGCTTGTTCCGCGCTCTCGCTTGCACGCTCGGCTCAGGCGGAACGTGACAATGAGTCATGCTTTTTCGTGCGTGCAGCCGGCGTTCATTGATTAATAAGACGTTATCACGTCAAAAAAAATGTTTGTACTTTTTTACAAGGAAAGCCCTTGGAAACTCAGTTTTCAGCGATATCACTTGTAGAACTTCCTGGCGGAGCTAAGCTGTACCTTGCAGTTTTACAAGTGACTACGTCGACAACTGAGTTTCCAAGGACCATCATCGTAAAAGTACCAAAAAAAAAAAAAACATTTTTTTTTTCTTCAGTGATACGTATAATTGGCGTGGATGATGCGGCTCTTCCAATTTACAAGAACTCCAAAACCAGATTACACTGAGGCCAACTCGTCAACGCAAATTTCAAAACATGCAAGTGTCTACTTGACAGGAACAGCAAATTTGACTTAAAATGTTAAGCGTTTTCTATTCAATAACCTCAGCATTTTTGTTTGAGTTGTTTTGTTAGTTAGTTAATAATTTAAATATTGCATTTTTCTCTAAACATTTCGAAAACCACTAGGATCCAAATTACCAAGTATCATTCATAAACTTGATTTTGAAAAAGAAAAAAAGTACTGTTTATGGATAACAATGACAGATGTACTATGATTCAATATTTTTTTGTGCCAAATATTTTTCTTTGTTTCGAAAGTGTTTTATTTCTGCAACTGAACTTTATCAATAAAAATAATTTGGTGAAATAAGTAAGTATTATGTACTTAAAGCAAGCCAGTCTGGTTGAATGGTGAAAGCACATGTCGTGTACATCCGTGTTTTCACTTCTGTTTTCTGACTAATTACATATGCTGAGTCTCGAATTTTAAAGTAATGTAAATAACGTCGACAGTATACGGCCAAAGTGCTAACAAACTTATCTTTAAAATCGTGAAACATATTTATGTAAAGGAAGCAGTATTTTCAAAACCTAAAAGCCGAATAACAAGGGGCTTGTTTGCTAATTGACGTTAATATTTATTTCATGTACTTCTAAGGACTTAAATTTCTCTAAACATTTTGTAAGCGCGACTTTATATATTTTCAAATTATTTTTTTGTTTAACCATCTTTGTTACAGAATCTATATTTTTCTTAAAAATTATGATTTTAGCCATATTTTAAAACTATTTTGTCTTTTTGCACTACGTATATGTGCAGTGATTGTGTTTGTTTTCATTTCAATTAAGTGTTTCTTCTTTTCATGTACTTCGAGATATCACTTTTTTTTTAGAATGGGCAGTAGCCTAATCGTAAGTTGTAACAAATTTATGGAAAATTTTATAAGATTTTAAAATTCTAATTCTCTTTAATCACTTCATAATAATAGACTCTAGGTGTACATAAAAACACAAAAATATAGCAGGGTTAGTCAATACAGTAAATAAAAACTCCTTACAAAAATTTTTCCCATTATGATCGATACATTTTTTTAACTATTCTTCTTCTTTCAAATTTCTTTAGTAGCTTGTAACTTTGACATTAGATGTTTAAAATAGTTATTTTTTGAAAATGTAGAATTTTTGACGTAATTTTAATTAAAAATGGGAAAAAAAAGTAACCGTGTTCAATACCACAACGATATCTTAGCTGTACACATTTAAATAAATTGTTATTGAAAAAGATGTTAGATGAACTTTAAAAAAAACTGAAATATCAGAATGGCTGTGCGCATGTTATTGTACTAGTAAATTAAATAATTTTACTGCTTACTGTGTACATATACAACGTAATATTAAATAAGTATGTTTTAGAATTTGTAAACTTGAGATAATAAAAGTAACGACGTTTCAGGTAAATAGCGACAAAATATTTACGGTAGGTAGGTGATTTTCTTATTATATGTCATCAGTAACAGTATTAAGCAGGGTAAAACAACTATTGAGCATCGTCTAGCATACACAGCTACAAATATACAGTTAAATGTTAGCTCTTGCATTGTTAAAGAGCAACTTACTCTTCATATTGTGAGATATGTTTCTTACTATTGTATATGGAGCCTATATTTATGTTTTTTTATAAACATCTCATAACTGTGAGTCTAGTGGTGACGAAACATTAAATTATACCATTTTCCTTAATCAAGCAACTGTTCGTCAGTCATTGAGTGATAAAAAAAATGTATTTTTTGTTATTGTGATACCACTTTGTATTATTGCATTAACTTGTTTATTTATGACATTTAAGTAATTTAAAGAAAATAACATGTATAAAATAAAGCATGTAATAAAACATTGACCAGTGTTTTTCAAATCATTTATTGATACATTAGTTCATACCTAACACCTTCCATACCTCCCTTAATTATCCAGTTACTTAAAATACTATAATCTGCGAGACGAAATGTGTTGCGCTCATTAATTTGGTATTTTAATTAGGTTGAGTAATGTCTTAATTTTAGAGCGCTTTGCAAATCACGCTTTTAATATTTAACTATTATATAAACTTCAAACTTTATGTTCAAACAATTTTTTTAAGATAAATACAACTGAAAACCTTGACGTTTTTTAATTCGCCGGCAAAATAAAAGGAGGGATAATTTAGGCAATATTAAATGGTATTTATTCGTTTCAATAAAATTACGTTAAAAAATATTTAAACTAAGTTGTTATTCCAAAATAAATAAATTTCGTGCTTCTTTAACTGCTTTACGCTCTCAACCAATGATGGAAATAGTTATTTTAAATAATAATTTTAAAATTATGTTATTAAAAATTAACAGGAATATGTTTGCTAAAAACAACATCGAGCTGTAACACTGATAACTTCACTGATAAATTATGAAAAGTGTGAAGATTATAATTAAGTAAACTTAGGAAAATTTCATTAACAACATTCACAATATGATATGAATTATGCTTATGAGAGTTATATTTTAAAATTAGTATTAATCAAGCAGAGGTATCTGATAACTTTCATGGTTCTAACCTTTACATGACACACATGACACTTTAACAGAATATTGACACACTGCGAAACCAAATAAACAAACACACAAAAATTTCAAAAATATGTTGGTTAACACTCACGGTCCACCAATGACTTATTGATTAATTAAATTAAATTAAATTGGTTAATTTCACTCAGTGAAAGATACCGAAGGAACCGAAAATAAAAATTTAAAACTCGATCTCAAACGCAATTTTCATTTTTTCCAGTGTGTTTTTGTTTTAATATTTGTGAGAGAATGCAACGGAGGTATAGTGTTAAAATTATAGGAATGGCGAGAAAAGGAAGAAATAACCGTATCGTTTGACTTCGAGTCTCAATTGTTTAAACGAAACGTCATACGCGAGCTATTTATCATCACAGAATGGAAAGGAATAACTTTTTAGTTCTTTTCAGTACGAACGACAGTCTGTCCACAATGGTAATTGAATTGGCCACAAACGTTTTCAAAGTAACATTTTTCATTCACTTGGTTATGTATCATGATTTTTGATTGCAATATTGAATCAGATTGATTTGTCTGGCAATAAATCTGCCCGAAGCACGCAGAGTGGATGTTATGAAATATCACAGCTCTGCGCCTGTCAAAAGTTTTGATGTAAAGAGTGAATGATGTCTCATGAACGGAGTTTAACTATACAACAAATTGTAGATTTATGTTAACACAAGTATGTGAATACTGTAATGAAATTTATAATCTAATTGTTTTTCGCCGTTAACTGAGGCAGAATCGTCGTGGATGGGATGGAACTGACGAAGCAGTGACGGAACACTTTTATTGAGTAAAATGGAATAACTCCAATAAAGCCGCTCGGCGCTAGGCAACGTCCACCAAATTCGAACTTAACGAAACACCTAGTTATATCCCACGGAACTGCCTTGTGGGAGGCAGGTGTTGTAACATCGACGACACTAATTTACTTCTACTCCTTCTTTAAATTAAAATAATTATCAAACTAATCACCGATAGTTTTAAATGCCTGAAATGAAAAATGGAATCTAAAAATAAAGCATATTTAATTCATCAGTGAAATATAAAATTTTCGTAAGTCACTTACAGAATAGTTTTTATATTTAACGCAATCGTGGAATACTCAGTGGTTGCTGGCCCTTTTGACGTCGCTGATTTGTTCCGTGGTGCACGAATCCCGCGGATCGTAAAGCTATGTCCACACTTGTGCGCTTTCGTCTTCCTCTTTCCTTTCAACTTGCAATTCCTCTTTCTTTTCAACTTTCCTCTAAATGCATGCGTCCAACGCATGCGTCTGACGCAAGCTATACGTACCTGTCCGAATTGGTGCGTCAGTTTCGTTCAACACTCACGATGGATGTTGCGGACGCGAGTTCACTTGTTATGATACGTGCAGATTATTTAGTAATTAATAGTGAGAAAAATAAGAAAAAACACAGGCAACGCTCAATATGGCCTGTTCAGAAATTTCTCAAGGATTTCAGAGCCAACTTTGACACTTTGTTGAGTATGGATGAGCGGAAAATTGAACCCATGGTGAGTCGTACCTCTCATCAGCCCCAGAACCCGTCTTTTCCTTACTAACCTTTTTTGTGTTCTTTCGAAAAGTATGAGCACAAGCTTTTGACGTGACAACGTCTAATAAATAGAGACCGGAAAAATTCGCGAATTCATTTCGCAATAGGCTAAAATACAAATCGTTATACCTCAGTGCTGCCTCTGCTATTGGCTCACAACTCACCTGGTTGACTCTGGGCCAATGAGAAACACCCAACCAAAGCTTTATCGAATCACAGGCTGCTACGCTGGAACATCTCACAAGACAGCAGCCAATGAGTGGGTGACATTTGACCGAGTGCACGTAGAACTATGAAGTTCATCCTACAGGTCATTGAACCCGCGAATTTTTCCGGTCCCTACTAATAAATCGATGAACGCCGGCTGCACGCACCTAAAAGGATGACTCATTGTCCCGTTATTCTGTGTCCCGTTACGCTCATTGTACGCTTGCGCCGCATCTATCTCTCTTCCACTCGATTGGAACAACCATCGATTTTACTTTTTCGAGGCATATTTAACTTGAAACACTCCCATTAACCGAATAACACAGATTGGAAGATGTTAAATAGCAAACATGTATAAAAGTTATAGTTAAAATAATCTCTTCGTTAAAGTAATAAACATATTTGAATTAATGAGTGCACATAAAAGTAAATTTATCAATTAAATTGTAGATTTCATTTCACTCCTTTTTTGTATCCATACAAAATAGTGATAATTCAATAAAAATGATTCTATTTTATTCATAAAAGTATGCAATCATTTCATCAATGCAGAGGCGAGGCGTCCATGGAAGCTGTGGAAGCGGCGCTTCCCTTCCATTAACCAGTAAACAACAATAAAAATATTTAATTTTTATATTATCTAGAAAATGTAATAAGTAACAAAAAAAATCATGGGCAGTGTAGATGCATGTCACAATCTAACCGTACGAGCAGTCCGCCCATACTAACAACGACCAGCTGCTATCTGCGCGCGCAGCTGGACTGGTGCTTCTATCTAGGAGGGATAAAAGGAACTACGAACTGGGCTTGCGGGAGTTGCCGTTGGCCTGGAAGCGGCCTCGCCTGCAGCTTCCAGTTGTGCAAAAACAGTATAAGAACCACGTGTGAAATATAAAGGATAAAACATTATACGTATGTTTTAACGTTAACTAATGAGTATCGATTATCTTAAAATATGCTTAAACGTTTTGTTTTGTTAAAGTGAATAGTTGTGGTCTATAAATAAACCGTAAACTTTTCTTTCAATACACGAGCTGCGATATGCATGCGTAGTGTGGCGGGCTATAGCGGGCTGCATAGAACAATAAGGGAAGCTGTGGTGAAGAGAGCTTCCACGCCAGAATAATGGCGAGTAGTGAGGTTTCTCAACCTGGATTTTCAGGTAATGCTTTTTTGTTGGACTCAGAGGAATCATGCGTCAATAATTGTAAATGTATTATAGAAAAACTAATAAACAGTCCGTTTAGTGCTTTAACTTTTGAACAAAAAAATTAAATAATAATCCTCAGTGGCAGACCTATACCTCCGTTAGCTCTGGAGACAAAAGTAAAAGCATTTACTAGGCATTTTCATCCACGCACTTACGAACATATAACCTGGTTATGTGGCTGCAAGAAACTGATGAAACTTTTTTGTTGGCCTTGCTTACTCTTTTCAAAAGAAAATTCAGTGTGGAGTACTTCCGGTTTTTGCGATTTAAATAATCTTCAGAAAGCAGAAAAACGGCACAAATTATCCCACAGCCATATTATGTGTTTGAAAGAACTCAAACAGTTCGGTAAAACACGTATTGAATTCGCGGTAAGCAGTCAGTATCGGCTAGGCATTGAGATGCATAATGAGAAAGTGCGGAAAAACAGACGGATCGTGAGCCATCTGATAAGAGCAACTTGTTTTTTGGCTAAACAAGAACTGGCCTTTCGTGGTCACGATGAGTCTACTTTGTCACTTAACAAGGGTAATTATATAGAATTTCTTAATGAATTGGCTGAATATGACAATGAGCTCAAAGCTCACCTTGAGAACTCAACAGTTTTCACAGGTTTATCGAGTGACATCCAGAATGATATTCTGTTTTCTCTGTCTGACTTACTGATACGTGAAGTAAAAAAAGAAATATCGGAGTCACCTTTTGTGGCACTGATTTTGGATGAGACAACCGACATATCAGTCAAATCTCAATTATCCTCAGTACTACGATATGTTACAAGAAATGGGGATGTTGAGGAAAGATTTTTAAAGTTCGTGGATGTCAGTGATGATAGAACAGCTAATGGACTTTACCAACATGCCATACAAATTTTAGAAGACTTTAAATGTGTCGATAAATTAGTAGCGCAGACATATGATGGAGCTGCAGTGATGGCTGGAGAGCATGGTGGACTACAAACAAAACTTAGAGCAGTCTGTGATCAAGCTATTTTTGTTCACTGTTACGCCCACAAGTTAAATCTTGTTCTTTCGCAGTCTGTAAGTTACATCAAACAGTGCAAGGTATTTTTCATCTCTCTAACAGCGTTTGGTAGTTTTTTTGGAAAATCAACGAAGAGGATGCAGGCTCTAGATGCAGAGGTGAAAAAGAGGTTTCCCGCGCTTGCTCCAACTCGCTGGAATTACAATAGTAAGCTTGTAGAAACTGTGAACGAACACAAGGAAAATATAGCAGATCTTCTAAGAGCTATGATAGAAAATGCTGACAAGTGGGATTCCGAAACATTATGTTCTGCCCGTGGTCTTTTATCACATTTGAATGATTTCGATTTTAATTTCTTTCTTGTCATATTTTCGTACATTTTCCCGCATTCTGATTCAATTTTCCAAATACTTCAAACTAAAATCAGTGACATAAATTTCTGTATGAAGAAGATTGAAAACTTAAAACCTTTCTAAACGATTTGAGAAATGATTTTGACCGAGTGTGGGGAAATGTTTGCTCAGAGTGTGAAAATACTCTCCCAACAGCAAAACGCGCTCGTGTAGATTTTTCCTCGGGTGAGGATAGAAAAGTTATTTACAGAAGACTTTTTTTTCAAATTGTGGATGCCATTATTGTGCATGTAAATCAAAGATTTTCAGAAGTACCCAAGCTAAAATTCGTAAGCTTGTTGGATAGCAAACTTTTCCTTCAGCATTCACAAAACTTCCCAGAAGAAGCTTTCGTATCTCTGAAGAAAAACTACGGGAAATTCTTTGATTTACCAAGCTTAAGAAGTGAGTTGTACGTTTTATTCACGGACAGTGACATGCACAAATGTACTGTGTCAGATTTCCAATTGTATTTGGTAGCATCCGAACTAAGTGACGTATTTCCAGAAACACTAAAACTGTCAAAGCTTATCTTGACAATGCCAGCTACAAGTGCTTCAGCTGAGAGATCATTCTCAGCTTTGAAGCGAATTAAAGACTACTTGCGGAACAGCCAGCGTCAGGAAAGATTGTCTGCCCTTGCACTACTCAGCATTGAAAAAAAACTTCTGCAGAAACTACGTCGTGGATCATCTTTTAATGATGATGTGATCGATATCTTCGCAACTAAAAACCGCAGAATTGAGCTGAAATATAAAATTTAAGGTAAGAAGTACATTTTTATGAGGTTCTTCTCTTTATTTTAAGTACTTACTTTGCCATGTGTTGTCTGTTTATATATTTTGTACCAGATATCGATGATACTACACTCCCAATTAGTATATAAATAATGTAGAGTAGGTATTTTATTATCAGAATAATGTAAGTCAAAAATTATTATTTTTCAAAAATAATTTATAATTAAAAAAATGTCAGTTTTTCTACCTGTGGAATAGTCAATGTTCAGTAAGAAAACTACATAAATAGCACCCTTTTGTACCTTGAAATCCATATTTTCCCGGGGGAGGGCACCCGGATCCCCTTCCCCCCCCCCCCCCCCCCCCCCCCCCCCCGACATGTTTTGGGGTGAACGGAGTTGTTGCTTCCCCTCATGTAAACCTCACGCCTCGCCACTGCATCAATGTTTTATTATGACGTTGTCACGTTAAACTATCGTCCGTAAACCGACTTTACAGACAACCAATTTTTTATAGTCTTCTATAAAATTTAAAGTCTCCACATCCGCGGACGGCATGGCTTAAAAAATACCAAAAGCGCAATGAAAGACGCACGAAATCCCCGAGTTGTACGGATCGGCTGACAACACTGTGTGCGCTACGTTCACTCAACCCCGTTCAACTCCGATGACGCATGCAACAACACATTCGTCAATTATTGCGTTCCTCCGTGCGCTAGACGCATGCCTTTGACGCACGTAAAAACGCACCAGTGTGGACACACCTTAACGGAACACACACCGCGTGCTGTTTCGACAGAGCGCGGAGTAACACCGTGAGCCTCCGCGAATGTTAGTAATCAGGCCGCTCAGGGCCCAACAGAAGAGGTCAGTGAGATCTGTCCGGCTTTGCCCTGTTCACAGCTTGCTTCTGATAGTGGTTTCAATCCGCCATCGTCGTTTTCCTCTACTTGACTGCCCCAGCTAATAATTACGTACTTGTGTCTTTGCAATGTGTAGAGCTTCAAATCTCTACGACTGAGACAGGAGCAAAGGTTAGTGGCATGTTGGAATTCCTCACAAGAAACTTACACTATTATTTCGTCAAAATTCTTACTAATCGACTTCCAGTCCTAGACATTCTTAACATGGCGGCTGGGTTTTTATAAAGATAATTATTGATTTGTTTAAGAAAAAATAATATTTTCACTGCGTAGATTTTAGTCGTGTAATAATTTACTTTTTCCCCCTAGTTGGTTTTTCATTTTTTTTATTGCAACATCCATCATGTTGATTGAAGTTAAAGAATATTCTTAATTTGTTTATAATTTTAATTGTAAGAAAGTATAATAGGATGTCTGTATGTGTTTGTTTTGTGAATTTGACCTAACAATCGGAATTTCAGTTCCTCACAGATATTTTTATTCAGAAATTACACATTAGGTACTGTTCTAACTACATTCTATTATAGTTTTATCAAGCGCTCATTAAACGTAGTAATTTCTATTATTTAATTTATGAGAGTAGATTCCATTTATCACTCAAATATCTTTCAGAGCATCAATTTAAATAACCCTGAGGCGAGGCTTTTTTTTATAATCTCATACCGAATTGTCTTGCATTATGTGAAACCAGCTAAACGACAGTAAACGAATCATAGAAGATGTCGCTATCACGTGGTGCACGAGTTATCTACATTGTCGGTAAAATATTCACTCTAATCACAATAACCATCAAGGTAAAAACAAATCATCAAATTTCTAAATTACAATACGATTAATGATATAAAAATAAGTTAGTATTTTTTCTTTACTATGAAAACAATTTTGGCTTACTTAACTTAAATTGATTTGATGTGTGCCCAAAAAATAATTACCCTATTTAACATGAAAGGAAAATATGAAAATTATCAAGTAAAGTAAATAGTAGCATATTATGCTTAAAACAAATGAAAGAAACATAATATACATGTTTTTCCTTCAGTCAATATTTGCCAATCAAACCAATTTGTGCAGTAAGTAGTTCCACGTCTACCGTTGCTCTTTGCCAGCTTGGTAATTTCGGGAAACTCCGTGCGATCTACCGGTCTTTCTAAAAAGCTTGCGTTGTAGTTATTCACTAACCTGATAGGTGGCAGCACTAGGTACTGCGAAGCTTATTTTTGCTTAGTACCTCAACGGTGACATGCATCCTTAATGCGTAATTGAAAACTTGTGTTATATATATATTAATTTGCCCTGAAACTGTTATCAAAATTATACGAGCAGCTGAATATAGTGCTGAAATTCAATAACAAAGATATCGGAATGTGTTTTATTTAGCATGTTACAGTCTCGCATAACGATAGCTGTTACTAACCAAAGCTAATATTCAATGTAAAGTCACGTTTCCACGATATTCACGTTTAATTAAAAAAAGAAACGCCTAATGAATTGTATTCAAGTTTATAAATTACGTAAGGAGCGAAACGACGCAAAAACACAACACAACTAACACAAGAAAATCTCGAAAGTAGCAAGACATCACCAACCCTACAACTTAAATTTTAAAACAATAAAAAAACATACGGATACTTTTGATAATTCATTTATACTATTAAACATGTGAAATTGCCAATAATTATATTTAAAAGTGTCATTTTCTTTTACCATACGAAAGTTTAACAAGTAAAAACTTGGTGCTTGAAATTAAAAAGAACATTGTAGCCTTGTATATTGGCCGAGTCTGCTGCCACTCGAGTGGCAGCAGCAAATTCCGAGTCGGACATCACTGCTGACACTCCGGTATGACGTCACTGCTCTCTCATTGGTTACACAAAATATGTTACAAATACTCGAGTGGCAGCAGCAAGGAGCATCTATCGGGCAGCAGCATACAATTGAAATAAGATGCTGACACTTCAATAATTCAAGAGCGGACTAGTTAAACACAATTCTCATTATTATAAATATAATATCTCAGTCACAAAGATATGTAAATTAACTAATAATATTTACATATAGTTAAAATTGCGAATTAAATTTTTAAAAAAATATTTACTTAGCCAAGCTATATAAATGCTGTAGTTAAAGTAACTACTTTATTACTGGTGAAAGAAGGTACTTGTACTATTATCGTACATATATGAATTAGCAGCTACCCCTCGGAAAGTGTTTCCTTGCTGACACTCGGTTTTTGGTAGGTGATACACAATCATGCTTTAAATACAAATTTAATTCTTTTTCTTGTTAATTAGTGTGAAATGTAATTTTATCTTGTGTAAAATATACAAAACATAAATACAAAAATTTATTATCTTAAAAATATTAGTAGTTAGGTGTTGGTGATCCTCGGGAAAGTGTTTCCTTGCTGACACTCGGTTTTTGGTAGGTGATACACAGGCATGCTTTGAATCATTATTTAATTTTTTTTCTTGTTAATGAATGTGAAAATGTAATTTTATATTGTGTAAAATATACAAAACATAAATACAAAAATTTATTATCTTAAAAATATCAGTAGTTAGGTGTTGGTGATGCTCGGGAAAGTGTTTCCTTGCTGACACTCGGTTTTTGGTAGGTGATACACAGGCATGCTTTAAATCCAAATTTAATTTTTTTTTCTTGTTAATTAATGTGAAAATGTAATTTTATATTGTGTAAAATATACAAAACATAAATACAAAAATTTATTATCTTAAAAATATCAGTAGTTAGGTGTTGGTGATGCTCGGGAAAGTGTTTCCTTGCTGACACTCGGTTTTTGGTAGGTGATACACAGGCATGCTTTAAATCCAAATTTAATTTTTTTTTCTTGTTAATTAATGTGAAAATGTAATTTTATATTGTGTAAAATATACAAAACATAAATACAAAAATTTATTATCTTAAAAATATCTGTAGTTAGGTGTTGGTGATCCTCGGGAAAGTGTTTCCTTGCTGACACTCGGTTTTTGGTAGGTGATACACAGGCATGCTTTGATTGCAAATTTAATTTTTTTTTTCAATTAGTGAAAAAATGTAATTTTATATTGTGTAAAATATACAAAACATAAATACAAAAATTTATTATCTTAAAAATATCAGTAGTTAGGTGTTGGTGATGCTCGGGAAAGTGTTTCCTTGCTGACACTCGGTTTTTGGTAGGTGATACACAGGCATGCTTTGATTGCAAATTTATTTATTTTTCTTGTTAATTAATGTGAAAATGTAATTTTATCTTGTGTAAAATATACAAAACATAAATACAAAAATTAATTATCTTAAAAATATCAGTAGTTAGGTGTTGGTGATGCTCGGGAAAGTGTTTCCTTGCTGACACTCGGTTTTTGGTAGGTGATACACAGGCATGCTTTAAATCCAAATTTAATTTTTTTTCTTGTTAATTAATGTGAAAATGTAATTTTATTTTGTGTAAAATATACAAAACATAAATACAAAAATTAATTATCTTAAAAATATCAGTAGTTAGGTGTTGGTGATGCTCGGGAAAGTGTTTCCTTGCTGACACTCGGTTTTTGGTAGGTGATACACAGGCATGCTTTAAATCCAAATTTAATTTTTTTTCTTGTTAATTAATGTGAAAATGTAATTTTATCTTGTGTAAAATATACAAAACATAAATACAAAAATTTATTATCTTAAAAATATTAGTAGTTAGGTGTTGGTGATCCTCGGGAAAGTGTTTCCTTGCTGACACTCGGTTTTTGGTAGGTGATACACAGGCATGCTTTGAATCATTATTTAATTTTTTTTCTTGTTAATGAATGTGAAAATGTAATTTTATATTGTGTAAAATATACAAAACATAAATACAAAAATTTATTATCTTAAAAATATCAGTAGTTAGGTGTTGGTGATGCTCGGGAAAGTGTTTCCTTGCTGACACTCGGTTTTTGGTAGGTGATACACAGGCATGCTTTAAATCCAAATTTAATTTTTTTTTTCTTGTTAATTAATGTGAAAATGTAATTTTATATTGTGTAAAATATACAAAACATAAATACAAAAATTTATTATCTTAAAAATATCAGTAGTTAGGTGTTGGTGATGCTCGGGAAAGTGTTTCCTTGCTGACACTCGGTTTTTGGTAGGTGATACACAGGCATGCTTTAAATCCAAATTTAATTTTTTTTTCTTGTTAATTAATGTGAAAATGTAATTTTATATTGTGTAAAATATACAAAACATAAATACAAAAATTTATTATCTTAAAAATATCTGTAGTTAGGTGTTGGTGATCCTCGGGAAAGTGTTTCCTTGCTGACACTCGGTTTTTGGTAGGTGATACACAGGCATGCTTTGATTGCAAATTTAATTTTTTTTTTCAATTAGTGAAATATGTAATTTTATATTGTGTAAAATATACAAAACATAAATACAAAAATTTATTATCTTAAAAATATCAGTAGTTAGGTGTTGGTGATGCTCGGGAAAGTGTTTCCTTGCTGACACTCGGTTTTTGGTAGGTGATACACAGGCATGCTTTGATTGCAAATTTATTTATTTTTCTTGTTAATTAATGTGAAAATGTAATTTTATTTTGTGTAAAATATACAAAACATAAATACAAAAATTTATTATCTTAAAAATATCAGTAGTTAGGTGTTGGTGATCCTCGGGAAAGTGTTTCCTTGCTGACACTCGGTTTTTGGTAGGTGATACACAGGCATGGTTTGAATCATAATTTAATTTTTTTTCTTGTTAATTAATGTGAAAATGTAATTTTATTTTGTGTAAAATATACAAAACATAAATACAAAAATTTATTATCTTAAAAATATCAGTAGTTAGGTGTTGGTGATCCTCGGGAAAGTGTTTCCTTGCTGACACTCGGTTTTTGGTAGGTGATACACAGGCATGGTTTGAATCATAATTTAATTTTTTTTCTTGTTAATTAATGTGAAAATGTAATTTTATTTTGTGTAAAATATACAAAACATAAATACAAAAATTTATTATCTTAAAAATATCAGTAGTTAGGTGTTGGTGATCCTCGGGAAAGTGTTTCCTTGCTGACACTCGGTTTTTGGTAGGTGATACACAGGCATGGTTTGAATCATAATTTAATTTTTTTTTCTTGTTAATTAATGTGAAAATGTAATTTTATCTTGTGTAAAATATACAAAACATAAATACAAAAATTAATTATCTTAAAAATATCAGTAGTTAGGTGTTGGTGATGCTCGGGAAAGTGTTTCCTTGCTGACACTCGGTTTTTGGTAGGTGATACACAGGCATGCTTTAAATCCAAATTTAATTTTTTTTCTTGTTAATTAATGTGAAAATGTAATTTTATTTTGTGTAAAATATACAAAACATAAATACAAAAATTTATTATCTTAAAAATATCAGTAGTTAGGTGTTGGTGATCCTCGGGAAAGTGTTTCCTTGCTGACACTCGGTTTTTGGTAGGTGATACACAGGCATGGTTTGAATCATAATTTAATTTTTTTTCTTGTTAATTAATGTGAAAATGTAATTTTATTTTGTGTAAAATATACAAAACATAAATACAAAAATTTATTATCTTAAAAATATCAGTAGTTAGGTGTTGGTGATCCTCGGGAAAGTGTTTCCTTGCTGACACTCGGTTTTTGGTAGGTGATACACAGGCATGGTTTGAATCATAATTTAATTTTTTTTCTTGTTAATTAATGTGAAAATGTAATTTTATTTTGTGTAAAATATACAAAACATAAATACAAAAATTTATTATCTTAAAAATATCAGTAGTTAGGTGTTGGTGATCCTCGGGAAAGTGTTTCCTTGCTGACACTCGGTTTTTGGTAGGTGATACACAGGCATGGTTTGAATCATAATTTAATTTTTTTTTCTTGTTAATTAATGTGAAAATGTAATTTTATCTTGTGTAAAATATACAAAACATAAATACAAAAATTAATTATCTTAAAAATATCAGTAGTTAGGTGTTGGTGATGCTCGGGAAAGTGTTTCCTTGCTGACACTCGGTTTTTGGTAGGTGATACACAGGCATGCTTTAAATCCAAATTTAATTTTTTTTCTTGTTAATTAATGTGAAAATGTAATTTTATTTTGTGTAAAATATACAAAACATAAATACAAAAATTTATTATCTTAAAAATATCAGTAGTTAGGTGTTGGTGATCCTCGGGAAAGTGTTTCCTTGCTGACACTCGGTTTTTGGTAGGTGATACACAGGCATGGTTTGAATCATAATTTAATTTTTTTTCTTGTTAATTAATGTGAAAATGTAATTTTATTTTGTGTAAAATATACAAAACATAAATACAAAAATTTATTATCTTAAAAATATCAGTAGTTAGGTGTTGGTGATCCTCGGGAAAGTGTTTCCTTGCTGACACTCGGTTTTTGGTAGGTGATACACAGGCATGGTTTGAATCATAATTTAATTTTTTTTCTTGTTAATTAATGTGAAAATGTAATTTTATTTTGTGTAAAATATACAAAACATAAATACAAAAATTTATTATCTTAAAAATATCAGTAGTTAGGTGTTGGTGATCCTCGGGAAAGTGTTTCCTTGCTGACACTCGGTTTTTGGTAGGTGATACACAGGCATGGTTTGAATCATAATTTAATTTTTTTTCTTGTTAATTAATGTGAAAATGTAATTTTATTTTGTGTAAAATATACAAAACATAAATACAAAAATTTATTATCTTAAAAATATCAGTAGTTAGGTGTTGGTGATCCTCGGGAAAGTGTTTCCTTGCTGACACTCGGTTTTTGGTAGGTGATACACAGGCATGGTTTGAATCATAATTTAATTTTTTTTCTTGTTAATTAATGTGAAAATGTAATTTTATTTTGTGTAAAATATACAAAACATAAATACAAAAATTTATTATCTTAAAAATATCAGTAGTTAGGTGTTGGTGATCCTCGGGAAAGTGTTTCCTTGCTGACACTCGGATTTTGGTAGGTGATACACAGGCATGCTTTGATTAAAAATTTAATTTTTTTGCTGCCACTCCACTAATTTTTTTTTTTTTTTTTCAAAAATGAGTCTGAATTCTAAATAACTAAGTAATACGATTAATGAGGTAGGTTCAATTAAATAAATAATTTTTTGAACGCTTGATTAATGTTACCTTTCGGGAAGCATGTTCCTTGCAGACACTCAAGTGTTTGGTAGGTGATACACAAATTTGATTGCCAATTAAAATTTTTTTTGTAATGTAGTGTGAAATCGTACCTTTTTCGTGTGTGTAAATATCCCATACATTATAAAAATATTTATTATCTTAAAAATATAAGCATTATGGAGCTGGATATCCTCAGGAAGGTGTTACCTTGCTGCCACCCCACTTTTGAGATTGTGTAAAAAAAATATGCTTTTTTGCTTAAAAAGTCTGTATTCTAAATAACTAAGTAGTTACGATTAATGGGGTAGGTTCAATTAAATAAATAACTTTTTGTAGGCAAGATTAACTACCTTTCAGGAAGCATATTCCTTGCTGACACTTGTTTTTTGGTAATACATGATTTGATTCCAAATTAATTTCTTGTGTTTTAGTGTGAATTTTTTTGTATTAAATATCACATACATTAATTTATTTTCTTAAATTTAATTGCTTTAGATTTAATATGTATGTACAAAATATAAATGATTTGCATGTATCACTGACAAGAATAATTTTGGTCTATAAGTTCCTTCTACTTCTGGTAGTTGAATAAAACAATCACTCACTATTTAATGATCATTTTTATTATGCAAGAATATCATTAAATCACATACATATTTTTTTAAACAAGCCATACTGGTCTGGGTGCTCTCACTGGTGCTCGCTGCAGGAATGTTGGCTTGGGTGGTGATAAGTCAACCGAGGCAACCAGGTCAGGGGAGGGACTCTGCGCCTAGGGTCCCCTAGTAGCTAACTCACACTCCATGATTGCTTCTGAATAATTCTCACATCCTAGAAACATACGCTGGTTTCCACATCACCTTTGAGACAAATCTGTCTCAAGAGGTACAGCGCTCAATGCGTTAACTCATTTTTTTACATGGTGAGTTTCCCCAAGAGGCCTATTGAATCCATGGTCAAACCAATACACTAACCCTTACAATGGGACGTCCTTCACAATCTGAAAATCATGAACAGAAAATGATTAAATATTACGCTTTGATACCAAAAGGTAAAAAGTAAATAAATACACAGTAATAACAGTATAATAATAAAGCATTTATAATGCAAAATGAAATTTTCATAGCAATACTCCAATACACTAACCCTAACCGGGGGCGTCCTTCTCAATCTGAAAAACATAAACAATCTGAAAAACATGAACAGATTGATTCATTATTAAATGTTGAAAATTATTAATTAACTGCATGCATTATATTATGCTTTGATACCAAAAGGTAAAATGTAAACAACTACACAGTAATAACAGTATAATAATAAAGCATTTATAATGCAAAATAAAATTTTGATAGCAATACTCCAATACACTAACCCTTACAGGGGGCGTCCTTCACAATCTGAAAAACATAAACTATCTGAAAAACATGAACAGATTGATTCATTATTAAATGTTGAAAATTATTAATTAACTGCATGCATTATACTACGCTTTGATACCAAAAGGTAAAATGTAAATAACTACGCCGCCGATTCATCATATTGCCATCCGGGGCAGTAAGCGTGGGCGAGGCCAGAAACAGAAGTTTCTATAACTCGCTAAGTGCATAGTAAATCAGGTGCACCCCACACTGGTGAAAAATAATTTGAATCGACGGCGGGGGTGCGTGTCTTGTGGGATAGGTTTGGCACATGGGCCTGTGTGTGCGCTGGTAGGTTGTGTAATCCTAGAAAAGTTACGTGTACCTAATTTGGCGGGGGAGTGAAGCTCCCCACCAGTCAGATTGGCTAACTGGCGTGATGTAGTGTCGTGTTGGTGTGCATTAGAGGCTTGTCAGTGTGCTGTAATATCAAGTGACCTAGTTAAACTCGGGTGTGGCGTGTAGTGTAAAGCTGTGCGAGCCGCTCCTCCGAACCCCTGGGAACACAGAACATGCATGGGTAGTTAGCCCATTAGTGCATGTAACAGGTAGTTCAGGCATATAATCGTGTGGTCGTGTTGGTGAACGGTAAAAGAAATTACATGGATTAGTAAACTTCTGGCAGCCTTAGGGACCGAACTATTGCGTTCCAAAATAGCTCTGTCAAAGTTAGACTAAGCCAGTATTGCTGTACCTAGCCCCCTGGCTGTTGTCTGCTATAACCTGTTAAAAAAAAAGTGGAGTTAGTGGATTGTATTCCCAATGAAGGTCGTCCTATTTTATTATTATTTGGGCAGAGAAATGCCCTCGTCCAAAATTTGTTTTATTTTATATATTTTAAATTTTTTTAATTTTATTTTTTATATTAAATATAGACTTAAAACTACTGTACATGCCCCCAGAGCCCTGCCCTGACAGGCATGCATGCCTCTCGGCCCGGATCCCCAGCGAGGGCTGGGGCAGCTCCCTCTACCAGTTCACCTGCATGATTCTGCCTTGACAAGGTGCTACGACGTGTGTGTGGATTGTCGCGTGTGTTGTAGTGGTGTGGCTGTAAAATTTTACGTACCCCAGGGAACGGAAAAGATATTTATTAGGCGATGATAAGTTTACGGAACTAGCTTTGTTAATTCAAAATCCCATGCCTTCCGAAACGCGGCCGGCACTGGAGGTGAAGCCTGCCAGGCGGGTCTCGCCCTTCAGGCATAGGGAGTCAGCCCTAACAACACAGGCAGTGAATCTCCCGGGAGCCAAAACCTACACCTGCGTGCTTCGGACCATTTTGAATTAGCTAGGAGAGAGATTTGCAGAGAAGTTAAGAGAATTAATTGGCTATTATTAAGTGGTGAGGTAGGAGTGTATTTTATTATTATGATTCAAAATCCCATGCCTTTCCGAAACGCGGCCGGCACTGCAGGTGAAACCTACCAGGCGGGTCGCGCCCTTCAGGCATAGGGAGTCAGCCCTAAGAACACAGGCAGTGAACCCGAGGGGATTGTACATATACCTGCGTGCTTCGGACCATTTTGAATTGTATAGGCCGTGTAAACTTTAAACTGTAGGCATGTATGGCATTGATAGTCCAATCACTGTGAACATAGCTCTGCATATCTCACATCCTGGTGGTAATTAAATAAAATGAAATCCTACAATATCAAACGCCTTACAAAGATCAGATATGGGGGAGACATAAGGCAAACTTTTTATTCAAGGTGGTACCTGGTGAGAACCTAAGAGTAAAAAAATACATATGAGCAACATTATTACAAATCACACAAATTACACATGTACTTTTCATCAACATCAATAACCTTATTGAGACAGCTTAAGTGGTACCATTCTTTACAACTATCACACTGCACCATAGCATTTAAAGTTTTGAAGTTTGTGCTTCGTGAATGGGGCAACCTGCAAACACAAAATATGTTACACTTAATTTCAGTGGAAAAAGTTTTCTGTCTTACAGGAACTGTAGGAAAAGGTTCAATGGAGCCCTCCTGCAAACATTTAAGCAGATGTGACCTCATCTGTGCCTGCACAAAAGCTCGACCATGCATTGAGAATCCATTACATAAAGCTACCGCTCTGGCAATTGCAAAAAGGCCACAGTCATCAGAGCCCTTCTGTTCTTGGGGGACTTGATAGTGTAGTGTTATTTTACGGCCCCTGAATTTCATGAGTTCAGCTGCCTGCACAGTAATCAGCTCTACAACACTTCGATTTTTAGAATAGAACTTAGAATCAAACACATCCACATAACCTTCTGGACATTCAATAGCAGAGATGGTAACCCAGTGTTTATTGCAATAGATAACTTGTACCCACGGCTGATCTGCATTCTGAAACTGTAAAACAGTACCCAAAAGAGTATCCTGCAAACTATTAACAAAAGGATACTGTTGCTTAAGCAACTTCTGAGCACAAGCAACTACTGTATCGTCCAACCATTCTCTAGATGAAAGGATTTTCAAAGAACTTTGAATGTATTTACAGGTAACGGGGTTTTCCGGAATGCAGGCTTCTGGAGGTGGGTCATCTACGTCTTTCACTTCTGGGATGGTGGCCAGCTCACATTTCCTAGAATAATGTTGAAATATTTGAGGAGTTCGAGACCTCTTTAAATCTTCTTTAATGCAGGCTTCCTGATGTGGATCATCTACATCTTCAACTTCTGGGATGGTGACTAGCTTACGTTTCCTAGATGTATGTGGAAAAATTTGGAAAGGAGTTCTAGACCCCTTAGGACGGCCCCTACGCTTCACAACTTTAGGAATAATTAATTGATTTCTAATACTTGACAAATTTTTACCAGTGAATTGACTTTCTAGACTATCAAAACTTTGTGGTTCATTACCATATCCATTAGGATCTCCAATTAAACTACTACTGAAGCTTTTCTGCAAAATATTTTCACAAAGGTTTGGCTCAGAAAGAACGGAATCATACCTAGATTCTGGTAGACAATCCACATACTGAAACTTAGTCTTATCATTAACACTAAAGGAAGAAGATACAGTTAGAGGTAAAGTGGATGCAGAGGAAACATTTTCACAAAAATTACTTTCTTCACTGGGAACACTTGAACCTGTAAACTTTAAAAACTCTCCCAACTCATCATGCAGCAAAGAAGCGTCTGTTGGGCAGCTGAAATTATTATTTTCACAGAAACTACTAGCAAGACTATTAACAGAGACATGTTGGGGGGAACCAATACTGCCATCAGTAACTACAGAATTATGTTCTGGTAAGTGCATGCTGGAACTCCGGAAATCTTGTAGTAGCTGTCCAAAGAATTCATTGGTCTTGTTGATGCAGTCATTGAACTGTTTTACACCTAATGTCGCAATGAAAGAAGCAATTGGTTTCAAATGGGAAAGAGCCAAGTTATATTTCTCTCTTTCGGAAAGAGGCTTTCTCAGCAGTGTTTTCTCAACAACAGATGTGGAAACAGACATTTCACTCTGAGAAGATGGCAAAGAACCCACAAATGTATCTTTCTTCCATCTACTGCTGACAGTATCTTCTGAAAATACACACATTCCACAAGCTCTTCTGGCAAACAACAAATGTGCACAAGGCAAAGAATACTGTGAAAAAAATGTGCAACTGCATACTGTAAAGTTATTGCTTATACAGTAGCTGAAGCCATTAAAAGACACATTACCATTAGCATATATCATTTCTTGTTTAGACTTTTCCAGCTGCCTACATATTAATTTGGTGGCTTCGACAGTGCAATGAGAAGATATCTGTAAATGAATATTATCAGAAAAATTCTTATTAATATGAGTCTTCATTTCTTTGAAAGCTTCTTGAGAAAAATTGACTTCCAAAACTCGTATGAAATCACATAGTGCCTTCACTGCCTCAGGTAAATGCATGCTTGACTTCAAATACTGTTTCAGCTTTTGGTTATGGCTTTCCAGTCTGTTATTTGTATTATTACCTAAAGTCAACTCCTTCCTTCTGAAAGCAAACACCCAAAGCTCTTTACATTTATCCCAGTTTATAATATAGTATTGCATAAATTCAGAAGGGGCAACATTTAACAAAACCTGAAAATTAGTGTTATAAGAATCTTCTGTCGAAGAATAAAGAAGCTGCTTCAAGCATGCCGCCACCTGTGCCTTCTTCTCTCTCGTACAATCTAACGACGCAACTTTTTCTTTGAAAGCCTTCAAGACATGAAAGGAGCATAAAATAATTTTGCATTGGGGGAGCATTTTTGACACTATATTCATTTCTACCCTGTCTTTGTCCATTATCATTACTTTGCAATTTAACATGTTAGGATTCAGGTCCAAAACTTTGACAAAAGCTTTACTAAGAACTACTTCTGTTTCATTTCTGACAAACACATAACTAATAGGTTTTCCATGCCCTTTCCCATCCTCACACAAAACGCAATATAATGGATAACCTTCAGCATTAACCTTGTAAGTACCATCTATCATCAAAACATCACTGTATTTACTAGCTAAATTTTTCATAAAACTAGTTTGCATTACAAGAAAAAGTAATTCATTATTTTCATCAGTTTCTATATGAACTGAACAGCCAATTTCCTCTTGCAGTTTCGTTAGCTCATCTACCAACAAAGCTGCCTGACTGCGCCCATCAACAATATTCTCTTTTGCCCGCTGACGTAAATTGTGAACATCCTTACTCTGTAACATTTTCCCACTTTCATCCCCAATAAACTGTCTCAATTCTTTCGTGCCCATGTTATATTTGATTAAAGGGGCAATTGCCTCTTGTTCCCCCTTATCAAGTAATCTTTGATCAGGATAATGCATAATGACATCTGGACCAGTTTCATGATTATGGCAATCAATCATACTACGCACAACATAACATTTCAGCTTATTATTATAAATAATTTTTAGATGTACAGGGCAACCTTTGGCATTATACTTTTGATTTGGCCGAACATCATTACCTCTAATCCTAGGCTTACCAAAATGTTTACACACATATTTTACCTGCACATAAGGAATATTATCATCACCACCACCAGGACTTCTTACAGAATGGTTCACTCTCATTGGATGATGTCCTTCTTCTAACCACTGTTCATAAACCTCTGTAAATTCCTTATAACTACTGAACGATACACCTTCTGATAATGAAGTGGCTCCCCCTCCAACCAGACGGCTCCGAACTTTCCTTGGATTTACACTATTCTTAAACCTACAATCTTTCATCTTTTTACTGCACTTTTTACCACCAAAACTACTTTCAAACATGCTGGCATCTTCGTTCTCTGTTACAGAATTCAAAACATTAAACTTGTTTTCATGGACAAATGATTCAATACATGGCAGAACTGGGCGAAAAAACCTTTTTGAAGCACTGTGCTGAAAAGATGGCAGTGGTGAATGAGGTGCAGAAGATATGTTGTGTAGTGGCCCAGACACTTTAGCCTGAGATGATGACTGTCCAGAAGATGGGGTACACACAGGAACCTGAAAATTGCTTTTAAGAGACTCAACAGCTGATGGCACAACAGGATTTACTGGGGCAAAGGAATTCTGGACTACACAAGGTACACAAGAAATTGAAGTAAACTGGCTAGGCAAAACCTTCAAACGCTGAGACATTCTCTGAAAAGCAGGTAGTTTTTTGACTTTTGGAACCTGAGAGGGTACAAAACGCTTCTGTGTACAAGATTCTTCCAGGGAAGGAAAGTCTTCATTAGAAGGTAAAAATTCCGCGACCCCTTGCTGCTTACTAGAAATTGTAGTAATCCTGGAAACAACAGCAACATTTTGTTCTGTAGGAACAGACAATTTGATGGGCACCTTACTCTTGCAAAACTTCCCATAGGATCTGCACAGCAACTTGCAACCTTGAGCCGTGATGTGAAGTCCATCAAAAGAAATCATTCCAGGCTGCAAAAAGAAATCCCACAGTTCAATGAACATTACCTCCATGTTTGGCAAACACTGTCGCAGCATATCGTTTACGCAAGCTGACTTGGCATTCATCCCAGCAACACGCTGGCCAGATGTTTCACAGCGGTAGCCATTCATTTTCCTTGGTAGGATGCCTGACACCATCAGTGTAGCATACGAATTTACCCTCTTCAAGGTCTCTGCAAAATTCAAAATATGGTCGACGATGGTCTCTGCATCCTCGCTCAGCACATTGTTGGTTCCGCAATGGAGGACTACTTTATTGAAGTAAGGTCCAACCTCTTCAATAATCGGCACAAGATCCTGAACCTTGTACCCTGGTTTAGGAATGCAAGTAATTCCATCCCAAAGATACTGGTTCAGGTACTTGACCTGAGAATCCCCAATGATCAGCGCCATCTGAAACTGCAAAAGAAAATAGGTCAGTAAATATTCCTATACAACCTATGAACCATTTACTTTTTGAACTGGTTCAACTAGCTATATTTTGCTACAAATGAGGCAACTAAAATAAGACTAGTAATTAGCAGATCAATTGAAAAAAAGGTAAAAGTTCTTGTGCCGTGACTTTTCCGTAGTTAAATACGTAATAAAATAAATAAATAAATATTTTTTTCGAGGTCTAAAGACATTTCTACATTCAGTAGAAATTCCTGTTTACAGCATACAATACAATACCTGTCCAATGATGCCGCCGCCACCATTTTTTGCTTACACTACTAACCTAAACTAAATGATCAATCTCACAACAGAATGTTGTGAATCTTAGGTCTACGATCCTGTAGTTCTACATAAATTATAGTGTTTTATATATATAATTGTTAATTATCTCGACTAGTCCTCTTCCTTAAAAAAATATTAAAAATTTGGGAATACTTTTATATTATATTACAATATTTCCTCCATTTAACACAACTTGCGGAGATACGAAATTCCAACTTGTTTAGTAGATATTGCCGTTTATACATTAACATACCTGTACATTGGTGCGGCCGTCGCCATATTTTTTTCCCGCCATGTGGGTCCTTGTATGTTTGTTTTAAACTCAAAATAACTAATGGTCGATTAGGTTAGGTTAGCTACATTATAAATACTTTAAAACATTGAGGACGGATGATTAGGTAAGATTAGCGAAATTGAAAATACTCTCAAATCATTATAAATGGTTGATTACGAATTAACAATATAATATATAGGTATCCAGACCTAGCAAACCATTCACACAATTTCACATTATTTTAATGTAGCTCTAATAATCTAACAGTCCACAATGGTTTTAAGTATATTAAAGTAGGTACTGTAATTTCATATAAAGGTTTATTCTTACGATGTTATTTGTAATATGAATTGTGATCATGACGTACAAAATGAATTGTACGTACTTTTACTTGCTTACTAAAAACGGTGTATGAATGCAATAGGTAATTTACCTTACAAGTGACAAAATAGCACAGTGTTGTCTAATCACCTTGGATGTAGCAGTAAATTGTTTTTTATAGAAAGGTTTCTATTGGATAATTCAAAATATGTACTATTTAGTCTCGTCTGAGGAAACGTTAAAGAGAATGCGCCGTTTAAACATTTCAATACCGGTACATTGTTGCGGCCGTTGCCATATTTTTTGTTTGCCGCACGGGTTCGTGTTTATTTTACAGTACTTTAAATGTAGCTATACTAACCAAATCAACCGTCCACAATGTTTTAAAGTATTTATAATGTAGCTAACTGTACCTAATCGACCATTAATCATGAGTTGTCCAAAATAAACATACAAGAACCCACGCAGCAAACAAAAAATATGGCGGTTGCCGCAGCAAAGTACAGGTATGTTAATAAATAAACGGCGACTTCTCCTAAACGTGTTGGAATTTTGTATCTCCGCAAGTAGGGTTAAATAGAGGAAATTTTGTAGCAAAAAATAAAAGTATTTCCAAATTTTTAATATTTTTTTAAAGAGGGACTAGTCGAGATAATTACCATATAATTATAATATATTAACAGCTACGGCACTGTTTATGTATTGTAATTTAAGATATATACAGTGATTTCCAAGAAAAAAGTGAATACAAAGATGCTGTTTTCAGGGAAATACAATAAATTTCTAGTACTCGAAAAAAAGTATTTTCAAATATTTATTATTAAGTTCATTTCCAGAAAAGTCTTGATGTAAGAAAATTACCGAAATCAATTTTATTTTAAACAAGCACACTAAAAAAATTTATGTGTCGCTGTATTCATTAGTTTAGAAAATGTAATTTTCTGTTTATTTAGGCCCGTTATACAATGACATGGAAACAGAGATGGTTCACACAATCAGATCTCACAGAATAGTAGCACGCAGATTGAAAATGACCCGCAAGGATTAACTCGGCAATCTGAGTTCTGTTTACGTTGCTCCACGCACCCAATAGAACATGGGTACTTGGCTGCTGTCATAAACATGTTAAAAAATTATCCGAAGTACAAGACAATCTAGTGTTCAATTAATAGTCATTTATTTTAAATATGTATGTAAACTTTGCCCATGCAATGGTTTGGAAGAATTTTTTTCAATTAAAATATTTGGTAAGGTTGAAGAGCAATCTTATCAGTTAAGTTTCCATAAATTGTGGAAGCAGAAGATGACAGTGAAAAGTTCTGAGACATCTGTCTCCATTTCAGCGCCAATGTAGAATGGGTCTAGGGCCTATATCTTATTTGATGTAATTTATTTATTCTATCTGTTCCATGAGTTGCAGAAATGATAGCTTTTAATACATTTATGCAGTTGATTAAATTGTTACATTAAAAGATGTCTCAGTATGTATGGTTGACATGCTAACAATGTTATGCACTGTTTTAAGCAAATGTGAGCTATTTCTTATTAAAATTTGTAACATGCCCACCAACAATAATTGTAAGACTTAAATGTTGGACACAACAAGAAAGTACACGTTTATCACTGTAAATTTATGGATTCCTGCCGCCATATGTACCGCAGCAGGCAGAACCACAGATGGCCAACACACAGGGCAAGAGTTCCGCACATCAGCATTGGCATATCTATGACTTATATAACGATAAATATTGCCATCGTGGTTATCTCCGAGGTTAGACAATAGAGTTTCAGGGTAAATTTTATATTCTAGGTTAGCTAAATCAATAAATATTACAGGTTAGTCTAAAAATGAATTATTGAGGTTAGTTGGATTAATATGATCATTTTAAAAATCACTAACCTTAAATGGTGGGCTTCATTTTAATTGGCCCTTTATTCTTTTTTAATATGTAACTTATAGGAACCACATAAATACATTATTACACAAGGAAATTTTTTTTTAGTTTCCTTATTATGTTCAGTTACAAAACATTTATTGAAACTAGTTTGCAGATAGCTAACATTTACAGTTTTAAATATTATTTACATTAGGTTAGATAAGAAAAACTGTAAAATAGTTCTATCAGTTGAATAGGCTGGGTTAGCAAGATTCAAAATAGGTACTGAAAAATAGTCTGGGCAGTTTGCTAGGTTAGGTCAGCTACATGCACTACCTAAAATACTGTTGCACACCCAACGGTAATAATTTCGGTAATAAAATTGGGACGGCCGCATCAATGTACAGGTATCTTAATTAATAAACGGCAATAACGAGTTGGAATTTTGTATCTCTGCAAGTTGTGTTAAATAGAGGAATTTTGTATCATAAAATAAAAGTATTCCCGAAATTTTAATATTTTTTAAAGGAAGAGGGACTAGTCGCAATGAATATGATAGTACCTATTATCAGATCAAATAAAAATCCAAAAGTGATTGTTTACTTCCTAACATTATTTGTAATATTTCTTTTGATGTACTAAATTAAAACAGCAGGCATCATGTACAACAGGATCATGCCATCAGGGTCAATGGATAAACTACCTACGTGATACGGAACAATTACCGAACTAATTTTTAATAAAACTGAACTAATGCAATCCATCCTTGAAACTAGAAATTTAAAGTAAAATGATTTGAATATTCACGATGTTCCTATCCACAATGACCAAAAATATTCACGGAAATCGGTATATCCACTGTGATTATTGAATCCCGGTCATTGCCAGCCACGTGGATAACGAATGGACAACACACTATACGCAAATCAATATTTATAAGAATAAAACCTATATTAAGTACTTACGAACAAATACAAAAACAAAAAAAAACTAAGCGTAATGCTCAATACCAGCTTAAACATTCAAAATACGACACACACACACCAAGCACAAAGATCGGAGCGAAATCAATACGGCGATGCAGTTATGGATTCGTTTCCATTGTTATTAAGTAATATTGAAATAATTACAATAAGTTAAAAGAACAGTATTTAAGAAATATGTTTATGAAAAATTACGATTATTGAGTCCAACCATGTGGATAACATATGGTCAACACACTGTACGCAAATCAATATTTAAAAGAATAAAACCTATATTAAGTACTTACGAACAAAAACAGCAAAACAAATTAACTCAGTAGTCAATATAAGTTAACAAATTCAAATACAGCAGCAACCACACAGCAAGCACAAAGCACAGAGCGAAATCAACCAAGCAGCAAGCACAAAGCACAGAGCGAAATCAATATGGCGATGTGATGTGGTTAGGAGATCTTCCAGTTGTGAAAAAATTGATTTCCGGTCACGTGTAAATCATTTCCGGAGTGGCAGCAGTGAAATCCGATACGGAATTGACTGCTGCCACTCGAGTGTCAGCAGACACTCCGTTGTATATTTGAATATGTAGTTTTTGGAACACTCTACTTGGAATATAGAAGGCGGAAACGCAAACCGAAATCCAAGAAGCTGAATATGACCGATGCTTGCGTTGAGTTTACAAACAGGTATTTCTTACATTTAGTAATTTTAGAAATTCGTGAACAAACTTAATACTGTTTATAGAAATAATGAACTTTATTATAAATTAACTGTAAATTTTCATGGAGGTATCAATTATAATTCAATTTGGGATTATATATATTGTTTTTATAGGAAAATAACTATAGTTCAAGATAAAACAAAAGAAAACATTAAAATTAGTGTAATTATATCTTAACGAAGCTGTTAACACAGGAGCTATTTTTAATGTGGTTTTAATTCGTCAAGAGAATTTTACTTATGATAATTTAAAATAAAAAGAATCACAAGATATAGAAATTTAAATTATTAAATTGATGATTTCGAATAAATTCATTTTTAATATATGTATATTGATGGGTTGGTTGTTAAAATGAAATATATATATATAATGTTGAATAAATACATTAAATAAAACATCCAATTTTGTAATATCTTTAAAAAAAACTCCATTTTAGTGCTACCCAATTGTTATGTTATAAAATTCAAGTTTTATTATTTTTTATCTCGCTTGCTCACTTTCAAGGGTAGCCTACGATGTACAAGAGGGGTGGACCAAGCCCGAACACACCCGAAGAATTCACTTCGGCCAAGTTCGGGATTTTTATATGTTTTGTAAATGTTGCGCGGGAATTTGAGTAAGTAAGCATGGCGCAATTAAATAGTGATGTAGAAAAGTTGTTTCATAAAAATGTTAATAAAAATGAAGACTATATAGTGGGATTTGTCGACACCGAAGTAGGATACAAAACATTTATGCAAGGATTATTAAAATTAGGCCATTCCTATTATGTGCGAAAGCAGCGCCAATCATGCCACAGCAGGTGAAATGATTTTTGTATTAACGGTGTGTGAGTGTGTGTGTATATAATTTTTATATATATAATAGCAAGAGTTTATGATTTAAATTAGTTTTTATAGCTAAAAAAATGTTAAAACTTTTTTCCCTCATTCACTACAGTATTACAAAGATTTTAAAATTAATATTGAACTATTTTGAAAGCACCATGACTGCAATTCATTTAGATAAAAGTATTTGGGTGGAAAAATAAAATACGTAGACTATGAGATTATAATTATTGCAAAAATTCTCTAGTTAAACTTAAATTAAAAACCTCTCCTATAAGAGATAGCAGATGAAGGAATTTTACATTTCAAATTAACCTATGATATTGAACATTTACAATTATTACTTGACATCAACCGGGGCTGCGCTTTCTCTAGACCTGATACAGGTATGCCTTGCCTGCTGCGGCCCCTTTCTCCTCCCACCATCACCCTCTATTCAAGTCTCCCACCAATGCCGTGCGAGTGGGTGTCTTTTTGGATACTTAAAATGTAAGGTACTTACTTTGAAATTAGTGTAAATGAGTACCTAGTGATAAGTCTAGCAAAGTACTTACAGTTTACCGTGTGCAATTTATTCGCCTTTGGAACGACAATTTAAAAAAAGTTTTTGCTAATTTATTTTCTGGAATTTTGATATTATAAAATTTTGAATAATTTATGTTCACGTTATAAAATGAAAATGAGTCTACAGTTTTATGACAAACTCTTGCTTCAATAATAAAAGGACTTATGTGGGGCCCTCGGTGGTTGACAAGCTTGCCTTGCCCTGGGGCCACACTCTGATTACATAGTCTACTTGAATAATCCAGCTCTGAGATCTCTGAAGTTTTAATACCTGAAAATCCTCAAATCATATTCTCGAGCATTACCAATTAATGCCGCATTCCCTTTTTGGTAAGCGCATCACGTATTTTAAAAGTAAATACGACGCAAATGTAACAACAATAACTGCATGTAAGGAACTACAGATCTTTACAGTGCCTAACTTAATAAACAAATATTTTCAAACAAAGAAATGGAATCCTAATGACAGTCATTAAACATCTGACCAAATATAGCACAATAACTTGCATGAAATTTTTTATTATGAGTATTTTTTCTTAGTATTTAATAACTGCCAAGATAGAGGACATGGCCGTGTTTATATTATGGTTCGACAGAAAAACAACATCCCGACGTTGGCCGAAGTTAATTCTTCGGGTGTGTTCGGACTTAGTCCACCCCTCTTGTACATCGTAGGCTACCCCACTTTTAAACAATTCGTTGGTCTTCGATGAATTCGTTGAATGTCTTGATTTTTTTTGTCACTTCTTGTGCAATATTCATGCAAAATTTCTTCGTTCAAAGTTTTTTTTTGTCATTTGTGGGGGGGAGGGGGGGTTTCATAATTCATCAAAATTTTATGTAAAAAGGTGATATTTGATGTGAAAACTGTTAAAGTTTATTGAATTATGGTGTGATGAGTTTGTGACTGATGTATAAGACAGCTTGAAATTAGATGTGAAAAAAAATTGAAATTGCATTGATATTTCTTGAAATTTGATTTGAAAATTGTGGAATTTCATGGATATTGTCAAGTGCGCTTGAACTCTTATTTCACTGCTACTTTTAGGTTTTTAGACTAAAAATATTTGGGAATGTCTCTCGTTCTTCCCCACTTTTCAGTTAACAACATTCACTTCATCAGCCGTTTCGCTGGTTTTGACCTAACTACATATTTCGTGACGTTGCTTTTTTTTTTTGTTGGCACCGTACATGACTGACTTTTGACTGGGTAGAACATAACACGGCGACAGCACGTTGACACGCGACGTGGCGTGTTTACAAGGCACGTCTGGTTCTCGCGTTTCTCCTCACTAACGCCTTATTTGTGTTTCTTCAACCCGATCTTTTGTTCTTCCGACATCACCGCGGTTCGTGCTCGTCTAAGCATTTATATATCAACAAGATCTTACAATACAGATAATTGTAATTATATATTATCATAGATTAGTTAAATCTTTATTTTATTCGACTTTTCGACTATTGTTTGACGCAGTGAAGGCGTGTAGTACCTACGCCTTACCATGAGATATAAACAACCTACAGTATAATAAGTTAAAATCTAGCAATCATACATAAAATTACATACTAAAATATTACAGCAATTACTTATGAATCATCTACCAATCTAAGATCCAATTTTAGTACTAACATAAAACATATAAAATAATGTATTAAAAATACATACTTTAAAATATAACGTAATACTAACCTAGAACATATTAATTAATATTGTTTTAAAAACAAAATGTTAAAATATAATTAAATATATCCTTAACAATATTGATATTGTTTTAAATAGAAAAATATTAGATATAATTAAAATTTATTGTTATGAATATGTCATTATCTCAGACACTCATACACGCATTCGTTTGATTAATAATAACAATATAATTAATATAAATAATGATTAATTGTTTAAATTGTATGAATTTCTTATTATATTAGATACAAATTACATAATAGTGGTCTATGATCTATGTTTATTGTATTATTAATATTAAAGAATTTAATTTAGTTGATATCTATATGACATTTAAAACGTATATTATAAATCAAGGTTTTCAACAATACTAATTATAATACAATTAATATAATGTAATAAAATTCTTATATAATATTAAAACTGGATAAAAATCATTAATTGTGCGTTGCTGTAGGTGTGAGTCTGACTCACCGAGTTCTAGCCTGTATGCTAAAGCTTTGACAGGAAAAGCATCGGGTTTCATGGGAATATGTATAAGATGCATTACTTTAGGCGTATTCGTAAGGAAAAAAAAATGGTTGTCTGTAAAGTCGGTTTACGGACGATAGTTTAACGTGACGTCATAACAAAACATTGATGAAATTATTGCATACTTTTATGAATAAAATTCAATCATTTTTATTTTAATAATAAAAGAATAAATACTTGAAATTTTACTAGTAATCAGATTTTTAAAATCCAAGAATAATTAACCTTAATTGCCGAAATTGTTGTTGTAATAAGCAATGAAAACCACATTAACTTTTCACTTCATTTATAAACAGTCGACGAAACAGTTCACGTGTAGATGACTTGTAATTAATTTTAAAAACTGGCGTTTAGCTGTAAAGTTTAAATATAATTATGAACAAGTTTTCATATGAATAACCTGTAATCAAATATCTATCATAAATTATATGATTCACCATAATTTTTTAGTTAATTGTAACATAACCTATTATTACTGCACTCGCCGACAGCGTAACGGAACAATGAGCGTAACGGGACACAACGTAACGGGACACAACGTAACGGGACACATGGTAACGGGACACAGCGTAACGGAACAATGTGCGTAACGGTACACTTTTTCGTGCGTGCAGCCGTCGTTCATCGATTTATTAGACGTTGTCACGTCAAAAAAGACAGAAAGTAGTCTGTCGATGTTGCTCCGTGTTAAGAAAATGCGAAATTTCATTTTACGTTACGTTAATAGAGTTCTCACCCAATAGGAAACTATCCTAGCATAAGAATAAGAACATTTTTGTTTATTTATGTTCTTGGAAAGCATGCATCAAGAACTGCAGATAAGGTGATAGAAAAGTGAATTAATTAATAGGTACTCTGGTGGGGGAGAAAACTGACTACTATCTAATATTTCAATCAAATGATTAGATTAGCTAATGAACCTCATTTTCTTGAAGACAGTTTTCTCTTTCTAATGCTTACGACGTCAAGAATAGCTAAGTAACCGAGAGTTAACAAACTGTTTTTCCATAAGGCTGCAATGGTGTTCCTAAAGGCGAGAGCACATTTGAAACATGAGTGAATGTTGACCTTGTCTACCCCTCGCAGATACGCCCAGGCGGGTCCTCATTAGTTGATTACTTCTAAAGACTTAATATAATATATCCTAAATCCAAAATGGCGCCAGAAACTTGAAGAAAACGTGTCTTCCGATTTTTTTTTAATCATCCGTTAATATTCTGTATCTGGATACTTACAATTTAATTAGTGAATAAAATTCCTAGTTTACTGACAAGCATGTTCCGTTTAATCAGTTTCTTTTACAGCGACGAACCATTCCCTAAAGCAGCTGTTTAAAATAATGTTTACGTTTCACAGCGATGTAGAAATTACTGTCGAAGTCGTGATGAATCATGATGAATCATTCTCCCGGTTACGACCAAGACATTTCTTTCATTTTCATTCCGTTTGCAGGCATACGCAACGCAATATAGCTGAAACATTAACAGATAAGTAGTGGCATGCATATTTCGCGAAAAGATTTCGAGACTAGCTGAAAGCAAAGACACTGTGGCATCGCCAGTGTTTCGTGACTGGGTGAGATTCTTTCAGGTACATGTCTTGAATGTTACCTACATCACCAAATAACAGTAAGTCAGTGCGGAAGCAAACGCGTCCTGAGTGGCTCGTTCAGATAAAGGCAACGACTTCTCTCGCAGACGGCCGCCAATCTCACGGAAGAAACCGCTGGTGCAGGTATACCTTGTTACTAGGGACCGGAAAAATTCGCGAATTCAATGACCTACAGGATAGACTCCAAGATCCTCTATGCACTCGGACAAATTACATCTTCTCATTGGCTACTGACTCGTGACAACTATTAACTAGAATGCTTTTGATTCGATACTTCTTTCGTTGAGGATTATTCATTGGCTCTGATTCCTTCAGACAACCTGTGGTCCAATCACTGAAGCAGCAAAAGGTTAAACACATTTGGATTCTAGCATATCGCGAAATGAAACCGCGGATTTTTCCTGTCTCTGCTTGTTACATTAAAATATGCTTTCGCGAAGAATGCCTGCCCCTACAGATAAGCTGCACACGTTTCTGATACAAGCCAGCTGTTTGACGTTGACCTTGGACGGCAGTGGTCAAGGACGCACGCTATGTGGTAAAGGGGGGGGGGGAGGGGGGAATAAACAGGGGAGAAAGTGCTATATCTCTCCTCTCCCACCCCCTCTAAATGAATTCTGCAGACCCTCCTGGCAGCGGTGGTGGTACAACTGAAGATGGGTCTACGATGTAAGACTCAGTTCTCGGCGTGTCTAAATTAAACTTCGCAAACATTACACGGACTCCCACAGGCTAAAGATAGGTTAGATTAAGAAACTGACAGCTAGAAATTATTTGGCTGACTCGGCGAAAATTACACACATCTGTGCGATAGTGTACCAATGAGCTTCTAGCGCCACGACTCTTTAGTCGCTCGGGTTAGCTTGCGTTAACTTTCATTCTTTTTTCTTTTTTTTTTTCCTTCTTTCTTCTGTTTAATCGGCTCCCACCGGGGTAACGATGTGTCCAAACAAACATTTCACTCAAAAATGACACATTTATAAACTGCGCTGGCTGGTTAGCCCCCGCTGTCTCCGGAAAACAGGCGTTGAACAGGCGCGGATTGTTCGGTAATGGGTGTTTATCCGTGGGTGCTGTGTAAACACACCCTCTCCCCCCTCCCCTAACACCCCGCCGGTATTACCGCCCCCTCCCCTCCACGCCCCCGCGGCCATGGTTCTGTTATTGCCGCAGTGATTTCTCACGGAGTCTCCGGGTTTGACGGGCCGGCGCTGTCGTTATACTCCTTTAGGTGCGTCATGAAAAATAAAAATAAAATGATGAGAATGGAATTTTTTAAGATGCGCGGGCACCATGCAACAAACTTTCACATACAAAAAAAATTACTTATGTGTGCTTTGAAATCTTATACTTCAGAGATTTATATTAAATGCTGGTCCATATAATTTAAAACATTTGTTTGTTGTAAATATTTGTGATAGAAATTGTGTTTATAAACTTTATCAAAGGTATTTTCAAGTGTATGTTCCCGTAGTTGCAATAGATATTATAATTTATTATTTAATCGAATAAAAATAATTAAAATTAATAAATTAGACTAAAATTCAGCATATTTACTGATTTTCAATATTAATTACACATTATCTGTATTATTTTACTAAATTAAATTAGGTATTATTAACAACTGGTTATTTTAAAAATAATAATTTGATAGAATTTACATTTTTACCAACTGTATTCATAATATAACTCTAGTCCATTTATTATTAAATTTCTACTAATTATTTGTATTGCAAAATGTAAGTATTACTTCCAACGCGCGTACATAATAAGTACACAAACCTTTTTTTTTTATATTTATGTTTGAGGTAGATAACGTGTCAGTCCATCCATCATTCATGCGAATTATTAGGGCCCATTACTAGGGGCAGGAAATTTTCGCGAAAAAATCTGAACGCCTACTAGACTGCAACAAGATATACCCACACCAGCGGTTTCTTCCTTGTGATTGGCGGCCGTCTGCGAGAGAAGTCGTTGCCTTGTTTGCACGAGCCACTAAGGACGAGTTTGCATCCACACTGAATTAGTGTGATTGGTTGTTGTAAAAATCGACATGCATCTCAAAGTAACTCACCCAATCACGAAACACAGACGATGCTACAGTGTTTTAACTTCCAGCTACTCTCGGGATCTTTTCACGAAATTTTCATGGCCCTAGCCATTCCACAACGACACGGAAACATAAATACAAAAATGGATCACGTACCCGCAAGATACTCAAGTTTCGCTATCTGTGTGTCGCTTCTGCAATGCACGAAGCGTAACAAACGGCCTCCAAACAGATTAAATAAACTTCACGGTTATGAAAGATTAATTGTTAATTTAAAAAAAAAAAAATATTTATATATTATATTAATAAAATTGGTTGTCTGTAAAGTCGGTTTACGGACGATATTTTAACGTGGCAACGTCATAACAAAACATTGATGAAAGGATTGCATACTTTTATGAATAAAATTGAATCATTTTTATTGAATTATCACTATTTTGTATGGATGCAAAGAAGGAGTGAAATTAAATCTACAATTTAATTGATAAATTTACTTTTATTTGCACTCATCAATTCAAATATGTTCATTACTTTATCGAAGAGATTATTTTAACTATAACTTTTATACATGTTTGCTATTTAACTTCTTCCAATCTGTGTTGTTCTTTTAAGGATAGGACGAGGATAGGAAAAGTAGGAAACGAATGGGAGTGTTTCAAGTTTAATGTGCCTCGAAAAAGTCAAATCGATGGTTGTTCCAATCGAGTGGAAGAGAGATAGATGCGGCGCAAGCGTACAATGAGCGTAACGGGTCAATGTGCGTAACTGGACACTTTTTCGTGCGTGCAGCCGGCGTTCATCGATTTATTAGACGTTGTCACGTCAAAAATAAAACCACAGAGTGAGTGATTTTAGAACACTAGATGTGATGGTACATGAAACAAATATTTAACGTATTTAAAACGTAAAACAAACACCGCGACCAAATAATACTCGGCTTCCACTGGCCGCTCGGAGTGACGTAAACGGAAGACCTCGGCATTGCCGAGCTGATCCGTGCGGATCCGTGTCCACGTGCGTGCAATTGTGGACAGTTGTTCGTTACGTGAGGTCCATCTCCGTTTACGTGTCGTTTCAAAACGGGCCTAACTAGCGTAGGAAGGAGAGAAGCAAACATAAAATAACTTACCTTAAATACAACAACCAAGCTCGATATGAGTTATAAGTAAGACATTAATTAGGTACATTAAAACAGACAATTTCACTATTTACACACCTGTTCACAAGTTAAATAAAAATGCTAACATCACTTAGCTATGAAGAAGCAATTTAATCGTAATGAACAAATTAAATCTTTCCAAATTAAATCTTTGTATATAGTTTTTTGGTAACAAGCATAAAATAAAATACTTTTTAAATCCTAAATAAAAATTTCATGATGCTACAGTCGTATTGGCAAATTAATTTTATCTTTGTTACCATCAACTAAATAAAATATGGATAGAGAGGATTTTTCCGGTGTAATTTATGCTTGCTTGCTTGAATGAAGAAAGCGAGCGAGAGAAGCCGGCAGGATCCACCAAGATCCCAACATGTATCAGGCGCGTATAACAACTATGGAGCGTACAATGTTGTACGCGCGTTATACCTCCTTACATTTTCTGATCTCCTAATACTTTCGCTCGGTTGGCGGTACGGGCTACTTGTATCGTGCTCGTTCTCTCTCTCCCCTTCTCTCTTTCTCCCCTTCTCTCTCTCCCCTCTCCCCTTCTCACTCTCCCCTCTCCTCTTCTCTCTCTCCCCTCTCCCCTTCTCTCTATCCCCTTCTCTCTCTCTCTCCTCTTCGCCCCCCCTCTTTCGTGCGTTTTATGTTTACTCTCACATTTAATAGTGGCAAAAAGTCACGCAAACGAATGTTACATAGGTACATGTAGATAGACCATTTGCATTAGTTAGATAGATACTTCGATAATACCGTCAGTCAGTCTTGTTTGTACGTTTAGAATCACTGTCTGCAGAATTACCGAACATCAAAACATTTCACGGAATCATTAAAACATAATTATATACATAACTAGAAACCAGAAAAATTCGCGGATTCATAGAGACCTGCAAAATTCGCGATGGCCTTCAGGATAGACTGCACATACCCCTGTACACTCGGGCAAATAACGCAAGTTCATTGGCTGCCGACTTGTAAGTCGTCTCAGCTGGTTTGTCTGTGATTCGATCATTCTTTGGTTGAGGGTTTATAACTGGTTGAGATTCGTCCAGATGAACAGTAAGCCAAAAGCAAAATTATCTAAGAGGTATATGTGTTTGAATTCTAGCCTATCACCGAATGAATCCGCGAATTTTGCAGGTCTCTACGGATTCATTTCGTACTATGCTAAAATTTAAATAATTAGCTTCGTGCTGTTCTACTTATTGGTTCCTGTTTTTTTTTTTTTTTTTTTTTTTTATCTGGAGGACTCTGGGCCGAATAAGAGTCCCTTTAATCAAAAACGTATATAATCACAAGTCACCGAGTAGAGACGCCTCACAAGTCAGCAGCCAATGAATGAACAGGTGACATTTCCCAAGCATGCAGAGAGAATCGGGGATGGATTCCATCCTGAACCCAGAAATGTTTCCAATTCCTACACATAAAAAATGGGTTCAGGTAATTATTAGAACCACGGAATTTTCTCGCATTCATTTAGTCGCAAGCTAGAATGCAAACCTCCACACTGTCGCACTGTGTTCATGATTGGACCGCAGTTGTTTGGACACGCCCCTCTACGACCGTGAGCCAACGATGTCCAGCTAGGAGAGAAGTAGCGAATCAGGTAGTGCCAAATAACAAGGATAAAAATGTTCTAGCTAAGAAATCAACCAATGGGAAAGTAAACATGGGTCGAGCATACCTATAACTTTGAATTCTATCCTGAGGCCAGAGGAATCCGCGAAATTTCCGGGACTCTAGTAATTATTTATGTACGCGCGTTAGAAGTTATACTTATTTGACAAGATAAAAAACTAATTTGAATTTTGCATGTGGATAATTCATAGAAATAAAATAATAAAATGACTGGAGTCGGTTACGGTTGGTAAAGTATGAACTCAATAAAATTAAAAATTTTAAATAAATAGGTACTCAGTATTCGATATTAATATAAACATGTGTATAAATTATTATCTTATTGAAAAAAAATCTAGATTTATTTTAATTAATCATTTAAATCAATAAATATTCTGAATATTTATTTATATATATAATATTTTTAATTATTTATTAAATAATTATGTAATGATTTGTACAACAAATAATTTATACATACGGGAACATAACCTCACAAACACTGTTATGAAGACGTCGAGGAAACTTATAAACCTTCAACAGTCACTCCCTGCCAGCGACAATGGAAGCTTACAAGCAACCTGACATCGTTATACATACGGGAACATAACCTCACTTATGTAAATACACTTCAAAGTACATTAGAAAAAGTTTATAAACACAATTTATATCACTAATATTTAAATATATTGGCAAGTGTTTAATATCAATAATTAAAATATAACATTCAAAATCACATATATAATTTTTATTTGGATGAAGTCTTTTTTTTTGTGTATGTTATCTTTTTTTTATTCTCATAAAATTTTCTTTGCTTAGTGCGCGCGCATCGTAAAAATTCAGTCTCGACATTTTTTTTATTTTTTTCGTGAAGCGCAACAATGATTTGATTATGCACCCTTCTGTGGTGTACTATATCCTGGTGCCAGAAAAGTAACGGGATTCTCGCGGATTCATTTGGTGATAGGCTAGAATTCAAACACATATACCTCTTAGATAATTTTGCTATTGGCTTACTGTTCATCTGGACGAATCTCAACCAGTTATAAACCCTCAACCAAAGAAGGATCGAATCACAGACAAACCAGCTGAGACGACTTACAAGTCGGCAGCCAATAAACTTGCGTTATTTGCCCGAGGTTATGTGCAGTCTATCCTGAAGGCACTCGAAACCGCGAATTTTGCAGGTCTCTATATGATTGGTTAGAAAAATTGTTTTGTTAGAATCGTGCCGGTCGCTCTGTCGGTGCCATCCCGTGAGTAACGGAACACGGCCTGATGTGTCGGCCTGATGTGTCCATGTACAGAATGTCAATAAAATAATGTCACAATTTCAATTATTATTATAACAGTTTAATTTAGACTATGTACAACAAAATCATACATCAAATTGAAGGTAAACTAACCTAATTTCTCTTACAAATGTTCAATATTTACACATTTAGTTATACAAGAGTCCGGAAAAATTCGCGGGTTCAATGACCTCCAGGATAGACTCCAATCTCCTCTACACACTCGGGCAAATGCCAACTGTTCATTGGCTGCTGACTTGTGAGTCGTCTCGACTGGGTGGCCTGTGATTCGACACTTCTATGAGTGAGGGTCTCTAATTGGCCCTCAGTCCTCCAGATTAACAGTGAACCAATGACAGAAGTAGCACTAAGGTATAATTATTTTAATTTTAGCTTCACACGAAATGAACCCGCAAATTTTTCAGGTTTCTAGTTATACGGCACACATCCAACTGAAGTCATATTCTTTCCCACACTTTCGTTAAAAAGTCCGGAGTAATGGAAGCAACAGCCTTTTCAATTCTGTATCTCAACTCTGGCAATTCATTAGGTAGCGGCGGAACGTAGACACGATATTTCATAAAGCCCCAAAGGGGAAGAAAAAAATAATCGCATGGCGTTATGTCAGGTGGACGTGGAGACCAGCGAAAAAGAGCTCTTTCGTCTCGACCATTACGACCCATCCAACGGCCAGGGACTTGGAAGTTCAACCACTCCGATGGGGAGGGGCTCCATTCTGTTGCCAAACGCAGAAAAATTATCTCAAAATGGCGGCGCTTCCCCCTCCACCGCGCGTGATGCGTCAGAGTCCTCACTTAGCGTAACGAATTCTTTGATACTTTAGCTATCCAGTGGTGTGATTAAATTGTGGATGGAGATGATCGATACGTAACTGCAACACCAAAAATGTATTCCCCGATTTGGTAATGAATCTTTTTTTTAACTGCCTCCCATTGTGGAAGCAATTTTAAAGACGTGTTCACGTCAAAAAAAAATTGGTTGTCTGTAAAGTCGGTTTACGGACGATAGTTTAACGTGACAACGTCATAACAAAACACTGATTAAATGTTTGCATACTTTTATGAATAAAATTGAATCATTTTTATTTTAATAATAAAAGAATAAATACTTGAAATTATACTAGTAATCAGATTTTTAAAATGCAATAATAATTAACCTTTATTGCCGAAATTGTTGTTGTAATAGGCAATGAAAACCACATTAATTTTTCACTTCACTTTATAAACAGTCGAGTGGAAGAGAGATAGATGCGGCGCAAGCGTACAATGAGCGTAACGGTACACAGCGTAACGGAACAATGTGCGTAACGGGACACTTTTTCGTGCGTGCAGCCGGCGTTTATCGATTTATTAGACGTTGTCACGTTAAAAAAAAAAAAAACGTGGACGTTGTTCCGTGGACGCGGGTGTACGTGCGCGCCCTCCGCAGACGACGCGACGAGCGGAAACTCTCCGGTTGTCGCCGTCGCCTGACGAGGTGTTGTGCCGCCGCGGGCTGTTTCTGACACCGGCCGCCGGGAGGCGCCCTTTTTGTTACTGGGATTGTTCTGGTTAGTTGTGGGGGTGAAGGAGGGGGAAGAGGTGGAGGTTTGCTTTCAAATATTTACCGGCGGGCCCGACGCCAGCTCCGACATTCACACCACCTCACACCTCTCCATCCCCGCCCTTTGGGGGAAAAACCATTCCTCCTCCGCGTTCCTCCGACCGCGCAGGTTGTCGGCGCGCGGGCAAGATATGCTCAGCTGAAGAACCTCCGAGATCGCGTCCCACGACTTACAGACCTGCAAAAATTCGCGGATTCATTCGGTGATAGGCTAAAATTCAAACACATGTACCTCTTAGATAATTTTGCTATTGGCTTACTGTTCATCTTGGACGAATCTCAACCAGTTATAAACCCTCAACCAAAGAAGGATCGGATCACAGACAAACCAGCTGAGACGACTCACAAGTCGGCAGCCAACGAACGTGCGTTATTTTCCCGAGTGTACAGGGGTGGGTATGTGCAGTCTATCCTGAAGGCCATCGAAACCGCGAATTTTTCTGGTCTCTACCCATGACTAACGGACCTGAAAAATTCGCGGTTTCGATGACCTTCGGGATAGTCTGCACAGTCCTCTGTACACTCGGGCAAACAACGCCAGTTCGTTGGCTGCTTACTTGTGAGACGTCTCAACTGGTTCGTCCGCCATTCGATACTTCTTTGGTGGAGAGTTTCTCATTGGCCCGCAGAGTCGCCCAGACGAACAGTGAGCCAGTAGCAAAAGCAGCTTGGAGGTATATATGCATATGAATTTCAGATTATCGCGAAATGAATATGCGAATTTTTCCGGTCTCTACCCATGATGACGTCTCCAGGCTCTGACGTGGATGCCTTTGCGTCTTTGTAAATCGGGGACTTTGTAAATCGACAACCAGAGAATCTTCCGCTTGTCGCGTCGTCTTCGGAAGGGGGGCGGCAGAGACGCGCGCACGTACACGCACGTCCACGGAAGAACGTGTGTCAGCGAGGCATCAGGGTGATAAATCCGACGCTCTGAGCTAGCCCGCAGTCTGCTCGCCGTGCATCTGAGCGGTAACCATTTCTTGATATGTGGAGAAATGAAGATTCCTTGCGTGCTATCAAGATTATGTAGGCTACCGATTTTTATTTTCTCTATGCCTGGAAATTATTCTGAAAACAAGAATTTTAGCAATTTGCACACTTTTAAAAATACGGTTCAAAAACTAAATGTGAAAACAGAGCTACTCGTTCGCCCTCAGCGAATTCTAAAATTGTTCTCGTAAACACACACTCTCCGATATCTAGAGCAGTTTTGATATCACTTTTTTTTTTCTGAAGTTCTGCGCAATTTGTTGTGCACCGGTATACGTGGACCCTAAATACAGGCTGAGCACAAATTATCAGTACACTTTCAAAAAACAATCATAAAAATTAAACTGTGGAGCTTATTTACCTGGGACCTATTTTTCAGTCAATAGAGAATCTCTGAAAGTTGATTTTTTTTACAAGTTAAAGTGACTCTATATGCGCTCCTAGAGTTACGCGGCAAAAATCGCGACCGTGCTCAAACACGTCCCACACTTTGTGCAATCACTTGTGATTCGCTGTCCCAGGTCCGACAAAGATAGCGGCAGAGGTGGCACCAACACCTTGCCTTTGACATGACCCCACAGTAAGAAAGCACATGGGGTCAAACCCAGGTGATCACTGTGGCCATCAGCCCCACGCAGCATCGTCGACACCTGAACGATGTGGCCACCAGGTCACATTAAAATTTTTATTTTGGCTATTTTGATTTTTCTCAATTTTTTTTTTTCAATTTTAAATTACCGTTTTAATCTTTAAAAGTCAGTCGCGGTATTTATAATTATTTAATTTTTGTGAATAGTTCTTTTATTTATTATTCATAGAGACCGGAAAAATTCGCGGATACATTTCGCGATAGGCTAGAATTAAAATAGCTATACCTCAGTGCTGCCTCTGCTATTGGCTCATAACTCACATGGATGACTCTGGGCCAATGAGAAAAACTCAACTAAAGCAGCATCAAATCACATACTGTTACGTTGGGACGTCTCACAAGACAGCAGCCAAAGAGTGGGTGACATTTGAATGAGTGTACGTAGAACTATGGAGTTCATGCTAGAGGTCATCGAACCCGCGAATTTTTCCGGTCCCTAATTATTCATTTGTTTGGTTTGATTCAGTTTCTTTAATACTGTATATCGATTTTTGTTCTATGGCCGGCTACTGGGCGCGGTATCGTCGCTTTCAAGTCTGACGTCACCAGCGCCATAGTGCGGGTGTGGAAGTCAGCTGTTAGCCTTGAGGAGTGACGGACTGCTAGTCGCCGCCGACTGGCGTGCGGAGGAACTCCGCCGCGGGCAGAGGTGTATGATGCTTCGACACAGCGCCAAGTTATGTGTTTCTAAGTTGTGTGTATCTAAGTTGAGACAGCGCGCCGTTGGCGGAGCGCACCTGGCGGCGAGCGGCGGAAGCTCCGAGTCCGTGCCTAGATTGGCATGGACGGGGCCGTACCTTGAGCTGGTACATTAGGAAGTGCCTCGCAAGAGAATACTCCGATAATGTAAAGAGGCGACACGTAGTAGGTATTGTTTGGATTTGTAAAGGGTTAAAACGACCAATCCATCTCCCAGGTAAATGCGTGTTCAGATGTTCCCTTCGCGTTGAACAGCAGTTACTGACTCCCTTTTCACGCCAACGTTTCTGCTGTGAGGTAGGCGCCATTATAAACACTGGCTCCTTGTAGCAGAGGCAACCCGCAACGAACGAATCCAAAACATTTGCAAAAAAAAATCTTTTTCAGGTATTCTCTATAGACAAAGAAGTTTCAGATAAATTGTCTAGACTGTTTAGTTTTTTATGATTTTTTGAAAGCAACAGGTGACTTTTGTTATGGGCATATTTTTCGCGGGAAAAAAGTTCTGATCGTTCTAAGCTCTAAGGTATTCCCGCTATATAGAGATTGTTCGCTTGTAATTGGCGACCGTCTGCAAGAGAAGCCATCGCCCTGTTTGGCCGGGCCATTCAGGAAGCGTTTGCCTCCGCAATGGATGGCTGTGATTGGTGCGCTGACGGTAGACGCGCGCCTGAAATAAACCCAGGCAACCACCAGACGCAGACAATACAACAAAGTTTTAACACACTGCTCTAACTGTTGGCCAAGAATGGAAGGGTATGTGAAGTCTACCCTGGAGGTTATTGAACCGAAGAAATTTCTCTGGTCCTGAAGTACCGTCCGTATTTCTTGATGGAACAAATTTGCTGTTGGCACACGATTCCAAGTAATTATGTAAGACCAAATGAGTGCAATGGCTTTTCTTGCAGGCGAAATCCAATCACTAGAGACCGGAAAAATTCGCGGTTTTATTTCGCGATAGGCTAGAATCCAAGTGCGTGTAACTTATTGCCGCTTCAGTGATTGGAACACAGTTTGCCTGAAGGACTGTGAGCCAATGAATGACCCTCAACGTAAGAAGTATCGAATCACAAGCATCCCAGTTAGCAGGTGTCACGAGTCAGTAGCCAATGAGCAGGTGTAATTTTCCCGCGTACATAGTGGATCGTGGAGTCTATCCTAGAGGTCATCGAAACCACGAATTTTTCCAGTCCCTACCAATCACGTACCCCTGTGCAGTTCAACGAAAGTTGAAATTTTATATGTTTAACATCATAGCTCTCGGCACACGACATTTGGTGGAAGTAAGTAGGAGAATGCGACGGAAGTCAAGGAACGGAAATGTGTAACAACGACGATGCTGCAATGACGCGAACCAAAGTTCGCAAAAACCAAAGGTAATTATTGCACTATTAACTTTTTAGAGAATTTGAACAAGATATTTTACATATTTTAATAAAATTCCTTTTGACGATAATCAGGTCCAAAGCCGGGGTTAGTATTTTCTGCAAGTGGTTTATCGCTTTTGTCGGAGCCGTTTCATTACATAGGCGATGTAGTTTAACATTTCGGTCGGATAATAAAATTACTTATTTGATAGTCTTCGCAGCTGCTCCGGCAACGAATTCTAGCGGCGGTTGTGAAAACTACGTGTGATCCGCGTCAAGAAATGTAGTTTAAAACGCAGTTTTCCTATACTACGTTATTTTTAGGAATTCTACGTTGAATTTCGTGTCCGAATTTCGTATTATAAGTAGGGACAGGAAAAATTCGCGGGTTCAATGACCTGCAGGATCAACTCCATAGTTATACGTACGCTCGGTCAAATGCCACCCACTCATTAGCTGCTGTCTCGTGAGACGTTCCAGCGTAGCAGCCTGTGATTCGTATAAAGCTTTGGTCGGGTGTTTCTCATTGGCCCAGAGTCATCCAGGTGAGTTGTGAACCAATAGCAGAGGCAGCACTGAGGTATAACTTTTTATATTTTAGCCTATCGCGAAATGAATTCGCGAATTTTTCCGGTCTCTAGTTATAAGTGTAACATGAGAACACATGAATTTGCTCGTCTTTAATTTGATTGATAATAGAGAAATTGAACTGTTAATTTGTTGAATGGACTTGTGATAACAGCTGCTTCATGTTTTACATAAAGTATCAAGTATCACTATACAGTTAAATTGTGTAACATGTTCTGTATTTTTTTTTCGCAACTTGCATCATGTAGGCTAAATATTAATGTCTGCACATACATATTTGTATGTATAACGTGACATGTTCTATATCCCGGAGCCTTGACTCCGTGTGGAATCAACGGAACAAAAATACAAAATAAAATAAATAAATAAATAAATAGAGGTTACACATGTCTGGCGAGTAACGGGAAATGCTTGCCCCTCCCTCCAAGGAAGCGCGGCGCGCCACTGCCCGGATGGCCGCTACAGCGGGGCCATGAGAAGCAGGAGGGGGAGGTGGCTGTCGGGCGGGCGCGCGGCTCGGCCAATGGGGGCGGCGGGAGCGGGAGACGTCCACCAATCGGCGCGCGACAGGAGCCGCAGACTCCCGATGCAGATGGGGGGCTCTCGGGCGCAGAGCGAGCCACGCGACGCCTTCGTTTCTTCGCGAGTTCATTCATTCACGGCTTTTTCACAGTCAAATGGTACGTAAAGAAATGTTTATACTATGTTTACAACGCTATATCAAAATATACTAAAAGTATTAAATGGGCCTATTAGTTAAATACATACAACGTAAACACCAACTAAATAAAAAAAACAATGTAGAGCGCAACTTTAACATCGCCTATTAAAAAAATGGTTTTACAGTGTGCTGTTACTATTTTCATAATGCACAGAAAGTTATGACTTATTTTAATGATACTATTATTTATAAAGTCTTATTATTTTGATTGTTATTATTATTATTATGAAATTTTATTATTTAATTTGTATATTGTTCGCCCGCAAAAGTTATTTAAATATATTTTTATTAATTATGTATATCTACGAGAGCTATGCTCTATGACCTGAAATGGACTTATATGGACAGTCAATTGAGTATACCCCTCTAAGGACTAATGAACTTAACGAATAAACGATGATTTTATTCGGGGTATTACTTAAAGAAATTTTCATTGTTGGAAATTTTCGTTTTAAATTTACCGCATTTCTGTGTTTTCAATTGTATTAATGAGTGTTATTTACGGTATTTATATTGTAAATTACGCTAACCGATTTTGGTTTCGGCCAATGAGAGGCCGTGTTTTAGATGTGAGGCGTCTAGAACGTATTAATTAAGAGGTTGGTTGTATGAAGGCGTCTGATGCCGACGCAAAGGCGCGAGGCCTATTTTAAATTTGAAATATAGCTAGCTAGATTATGCCATCCGACACTCAGGATGAGCTTAAACGACGTATAAATAAATAATGTGTAAGATTATAAGGGCATATTCTGACGGATATGTTATTAGGAGTGAAAATCTGTAAGTAAAGATCTTGCATTTTGTATCGCCCATAGACATACCCAGCTGTATGTAATTTCGTCGTAAATAACTCCGATTTGACTACAAACTGATTAGTTTTCACGTAAAAGGTGTCAATTATCCTGAACTACGTCATGAATTATTAGTTCCAAGATTTAAATTATTATTTTATTTTGTGATACCCAGAGGTGAAATGGGAGTACAAGTTTCGTGTCTCTACCATATAAACTGAGTTAAGCCAAGGCAAATACGAACCCAAATATAAACATAAACAGTAATCATACTAATTATTAATTGTGCTATGATTTCAAACATTTTCTGGTATGTAAGAATGCGTCCGTAAAAACATCATTTGATTTATTTTCTGAACATACACTAACGAACTTTTGTGAACGATTCATGTGTGCTACGTATTTTCCTGATGTTTTAATTTACATAAGCGCATATCCACGAGTCATGTTCAGTATCGTTAGGATTGTTTTTCTGTGATTTTTTTTATCTAATTATATTAATATTGATTTTTATCTCTACACATATGTTAGTTGTCCCTGATGAATAGCAATTTTTATTATTAATAAAAACCTGAATTCTATCCCTATGTGTTGATATATGTTACCTAGCTACCTGTGTCCAAGAGTGTGTGTTTTATGATAAATAACATTTTTTTTGCATGTTTCTAAGGGTCAGAGTACAAGAGCATAACAGTACCATTGACACATATATATATGTCTATATATATATTTTGAAAAATAGTGACAGCCAGTGTATATCGTCCCGACAACACACACACAACAAAAGGGTCTATATATAAATAAACGAGTACTATTAATGGTACTGGCACCAGCAGTAAGAACACACCGAAGAAGTTTAGCAGCAGTATAGTATAGAAAGTGGCGCACATAAACGTGGGGCCCGAGTGTGTTGACACTGAGTTGTCACACCTTATTTCAAGTTGTCATTTGATCCTGCATAGTGTATCTAATCCATTATAATAACATGGCACACAACCACCCCACATACTCGCTCAGGAGTAGGCATGACAGTATGTGTGAAGACTGCGATAACACAGGGAATTCAGGAAGTGACACGGCGACATCATCAGCAGGGGGTTCACCAGGGAACACTTGTGTGGAGGGACCTAGTGATCACTCTACCACCGTGGCTGAGAGGTTAGGGCGGCCCACGTCACCAGCAACAGGGGAGCAGGAGGAAAGGGAGGCCACTGTCCCTAACATCACACCATTGCCAGATAATACTTCTACATCACCTGTGACACTGGAAGCACTCATGCAATTATTACGGCAGAGTAATACTCAACTAAATGCAAAATTAGAACAGAACAATACTCAAATGGGGAGGCTTACGACTGAGTTGGGAGCGCTGAGGGATCAGACCAACTCAGGATTAAAGAGCCTGGAACACAGCATTGAGGTTAGGCTGGCCCAGCAACACGAACAGGTCCAGCAGATATCTGAGCAGGTATCACAGAACAGTAGTCGTGTGGACAGTCTGGAGACTCATGTAACATCCATACGAAACATGATCTCAAATGAACACCAGGGACAAGCTAGTGCTAGGGAGGAGGTGCGAGGACATCTCCAGCATCTCGAACATAGACTGGAGGACATGGAGGTGGCTACTGCCACACTACGAGATAGAATCGAGCACCTTAGTGTACACCCCAGTCCCAGGAGTGAGTCAGCTGACCGCCAAGCTCATGTACCGTCACACACAGCCCCTGTGTCAACTGTACCGACTGCCCCAGTAGACAGGCAACCGTACCCCAGTGAGATGTACACAATTCCACTGCTACCCATCCACAATCATCCTACCGTTCAAATGGATCTGCCCAGAGAAACCCCTGTATTGAGCCCATCCAACATTGATGCGGCCACGCTCATGCACCATCCAGCTAAGCATTGGGCAGAAGCTATGCCCACGTTTGCTGGCAGAGCTACAGAGAACCCCATCCGTTTTCTGAAAAGATTTGAGGAATACACCTCAACCTTTCATTTGAGAGATACAGAGATACTGAAGTGTCTCAACAGCGCCCTGAAAGGACCGGCATTTTACTGGTGGGAGATGCTGAGTGCATCAACGCATAGTTACGCCCAGTTCCAGTCCCTGTTCCACAACCAGTATTGGAACATCCGAATACAGAGTCACCTCCGTGCACAGCTTCACACGGAGAAGTATGACCCAAGGAAGTGCGCGTCCTTGGAAGCGCATCTATCAGCAATGTTTGAGAAGACACGCTACTTGGATCAGCCCATGACGGATGATGAATTCATCGCGGCCATCCTCACGCAGCTCCCACTCAAGTATCAGAAGCAGTTATCAGGCCTGCCGTACCGTGATGTGACCTAGTTCCGCGAGCGCCTTCTCAATTATGATAAACTTGAGAAAATGGACAGAGCACCCAATACCAAGGAGGAGAGTGAGAGGGTACCACAGCCCCACCGACAACAGCCCGTCCACAACTACTGGCAGAATCGCGAGGGAAAACCCAAGGAGCTCAGACAGGCAGCGGTGAACACAATGAACTGGCAGCCAAGAGGAGGAGGACCTAGCCGGAACGATCAATACCAGACAGGCTACAGGAAGACCCCCTATTACAAGAGAAAGACGTGGTGGTCCAACTCCAGGAATTACCACAGCGATGACGAAGCAAACCACCGCCGGAGGCAGGGGGACTACCGAGACAGCAAGCGAAGATCCTTCTCGCCAGAGTCACGGCCACCCAGGGAGTCAGCAGACCGCCGCCGGAGAGCATCGTCAGAAGACGAGCTGGAGTACTGCAAGAAGTACCGCCGTACCGACGAGCCCCGCTACAACGGCAAACCTGAGGACTACCGCCCGCCATATCACTATGCCCCCAGGACTCACGAGACAAGTGGCGGCCATGCCCAGAACAGCCACCTCTCGTACAACCGGAACACACAGATGACAACATTCCCACCACCATTTGCTGCACCGTCTACATCTCAGCAGACGACGTACTACAACCAGGGACCAGCAAATCAGGTGGCAGCAGAATTCAAAGCTGCTGTGTCTGAAGCAGCAGGGAACCGACAGTGAAATCGTCAAGAAGGAGCCAGATCACCAGCTCCAGGTGGACGTGCCAACACTGGCACGTTAAACTATTAAGGATCTCTATATGATCAACCCTGAATTTATACCCCACTGTGACAAGGAGCCCGAAAGGACAAGACTACCCACAGGAGAAGAAGTGGAAGCATTCGTAAGAATGAAGCTCACAGCAGAAGCTGATGTACGAAGAAGAAGGAAACCAGCATCCAAATTGTCTAAATTTAATATCGGCGACCTTGTGCTCAAGAAAACATCTCCTGTCAGCAAGGCGTGGGAGAATGTCACCAGGAAATTATTTTTGCTTTTCGACGGACCATATGTCATAACTGACATAGTTCAAGAGAACTGTTATGCTCTGGAAGAACCATCTACAGGCCGACCAGTAGGCCGGTATAATATTTCGCAGTTGAGAGCCTACAAGAAACCTGTGTCCCAGTGAACAAGTTCGACACAAGCTAGTGAAACACCTATATAGTACGAGTATAGGTACTATAACAGCTGAGCGCAATCGGAATGTCTAGGTCAGAGCCAGGACCTGACCAGTATAAATGTGAAAGGTATTAAATGGTTACTGTGTAATTTGATACGCCATGTGAGGCGTATTGCAACCACTGACAGGTACCTAATGTGTAGCGGAAGTGTGATACCCGCTTGGTACATTATCGTCGCGTCGATGCGGAAGTGCAATTCCCGCTTATTATTGCCTGTAGTGAGGTGAAGTGAAATGCCACCCACACAGATGTAATGAATCTTCGAATTTAATAGTGTATTATGTGTATAATATTGTTTGTCAGTTGGTCTGCATTATTCTTCGTGTGAGTATAAGTTCACTAACAGTAATACCTGAATCTATGTAATGAGATGCGCCTATCTGTAAGTACTATCATACTAACTAGCAAAAAGAAATGTCAAGCTTATGTGTTGTCGACTAACTTGTGTGAGAGAAGTATGGCCTAGCTGTGTAAACATGGGTGAGCACTGTTCTACAAAGCATCTAAGAAGCACATGAACACTTTGCAACTACTAGCATAACAATAATAATAATAAGGTTACCTTGAATTACTGATGTGGTTACTCCATTTTTTCCGAAGCACAACACACCACTGAATTTATTAAGAATCGCCGAGATTTATTTTTTTTTTGTTATTAAACACTGCTGGAGAAGAAGATGGAAAAAAAATAATTATCTTTTTTTTTGCTAATGTAATACTTTTGTTTTACACGAATTCTATGATTGAAGTAGGGCTTTGCAAACGATCTCATAGGGTTGCATTCTGCCCTGAATGCAGAGTAGAAAAGTATGCATTCCTTTCGCATACAAATCCACTCAGTATTAGAAAGCTATTTCTTTAAATTAATTTCATTTGGTTATTTTAAATAATGATATTTATGAAATGATAACAAGGTATATACGAACGACTTTGTGTTATTTATTGTGAAAAAAAAAACCTATACAAAAGACTTTAATTTCATTCAACGTGGCACTTGAGATTTTGTTTGTTTATGTTTGTAATCGTCGAGTAGGCGAATATGATGTCAAACGAAGACCTGAAAAACTCAATGTCTAACAACTATGTCGCGGACTTAGTACACTGTTGCAGTAAATGTCAGCAGGCTGTATTATAAACAAGTACTAAGTTACTGCAAAATTGAGCCAGCCAGAAAAGAAAAAAAAAATTTTTTGCAAGCTATCATGAAAGCATTTTTTTTTTGTTTCACTTGGCTTTGTCAGGATAGAATTATCCTTTTCATCGAGATCATGAATCTCAAGTGATTTTAACAAGAAACAATTCCTATCAGAGAAATTTCTGAATGATATGAATACACAGTCAGGATCCTGCGAAGCCCGCATCGGATGCCTGAAAACGAAACTAATGGTTGAGATGAGAGGGAGACTGCTATACACTTTCCAAACAGCTGTTTGCGTTATATGAGAACCCAGCTGATTACAGAAAAAAAATACTACCTTGCGAGAAATGGTAGAAATAAAAGTTCACCAGACACTCGAGTAAAATAAAAGAAAAAGAAAGGCCGCCTTCGCCGAGCGAAAAGCTGCGATAAAAGAGAGATAAAAAAAAAGGAAACACTGTGCGTTCCCTTTCCAAGCACAAGTTACACATGATGCGTGTACTTAAACGAAATCCAAACTATTGTTGATTTGTTTGCTAACATAAACAAATGCTTTTAATGATGTAATATATGAAATGTTCCTTGAAGTGATATTGTAAATATGATTTTATGTATATGATATGAGATGTTAGTGAGAATTATTAATTTTATCAATTGTAGATATTATGAATTTATGAAAGATTGTGAGATGATGCTTATGGAAATGTACGAGATGCATAATGAAATTGTACATAGAATAAAACAGGTACAACCTGAAGGCATAAGGATGCCTAACAATGATGTACACAAACCCTTTCATTAACATGAAAATCAGTTTAGTTAAAGTTATGCTTGAATGTTATCTAGCTAATAATACCTATTGTTAAGATGTAAAAATTTCACTTTGAAAGTTATTGAATGGTTAGCCTAAGTTACTATACTTATTATTTAATATCTGATGTTATTTGATCCCATTAGTTACTATTTGTTTAAATAGAGTTAGTTTATACTGAACTGGCTTGTGGATAGGCTACGTTAAGCACAGAAGATGTCTTAGCCTGCCGACATTCGTGCGTTACAAGTGCACGATTCACACATGAGTGAAGAGTTTTAAGACTGTTTAATGACCGGGACACGTGTTAGTTAAAATGTACACAATACGGTTCGCAACGGCTGTGTACCTATCAGTGATGGGACCCGACGAGTGCGTCCTTGTGAGAAGTGGCGGTTCCGCCGACACGAGCAGCACCGCAGACGTCCCGACGCCGCCTCTCACGTGTTCGTGGGGTAGGGCGGCATCTGCACCCGCAGTCCGCCGCTGCAGATGTTCGCCGCGGAGCTAGGAGCCGTGGTGTCCGGTGCTGCGAGCCGCCACACGCCAAACCCGCCGACGTCTGGTGTGGAGCAGGTGTTGGTGTTGGCCGCTTTGAGGTCGGGCGCTGTCCCGATGCCTCCTCAGCCGCCGCCGGGGATGTCGTTTGCACCGCGGGTGGACGTTGATCCACTGCCGTGACGTGTCCTGGAGAACGTCACATTGTTGACTCACATGTACATACACCCGTTACAGCCATATGAGATTGCTACTTACAGTAAGTATGTCCTCCCACGTCCCTCTCAACAGGAGCGTCTCAAGGGAGTAGACGCCGTCGGAGAGCTGCAGCAGGTCCAGCAGAGAAGATTTTGCGCGGGAAAACCCGTGGACCATTCGAGCGCAGGTCTGCTAGCGGCGACGACCCGTTGCAAAGTGATTAAAATTGCGCGAATTGTCTGGTGTAACGGGCGAAATGACGATAGAAAAAAAAAATAAAAAGGAGGAGAAGAAGAAACTCAGTCGCTCCAAGTTTTTTTTTTATGTGTGGTGCGCGCGCCGCTAGGCGACAAGGCTATTCGTTGTACACAGTGCGAGAGAGACGGTAAACTGCCAATCACATTGTACTGTTTTGAACAGGTCAACGATTGCAGTTCAATATGATTGACAAGGGCGGCAATTCTGTGCTGTTACTATTTTCATAATGCACAGAAAGTTATGACTTATTTTAATGATACTATTATTTATAAAGTCTTATTATTTTGATTGTTATTATTATTATTATGAAATTTTATTATTTAATTTGTATATTGTTCGCCCGCAAAAGTTATTTAAATATATTTTTATTAATTATGTATATCTACGAGAGCTATGCTCTATGACCTGAAATGGACTTATATGGACAGTCAATTGAGTATACCCCTCTAAGGACTAATGAACTTAACGAATAAACGATGATTTTATTCGGGGTATTACTTAAAGAAATTTTCATTGTTGGAAATTTTCGTTTTAAATTTACCGCATTTCTGTGTTTTCAATTGTATTAATGAGTGTTATTTACGGTATTTATATTGTAAATTACGCTAACCGATTTTGGTTTCGGCCAATGAGAGGCCGTGTTTTAGATGTGAGGCGTCTAGAACGTATTAATTAAGAGGTTGGTTGTATGAAGGCGTCTGATGCCGACGCAAAGGCGCGAGGCCTATTTTAAATTTGAAATATAGCTAGCTAGATTATGCCATCCGACACTCAGGATGAGCTTAAACGACGTATAAATAAATAATGTGTAAGATTATAAGGGCATATTCTGACGGATATGTTATTAGGAGTGAAAATCTGTAAGTAAAGATCTTGCATTTTGTATCGCCCATAGACATACCCAGCTGTATGTAATTTCGTCGTAAATAACTCCGATTTGACTACAAACTGATTAGTTTTCACGTAAAAGGTGTCAATTATCCTGAACTACGTCATGAATTATTAGTTCCAAGATTTAAATTATTATTTTATTTTGTGATACCCAGAGGTGAAATGGGAGTACAAGTTTCGTGTCTCTACCATATAAACTGAGTTAAGCCAAGGCAAATACGAACCCAAATATAAACATAAACAGTAATCATACTAATTATTAATTGTGCTATGATTTCAAACATTTTCTGGTATGTAAGAATGCGTCCGTAAAAACATCATTTGATTTATTTTCTGAACATACACTAACGAACTTTTGTGAACGATTCATGTGTGCTACGTATTTTCCTGATGTTTTAATTTACATAAGCGCATATCCACGAGTCATGTTCAGTATCGTTAGGATTGTTTTTCTGTGATTTTTTTTATCTAATTATATTAATATTGATTTTTATCTCTACACATATGTTAGTTGTCCCTGATGAATAGCAATTTTTATTATTAATAAAAACCTGAATTCTATCCCTATGTGTTGATATATGTTACCTAGCTACCTGTGTCCAAGAGTGTGTGTTTTATGATAAATAACATTTTTTTTGCATGTTTCTAAGGGTCAGAGTACAAGAGCATAACAGTACCATTGACACATATATATATGTCTATATATATATTTTGAAAAATAGTGACAGCCAGTGTATATCGTCCCGACAACACACACACAACAAAAGGGTCTATATATAAATAAACGAGTACTATTAATGGTACTGGCACCAGCAGTAAGAACACACCGAAGAAGTTTAGCAGCAGTATAGTATAACAGTAAGAAGGATTTGTATTTTTTATCCTAAATGACACAAGTTAAATATTTGCTAATCCATATATATATATATATATATATATATAAGTAGGCTACAACTGTTCCCAACGTTAAGTAAGTAGAGATATAGGTATAAGTTCCGCGAGAATATTTCACAGAATTAATGCATTGTAGTGCACGTTTTATTTTTATGATTAGCTGCATTCAAATGGCTGTTTTTTCTGCACTCGATTGTGCAGAGTGGGTGTGCAGTTACCGGATACAGTAGGCCGCTGAAATCGAATGATGCATACGGTAGTGTAGGTGTTTCAAGGCAAAAACAAAATCCGAACGGTCATTAAAACTGCTATAAGGTACCTATGCCAGCGCCAGCGATTTCTTCCATATGATTGGCGGTTCTCTGCAAAAAAAAAAGCCCCTTCCCTTATTTGGTTTGGCATTCGGGAAGCGTTTGCTTCCTGTGATTCTTGTTTCGACAGTAGACATGCCTCAACCAGTAGACTCAACCAGTCACTACACACAGACGATTCTGCAGTGTTCTAATACAAAACTAGTCTAAAAATCTTTTCGGTAAATAAATTCATGCATTTGTAAATTAGCTTGAAATTTAAGGGGTTAGTATACCAATTTATTTGGCTTTTATATTTTGTGTTTTTGCATTTTTTTAAAAATAATTTCATAATAAATCACATCTTATTATTTATAAAAAGGTTTTGCTACCAAACAAGTTCTTATTTAATGGTTTTAATGAACTTGGTCCATATTTTTTTTAAGTCAGTCCTAGCATGTACTGAAAGCACGAAGTCGTCTTAAACTATTTATTATTAGTGCATTATTAATCAAATCAATAAAAATTAAGTTTTCCAAAATCCTAATGAAAAAACTCCAATTTCTATGGTTTTTTTTTTTTGGAAAACTTAATTTTTATCGATTTAATGAATGATATTTATACTAAAAATAAAGAGTTTAAGACGAACGTTAAATACACACGCTTAATACAAAATTGTAGATCACATGAATTAATGTTTTCAGCATAGCGCTAGGACTGACATAAATTTACCTTTAAACTTATTTTAAAAAATACTTTAAATAATTACTTGATTAGTAGGGGAAATATTTTATAAACAGCTAAATATGATTGTATTGAACTATGAATTTATTTGAAAACGTGTGCAAAAATACGTAGCTATTATTAGAAGCCAAATAGGCCTAAGTCTAACACGGAACGGAAAGATATCATGAAACAGCCTTGGCTCTACTATAAGTATAGAAAACTGCAAAATTTTCGTTATTTTGTTCAATGGTTGTTTCCCCAATTCACCCTCCGCATGGCTTGTAAATGTTGGATGAAATACTTTTTTTTTTTTCCATGTGTAACATCCTATCTCTGGGTATGCGGCATTTGGTACGAGAAATTTTGTGAATGGGACGGAAGTCGCATGGAACAGAAATGTGTAACACGGTGCTGCCATCTGTGACAGAAGGCGCGAACCAAAGTTCAAAAAGGAAAACTTTGTACTATTAACTGTTTAACGAATTTTTTAAACGATGGGCTTAGTTTTAATAACTTCCTTGTCGAAAATTAGGTCCAAATCTGGGAATTAGTAATTTTTTTCCAAGTTTTTTTTTTTGCTTGAATCTGAACTGTTTTATTACATAGTTAAACATTTCGCTCTGCTAATAGAAGGATTTGATAGTCGACGCAGCTGCTCCGGTAACGAATTATAGTGGCGGGTGCGGAAACTACGTATGATTTGAGTACATAAATGTATTTGAAAACATGGTTTGCTATGACTTGATGTAAGCTTTTGGACATACACCATTGCTAAGCACATGTATGTCTGTAGAAGAAAACTACAAAAACCAAAAAGACAAAAACACAAATTTGTCTTTTGGTTTTTTTGTAGTTTTCTTCTACAGACATACATGTGCTTAGCAATGGCTAGAGACCTGCAAAATTCGTGGATTCATTGACCTCTAGGATAGACTCCACAGTCCTTTAAATACTCGCGGAAATGACACCTGTTCATTGGCTACTGACGCGTGAGACGTCTCAACTAGGCTGTCCGTAATTCGGCACTTTCTTGGTTTAGTGTTTCCCATTGGCTCACAGTTCCCTGGATAAAATGTGGGCCAATCGCAGAAGCGTTACGAAGGTATATATAGTTATTTTGATGCTAGCCTATCGCGAAATGAATCCGCAAATTTTGCATGTCTCTAGCAATGGCGTATGTCCAAAAGCTTACATCAAGTCATGCAAACCCATTGCACAAATCTTTCAAAGATAATATAGTTTGCTATATTTATCAAGCTGGTATTATTTAAAATAATTTTACGTTAAATAACGTGTACGAGTTTCGTATTATAAGTCTACTAGCGACCCGCCCCGGCTTCGCACGGGTGCAATGCTGATACTAAATATACTACAGAATGTCTTTATAGACAACGTTCACAGCTTTTTTTGTCATTAGTCAATACAAACATGTTTTCTTTAGAGGTTACTCTTGAAAGAGCAACATACCTATAATTGGCCACGTAGAAAACACTCAACGCTCAAATCTAAGCCTGCAACGTTGAAAGTTTGACCCTGCGATTTATTAATAGTCATTGCAAAAGATATATTTACCGGAAATTGTAGGCGTTTAAATTGGAACGGTGAATCCGATGGTATCAGAGGAATTCGGGGAATCAATGCATCTTCTCCGATACCACATCCGGTGAGTATTGTGCACTCTATTACGAAATTTTTTAGTGATTTTACCAGCAAACGCGTGCCATTGCAAAGTTTAGGTGGATTAAGGTTTCTTAATAAAATAACAGGACAACCTACTTTCAACACCATTTTATGAGGAGGGAGTCCAGACGGGTACAAAGAATTAAGAAGCAATACTATAGTACATTATTTTGATCTATCTCGTAGGGTTCAGCCAGCGTTTGCAATGTAAACGCAAAAAAAAAAAAGTGTTTATTTACGACAGCACATTAGAAACCTCTAAAATTATCAGTGTTTCTCTACTATGTTATGCATGTATTATACATATAAACCTTTCTCTTGAATCACTCTATCTATTAAAAAAAACTGCATCAAAATCAGTTGCGTAGTTTTAAAGATCTAAGCATACATAGGAACAGACAGACAGCGGGAATCGACTTTGTTTTATACTATGTAGTGATTCGCAACATTAAAACACATGTATTTTCTCGTTACCGAGGTTACATGTTACAAAACTCTAGGCGAGTAATGAAATACTCGCTCATATGTTTTTTATTGGTTTCTTGTTCGTCATAGTGTAAAAAAATTACACTTTTTAAAATTATTTAGCAAAATAAAATATAAAATAGTATTTTTATAGCTTGTCTACAAATGATAATGCGAAATTGTTGCTCCCTGAATTTTAGATAGGCCTGTATGTACTTTCTGTCTTGTTTTTCCCCGAATGGGTCATGTTTTTCTTTACTTGCTTGATATTTACATTTCGTGTAGTGTCAAAACAACCCGTTAACCGATGATAAAGGTTAGTCAATTTATTAAGAGTTTGCAATACAGTCTGTCGCCAAGTACCAATAACTAGATACAGGAAAAATTTGCGGCTTCAATGACCTTCAGGATAGACTCCAATATCCTCTGCACACTCTGGCAAATGCCAACTATTCATTAGCTGCTGACTAGTAAGTCGTCTCGAATGGGTGGCCTGCACTGAAAGAAATTTTTGTATATTTTACAAGGAAAATCCTTGGAAACCCTGTTGCCAAGGATATTACTTGTATAACTACAAGGCAGAGCTTTGTACCATGTGCGATTTTGCAAGGCTCTGCCTTGTAGTTTTGCAAGAAATATCCTTGGCAACAGGGTTTCCAAGAATTTCCCTTGTAAAAGTACAAATTTTTTTTTAGAGTGTGTGATTCGACACTTCTATGAGTGTCTCTAATTGGCCCTCAGTCCTCCAGATTAACAGAGAACCAATGGCAGAAGCAGCACTTAGGTAAAATTATTTGAATTTTAGCAAAACACGAAACGAATCCGCGAATTTTTCAGGTCTCTACCAATAACTAGAGACCTGTATGTCAATGAACAGTTGGCATTTTCCCGAGTGTGTAGAGGATAGTGGAGTCTATCCTGGAGGTCATTGAACCCGCGAATTTTTCCGGTCTCTAGGAATGCATATTTCGCGAAAAGATTCCTCTATTAGCTGAAAGTTAAAACACTGTAACATCGTCTGTGTTTCGTGATTAGGTGTCTTCCTTTCAGGAACATGACGATTTTTACAACTCCAATCGCAGTGATCCAGTGCGGAAGTAAACACGTCCTGAATGGCCCGGTTTAGTAAGGCAACCACTTATCTCGCAGACGGCCGCCAATCACAAGGAAGAAGCCGCTGGTGTGCGTATACCTTGTTGCAGTCTAATAGGCGTTCAGATTTATTCGCGCAAAATTCCTGCCCCTACTTATTGCGTGCGTGTAGGCCAAAAAATCATGGGCAGTGTCCAACTTACGAGTACCGTCTCCAGAAATGACTTGTGTCCGGTTGAGACACACGCTTCCGAAAATCTCTGGTCGCGCGTTCCATTTACCCCTTTTCCCCTTGCGAATTTCTGTCACGGCCCTCCTTTGCGAATCCTGCATATTCGCGCCCCAGGTTGACACGTGACTTAATAGAAACACAGGTACGATACTACCAGTGTTCCAGATTCCGGCTAGTCTCGAGATACTTTTCGCGGGAAAATGCGTGGCTGACCAGTAGAGACTGGAAAAATTCGCGGTTTCAATGACCTCTAGGATAGACTCCACGATCCTCTATGTACTGGGATAAATTATTGCACCTGCTCATTGGATACTGACTCGTGACACGCGTTACTTGGGATGCTTGTGATTTGATACTTCTTTTGTTGAAGGTTTTTCATTGGCTTAGAATCCTTAAGATAATCGGCGGTCCAATCACTGACTCAGCATAAAGGTGTACGAGTTTGGAGTCTAGCCTACCGCGAAATGAATCCGCGAATTTCTCCGGTCGCTACTGACCAGTCGTCGGGGCAAAAAGAAAGAAAAGAGGGTTTCCTCGTATCTTTGAATATATATACTGTATAGAAGTCGCGAGTGGATAGGATTTACTCTACGTTTTTCAAAAGCATATGATGAGCAGCTTAGGAACTTCACCGCTGCAGTGCGCTGCCGTAACGCCCTGTATCGTCTTAGTTGTTATTTACACGTTAGAGTGCAGCACTGTCGCCTGCTGTCATTCCCCGCACCCCCCACCTATCATTCACTGCAGCTCGAGTTCGTTCAACCGGAGGGGGAAGGGGTGTTTGAAGAGTTCGACACTTGTCCGCTAGGGACCACCACAAGTCGATGGCCCTAGAGATGGTGGCGATTGCGGCGGTGAATTAACCGACTACCTCAAAACCGTTTTAGAAATTTTAACCTGGGCTGGCGACTTCTGTACAGTATATATATTCAAAGCTCGCATCGTGGTCGGTCCGCTGTGACTTGGGCGGCTGTTGCCCGCGGGGCGCGCATCCCCCCCCCCCTCTCCCCTCTCTGCGCGGCTGCTCCAGAGAGGGATGCTGCCTCTCCCCGGGGGAGAAAGAGATCGACTCGGAGGCGGCAGTGCGTCTCGGCCGCGCCGACAGAGGGACTGCGCGCTTCTGGAGGGAGAGCCATCTTCGCCCCGGGTGGGCGGCGACACATCGCCTGCGACACTTCGTTCGCGCGTGACGTGACCATCCGGCCCGCGAGCTCCAGCTGCAGGTTCGTCACAACAAAAATAAAACATTTAAAATATTTTAATTAATTACTAATTAGTAGAGACCTGAAAAATTCGCGGATTCATTTGGTGTTATGCTAAAATTCAAACAATTTTACCTAAGTGCTGCTTCTGCCATTGGTTCACTGTTAATCTGGAGGACTGAGGGCCAATTAGAGACCCTCACTCATAGAAGTGTCGAATCACAGGCCACCCAGTCGAGACGACTCACAAGTCAGCAGCCAATGAACAGTTGGCATTTGCCCGAGTGTGCAGAGAATATTGGAGTCTATCCTGAAGGTCAACTAACCCGCGAATTTTTCCGGTCTCTACTAATTAGTAAAGACCTGTAAAATTCGCGGATTCATTTCGCGATAGGATAGAGTCCAAATACTTTTGACATTTTTTTTTGCTTCAGTAATTGGGCCACAGTTTATCTGAAGGACTCTGGGCCAATGAAAAATCTTTTAACAGAAGAATTAGCGAATCACGATCATTCCAGTCAACAGGTGTTACGAGTCGGTAACCAATCAGCAGATGTAATTTGCACGAGTGCGTAGAGGATCATCGAGTCTATCCTTTAGGGATTTGAAATCGCGAATTTTACAGGTCTCTATTTATTAGATTGTACGGTGTGTTCCATCTTCAGAGACCGGGAAATTTTCGGAAATTCATTTATAAACACGCTAAAATTCACGTAATTGCTAGCGGCATGCATATTTGGAAGAAAATATACCGAGACCAGCTGAAAGTTAAAAACACCGTAGCAGCGTCTGTGTTTCGTGATTGGGTGAGTTTCGTTCAGGTACAAGTTGATTATCACAACACCAATCACAGTGAACCAGCGCGGAAGTTAGAACGCCCAGCGTCTGAATTATGTTTAATTTAAGGAAGTTCACTGCTAATTTTATAGCTACAGTAAAATTATTTCATTGAAAAAAAATTCTACATATTTTTGTTGCGTGTTACTACCCACAATTATATCAATTAAATCATTTTACTTCAAAATTTTGTGACAAAATTCGTGGTATTTGTAGAACATAATTCCATTGAATATAATCCAGACACTCCATGTTCTATCTTAAATACTTTTCCTCTATTATTTGCAATAAAAAGAGGGCCCAGAAAGAAAAGAATTCGAGTGTTCGATGACCTCCAGGATAGACTCCACAGACCCTTGCATGATCGGCCAACAGTCACCTGTTCATTGGCTGCCTACTTGAAATTCCAACCAGGTAGCCTGTGATTCGATACTTCTTTTGTTGACGGTCCCTTATTGGCCCGGACTCCATCAGATATATTGAGAACCAATGACATGAGCAGTGACAGAAGTATAACTGCATGAATGTTAACGTGTCCAGGAATGAAATTGAGATTTTTTTTTTCCGGTCTCTAAATTAAAACGTTGACCAGCTCCAAATTGTATTATATATACCAGCTTTGGGAAGCACTACAGACCAAAAGTTGTATATACAAGTTTTCAACTTATTTTGTATAGAAGATTGTAGGTCGAATTTAGACTCGCTTTTTGTAGAACAAACTGGCAATTATGTTATGTACAAAATAATGATTTAAATATTCTTCTGCACCATTGCAAAAATCAGTCAAAGAATTTATTGCAATTTGTGTTTCGCTGGTAAGAGACAATATGCTTTCAATATCACGTGGTTACACTTTATTTCATGAAAAAAAAAAAAAAAGCAAAAGATTTTTTTTACATTTATCTGTTTGGATAGCAAGGAATCATTACGGTCAAATTTATTAAAATGTTTGGATAGTCTGTGAGAATTGTCATTTATTGTTTAAAGTACAAGTTAATGCTGACGCCAGACAGTCCAATTACAACAATATAAATTATCTAAAAATATAGGTTTTTAAGTGTTTGCATCGGCAGAACTTCTGGTGTTTACTAACCGGTGGAAAAAGGAAAATTATTAATTCACGTGTGTGGCTACAGTTGAAGAAACAGGCACCCTAGGTGACGAACTAACTCACGGGATAATCAGCACTAACATTAGCACCCTGAATTTTAATTTTAATTTTTTTTTAACTTAACACCTCACGCCTGTTTCTATTTTTAAAAATACGCCTGCATTTCTATTGGAGTTAGAATAATATGCTATGGGTATTGTAGTAGTTAAGGACTGTTACCGAAATTATCTTACCCCTGGAAAAGTTTTACAGTTCATTGCGAATATGTACATTACTAATACTTTGTCAACAGTTTTGTTCCAATAATCGTTTTGTACAAGTACGAACGTATACATGGAACAAGTATGTAAATTTTGCAAATAAATTTTTTTTAATGTAAGTAAAGTCTACAGAATTATGTTCTGTAGTTACAATCTCATCATAAATCTGTCTCTCACCTATAATTCACTTTAATACCCTAATAGTATACTTAACCGGGAGCCTTTGTGTGTGCATAGGTTTCAATTTCCTTTGATGTTTCTGAAATATTTATGTTGTTCGTGATACACGCATTAGAACCATATTTGCTCACACACTGACGAAATTGATTATTTAATTTTTATCGGCATGTGTACCATCGAGTATCGTTAGGAGTTAAAATAATTACAGACCCATCTGCTTTGATTGTATGTCAAGTATGTTACTTTTATTTAAATTGAAATTGGATCAATGCCCATACTACAATACTCTTACTTGACAAAATCTAATGTTAATATGATAGCACAGATGTGAGACATACAGCAAAATGTATAGAATATGTAATGCAAATTTTACTTAACGTGACCTATGTTAACAGCGTGAATTTCATTTCATTGAAGCACATGCTAGTAGCAAATAATTTTTGTCACACCATGAAATGTTATTTTTTCCTGTTCAATTGATGGTACTGTTTACCCAACCGATTTTATGTCAGGGATAATTTTTGTCTTTTTCTTCAGTATATTAAATTTATAGGCCTTTTTTCGCTGTGGCATGCACGTATCAACTCTGAATGGCGGTACCACTTTTAGAAATGTTTGTGGGCTACCAATAAGGGCTACCCAAAAGAAGATTAACTGGTTAACAGATCTGAAATCATCCAGTTATGAGTCATTGCTGCTGCAACGTTTCGACATAATCAAAAATTTAGTAAGAGAAATATGTTTGAATAAATTTTGACGTAGAAAGCTTCATTAGGTTTAATTGAAAATAAATAATAGATTTATCGCCGAGTAGGCCCTATTGATAATACAGTTGCTGCGAATGTGTTACAAGATAACAGCTTTACAAGTAAAACTTTTTTTTTATACATTTTAAACAAAATTGTAATACAAATTACTGTTTACAAAAATAATTATGTTTATTGTGTTAAATTTTTCCTAGTATGAATTTTTAAATTACTAGAGCCACGTACTTTTCCCGACACTATTTACAGACCAGCTGTGTGTTAAAACTTTGTAGCACTCTCTGTGCTCACTGGGTTTGTTTCAGGCGCATGTCTACTTACAGCACACCAATCACAGCAAGCCAATACGGAAGAAAAAGCACCTTGAATGGCTTCTCATGCAGGAGACCGCCAATCACAAGCGCTATCTAGCGCGAGCATGCCTTATTGGTTATTGCAGTCTGACAAGCGATCAGGTCATTTCGCGAAAAAATGCATGCACCTATAAATAACACTATCGCGAAACACTGTTGGGTGTGAATTAAATAATTAGTAATGGGAAACTTCAGCCAGTGGCTGGAGAGTGCAAGGATAGGATTACCAGAAGGAATAATAAAACCGTAGTCTACACCAGCTGGTAACCTACATAAAAATATATCATTTGTCTTCTGTCATTTTAACCCTTGACCCCACAAAGACTCTTTCCTCCACCCTTAACTCTGGCAATACAATGTAAAAAGTAATAATTTTACAATTTTTTGGAAACTAGTAGCAAAAAATATTTTCTTACAAATTTTCAGAACCTACATTTCTATGTGGTACATAACACTAACGGATTGTCTAAAAAAAACTACTGCAGTATTCCTAGGGACCGGAAAAATTCGCGGGTTCAGTGACCTGTAGGATGAACTCCATAGTTCTACGTACACTCGGTCAAATGCCACCCACTCATTGGCTGCTGTCTTGTGAGACGTTCCAGCGTAGCAGCCTGTGATTCGATAAAGCTTTGGTTGGGTATTTCTCATTGGCCCAGAGTCATCCAGGTGAGTTGTGAACCAATAACAGAGGCAGCACTAAGGTATAACGATTTGTATTTTAGCCTATCGCGAAATGAATTCGCGAATTTTTCCGGTCTCTTAGTATTCCAAATTTAAAAAAAGAAAAAGAGATACAGCAAAACAATTTTAAACTTCACGTAAATGTGTTACAAAATAAACAATATTATTTATTTTGTCAAATAAGTTTGGAAAAAAAGTAACTTCCTTTTGTAAAAAAAAAGTGCGATGTGTACAAATAAATACATGAGTAGGGCCATGCAAATTTCGCGAAAAGATTTTGAGACTAGCTGAAAGTTAAAACACTGTAGCACCGTCTGTGTTTCGTGATTGGTGCGAGTTTCTTCCAGATACGTATCGATTGTAACAACACCGATCACAGTAATTCAGTGCGGAAGCAAACGCGTCCTGAGTGGCTCGGCCAAATAAGGGAAACGACTTCTCTCACAGACGGCCGCCAATCACGAGGAAGAAAATACAGGTGCTGGTATACCTTTGTGGCAGTCTAATTAGGTGTGCAGATGTTTTCGCGAAAAATGCCTGCCCCTATGCATAAGTTTTCAATTTTTTTTCCCCCCAAAACCTTCCCTTGAAATTAGCTGCTCTGATTGATCATCGGCTGGCGATCGGCACGAATAGTTGTAAATGAATTCCGTAGAGACCTGCAAAAATCGCGGATTCATTTCGTGATATGCTACAATTCAAATAATTATACCTTAGCGCTGCTTCTACCACTGATTCACTGTTAATCTGGAGTAATGAGCACCAATTAGAGACCCTCACTCACACTCTAAAAAAATTTTTGTACTTTTACAAGAGAAATTCTTGGAAACCCTGTTGCCAAGGATATTTCTTGCAAAACTACAAGGCAGAGCCTTGCAAAATCGCACATAGTACAAAGTTCTGCCTTGTAGTTTTACAAGTAATATCCTTGGCAACAGGGTTTCCAAGTATTTTCCTTGTAAAATATACAAAAATTTCTTTCAGTGCATAGAAGTTTCGAATCACATACACTCAGTCGAGACGACTCACAAGTCAGCAGCCAATGAACGGGTGGCATTTGCCCGAGTGTGCAGAGTGTAGTAGAGTCTATCCTGGAGGTCACTGAATCCGCGAATTTCGCAGGTCTCTATGAATTCGTGGCGCGTGCTCGTGGAACCTGGCTTGTTGGCCGGGAGGACTGGAAACACTCGCGAGTGTAACCCCGCGCAGTCTTGTTGACGTCTTGTTTGACTCGCCCGCGAGGATCAACACGCGCCGCTACAGACCCGCGCGGCGATCGGCTCGGAGGTAAACAACTGTGCCGCACAAAGAGAGGCCCTGCCGCCCTGGTGCTGTTCGCGTCGCCTCCAGAGTACCCCCAGTTCGAACAGCGTGGGTTTCAATTTAGACAAACCTGCTGCACTTTTTTTCACAAAAGGTTCCTTTGGGAAACCACTCGCCAAGAAACAACACTGCAACACTGCACACGGGAAGCTATTGTAACTTTGCACAACACGTAACGTGGCTATGGTTATTTTTGCACACATGAAATACGTTAATTTTTTTCGAGTTAATAACTGAGCATTTCCAACGAAAATCATCACATAATTGATGTTTCAGTCAAGAATATGTTCCCATTAAACCATGGGGAAGAAATAATAGAATACTCAACAATTTGACTTCACTTTGTTCTATCATGCTTAATTAATCCTGGAAAGCTATTCGGGGACAACACAAAGCATAAATTACCAGGTGAGAATCCGAACCCAGTATTAGGTAGGGACTGGAACAATTCGCGGTTTCAATGACCACTAGGATAGATTCCACGATTCTCTATGTACTCGGGCAACATCACCTGGTCATTGGCTACCGACTCGGGACACCTGTTTACTGCGATTCTTATGATTCGATACTTCTTTTGTTGAGTGTTTGCTATTGGCTCAGAGTCCTTCAGGTAAATTGCGGTCCAATCACTGACACAGCATTAAGCTAAACGAGTTTGGATTCCAGCCTGTCTCAAAAGGAATCCGCGAATTTTTCCGGTCTCTAGTATTAGGCTACTGCGAACGCTTTTTTTTTTTTTTTAAAGTGATATTCGTTTTCATGTAAGTGTACAGATTTACAAATATCTGTATTTTTACATGAATGATAACTTCTGTTCCACAAAAAAAATACAGTGTGTACGGTTCCTGCTCGATGAACTGAAGAGAAAATGTAATAATGCACGGCTAGAGACCGGGAAATTTCGCAGATTCGTTTGGTCGTCAGATAGATTGCAAACATCTAACTTATAATTTATCATTGCTTTGATGATATGTTCACAACCCATATATAGGGACCGGAAAAATTCGCGGGTTCAGTGACCTGTAGGATGAACTCCATAGTTCTACGTACACTCGGTCAAATGCCACCCACTCATTGGCTGCTGTCTTGTGAGACGTTCCAGCGTAGCAGCCTGTGATTCGATAAAGCTTTGGTTGGGTATTTCTCATTGGCCCAGAGTCATCCAGGTGAGTTGTGAACCAATAACAGAGGCAGCACTAAGGTATAACGATTTGTATTTTAGCCTATCGCGAAATGAATTCGCGAATTTTTCCGGTCTCTACCCATATACGACTATTGCCCAGATGATTAACAGCTAGCAGTATATCACACCGACCCATTGAAAAGAAGGGCGTATGTCCCGTACCAGGTCATTTTATACACGGTTGGACTTGCCGACTTTTTGAGTTGCTGAACTTTCACAAAATTGAAATATAGGTATTTATCGCATACTTTTCGCACAAGTAACTGCCAAAGTCGCATTTTTAACGTTTTTGTGGAGTATGGATAAGGAGAATGAAATGAATAGTAGAAATGGTAATGTTTAGGTTTAAAGTCAAATTTATACTCTTCTATATAATATGGCTTAGTTTCTTTTAGAAAAACAAGTTATCTAATTTTTAACCAGTCTTTTAAAATCCTCAGAATTTTTATGATTTTAAAATTTTGGCTTCAATTTCTCAAAGAAATTGGAAAATTACCATTAGCCATTACATTGTTGCTGTCTAGTAGGCGTTCATATTTATTCGCGAAAAATGCCTGCCCCTATTTATAGGGACTGGAATAATTCGCGGTTTCAGTGACCTCTAGGATAGACTTCATGATCCTTTATGTGTTCGGGAAAATTACACCTGTTTATTGGCTAACGACTCGTGAAACCTGTTGACTGGAAAGGTTTGTGGTTCGGTACTACTTATTTCGGTGAAGGGTTATTCATTGGCTCAGAGTCCTCTGGACCAAGTGTAGTCCAATCACTGGAGCAGCAAAAAGTTAAGCGCATTTGGATTCTAGTCTTTCGCGAAATGAAACCGCGAATTTTTCCGTCTCTAGTAATTTATTACAGCCTCTACGTGTAGGATTTGTAAACCTGAGCTTATATTGTAATTTCACTATGTATTTTAATATAATATAAAAATTGAATAAAAGATAAAGGCCTCGACCTAACACGCTGAGATCTGTCTCGTTTCCATTAGAACTGTTTATAAATATATCATCGATGTGGAAATTGTAATCGGCGAAGAACGAGCTTGGATGCCTTGAGAGCTTGTCTAAAAAGTTAATTTCTTAATCTGTTAGGCCCGCAAAGGATGTGTTTGTTCGTTAGTTAATAGTGCCCTTCAATAGTGCAACTAACGACTTACATAAATTTGAGTGGGCGACCGTGACATTTTACGTTTTTTTCAAATAAACATGGAGGTGTGTCACTAGTCCCTTTTCATCGAAACAAACTTTTTTTTTTGCTGGTCGGGCTGAATTACTTCTGGTCAGACTCGTCAATAAAATTATGCTTTGTAATATGTTAGACACAGTCGAACTGTTTAGCAGAATGTTATAAAATTACAAATTATGAAATCATTGCAGCTTTGATACGTTAATTCAAATCAAATCTTGAAATAGGCCTACATGATTTTTATACCTTTGAAGATAGTAAAACTGAACAAAAAACTTAACAGAGAATTATGTAATACTTTCAGCAACAACATAAAAAAAATATTAATTTAAGAAGAATTGTTCCACTGCAGTAACCAAGATTTATGTTATTAAATTTGATTGTTTTAATGGAAAATGCTTAAATGATCAATTGTTGTTTTTACAACTTACTATTTGTTCATTTTTAAATTGGCAACTGTTGCAATGCTTTCAGGTAAATATCTTGTTTTCTGTGGCAGCTTATTCTGTTGAAATCCTTTTGAAATATATATTCACTTAAGCTTACGAAACTTTATTATATTTCGGGCAAAACTAAATCACTTGTACAGAGTATTAGGTAAGGCATATGTCCATTAAAACCGTAAATTCGTTTAAATTAGAAACATATTATTTGTATTTGGTTCATATTTATTTTTAAAAAAATTGAATGTAAAAATTTTGAGTGATATTATATGTGTTCATTTTGGCTTTTAATAAAGCTAAAATCTGTAAATAAGTAACATCTGAATATTTAATTCCTCCATTAAAAATATAATTCATGTATAGAATATTGTATTCTGTACTTACTTTAAATTTACTGATTTATATTTGTACATGTCGTATTAAACTAGTATCAACATGTTTGCGTTTTGAGATAAATTTGTAATGTTAGAGGAATTGACATTTTCCGTACCATGCACCAAAAATTAAAACTTATATGTAATTCAAGTGTTTTTGTGCAATGTCCTTTGCTTTAGGCCTAACTTAGCCAATATATATTTTTGTTAAAACAATAAATATTTTTTAATGAATTTTACCACTATATTATTTTAATTAAAACTCCGTCTCTTTATCAGTAGGTATTATTACTATGCGCAACCAGTATTGTATTTCCTTTACAGCCGTTACATCTTTTCTTTTTTTTGCAAAATTCACAAATGTGTTTACTATTAAAGAGCTACATTTAAAACAAAGTGTTCGGTACTTTTTTTCGATATGCTATAAAGTAGGGGCACGCATATTTCGCGAAACGATTCTGAGACTAGCTGAAATTTAAAACACTGAAGCATATTTTGTGTGTCATCATTGGGTGAGTTGCTTTCAGGTGCATGCCGGTTGTTTCAACACCAATCACAGTAACTCAGTGCGGAAGCAAACGCATCCTGATTGGCTCTTGTCAAACAAGGCAACGACTCTTCTCGCAGACGGCCGCCAATCACAAGAAAGACACCGCTGGTGCGGGTATACCTTGTTGCAGTCTAATAAGCGTTCAGTTTTTTTTTGCAAAAAATATTTCTATCTGTATCGCAAATAACATTATCTGAAGGAAAAAAATTAATTCACTGACAAAAAATGTAACATTAAGTTATTTTTGTTTGCTCTAGACAAGGCATTGTTTATGTTTTAAAATGAGACAAGTGGAAGTAAATATCGAATCATTTTCAACTGATGATAAAGCCGGGTAAGTAATATATCATCGCTTATAATAAAATATTTTTACGATAAAATATTTCCTTTGTGCTATTTTGAAATTTACTCTTTGTGTTATACAAGTTTGGTTCATATTTATTTTGAATAACTTAGCTAACGAAAAGAGAGAATCTCATGCGTTCAACTTATTTATAAACAAAAAAGTAGGCCTAATCTACCTACTCAGTTTAACAGTTCTGTAGACAATGTAACACCCAAAACCAAAGGCTAAAGGATAATATAACATAGGCCTAAATTAGGAAATACATTCATTTGAAAACAAATGAAATATTTTTGGTAATCTCTTGGCAATTTTTGAAGTGAAGTGAATAAAATGAAGGGAAATGAACTGTTACGAAGGTTACTAAAAAAGAGGGCTCTAATGTTTTAGAAATTTTACAAATTGATACCCTGAGTTTCATTTGTATAAGAATAAAAAATTAGTTTTAATAATTCTGTATAAAAATATTTAAGTTTTATATTAGTTGAGCAAATAATAACACTCAGTGAATAATAATTCTTATAATAATTAATTTCCTGTTTTTATCCGAGTCCATAATCCCCATTATATTTAAGATTTAGATAAGATATAAATTATAATTGTTGAAGTTCTGCATCGTTGATTGTAGTTAAATGTTCAACTTTAGGTATTTTTATCGTCTTGTACCTGTCACTTTAATTACACATTTTGTGCATGTTGCATATAGGCTACATGAAATATTATTTTCATATTTATAAAGTGGCGTAAAAATATTTTTAAGCAAGTTTCATTACCTACAATTTAACAAAGGAAACTAAATATTTGTCCTATGTTAAAGATTATTTTTTTGCTTTTTACATTTCAAATGCATTAATACACCATACAGATCAAAAATGCAAATTATATCATAGAACTAAGTAGTATTTAAAAAAAAAAAACTTGATTCAAATCATAAAAAAAATCTTTTAATATTTGATTTTCAAGTAATGTCATTTCCGGACAATAATTTTTTTACCGCAGTGCATGTTTCAGAAAAATTAATATAATTTTATAATTTGTTTTGTTTTTTGTGTGATTGCTTGGAAATCCGCGTCTACACTTCAAATTTGATTATTTCTTTTTGTTTCTTTGTTTTTCCTTTTATTTATATATTATTGTTGTTTGTATTTGTATTTGTTTTATATTTGTGTAGCGCCAGACTATTTTGAACTGCGTCTGTTGGCCGGCGCTTAATACACGTATCAATAAATAAATATAAATAAATAAACAAAAATTTTGTCGTGATGAAACTTCAGTCAAAAGTTGTCGGTCGAATTCAGATTCACGCTGTATAAACCTGGTTATTTACATTTTTTTTACGAAGACCTCAAACAAGAAAGACGGGCTGAGTTTATCGTTCAGTGTGAATTGTGTTTTCTTTCCAGGATGTTTCAAAACAGACTGGCCTCAGTAAATTTTGTATTTAGTTGTTGTTCGTGACGCAATTTCCTCTACCTATAAAACTATAAAACCCCAATTTAATTTGATTAAAAAATATATTTAACTGTTGTAAAATTGTTCGAAAAAGTGTTTTTTTCTGGGAAAAAAAATTAAAAATATTATTACTGTAGAAACATTGATGTTGGCTTAGACCAGATCTAAATATTTTTAAAGGAAAAATATCACACAAGGAAGGATGACAAGAAAGCTGGTATTTAAGTATCGTGATATAAAAGTAACTGAATGAAAAATACTTTTTTTAAGCATTGGGAAAATTGATTAGAATATAAAATTCAGGGTTGCATAAAGTAGACAGCAACACGAAATAAATTTAAAATGGAGGATGATTGAATATTTGTTTTGTTCATACGTTACGTCGATTACAAAAACGGTATTTAAAGATTCTTATTTTGGGTCCATAATGAATTAGATATTTATTTTGTTTACCTTGTAATACTAGCTTTATTTAATTTAATTTTAGATATTTTGTCTTACCTATACTAACAATAATTTTTATCTGTAGGTTTATTCAGAAAAGTATTAAAAATAACAAAAGAGAATGAAAGTAACGGGCATAAGACTCTTGCTTTATAAACTACGCAATTTACCACAGACTTATTTCCACAGGAAATAAAGCAAATTTTTCTTAAGTCAACTTCTCGAGCCAAGACAAATAACGAAGAAGAAATCTTTCGAAAACAGACTCATTTTGTCAAATGACGAGTCAACATTTACAAGGAAAATGTCTTGGGTGAAGTCTGAGAGTGCTTTCTTCTCTAATGTCGTTTTATTCTTCAGCTAATGGACCCCATTCTTCATGTTGCTGACGTTTCGTAATAGAGTAAATGGTGGAAACATCAAACACATTGTCGGGAGCAGACAACTTTGAGTAATATCCAGCGGCGTCTTCGTCTTCAAATGAACAAATCTTTTCAGATAAAAAAAAAAGACTAACGTTTACGTTCATCAGATTTTAAATTTCTCTCTTTCAAACGTATATTTCAATATTTATTGAGAATAATTTATACTACCGTTATATTTGCTGCGTACATAATAAACCCGCACAGTTCTCTATTATAATTATTTAACGATAAACAGTACTTTATATTTCTCTTGAGCTATTGGTGGATACCAGAAAAAATTCTAGGATTCATTTCGTTACATGCCAAAATTCAAATAATGATTTCCTTCGTGCTGCATCCTGCTTTGGTTCGCTGTTAAGAGTGTAGATTGCACAGATTCTATTTTAATACAACAGCCTCGATGCCTTAATAAGCAGAATCGTTTATTAGTAATAAGGTTTTATTTTTTTTTTTAAACTGCAATCAGTAGGTAGGTATCTACTCTGCCCATCAGTGTCTGTGCTGGAGTTCTTTCTTTTCTAAAAATTATGACTATTATGATTATAGTAGTGAGAATTAATAATGTACTAATTAAATCATGTTTCTGTAAGGCAAATAAATAATATATTTGTCAGTATATCATAGGTTATCAAAAAATTGTGCGTCAATTGAAGACCCCCCAGATCCCCAGATATAAGCAGATGTTTGGTGAACAGACTAGTGGTGAATTATATATATATATTGAACATTCGTGGATTCGATGACCTCCAGAATAGACTCCACGATCTTTCTGCGTACTTGGGAAAACGTCACCTGTTCATTGGCTGCTGACTTGTGAGGCGTCTCAACTGGGTGACTTGTGATTCGATACTTCTTTGAATGAGAGTCTCTAATTGGCCCAGAGTCCTCCAGATTAACAGTGAACCGAGAGCAGGAACAGCACAAAAGGGATAATTATTGGAATTTTAGCGTAACGCTAAACGAATACCTACGAGAACTTACTTGGAATTGCGCGCTAGTGCCGGAACCGAGGCCGGTATTCCAAGACGTTCAGGCAGCGAATAAACACTGCCTTGTAGGGATAAGACCGTGACCTAACTCGCAAGTCGTGTTGCAGAACGTGTACGAACCGAACACCAGTTAGGAAACAGAAAAGCAACCGTTTTTGACGTACCAACGTCTAATAAATCGATGAACGCCGGCTGCACGCACAAAAAATGTCCCGTAACGCACATTATCCCACTACGATGTGTCCCGTTACGCTCATTCTACGCTTGCGCCGCATCTATCTCACTTCCACTCGATTGGAACAACCATTGATTTGACTTTTCAATCATGTTGTCGTCGTTTGAATTATTAATATTATGTCATTTACCGATCGTCCACCAATTTTCAGCACAATCGGTACGGTTATTTAAAAGTAATGTTAAATTTTCAAATACGTTTTTGTTCGAACAATGGTGTTTTACAGTTACACATAATAATTCAAATTACACCCGGGATCTTTTGCACTTAAAAATATTGTAACACATTATAAATAAGTTTGCTGTATTTGAGATGCGTATTTGTTATAAAATCGTATTATAAAAACGAAATAATATTATTCCCCTATGGTGCTGTCATCTACGGTGACGGACGCGAACCGAACTAATCGCGATATCTATCCGCTTCCGCGGCAACCAGGCACTCGTTAATACATATTTTCCTTTGTTTATCGCTAGGGGCGTTATTATTAATAAATTATAAATAAAATTTCGTGCCTGGGGCCACAATTGCATATTATTTTGAGTACTGGAAAACATAAAAACGTAACATATTCTCGACGAATTTTAATCTCGGCCCCAGCGCACCACGAGCGTCTGGGTTGGAGATTAAAGCCGAAATTCTTTCTTAAACTTACTAATACTTATTTTATTAACTGCAAGGGCATTTTTTATTAAATTCTACGTTTAATTTCACGACGAACAAACTTCGTCGTTAAATGTGTAATTGCGAAAAAGCGTAAAACTTTCTCGACGATCTTAAAGTTAAATAGCAAACATGTATAAAAGTTAAAGTTAAAATAATCTGTTCGTTAAAGTAATAAACATATTTGAATTAATGAGTGCAAATAAAAGTAAATTTATCAATTAAATTGTAGATTTCATTTCACTCCTTTGTATCCATACAAAATAGTGTTAATTCAATAAAAATTATTCATTTTGATTCATAAAATTATGCAATCATTTCATCAATGTTTTGTTATGGCGTTGTCACGTTAAACTATCGTCCGTAAACCGACTTTACAGACAACCAATGTTTTATATAAACAGTGCCATGCTCGAGGCTATAAAAACTGGTTCCAACGCATTCCAGCTGACGTGTGCAATGTGATCCCCGCCCGAGTGCAAGTGTCTGCAGGTGTGCGCGATGTGACCCCGGCCCGAGTGCAAGTGTCTGCAGGTGTGCGCGATGTGACCCCGGCCCGAGTGCAAGTGTCTGCAGGTGTGCGCGATGCGACCCCGGCCCGAGTGCAAGTGTCTGCAGGTGTGCGCGATGCGACCCCGGCCCGAGTGCAAGTGTCTGCAGGTGTGCGCGATGTGACCCTGGCCCGAGTGCAAGTGTCTGCAGGTGTGCGCAATGTGACGCCGGCCCGAGTGCAAGTGTCTGCAGGTGTGCGCGATGCGACCCCGGCCCGAGTGCAAGTGTGTGCAGGTGTGCGCGATGCGACCCCGGCCCGAGTGCAAGTGTCTGCAGGTGTGCGCGATGCGACCCCGGCCCGAGTGCAAGTGTCTGCAGGTGTGCGCGATGTGACCCTGGCCCGAGTGCAAGTGTCTGCAGGTGTGCGCAATGTGACGCCGGCCCGAGTGCAAGTGTCTGCAGGTGTGCGCGATGCGACCCCGGCCCGAGTGCAAGTGTGTGCAGGTGTGCGCGATGCGACCCCGGCCCGAGTGCAAGTGTCTGCAGGTGTGCGCGATGCGACCCCGGCCCGAGTGCAAGTGTCTGCAGGTGTGCGCGATGCGACCCCGGCCCGAGTGCAAGTGTCTGCAGGTGTGCGCGATGTGACCCTGGCCCGAGTGCAAGTGTCTGCAGGTGTGCGCAATGTGACGCCGGCCCGAGTGCAAGTGTCTGCAGGTGTGCGCGATGCGACCCCGGCCCGAGTGCAAGTGTGTGCAGGTGTGCGCGATGCGACCCCGGCCCGAGTGCAAGTGTCTGCAGGTGTGCGCTATGTGACCCTGGCCCGAGTGCAAGTGTCTGCAGGTGTGCGCGATGTGACCCTGGCCCGAGTGCAAGTGTCTGCAGGTGTGCGCGATGCGACCCCGGCCCGAGTGCAAGTGTCTGCAGGTGTGCGCGATGTGACCCTGGCCCGAGTGCAAGTGTCTGCAGGTGTGCGCGATGCGACCCCGGCCCGAGTGCAAGTACCTGCAGGTGTGCGCAGGTCGCGGGACATGCTGGGCTCGGGCCGCGGTCGGCCGGCGCCGCCCCCAGCCGCCGCCGCCGCCGCCGCCGCCTACCCCACGACGGAGAAGGGCGCGCGGCGGCCCAAGTGCGCGCGCTGCCGCAACCACGGCATGATCAGCTGGCTCAAGGGCCACAAGCGCCAGTGCCGCTTCAAGAGCTGCGTGTGCGCCAAGTGCAACCTGATCGCCGAGCGGCAGCGCGTCATGGCTGCGCAGGTGAGCAGTCTAGTTCAACTACGTGACGACTGATTGCTAGAGACCGGAATAATTCGCGGTTTCGATGGCCTTCAGGTTAGACTGCACATACCCCTGTACACTCGGGAAAATAAGGCAAGTTCATTGGCTGCCGACTTGTGAGTCGTCTCAGCTGGTTTGTCTGTGATTCGATCCTTCTTTGGTCGAGTGTTTATAACTGGTTGGGATTTTTCAAGTTGAACAGTAAGCCAATAGAAAAATCATCTAAAAGGTATATGTTTTTGAATTCTAGCCTATCGCTGAATGAATCTGCGAATTTTTCCGGCCTCTACTAATTGCAAGAGACCGGAAAAAATTGCATATTCATTTCGCGATAGTCTGAAATTAATTTGCATATACCTCCAAGCTGCTTTTGCTACTGGCTCACTTTTCGTCTGGGCGACTCTGGGCCAATGGGAAACTCTCCACCAAAGAAGTATCGAATGACGGACAAACCAGTTGAAACGTCTCACAAGTAAGCAGCCAACGAACTGGCGTTTTTTCCCGAGTGTACAGAGGACTGTGTAGACTATCCTTAAGGTCATCGTAACCGCGAATTTTTCAGGTCCCTACTAATTGCCAGAGACTGGAAATATTCGCGTTTTCGATGACCTCTAGCATAGACTCCACAATCCTCTACACACTCCGGAAAATGCCACCTGCTCACTGGCTACTGACTCGTGACACCTGTCAACTGGGACGCTTGCGATTCGATGCTTTTTTGGTTGAATTTTTTTTTCATCGGCTCAAAGTCTTTCAGATAAACTGTGAGCCAATCACAAAGCCAATATAAAGATACGGTTGTTTTGATTATAGCATATCATGAAATGAACCCGCATATTTTTCCGGTCTCTACTAATTGCTTAGCAAAAGAAAGTTAAAACTGTGAAAATAACACAGCTGCGTTGTAATAAAAAAAGGAGGTTGTCTGTAAAGTCTATTTACGGACAATAATTTTACGTGATAACGTCATAAGAAAAAATTGATGAAAAATTGCATACTTATTAATTTTCAAATATTATTTACAGTTTTTGAAAATTTAATTTAAATAATTTGTTTAAATATAATGACGAACAATGTTTGATATTATAGAATATTTTCTCGCACGGTGGTTGGCCGGTTCTTGCACGCTCGGGTCAGGCGGAACGTGACAATTAGTCATGCTTTTTCGTGCGTGCAGCCGGAGTTCATCGATTTATAAAACGTTATCACGCCAAAAAATAAAAAAAAAAGCCTTTTCTACGTAAATGTGTAGCAAATTCTAAATTTATGGTATGCCACACCACAAAACATATGTGAATACCAAAAATAAAAATGAATTAATTTTCACTTGTTTGTTTGCCTGATAATAGATTATGCATTACTTCTCACAATAAATTTAGCTATATTAAAATATACATATTATGAAAGCTACTAGAGTGGGCCCGAAACTACTTAAAAATCGCAAGGGGCGATCCTATCATTTGGTAGCAGAAACAGCACAAAGGTGTAATTATGTATTTAAATTTCAGGCCTCTCCATTTTGCAATTTCAAAAATCTTGATACCACTTGCAATAAATCTTCCGTGCTAAATGTTTTGGTTTTTACATGGCATAGGACTTAGCTTCGGCTACTTGTTGAACTCAAAACTGGTGAATTGGTGAGGTTATCATGACAGCTGTAGTCGCCCGCGTGAAAAATGACTGTAGAGACCTGCAAAATTCGCGGATTCATTGACCTATAGGATAGACTCCACAGTCCTTTAAATACTCGCGGAAATGACACATGTTCATTGGCTACCGACGCGTGAGACGTCTCAACTAGGCTGTCCGTAATTCGGCACTTTCTTGGTTTAGTGTTTCCCATTGGCTCACAGTTCCCCTGATAAAATGTGGGCCAATCGCAGAAGCGGTACGAAGGTATAGTTGTTTTGATGCTAGCCTATCGCGAAATAAATCCGCGAATTTTGCATGTCTCTATAAAATGAGTTATTTAATCGCGGCGCTCACAGACTAGAGCCTGTTTGTGAATACGTGGTTGAAACAAGGTATAGAAGGACTGGAAGAAATGATTAATTCTTTGACATGCCAGATATGAGAATAAGTAACTTATAATTAGGGACACCTGTATTTCGCGAATACATTTCGTGTCAAGGTATGTCACAAAACACTGTAGCTTTTTCTTAGAGTAATGGCGAATCGTGTGCGTGCAGCAGTACGGTATCCACATTCCCATTGGCCCCGTTAAGGGCGGGAAAACACCTCTCGCCGACCACAGCCAATAACTACAAGAAAAAAACTACGGTGTTTTGCGATGTACCTAGACACGAAATGTATTCGCGAAATACAGGTGTCCCTACTTATAATTATAATTACAGCAAAAAGAATTCAGGATGGCAGGGCCTCCCTCTTAACTGGCGCTACCTGATTCGCTTACTTCTCTCCCAGATGGGCATCGTTGGCTCACGGTCGTAGAGGGGCGTGTCCAATCAACTGCGGTCCAATCACGAGCACAGAAGGTTTTGCACTCTAACTTGCCGACTGAACGAATGCGCGAAATTTCCGTTATCTCTTGTCACCGGCGTTCTTCGTAAATTTTAAGGTGGAACATTTTTTTTGTCGTGATAACGTCTTATAAATCGATGAATGCCGGCAGCACGCACGAAAAATTGTCACGTTCCGCCTGAGCCGAGCGTGCAAGAACCAGCCAACCATACCGTGCGAGAAAATCTTCTATAATATCAAACAGGTTTTAAGGCGGGCATTTTTAACTAATCGTTCGTGATTATATTTAAACAAATTATTTAAATTAAATTTTGCTAAAACTGTAAATAATATTTGAAAATTAAAAAGGTATGCAATATTTCATCAACGTTTTCTTATGACGTTATCAGGTAAAATTATCGTCCGTAAACCGACTTTACAGACAAACCCCCCCCCCCTTTTTTTTTTGAACGGTGTAGGTACGTCGGCGAGAGCTAATTATCGCGGTGGGTAAGCACTGTCATTTGGCGGGACGGCAAATGGGCGGTGTTTGCCGGGTGGGGGGTAGATATCGCCCACACGAGGACAGCGCTGTTTGCGAGGCGCGGCCGATGCAGGAACTAACAGAGGGCCAGCAGTCCGAGCGGCGGGGGGCGGGGTAACGCGACACCGCGAGCAAACATCAATCAGCCACAGCTCGTCGACTCGTATGTAACTCGAGCCCGATGGGGGACAGGGTACGAGCCAGTATAACCACTATACATCATTCTATACGAGTAACTTATCTTTGTAATTGATTTTTTTTTTAAGTTAATGGTCACATTAAAATCTCGTGTAACAATGGAATTTAAGAACCTTGCCGTTTTACACGTGTTATGATTTGGCTTGAGAGAAGGGGGGAAAATAATGGAATTTTGTAAATTTAATTTTTACTTGATTGTTTCTATTACTCTGTTCTGGGGTCAACTGGTCCACGTCATCAAATACATAATGTTGTTAAATACGTGAAACACGCGTGTCCATAGTTTGTATGAAATACACGCTTGCAAAAAAAACACGATTACAAACCGGCTTTGCTTGGGAAAACCGTTCCTGGCGCTTTTATGTGCGAGACAAATCGGGTTTTAACCGAGACGAAATATACATTATTGTAGCCCTCTAAGCATTACAACAACTAATCCTTCCAAAATAATATCTATGTAACCTTATGTATCTAGGTTGTTAGCCTTCCTCCACAGGGTTACGTCCCTGAAGGTTGAGGGGTTGGTGGGAGGGGGAGGGATATGAGAGATGGTCGCCGCCGACTCAGAGATCCGTTCAGCCACGGGCACCCAATGCTTGCTCGGTGCACGCCATGCGGTGTGGAAAGTCGTTCCGAAAAGCGCCTCTCACGCAGGGGAGACGCTAACTGCCTTAGTTTCCGAACACAAGCGCCGATCCTTTTTCAAGAGCCACGGACTTAAGATTCCAATGGGGGTAATGGAGGGGGGAATTATTACCCCACTTCACTTATTGCATGCATATAGGGTTAAAACACATACACAGAAAAAAAATCCCCTACGTTTACAAAAGATTCATTTGGAAACCACTTGCCAAGAAATAGTTTGTAATACTACATGAAGATATTTTTACGAAAATGTTGGATGTTTTATTTTTTTAACTGTTTTTTATTTAAGCAATTTTTTTCAACCATGAAAAAAATAATCCAATATTCAACCATTTTACTTTATTTTGTTGTATCATGCTTATTGATGCGCACAGGTAATACTGAAAAGCTATTCAGGGAACGGTTCACAATTTAATAACTTTAACTATTGGTGGTATTGAGACAACACAAATCATAAATGTCCAAGTAAGAATTCAAACCCAGTATTACTGTGAACGCTATTTTGTACTGATACAGTTGTTTTCGTGGATATGTACAAATTTACAAATGTCTGTAATTTTACGTGAATATTTCTGTTCCATTTTTAAAAATTTTTGCAGTGTAGTGAGATGACTATTGTCAGTACCTCACACGCGCAAAAACCTTCTCCCAAAGATTTCGCCCTCACATCTTCCATCCTTGAAAGCTACCTAACAAACTTCTATCATTAACCTTATACAACATCTTTCATTAAATTCGCTCAGAATATCGCCTTTATTTGTTCTTTAGAGTAGAGTTTTGATAAGATAAATATATGTCAATGCAAACAAGAAAAATTTAGGGTTAGACAAATTAGCAATGACTGACATAAAATAGGATAAATAAATAAACTTGCAAAGAAGGGATTGTACCTGATTTATATATGTGCAAATTAGAGTGAGCAAAAACAAAAGACAGTACGATATTTTTACTGCAAAATACACACATATCATGCACACTCAGTGTTTATCAGTTTTAATATAAAAATGGCTACCTCAGTTAATAAATTAATCTTCAATAATTTGCAAAATCAATTGACTGACTGTATTAGATAAAATCACTAAGTCCTCTGTGTCAGCTACTGCTTGTTGGTAATCTAGAAGTTAAGGTGGGCAGCTCTTAACACAAATGCCTATGTTGTATTGGAATATTTGAAAACCAGGTTATATTTCACAAAACTGTAAGTTCGTTGATAATGTTAATAGACAGGCCGACTAGCAAGTTCAGCTGTGAACACGGAAAACGTTCAACCAAGATCACCGAAACGAATGACAATCTTAACTTTAAGTCAGTGTGTGAATTGAAATATTAATATCACACTTAAAATTATATATTGTTTCAATTAAGGGAAAGGGGTAGCAGGAACTAGACCGAAAGTCATTTGACCTAAATTTCGGAGAAAAGAATTTCGGTCTAGTGCTTGGTTGAGTACATTCCGGTCTAGTGCCTGTTCGGTCCGGTTCCTTTCCGTCTAGTTCCCTTAAGTCAACTACCTGTTGTTAGAGTTAGTACATTCCCTGCGAGATAAATGTTCAAGTTTTCGGGCCAGTGCCTTTCGGCTAAACGACTTTTGGATTAGTACGTTTCGGATTAGTTCCTTTCGGTCTAGTGCATTTCGGTCTAGTGCATTTCGGTCTAGTGCATTTCGGCTAAACGACTTTTGGATTAGTACGTTTCGGATTAGTTCCTTTCGCTCTAGTGCATTTCGGTCTAGTGCATTTCAGCTAAATGACTTTTGGATTAGTACGTTTCGGATTACATAGTTCCTTTCGCTCTAGTGCATTTCGGTCTAGTGCATTTCGGCTAAACGACTTTTGGATTAGTACGTTTCGGATTAGTTCCTTTCGTTCTAGTGCATTTCGGTCTAGTGCATTTCAGCTAAATGACTTTTGGATTAGTACGTTTCGGATTAGTTCCTTTCTGTCTAGTGCATTTCGGCTAAACGACTTTTGGATTAGTACGTTTCGGATTAGTTCCTTTCTGTCTAGTGCATTTCGGCTAAACGACTTTTGGATTAGTACGTTTCGGATTAGTTCCTTTCTGTCTAGTGCATTTCGGCTAAACGACTTTTGGATTAGTACGTTTCGGTCTAGTGCCTTTCGCTCTAGTGATTTGCCGCGTCCCCGGGAGGTTGGGTAGAAGGCCCGCAGGTGGGACCGACGCGGAGTAGCTGAGTAGCTGAGTAGCGTCTGGAGTAGCGGCCGTGATTACAGAAGTGTCAGGCGGAGGGTACGGGAGGAGGGAGGGGCGAGCTGGTTCCAAGTGAGCCGTCGGACCTCCGGCCAAGGACGCGCGCAGTAACCACGGACAGGGGGGGGGGGGGAGGAGGGGGCCGTGTCGAGAGAGGATCTCCGGGCGCGTGTTGACCGAGGTTATCCGGTGACTGGAAACTCTACTCTTAATCTGTTTCCCCTACTACCACCCCTACACAACCCCTTCACCCAGACCCGGGGAGTGACGTTCGGAGAGTCGCCAAACAGAGTTGCCGACGCCGTCGTCGCTACCTCTAATGGAAAACTGGGGGCCCGGCCCGAGTCAACACATCAGCCCCGCGGCACGTCGATGGGGGTACAAAAAAAAAAGCGGTCGAGGGAGGGCCTCGTGGTAGCGGCGCAGCGCAGACGAGCGAGCGGAAGCGAGATGACGTCCCGATATTAAGATGCGGGTGAGAAGGAGGGGGGCTAGGAACCATGAGACTCAATCTTGATTTCAACAGTTTTCAGGCTGCAAACTGCAACTAAGGACCGGAAAAAAATTCGCCGTTCCAATTTTTGACGTGACAACGTCTAATAAATCGATGAACGCCGGCTGCACGCACGAAAAAAGTGTCCCGTTGCGCGCATTGTCCCGTTGCGCTGTGTCCCGTTGCGCTGTGTCCCGTTACGCTCATTGTACGCTTGCGCCGCATCTATCTCTCTTCCACTCGATTGGAACAACCATCTATTTGACTGTTTCGAGGCACATTAAACTTGAAACACTCCCATTCGTTTCCTACTTTTCCTATCATCGTCCTATCCTTAACAGAATAACACAGATTGGAAGAAGTTAAATAGCAAACATGTATAAAAGTTGTAGTTGAAATAATTTCTTCGTTAAAGTAATAAACATATTTGAATTAATGAGTGCAAATAAAAGTAAATTTATCGATTAAAATGTAGATTTAATTTCACTCCTTCTTTGTATCCATACAAAATAGTGATAATTCAATAAAAATGATTCAATTTTATTCATAAAAGTATACAATCATTTCATCAATGTTTTTTTTTATGACGTTGTGACGTAAAACTATCGTCCGTAAACCGACTTTACAGACAACAAATTTTTTTTTATATACGCTGAAATACAAACAATTAAAGTTTTGAAGTAGCTTGGCTTCTGGGTTGTAGCCGCGTCCTCGGCGAACGATTCCCCGGCGTGTTTCGGTCGACGCGTGAGGGAGCAGTTCCCTAGCAGGTAGTGTCGCACTGTCGACTGCCGCAGGTGGCGCTGAAGAGGCAGCAGGCGCAGGAGGACGCCATAGCGCTGCGGCTGGAGGCGGTGCGCACCGGCGCGCAGTACGGCTACCTGCCGCCAGGGCCCATCTACGGCATGACCATCACCGGGCCCGAAGGTGCGTCACGCACCTAACTTATATCTTTGAATATATATATACTGTATAGAAGTCGCGAGTGGATGAGATTTACTCTGCGTTTTTCAGAAGCGTATGATGAGCAGCTTGGGAACTTCACCGTTGCAGTGCGCTGCCGTAACGCCCTGTATCGTCTTAGTTGTTATTTACACGTTAGAGCGCAGCACTGTCGCCCGCTGTCATTCCCCGCACCCCCATCTATCATTCAATGCAGCTCAAGGCCGTTCAACGGGAGGGGGAAGGGGTGTTTGAAGAGTTCGACACTTGTCCGCTAGGGACCACCACAAGTCGATGCCCTGGAGATGGTGGCGATTGCGGCGGTGAATTAACCAACTACCTCAAAACCGTATTAGAAATTTTAACCTGGGCTGGCGACTTCTATACAGTATATATATTCAAAGCTTATATATAGAGACCTGAAAAATTCGCGGATTCATTTCGTGTTATGCTAAAATTCAAATAATTTTACCTAAGTGCTGCTTCTGCCATTGGTTCACTGTTAATCTGGAGGACTGAGGGCCAATTAGAGAACCTCGCTCATAGAAGTGTCGAATCACAGGCCACCCAGTCGAGACGACTCACATGTCAGCAGCCAATGAACAGTTGGCATTTGCCCGAGTGTGCAGAGGATATTGGAGTCTATACTGAAGGTCAATGAACCCGCGAATTTTTCAGGTCTCTATCTATAGATGATAAAGAAGTGTTCAAACCTTTGTGCTGGCAACAGAGCACATCGACACATGGACAACGCTGATGTCGTTAGTTTGCTATTGGTTCGCTGCTAATCTGGAGTACTCTGGGCCAATTAAGTGACCCTCGATCAAAGAAGCGTCGAATAAACAGGTTACCAAGTGCATGCACTGTAAAAAAAAAAGTTGTGTTTTCTTTTACGAGGAGAGCTCTTGGAAACTCAGTTGCCAACGATAACACTTGTAAAACTATAAGGCTGAGCTTTGTGTCATTTATAATTTTATAAAGCCATGCCTTTCAGTTTTACAAGTACGAATTTGTTTACAGTGTATGCAGAGGATCTTGGAGTCTATCCTAGAGGTCCGTAGTTATGGTTTTAGTTAGTGACCTCCAGGATAGACTCTGCGATCCTCTGCACACTCGGGCAAACGTCACTTGTTCATTGGCTGTTGTCTTTTGAGGCGTGTCAACTGAGTAACTGGTGATTTGATACTTCTTTGATTGACGGTCTCCAATTGACCCCGAGTCTTCCTGATTAACAGCAGAAGCAGCACAAAGGTGAAATTATTTTAATGCTAGCTTGTCACTAAGGGCGGTATTCAAAGACTTTTGGGTAAGGTATAGCGAATAAGCTCTACCTTGTTGGTAGTAACCTAACTCGCAGACCATGTTCCGGAACGTGTCGAAACCCAATCACGGTTAGGTAACGAAAAAAAATCAACCGTTTTAATTAACTGTGCCCTGCACGAGGCTAGAAACCAATTTCAATGCATTATAGCGGCCTTTTGGCAACCTTCGATTAATTTGCTACGCCAAAACAAATTCTGCAGACAGCGGCACTATCGCGCGAATCAAATGGCGTGATTTTTTTTTAATTTTTTTCGGGCAATTTGCAAAGTTGCGATTATTATGGTTTTTCATGACCTTATAAGTGAACAAAATCAATTCCAGGATAGTTCCGGTATCGCAAAGTTTTCATTCGGCAAATCTACACGCTTGGTACGTCCCCCGGTGAATCAAAAAGAAAAAAAAATTTGAAATTGACCACGTACGAGTTAATGACACCAGATGCGGTCCTACGAGTAGTACCACAAATACATGGAGTTAAATTCAAATTCAATTGACACTACTAAAGCTATATTTCATATCTTAGAGATGAAGACATAACTGAAATATTATTCGTTTGTTTGATATGAGATATTGGAAACTTTTGTCATCTAGACAAAAAAAAAAAACGAAAAAAAAGTGAGGTGTGCGCATGCGCGGAATTCGGGCAACAGAGCGGCGACGGTTAGGACACCAAATATTCCCTTGCCTCCTGTCGTGCTGTAGGAATACAGTTAGGGTGAATGCATGCCCCCCACAAGGGTGGGGCTGGGTGCACTCCTGGTTCCAGGACCAGGGCCCCCTGTAACTATTTTCATTTTTTATCTCAGTGTGTGAAATAAATATACACACTCGCTGTGGTTATTTTAAAGTAAAAATAATTTTATAAATAAAGCCTAATTTTGGGCTTATAAAATAGTAACCCTAAATACCTATGTCCTATATTTTCAGGTTAAATAACATTAAAAAAAAAGAGTTTAGGTGAGAAATAACCATGCAATTATACTGTAGCACGTGACTGTAATATTGGGCGATACCTAGCAAATCAGGTATTTTCTCTTCTGCCATGGCCTACAAAGCTCACGAATATAATCAATTGGCCAAAAAAAAAAAAAAAATTCTACAGCCATAACAATTTTCCCCCCACAAAATAAAATCAACAACTTACCGCTCCATTATTATTTTTTATCCAGCCCCGTACTTTTTGGATGTAACACTAGATAAGCTTTGCATGTTTGTGTTTCTGTATATCTGCTAAAGTATACCGAACATGTGCTAAAATCTGTTCTGCTTTTAGTAAAAAAAAATGTAGGGAGGGGTTGGGGAGAGTTTTCCATTCCGGGTCCAAGGCCCGTAATCGAATGTGGGGGCCATGGGTGAAGGTGTAGCACATAGGGGTGTCTCGCCGCAGACTCGCGGCGGAGGGAGGAGGCCGCCGCCAGGTCGCCGTCGCCCGAGCCGGCGGCAGACCAGGACCAGGACCAGGACAAGGAGGAGGACAAGGACAAGGAGGAGAACAAGGAGGACAAGGACAAGGAGGAGCGCGCGCGGCCGCCGCCGGCCTCGCTGGAGGTGCTGGTGCGCCTGTTCCCCGACAAGAAGCGCTCCGTGCTGGAGCTGGTGCTGCGGCGCTGCGGCGACGACCTGCGGCGCGCCATCGAGCAGATGGTGCCGCGCGACTCCGAGCTGCCGCCGCTCGCCGCCAGGTGCGCTGTCAAGACTCAGAAACACACAGCTTAGACACACACAGCTTAGACACACACAACTTAGAAACACACGACTTAGAAACACACACCTTAGAAACACGCAATATAGAATCTTCTAAGTTATGCCTGTTCTAAGTTGTGTGTTTCTAAGTTATGATAGAACTAAGTTATGTGGCTCGGCGTTGTGTGTTTCTAAGTTACTTGTTTCTAAGTTATGACAGTTCTAAGTCGCGAGTTTCTAAGCTATGATAGTTCTAAGTTACGACGTATCTAAGTTGTGTAGTTCTGCGTTGCGTGTTTCTAAGTTATGACAGTTTTAAGTTGTGATTGTTCTAAGTTATGACTTTCTACGATACGACGTTTCTAAGTTGTGTGGTTCTTCGTTGCGTGTTTCTAAGTTACGTGTTTCTAAGATATGACAGTTCTAAGTTGTGATAGTTCTAAGTTATGACTTTCTACGTTACGACGTTTCTAAGTTGTGTGATTCTGCGTTGCGTGTTTCTTAGTTATGATCTGTCTAACTTTTGACAGTTCTAAGTTTCGTGGATTTTTTCGAAGTTTCTAAGTTATGACTGTTCTAAGTCGTGTGTTTCTAAGCTATATGTGGTTCCCTCGACCAACAACAAATAGGGGCACGCCATATTCCGCGAAAAGATTCCGAGACCAGCTGAAAGTAAAAAAAAAAAAAAAAACACTGTAGCATCGTCTGTGTTTTCGTGATCGGGCGAGTTTCATTCAGGTACATGTCGATCATTACAACACCAATCACTTTGAATCAGTGCGGAAGCAAACGCGTCCTGAGTGGCTCTTTCAGATAAAGGCAACGACTTCTCTCGCAGACGGCCGCCGATCACAAGGATGAAAGCTGGTGCGGGTATGCCTCGTTGCTGTCTAGTAGCCGTTCGGTTTAATTTCGCGAAAAAATGCCTGCCCCTAATAATAACTCCTAGACCTTTACAAGAGATTCTTCTTTTATTGAATTTTAGCCTATCGTAAAGAAAAGCACGAATATTTCCGAAATATATATGTATAGGTATAATATATATTTTTTGCAAAACTTACGCAGCCATTGTATTATAAATAGAGACCGGAAAAATTCGCGGTTTCAATGGCCTTCAGGATAGACTGCACATTCCCCTGTACACTCTGGCAAATAACGCCTGTTCATTGGCTGCCGACTTGAAAGTCGTCTCAGCTGGTTTGTCTGTGGTTCAATCCTTCTTTGGTTGAGGGTTTATAATTAGTTGAGATTCGTCCAGATGAACAGTAAGCCAATAGCAAAATCATCTAAAAGGTATATTTATTTGAATTTGAGCCTATCGCTGAAAGAATCGGCGAATTTTTCCGGTCTCTAATAATAAACTATATTGACTTTCGAGGTTGGATCGAGGTGGAGGGTATTACTGGCGTGTCGCTCTGCATCGCAGCAAGCATCTTCAACGCTGTCTCTGGTCGCGCCCCAGGTCGGCCTTCAAGCCCGTGTCCCCGGCCGGCGGTCCCCCGGCGCCCGCCTTCGACGTGGCCGCCCCCGGCAAGGCGCCGCCCCTCGCCGCCGCCGCCATGTCCTCCCTGCTGGCGCTGCAGGGCTACCACGCCGCCGCCGCCGCCGCCAAGTTCCTGTGCCCGCCGCCGCCGCACCTGCACCCCTCGCTCGCCTTCCCGCCGTCGCTGCTGCTGCGCCACGAGCACGCCGCCCCCGTCTTCCTGGGGCCGTACCGCGCGTGCCCGCCGCCCGCCGCCGGCGCCGGCTTCTGCGCCGAGTGCTCGTCCGCCGCCCCCGGCTCGGCGGAGCGCGGCGCCTTCGCCAGCTAGGCCCCCGGCTCCCCTCGCAGTTCCCGGATCCAACATTCCTTCTGCTGCTGATCCGCTGTTCATCTCGAGGACCCTTGACCAAACACACCGGTAAACATTCTCTCACCTTCAGTTTACCAAAAACTCTTGTTACGTATTATCCAGGGATCTTCGTAAATTTACGACTTTCTTCACTGACATTTAACATTATCCCAAAAGAATATTAATGGAATATTAATAGAGAGCGGAAAAATTCGCGGATTCCTTTCGAGAGAGGCTGGAATCCAAACTCGTTTAGCTTAATGCTGCGTCAGTGATTGGACCGCAATTTACCTGAAGGACTCTGAGCCAATGGCAAACACTCAACAAAAGAAGTATCGAATCATAAGAATCGCAGTAAACAGGTGTCCCGAGTCGGTAGCCAATGACCAGGTGATGTTGCCCGAGTACATAGAGAATCGTGGAGTCTATCCTAGTGGTCATTGAAACCACGAATTTTTCCAGTCCCTAAATATTAGTAACTTGGTAAGTCTACAAAAAAAAAACCACTTATTTTGTCCAAACGTGTGTGTTTACCTTTATTTAGAACGGAATATACGACAGGAGAGTAAAAATATACCGCGTTGTTTCTACGAAGTTTCAGTCATTAGTTTGTTTCAGTTAAATTTCTCCGTTAGAAAGTCCGTGAATTTACAGGTAGTTCTAACAGTGTGGAGGATCCTCAATCGAAGAAGTATCGAATAACAAGTCACCCATCAGGTGAGACGTCACACAAGACAGCAGCCAATGAACAGACGACGTTCGCCCTGAGTATGCAGAAGTTCGAAGAGTCTGTCCTGGAGGTCATTGAACCCGACAATTATTCCAAGTCGCTAAACTGTTAAAAATGTTCACCTCACATTTAAGAAGAACGCCGGTCACGGATTATCCAGGGATCTTCGTAAATTTACTGGTACTGAGTGCACTTACGTTGATCACAAATCCACAAGTATGATATCGGAATATTAACAAAACATCCAAAAAAATGAAGTAGCCTGGATTCTGGGTTTTGGCCGCGTCTTTGGCGAATAATTCACCGACGTTTCAGTCAACATTGCAGTCGCCATCATCAGGGAGCAGTTACCTACTCGTCTTTGGCGAATAATTCATCGACGTTTCAGTCGACATTGCAGTCGCCATCACCAGGGAGCAGTTACCTACTGAGTAGGTAACTGCTCCCTGATGATGGCGACTGCAATGTCGACCGAAACGTTGGTAAAAATATTCACCAAGGACGCGGCTACAACCCGGAAGCCAAGCTATGGCTAAGACAATGGCCGTTAAAGCCTGCGAACATTATTAATAAAAAAACATGTTTAGTTCTACAAAAAAAAGTTCAGATTTATCCGCGGGGGAAAAAACCTGCCCTTATATCTTTAGACAAGGACTGGAAAAAATTAGCGGGTTCAATGACCTCCAGGATAGACTCCACAATCCTCTGCACACTCGGGCAAACGTCACCTGTTCATTGGCCGCTGAGTTGTGAGGCTTCTAAACCGGGTTAACTCGAGATTTGATACGTCTTTGATTGAAGGTCTCTAACTGTCCGGGAGTTCTCTCCAGATCAACACTGAACCAATAGCAGAAGCAGCACAAAGTTATTATTTGTTTGTGTATTGAGAAATGGATCCGCGAAATTGTGGCGATGAACCTACAGACGATGTATTCGGTCGAATTCGGACTCAACCTGTACCTATAGGATTCAGAACAGTGCCACTACATGCTCTCATTTTTAACTCCTCTCCTTTTTTTTTTCAGTGATTACACCCATCTTTTTTTGTACTTAGGACGATCGTTTTGGCTTTCTCACACCAGTGCTTCCCGTTTATTCGTAAGTTCCAGCTTTATCCAAGAATGTATGAATTCGCACAGCTCTTACATCATGGGTTGTTTTATCGTCGCGACATAAACACGCAGTAAACACGAGAGGCTTCGTGTGACCCAACAGTGTAAACAACCACGGTTCTCGGATGTAAATAAATTAAGAAACATTACCAAAAAAAATATGAGTATGGTACAGTATACTCTCAATGTTGTGAATTTTTTGTTGTGTCACATCTTAGTTCTCGGTATACGGCACTTGGTTGGGAAGTCAAGGAACAATGGTAGGTGGCGCGCATCAAAGCTGTTAAATGTTTAATGAATTTTAACACTATGGGCAGTATTTTAATAAAATTCCGTGTCGAAAATCAGTTACAAAACCGGGGTGTAGTTATTATTATTTTTTTTAATTGTTTGGCTTTGATCGGAGCCATTTCATTATAAAGTTTAAAATTTCGTTCTGCTAGTCAAATGATTCAATATTCGACGTAGCTGCTCCGACAGCGAATTCTAGCGGCGGGTGCAGTAACTACGTGTGATTCGCGTCCAGAAATGTAGTTTAAAACACAATTTTTTTATATATATATTTATCACGCTCGGCATTATTTTTTAAGTATTCGAAGTTAAATTTCGTGACTGAGTTTCGTGTATTATAAGTGTATTTGCAACATGAGAGCCCATGTATTTGCTCGTTACCGAGGTTAGATGTTACACATCTGTGGCGAGTACTGAGAGACTAGTTTTTTTTTTTTTTTTTTTTTCTGCGAGTGACTTTAACTTCAGTTCTGAGCATAAGCGCGTAATCCTTTCATTAAGTAAGCTTTAATTAAGAAATAAATAAGTGTTAGCTGTATTGTTGTTTGGACAATTGTGATCCATATAGTACGCAAAGTAATGGATACAACGAGACGCAGGTTTCAGTTCAAAATGTTTAAAATTTCTGTGCGGGGAAAAAAAAAAAAAAAACTTTGAACATTGACGAATGAACGCACTCACAAAATATTTATGTGTTTTCATAATTCATCGTATTGAATGAAATTTAAATAAAAATGTAATATGAATAGAAGTTTAGGCGTAGGCTCGTGATCTGAATTAAATGATTTATTTCTGTAATTTTGTTTCGGAAAGTGGAAACTGAGCCATCGTTACGTGATAGTCTGTTCGTTGTACATCTTTAATAGTGATAGAAAAATTTTCAAGTGTGTTTTGAGCAGTTTTTTTGTAATTAGCTTTAAGTGTTGAGCGTCAGAAATACTTAATGATGCTGTATTGCGCTAAAAAGGGTGTATGCAATTTTTATTCAACCTACAAGCATAAGTTGTATTAATAATATCAACTTTGAACTATAACTGTTTATGTGAGTTTGTAGTATCATTAATAAAATATGAATGCAGTTATAATATTAAGATAAAATACAATTTTGTAACACCTGAATGTTTTTATCAAATAACTATTTCATGAGATATTGCAGACATGTGTGTTTTCCCAAAATCAATATTGCGCTTTCCCCGCTGAGATTATTTATTTTCCCTCGTGAATTCGCATTTGTTTGAAGTAAAACTGTATTTTATCAACCTTAACAACATACATGTGAAATGAATCAGCTTAAGAAACGATTTCTCAAACCGCTTAAAGTAGCGAAACAAAATAATTTTATTTGTGTTATTAAGTATGGTTCATTTTTCACCCAGCTGTTAAGTATAAATTTATAAAAAAAAATTTTTAATTTACCTGCATTATACTTTTATCTATCGTTATGTCAGAGCTACTTCATTTGATTGAAAAAATGTCTGTGTCTGAAAATGTCCTATTCTCTTGTGAAAACAAATAAATATTTGTAAGAAAATACGTACGGTATTGTTTTATTCAAAAAAGTAATGATAGCCAAGCAAAGAAAATTGTTTCAATGTATTTCAATAAATTATTTCTAGTCTGTATTTTATTTTATTAATTATTACATAAAAATATATAAGGTGAGTATCAGCCTGTTTTTACCAATTACGCTATTGGAATAGTACATAGCTGAGAGTAGCAATTCAAGTTAGGAAACAACCCCACGTATTGCTCTAAGGTTAATCAAAACCCAGGGGGTGACTATGTCTCCATGATTACATCTTCAGTTCTTTTTTTACACCGTGTAGGTTATACGCCCGAAACATTGGCTCAAGTGTAGTGTTTGCAGTGTGAAAACAACTTTTTTTCTTCATGAAAGTGACTTGTTTTCAACGACGGAGATTCTAGTCCATACTTACCAACAATCATCATAATTAGAGTCCCGGAAATTTCGCGGATTCCTCTGGCCTCAGTATAGAATTCAAAGTTATAGGTGTGCTCGACCCATGTTTACTTTCCCATTGGTTGATTTCTTAGCGAGACCATTTTTATCCTTGTTATTTGGCACTACCTGATTCGCTTACTTCTCTCCTAGCTGGGCATCATTGGCTCACGGTCGTAGAGGGGCGTGTCCAAACAACTGCGGTCCAATCATGAACACAGTGCGACAGTGTGGAGGTTTGCATTCTAGCTTGCGACTAAATGAATCCGCGAAATTTCCGTGACTCTAATCATAATTAGTCAAGTGCCATTTCAGCGATGTTTCGGGCGCATACAAAGATGGCGACGGCGAGGTTAAGAAGTGAACTCGACCACGTCACAGCTGGCCGTCTACTGACAGTTCCCAACTCCCGTGTCTGAATCGCACGCGTTCCGTCAACACACAAACGGATCTGAGAGTTGAAGATCCACAGACGAATGGCAATCTGGTGCCGTCTGTGATTGGCCAGTGTGCTGCCGGCAAATTTCGTGGTTAGAGACTAGAAAAAAAAATGGCGTGAGCGTGGATTCCACAAGCGACAGAAGTGGAACTTCTTGCTTATTACTAGAGACCTGCAAAATTCGCGGATTCATTCGGTGATAGGCTAGAATTCAAACACATATACCTCTTAGATAATTTTGATATTGGCTTACTGTTCGTCTGAACGAATCCCAACCAGTTATAAACCCTCAACCAAAGAAGGATCGAATCACAGACAAACCAGCTGAGACGACTTACAAGTTGGCAGCCAATGAACTTGCGTTATTTGCCCGAGTGTACAGGGGTATGTGCAGTCTATCCTGAAGGTCATCGAAACCGCGAATTTTGCAGGTCTCTACTTATTAGGTATATTTATATTTGCAATCACACTATTCACAAAAAAAAAAAAGATACTTATAGAGTTAATTGCGCGAATCAATAACTCTTTTCAAAAGGGCGACATTTTAGTCTCTTGATGCACAATTGATCTATGTACATGCGGGAAATGAAATGAAAAATAAAAGTTAAATTAATATTTACTGAACGAATATAGTGGTGTAATTATTATTGGTTTTTACTAGGGCCAAGCAGATTTCGCGAAAAGATTTTGAGACTAGCTGAAAGTTAAAACACTCTAGCATCGTCTGTGTTTCGTGATTGGATGGGTTTCTCCCAGAAACATATCGATTGTAACTACACCAATCACAGTAATTCAGTGTGGAAGCAAATGCGTCTTGAATGGCTCGGCCAAATAAGGCAACGACTTCTCTCGCAGTCGCAGACGGCCGCCAATCACAAGGAAGAAACCACAGGTGCGGGTATACCTTGTGGCAGTCTAATAGGTGTGCAGGTCTTTTCGCGAAAAATGCCTGCCCCTAGTTTTTACACATAAAGGGTTTTACAAATAATTTCATCAATATAAAAATTTTGTGGTATTTATCCTTGTAAAGCTTACTAATAAGCCTAGAATCACAATTTTAGTGTCTAAATGGACCAATTGCATGGCAAAGTAGGAGTTAAAGCCCCAAATAATTTTGATATTTCTGGTTTTACGTAATTTCCTAGAGTGGAGAATATTCCATGGAAAAAAAGTCTGAAAATGGTATGTTTTACAACTAGTATAATACTTAGATTAGCCCACAAAACCTAACCTCATAAACAGTTCAAATAATTTATATACTATTTTTAATGTAGTTAATCTAACCTAACGAACTATCAACTTTTTATAGTGTTTTAAACGTACCTAAACTAACCAACTTTTTATTTTAAGTGCAGGTAATTATTTGAATATCACAAAGCTGCATGGACATAGTAACAACACGATTTTTTTTTTCCTTTCGGGATTTGTAACTGTAGACAACTAGGTACCAGTGTGAATTTTATGGAGTTTGCTTTCAGCTTATATAAGTGCTTTTGAACAACCAAAACGTAAATCATTAATGTAATATGTTTATTTGAATCAGGCTTAAAACATCATGTAATGGTACACATTTACGTGAAACATGCAGTGGGATGCGAATTGTTTAACTTTTGATTGGGCCAAAACTTCATTTTCATTACTAACTTTAAAATTAACCTTAACCGAAATCATGCACTCTTTCAGTAGCAACGTAAACATCATAGAAAAACGCATGTTAGATTTGTAAGACATGACGCACGCATGGAACATTTAGCTTGAATTGTTACGGACGCCATGTTTTTCAATGCGTTTCAAATCAATGTACTACAAGTACCAATATGGCGGCCATTTCATTACAAATGTATCACTGTATCAGATGTACCTGTATTGGAGGTTAAATTGGAGATAAATGTCAACTCAAATCATTACATCTGTATTATAAAGATTCGTTTTGAACTTTTAACATATATAAATAAATTAACCAGTAATTTTTAGATCTAAATTTCTTCCGACTGCTTAACTAAAAGCAGGCTAGAACAGCTGATACACATTTAAAAAAAGTTTGTCATATTGGTATGTAAAAATAAGAAGAAAAAGGGGGGAACGGCTTCACGTCTGACGGCTAATGCTCTATCTGGATTCTTTCATAATCTCTGGAAGACAGCAACGTTGTTTTCTATGTTCGCGTGCTTTGAAGTCTATGGCAAATATCTCAATACCGGATGCACTTCTAAATTCATGGAAACCACTGCTTCCAGCGATCCTGGCGAGAGTTGCTTGTATAGGTACGTAGGTTTGAAGGAGATTTATTATAGCCATGCATTTCGGTAAATATTAAAACAAGTAGAGTAAATCCGTGTAAATGGATTTGAAGAACTATTTATACGGCTCCGCTGTGTCTAGTACATACATATACATTACATTACTCATTGGACATTGCATAACGAAGAATAATTAATGTGTGATAATTTGGCCTGTTTTCGAGCGTGTGTGTTCTTGCAGCGTGCAATCAGTTGTGATATACTAATAATGGATCAGATGCAGGGCAAAACCAACGCAATATGGGATTTTTACAGCTCTAAAATTTACCGAGTGCAAAATAATGCTAAACCGTCCTATTCATTCCAAAAATAACTAACATGGATTTATATGCTTACAAACCTATTTCACTATATAAAATTCTCCCTTGAAAAAAGCATAATTATAAACGCATGTTGATCATATAAACATTAAAAAATTAATAGAAGCTAAACACAAAGATTTGTAAAATAAAATGGCTTTATATTTCACTTAGGTATCACACAACTTCTATTAAGCATTGTGTCAAAGAGGTTATGAATCATTTGCTTAAAAACCAATTACAGGAAGCTTGTTATTTTGTTATATATAATTCCTGACCACGCTGATATTTCTCCTAGTCATAAGTAATTATAATTAATTAATTAGATGGGTACTTTTCCTCCACTTTTCATAAAAAATGTTTTGCACACCTCTCGTAAGGAAGCGCTAGTTAGTTAGTTAGTGTCCGTGGTTTCAATGTTTCTGCATGCTAAGCAGGCCGACCCGAGTGTCAGGTATTCAGTTCTGTAGTACTTATTTGTTTGTGGCCGTGGTTTACAAATAAAACAAACGGTCCCACCGTGAAAACAGGCGTGAAAATTTGTGTCGAGCAAAATTAGCTGGTTAGTGGTATTACAGCGTTTCGTCGTCAATAAACGTTTTGTAGCAACTATTCGTGGCTATATTATATCGTTTAAAATTTTCCATCATCTTAAACAATGGTGTTGCCATGACGATTCTTCTTTCTATAACAATAATACTTAGTTCACCTGGCTAATATATTTTTATAGTTTTTTTTTTTTTTAATTTTTTGGGGTATTTAAAAATTAAAAATTTCAACTTTTCGAAATTTTTCCGTCGGTTGCGGGACAATATTCAAAATTTCGATATTCTTTTTTTTGTCTCACTAACAAAAAATGCGAGCGCCGCCGTAGCACCGCGCACAACAAGTATCAGGCGCACAGAAAATAAACGGAGGTACGCGGCATCATACACCTCTCCTCGAGTTATGGTCTCCTAGTAACACAGGGTATCTACGCGTTGTTGGCCACCGACTAGGCAGCCCCATTTTATTCTCCTTGACGGAACCCCCACCGTCCTACCACGGTCTGGAGGGCTGGCTACCCACCTACGTCCACGAAATGATCTTAGTGGTAAGTAAAAAGGAACTGTCCGGTTTCCCCTACAGCGTCACATGGATAACCTCAGCGGCAAAAGTAACAGGCAAGCATGCGCGCACGGGAGGTGTACACCGACTCGAACATTTTTTTTTTTTACAGGAGGAGCCAACGTTTCGTTCGATTCACAACAAACGGAATGTAACCCTGAGAGGAAAACTTACCAGGCGAACATACCATCGTAAGAGGTTACCCGACGTATGCTACGCAAATAAGCCGGCAAAAACAAGTAAAAAGATGTTATTTAAAGTGGTGCGTACAGAAGCAGAAATTTTAATTATATTAACATTGGAAACAAATTATTTTATGAAATTTTTAGTGCATTTAATATATATAACAATTAAAATTATACATGTATATATATTTTTTTAAAGTCAGCATTTAATATAGTATTGTTACGCGACTTATGTGTAAAGTGTCCACTTGCGAGTGTGTAAGCTAAAGAAAGATTTTACGTCGCAAGTTTATTCGTAGTATTAAATTTATGCAAAGTTAATAATTAAGTTATTTAGTTACTCCTAAATTTCCAAACGACGGTTCTTTAAAAAAATGCAGGTTCAGCGCAATGCATAAGAAAATGGAAGTGATTCAATAAATAAATAAACTTCGCGTATTTCACCGCTATGAGCAATCACGAAACACAGACGATGCTACTGTTTTTAACTTTCAGCTAGTCCCTGAATCTTTTAGTGAAATATGCATGCCCCTACAACGAGGGATAAAATGCTCGAAAATACCGCAGAAATACGACATAATCCTTTATGTATATAGTTACGTTCATCACTGACTCTGTAACGCCAAAGAGATATGTTTACCTTGGAAACAAGCACAATAATAATAGCTAGGGACCGGAAAATTTCGCGGGTTCAATGACCTCCAGGATGAACTCCTTAGTTCTGCGTACACTCGGTCAAATGTCACCTACTCATTGGCTGCTGTCTTGTGAGACGTCCCAACGTAGCAGCCTGTGATTCGATAAAGCTTTGGTTGGGTGTTTCTCATTGGCCCAGAGTCATCCAGGGGAGTTGTGAACCAATAGCAGAGGCCGCACTGAGGTAAAACTATTTGTATTTTAGCCTATCGCGAAATGAATTCGCGAATTTTTCCGGTCTCTAATAATAGCCTACTCCATAGAGATATACCTATATAAAATAGAAAATGGAAGTGTAACAATAGACACACTTTTTGAAATACAGCTACATAATATGTGGAACACGCCTAAATTATTAAAAATATTTTTTTTGTAAGTGCATGCATGCATACATATACATGTGTGTGTGTGTGTGTATATATTTTATCGTACACTCATTCTCTGGGTAACAAGGATTTTCGTAAACTCAAATCATCCCCGGCCACAGTTGAACTAGAATAACAAGGTTCTACTATATATATATATATATATATATATATATATATATATATATATACACACAATTTTTACCATGTGCATATATACAATAAATAATTGTAATTTGCACAGTATTAAGAGAAATTGAATTTTTTTAAATAAAATAACTGGTGTGTATTAAATTAAAGTGTTTGTTCTATTCATCTTTTTTTTTTTGAACGGGTGCATTAGGTGCTTTGCAACCTCCTGGTTACGTAATATTCATGTCCGCAGCCCCCTCGCAAGTAGTCGAGAAGGGGAGGGGGGTGGAACAGGGGGGCGAAGTCCCACGAGGGCGCCAGCCTGGGTGGTCGCTGGGAGCAGGCGGCGGTCCAACACTGCTCGGGGTATCGTGTTGCAAGGACAAACACCCCCCTGCCACCCACCACCGGCTAGTTCCAGCCCCTGAAACGTCGCACATGCAGACATGACAGAGCCCCGCGCTGTGAGTCATCCCTGAGGGCCTTCTGCGATGTCGCGGAAGCATCTACAATCTCCCGTAATAACTCCGTGCGACCAATATAAACCGAGCATCAAGGGCGCTGCTGGTAAGCCATGTTTCTGTTTACATGTGTGTGAATCCCCGGTTAATACTTATGCGATAGACCTTAATTTCTCGGTACTCGGCATCCGGTAGGAGGTGATTTCTTGTGGACGGAAATTTGTAACCATCGGTGCTTCCGTCTGCGGCGGATAGCGCGCACCGGAGATCACAAAGCCAAAGGCATGTCGAACGTTACAAAATGAGATTTACGGTTTTTTTTTTTTACGGCTGAATGGCCGCGTCCCTTGAAAACATACGTTGTGATTTAACATCCCGCTTCTTTTAAAATCAGTAGGTAACCACATGATGATCGCGCTGTCCCTTCGGACGGGCGCAGGATCTCGATCGGATCACGTGATATCCGGGCGACTGAGAGTGTGGGCAAGCTGTGTCGGGTTGGGGACGCACCACAACGCCGAAGTACCACAACGCCGAAATGCCAAATTGACCACAACGCCGACAGCTAGAAAACTGCTGTGTACCACAACGCCGAAATACACTAACGCCGAAAAATGTCATTGCAGGACTGCCACAAAAGTTAGGTTTGTCTCTAGACTAGGTTAGGTTAGACTAGGTTAGGTAAGACTAGGTTAGGCTAGGTTAGGTTAGGCTAGGCTAGGATGGGCTTGGTTAAGTTAGGTTAGGTTATATTACGCTAGGTTAGGTTAGGTAAGGTTAGGTTTGATTGTGGTATTTCGGCGTTAAGGTACATTTAAGAAAAACACACACAAATTCAAGCAGTTGTTATTTTGGCGTTGTGGTACACAGCAGTTTTCTAGCTGTCGGCGTTGTGGTCAATTTTGACATTCGGCGTTATGGTATTTCGGCGTTGTGGTGACGACCCTGTCGGGTTCCTCAGCTCAAACTGTCGGCAAAGCTACAACCTTGGAGCACCTCCAGTTCGCGCCATGTTTGGGAGTGCGTGCGCGACCAGACACTTCAGACAAACGTGTGACAACATGTGTACGCGTGTCAAAGGATCCGTCTGAATAAGTCACAACTCTTTTAGTTCCCCCCCCCCCCCCCCCGGGGGGGAGAGACTCAGTTTCCCTTCCCCCCCCCCTTCTGGAGTTAAGAAGCCCCTAATGACTGTGAAACAAACCGGGTTTAAAAACGTAAACGTCAGAACTATTTTTTTGATGGAAAACTTTCTGCACATTTCAAATATTTTCTACTTACGTACATGAATGTAGGCTAAGGCGTATGGGTAGCGTACAACACACAAGCTTCATACCCAGAGATGACTCGCATCGGTTAACCACGCGTGCAAAACTCTTAATTTCCCCTTCCCCTTCGCCGGATTATTTCCGCAAGCACGTCCCCCCCCCCCCCCTTCACCCTTGAGAATTCTACAGCCCCTGGTTGTCACTGCCGGTGGTATCGTCAGATCTATAACAATAACGATGTCGAACGAGAGGGGATAGTTGGTCGTTTGAAGTAACTGTCGCGGATTCGGCTAATTAAAGAAGAAGAAAAAAGATGGTGCAGTGGTTAAACACTCGACTCGCTATCCACAGAATCCCGGGTTCAACAGGCTTAGGTAATTTCGTTTTACAAGGTTTCCCGCAATCCCAAGATTCGCTTGGAGTGGTTCCTTAGAATAAATAGGCATGGCCGATTACTTGCCCAATATAGCTATATGTTATTTAATGATGTCGCCGTCTCGACAAAAACTAAATTAAAATTAAAAACAATTTCAATCGGACAAGAACACATGCCATGTTAGACCCCCCCCCCCCCCCATGTCTTATCTATTCTTTGGATTATTTTTTATTGGGGGTCTATTATTGGCCCAGAGTCCTCCGGATTAAAGGCGCACCAGTAGCATAAACAACTATAGGCCTACAACGTGATGCGAGAACATTGTTGCGACACGGCTAGAGCCGGGGGGTTTGGTGGAGAGGGGATTCGGGTGGCTCCCTCGTCACTCCCCTACCGCTACACGCTCAACCGATTAGCGGCCTTCCCAAAGAATCACTATTCGCTGTCTCTTCTGAGAGTTCTGCGGACTCCCGAGGCCCCCTTCCACGTGACATTATTATTCTCGCAGACTCCAGTTTTAGTTGGATTGCTGGGATTTAATAGATTGTGTAATAGTTTGTATGTAAATAAAACTGTGTTTAATTAAATGTATTATCCTTCCGGACCTGTTTTCCCGATTCATAACAATAATTTTATATATAACTTGACTACATATTTTTCCTGACTACTGTAATCTGAATACTTTACAAGAATTGTATTTTACAAACTATCATTAACTTTCTGTATTAACTTTTCGTAAATACTTTTATTTTTAAGGGAAAATAATTAAAGTCTATCAAATATATATGTAATATAAACTTTATAAGCGGAGGGAAAACATAGTGGTGCGTGGCGGTGAAGTGCGTTAGAAGTAACGCTTCACACTTCAATCATCAGCTTTTAAGATTAAAAAAAACTAACCAATAAAATACACACAGGAGGTTCACTGTTGCAACAAACGTGGCGAAAAAGAACTGTCCAAAAAAATCTTGAAGTTGTTTGACTCTACTTAAACCGTTATTCTCCCCTCCCCTCCTCTCACCCACTCTCCAGCAACTGCTGTCCCTTTTCCGGAGCGTTCAACTTTTCGTTACGCCCTGATGGGTCATCGTTGGGAGACCGTAAAAAAAGAAATACGCGGAAATAATTTCGTGATGGGCTAAAAAAAAATTATAACAATTCTACCTTTGCGCTACTTCTGCTGTTGGTTGACTCTTAAATAATGTGGAGCACTCTTGACCAATCACAAGTTACCAAGTTGAGACGCTTCACCAAGTCAGCAGCCAATGAACAGGCGTGGTTTTTGCCCGAGTATGCAGAGGATTGTGATTTTTTTTTTGACGTGACAACATCTAATAAATCGATGAACGCCGGCTGCACGCACGAAAAAGTGTCCCGTAACGCACATTGTCCCGTTACGCTGTGTCCCCTTACGCTCATTGTACGCTTGAGCCGCATCTATCTCTCTTACACTCAATTGGAACAACCATCGATTTGACTTTTTCGAGGCACATTAAACTTGAAACACTCCAATTCGTTTCCTACTTTTCCTATCATCGTCCTATCCTTAACAGAATAACACAGATTGGAAGAAGTTAAATAGCAAACATGTACTAAAGTTACAGTTAAAATAATCTCTTCGTTAGTGTACTAATAAACATATTTAGATTAATGAGTGCAAATAAAAGTAGATTTCATTTCACTCCTTCTTTGTATCCATACAAAATAGTGATAATTCAATAAAAAATGATTCAATTTTATTCATAAAAGTATGCAATAATTTCATCAGTGTTTTGTTATGACTAGAGACCCGCAAAATTCGCGGGTTCAATGACCTCCAGGATAGACTCCAATATCCTCTGCACACTCGGGCAAATGCCAACTGTTCATTGGCTGCTGACTTGTGAGTCGTCTCGACTGGGTGGCCTGTGATTCGACACTTCTATGAGTGAGGGTCTCTAATTGGCCCTCAGTCCTCCAGATTAACAGTGAACCAATGACAGAAGCAGCACTAAGGTATAATTATTAGAATTTTATCATAACACGAAGTGAACCCGCGAATTTTCCGGGTCTCTAGTTATGACGTTGTCACGTTAAACTATCGTCTGTAAACCAACTTTACAGACAACCATTTTTTTTTTTCAGTTTGCTAGTCTTCTCTCCCACTGACCCTGCAATTCGCGAAGAGGTTTCACTTCCAGTAGTTATGCAGTGGTGATAGGAACTGTGCTGGACAGCTAGGAGCCGTGTGTCGGCGGGGTTCTGGAAAGCAGGTCGGCGCCGGCCGAGCGCGCGTCAGCTCTCGCCCCGTGGGACAGCGACCGCCGCCGGCGGATTGAAACTGATTCTCTGCAAACACTCGCTCGGCGCGCGCGCTCGGAGCAGCAAGGGCGCATCGGCGCGACTCCCCGGCACACCCCGGCACACCCCGGCACACCCCGGCACACCCCGGCACACTTCGACACACTCCGACACACTCCGACACTCTAACAACGCCGCAGGGTGCTCAACCGCAATCGTCAGGGATTAAAACGATACATAGAGACCGGAAAAAATTCGCGTATTCATTTCACGATATGCTAGAATCCAAACAACTGTACGTTTATATTGCCTCTGAGATTGTCTTAGAGTTAGAGACCTGAAAAATTCGCGGATTCACTTCGTGTTATGCTAAAATTCAAATAATTTTACCTAAGCGCTGCTTCTGCCATTGGTTCACTTTTAATCTGGAGAACTGATGAGGGCCAATTAGAGACCCTCACTCATAGAAGTGTCGAATCACAGGCCTTCCAGTCGAGACGACTCACAAGTCAGCAGCCAATGAACAGTTGGCATTTGCCCGAGTGTGCAGAGGATATTAGAGTCTATCCTGAAGGTCAATGAACCCGCGAATTTTTCAGGTCTCTACTTACAGTTTATCTGAAGGACGTTTTTAGCCAATGGGGGACCTTCAACCAAAAAAGTATCGAATCGCAAGCGTCCCAGTTGACAAGTGTCACGAGTCAATAGCCAATGAGCACGTGGCATTTGCCTGAGTGTGTAGAGGGTTGTGGAGTCTATCCTAGAGGTCATCGAAAGCGCGAATTTTTCCAGTCTCTAACGATACATCGATACACACATATAAGAAATATCGATTTTTCGTGTTAAAAATATCGATATTTTTGTATCGATTTGGGGGGGGGGGGGATGGAGGTGAACCTAACCTCAACAGCTTAAAGAACAACGAGCGGGGAGTGAGGTTTCAGATACAATTTTTTTTTTTTAACGGACAAACTCCGTACACATTACCTAACATCTTTTCAAATGCAGCTGTTCATTCTTATTTTCCGTGAGATTGACAAGCAGCACCTTCCAATTACAGATAAACTAAAACTGCGAACAATTTACAAAAAAAAAAAAGTATGTTAATACTTGGAAAAGTTATAATTACAATATCCATGGGCACTTTCATGCGGGATGTAAAAAAAAAAGTGCAATAAAATCAAGCAGGTTGGTTACAATGAAACAGAAGGATGTTTCCGGAAGAAGAGTTGGACAGAGTAGAAAGAAACTACTAAGCATTGGGTTGGGGGGGGGGGGGGGGGGCGATTTTTGTCGTTTCCCCAACCGGGCTGACAGCCAGGCCAACTTAAATTACGGAGAGGAAAATGATAATGGCGGCTGTTAGTTTCATATATAATATAACCTAGCTAACGCTACCGCGAGTGGCAGCCTGAGAGCTCGCCACTCGTGGCCCAAGGACAGCTTCAACGGCGTGTGTTTGCACTCAAGGCGTGGTCAAGTGCCTGGCCAGACGACACTACGACTCTACGGCCGTTACCGATCGCCATGTCCAGATCCACGCAGCTTAGCCAACCTAACGTGTCCCTACAGCTGTGCCGCCCAGCAAGCAGAATGTCACTCATTGGTATGGACGACTACTGTTCTTTGTTTCAACGAATTTCTTCCGGAGGACCATAAATATATTAAGAGTCTGATTTAGTGAATACAACCATGACAACGGAACGATAGCCATGTACAAATCAAGCGACCCGACTGCACGCGGCCCGCCATCTTGCCGAACTGCTTATACGACACGCAAAAGGGGCACAAGTAACACTTCACACAACAAGGACATGTCACAAAGTCCGAACAACTACAACAGTGTATATTTGCACTGAGTGCATCAGCGAGCACAGTATGGTACGCCATCTAACTCTACGATTATAAAATTATAACTGATTCTATGTTTAGAACTGCACGTGTGTGTTATATGGTTAGGGAATTTGAATAATTTTAAACATCTTTTCCACCTGCTTAAAAAAAAACAAAAAACATTATTGTAATTTAGCTTGCAATTCAAAATTTCATGTCTTTCAGACACGTGCAGCTCAGAGCTACCAGGGGGTTTATATAAAAAAAACCTCCCCCCACCACCCCACCCTCCACGTAAAGACCCCGAGTTTCTCGATGATTCCATCCTAGCCTCGTTCGGAACCGTCTGAGATCCGGGTCACGGGTCACGGGTCACGGCTAATCGTTCAGCACGGAGAACTTCCTGAGCTGGTGGAATTGGGACTTCGCGCGGGTTGCCTGCCTCACAGGGGATGACCCAGTGCCGCTTGGTAGTGTTGCTGTTGGTAAACACGTCAGAGGTGCAAAACATTGACGTCTTAGGGTTCGAGTGTTCCGGTGTCACGGGACACTGGTAACAGCGTCGAAACAAATTTTTCGAATCTGACCACTCGGTGAGGTTCGAACCCGGGGATTTTTTTTTTTGCAAGCGGGAAACGTGACGGACGCTGCCGTGGCTTGTGGGGTTTCCTCGGGGTGCTCCTGTTTCCTCCTCCAAATCACCCCATCTCTTCTCACCTCACGCACTCTCCAGGACAGGATAGGACAGCCGGCTCCTGCGAGTGTCAGCCATAGTCCATCCATGCTGACCCTGCCTCAGGTATCAAACTACACGTCAATTTTCAGTCATGTAAATAAAAAGGAAGTTGTCTGTAAAGTCGGTTTACGGACGATTATTTTACGTGATAACGTCATAAGTAGAGACCGGAAAAATTCGCGGGTTCAATGACCTCCAGGATAGACTCCAATATCCTCTACACACTTTGGCAAATGCCAACTGTTCATTGGCTGTTGACTTGTAAGTCGTCTCGACTGGGTGGCCTGTGATTCGACACTTCTATGACTGAGTGTCTCTAATTGGCCCTCAGTCCTCCAGATTAACAGTGAACCAATGGCAGAAGCATCACTAAGGTATAATTATTTGAATTTTAGCATAACACGAAATGAACCCGCGAATTTTTCAGGTCTCTAGTCATAAATAAGGGCAGGCATTTTTCGCGAATAAATCTGAATGCCTACTAAACTGCAACAAGGTATACCCGCACCAGCGGTTTCTTCCTTGTGATTGGCGGCCGTCTGCGAGAGAATTAGTTGCCTTATTTGGCTGAGCTACTCAGGACGCATTTGGTTCCGCAATGAATTACTGTGATTGGCGTTTTAACAATCGTCGTGTACCTGAAAGAAACTCACCCAATCACGAAACACAGACGATGCTACAGTGTTTTAACTTTCAGCTAGTCTCGGAATCTTTTCGCGAAATATGCATGGCCCTATTCATAAGAAAACATTGATGAAAAATTGCATACCTTAATCTGTTTGTTATTATAGAAGATATTCCCGCACGGTGGTTGGCCGGTTCTTGCACGCTCGGCTCAGGCGGAACGTGACAATGAGTCGTGCGTGCAGCCGGCGTTCATCGATTTATAAGAAGTTATCACGTCAAAAACAATTTTACTAAAATTCTCTGTAAATATATTTGGTCCCGAAAAGAAACCACTTAATATTTAAATGGAAAAGGAAGGAGGGGGGGGGGGAGAAGGGGAAATTTTGGAGCTCACAGTAGGGCATGTAAGTTGAAACATTGAACTGCAGGGACAGGTCAACCGACGATGTGAAAGTTGTTCTCATCTCGACAAATTTGTTGGCTTCTTTATCGCTCGGCATTGCTTCAGGATTCTATGACAGTCAAAATTCATAAAAATTACTTTTAAAAAAATGACGTAAAAACAGCCATAGAAATATGTAAAAAAAAAATACTGAATAATACAAATTGAATAATACTCACTTTTATTTACTTTGCTAGTTAGAGCCAAAATTGTTTTAGACAATTTCATTACAAAATTTTAGATGTATTAAGACCTCAATTTTACATATAATTAAATTATAAAAACGTTTTATGAGTAGACAAGGGTAAGAGTGACTATATTATTATACTCAGATATATTGCAAATATCAATACTTTCAAACCAACATTATATCGGTATCGATATCATTTAAACGATACTTATGTCGAAAGACCGATACACTAACGCATGGAAAAAATAGCCATCCCTAAGGGCCACAGCTGGTCCATCAAACGGGTACACCAAAGAAGAATTAATATAAAGTACAAACGTTATTTAAAACAACTTTAATAAGCTTATCTATAGAAAGAAGAGTGTATAAGCGTAGGTCTACGAAAAAAATCTTCAAATTTAAGAACTATGAACATAACATTTATTTTTAACTTGCAACTTTTTGGCCATAGTAAAGTCGTCCTCAAAATGTTCTTCGCCTGATGTTACTTTAGTGTAGATCTTTATGTTGTTAGTGTAGTAGTGTAGTAGTGTAGTAGTAGTAGTAGTTTGTGTAGCGTAGATCTTATGTGTTGAGCAGCGTTGCGTAAAATTGCAAAAACTCATCATAAAAAGCTTAATTACATTGTTTGATTAACAAATTAGAGGAAAAAACTAGATAAAAATATTTTTTTGCCTAAGACATCCATCCCTTAATAACCTAATTAATATTTTTTTAAAACAATTTAAGAACGCACAATTAGAAGGTATATATAATGGACGCAGATAACAGGCGTGTCTCTACCAAACACATCACCCAATAATTAAATAACCCTTAATTATAGAGGCAATTGTAACTGAGAGTAATTAAACTCTAAAACAATGTTTGAATGTTATGAAGTTTTCCTGTGATCACACTCAAAACCCTTTGGCCGCAGATCCCTTCCCCCCTCCCCCAAACATTCTCCCCCCCCCCCCCTGAAAATCTTACAGAATTGCGCCCGAGTTTTTATTTTTTTTTATTTTTATGAATTCGTAACTGCAAATCCCTGTAGACGCGGAACATGAGATTGCGGAGGCACGTGATCGAATCGCAAGGAGAACATAATTTATTTTCCTAGCCTAACTAAAAACTAAGTGTATTTGGGAGGAGTCTCGGTTAGGGCAAGACTCTAAGTGCGTCTCAGCCTTGCAGGGTTTAAGCCATGCAGGAGAGGTAGGTAGGTAGCATGCATCATGTGCTAGGAGGGGGATTGGCCAGCCATGGCAACAATTGGCACTGACTATTCTAAACTAAAAGCTAGATAAGTTGGCCAGGTAAAACCTGCACGGACACACTCCGCTGAAACGACGCCCTTGTCTGTTCGGAACACCGCCTAGAACATTCCGCGACGTAGACTGGTGTTGCATTGTGGGCGCGCTGGCCCGCATGTACGCCAGCCGGCGGTCGTCGCAGGGGAGTGGGGGGGGGGGGGGGTGGAAGGAGGGGCGGCAGGGTGGCGGGTGAGGGGAGGGGAGCCTGCAGCGCCCCTGGCGGCCGGGCCGAGGAGTGGAGGAAAGAATTAGTTTCAAGTAACTTAATAAGCCCGGCCGCGTGATGTTTGTGTTTGCGATGGAGAGAAAACTCCTGGCGGGGCGCCCGCGCCCTGGGGGAGATCGCAGAGCGCCGCCACGCGGTGGAAGACGGAACTGCTTCCACTTCCTCCCGCCACGGAAACAAGAGAGGAACCGCCGCCGGCTTCGTGCAGCTGTTGCGCGCCTGAGACGGACCCGGAAACAAGCGACAACAAATAAGAATTACAGGAGAAGAAGATAAACAGCGAAATAACAGAACAAGAAGGAAAATACTAAGAGAATAAGACAACTGGTGCAATAGAAACAAGCAAAAACTTGGAGAAGAGGCTAACTTGACTAAGCAGATAAGAACTGGAGTAAAAAGAAGAAAAAAACAAGAGGTAATACTGAGGGGAAAAAAGTTAAGAGAAGAAGATGTTTGCAGAGAAAACGCAGAAGATGCAAGAAAAGATGATAACCGAAGCAGGATGATATAAGTAGAGAAGATGGTTAAGCAAGAAATCAGTTGGAGAACAGCATGGTACGAGCTCTGGAAATACAGAATAAAGAATTTATTCATGATGTCTGAACAAATAAAAGAAAGTTTCAGGACAAAGAAAGAAGAAAATATATTTTTTAAAAATCAAAGCACATGTTTGATAAAAATATTCAAATACAAATACGTGTAACTTTAAGCTGCTTTTTCTATTGGCTCACTGATCATTGGACGACTCCGGGCCAATAAGAAACCCTCATAGTTATCGAATCACAGGCAAACCAACTGAGGCGACTCACAGGTCAGAAGGCAATTAATTGGCGTTATTTGAACTGACTCTAAAGGTCATTGAACGAGCGAATTTTTCAAGTCTCTAGTCAGAGACAATAATTTAACACCAAGAACATAGTTTTAAGCGTGTTTCTGAACCCACTCAAATACTGAGGTCCTACAAGTGGTTCACGCTTAAACTGTCTTTTTTTTTTTTGGGAGTCCTACTTAGTACCCACTTCAAACTCATTAGAGTCATTTTACCTCTTACCGAAATCGACACCGTGTTGTTCATGTCGTACGGCAATGTTTGAGATATATAAATACGTAACTACCGCGCCTTTTCTAGAACTAAACAATGGGCAATGCATTTCTTAGCTCGTCGCCAATCTGAACGGGTGTATTCGAAACAGGCGATTTGGTAATTACATTTTAATTAATTTTACTTGCGATGTAAAAAAAACCTACCATTGACGAAGATCTTCTGAAAGTGTTGTACAACTGGGTGTCTCAACAAGAAATGACAGTTGCAAAATTGTCTTAGACGTATTTAATTTAGTGTATCAAGAGGACGTGGCACGTGGAGACAGTCGACAGTGGGGAGGAGGAGGGTCGCTAGACGCCGCGGTCCTCCCTCGCGCGACGCCGCCCCCGGGCGCGGCGCGCCAGCAGCACGAAGGGCGCCCTGTCCTCGTCGTCCAGCCGCCCCCAGAGGCGGCCCGCCTCCGCCGCCGTGCATCCCCCAGGCAGCCTGCCGCGCGCCCGCGACAGGAACTGCAGGAACGGGTTGGTCGACGCGCAGCCACGCGAAGACGACGACGACTCTCCTTCGCGACGACACCTGGTGCTCCTGCTGCGGCTCCTGCGACGACGACGAGGCTGCTTCCTGCGGCGGCTGCAAGATCCCCGTCTGCCGCCTCCGCTCCTGGTCTTCTTCGGGCACCTGCCGCCTTTCCTCTCCTCCTTCTCCTTCTCGCCCTTCCGGTCCTCCTTGGGCTTCCCGCATTTCTTGCCCTTCTGGGACTGCTTGTCGCTTTTCTTGTCTGCCTGGTCCTTCTCGCCCGCTTTCTTGTCTTCCTTGGGCTTGTCGCATTTCTTGTCTTCCTTGGGCTTCTCGCATTTTTTGCCCTTCTGGGACTGCTTGTCGCTCTTCTTGTCTTCCTTTGGCTTCTCGCATTTCTTGCCCTTCTGGGACTGCTTATCGCTCTTCTTGTCTTCCTTGGGCTTCTCGCATTTCTTGTCGACCTTGGGCTTCTCGCATTTCTTGCCCTTCTGTCGCTTCTTCGCGCTCTTCTCGTCTCCCTGGTCCTTCTCCCCGCTCTTGTCTTCGTCCTTCTTCGCCTCTTCGTCGTCGCTGGAGCAGCTGCTACTGCTGCTGCTGCTGCAGGGGTATTTCTTCTTGCTCTTGGCCATCAGTGAGGCTCCCCCCATTGCGCCTGCTGGAGCAACATCAAGACATCTTCTTTCTTTAAGGGATGACAGTCCCCGACTTGGATATTTTTTTTACTATAGTATTAGATTTGAGACATGCATCCTACTTGTTGGTATCTAGAGATATAACCCATATGTTTAAAGCTTATTAACCACGTTATAACCTGGTAGTTATAAACAGGCTCCGGTATGAAACTGCTAATGAGGAAATCACTGACTTTTCACGAGAGCTACTACAACAGTCATAGTAATTACACCAGCATAATAATGTTAACTTCAAATCAATGAAATGAAATACAAGAGCTGTATTGTCAGATGTGGCTAAATGGGGCCTATTAAAAAAACACTATGGCATAACATGTTGGTAGGAAAATTTGGGACTGGGGTTACAATCTAAACTAAACGTAACTTACAATAATTAACAACCGATTTTTTCCGTCTTACTACTACACACGGGTTCTTAAGGCAACGTGACATTCAGGGTTATAATGGACTCCTAAAAAATTGGATAGCGGAATGTACATTTTAGTGACGACGCACGCATTAGCAAACACTGCCAATTTTTTTTTTTTAATGGAACATAAATATTCATGTAAAATTACAGACATTTGTGAATTTGTACATTCAAATGAAAACAAAAGTATCACTACAAATTAAATATGGGCAGTTATACTTGGTACAGATTCTTACTCCAAAATTAAAGTTATTTGCAAACCATTGCCTGAATAGCAAAAATAAAGTCCAATGATTGAATATTCAATTATCTTTTCCATGATTTAAATGAAATGAAACATTAATTAAAATATAAAATTCTTGGTCATATAAAAAATTTGTTTGAAAATATTTATTTTCGCGTGATTTTTCAGTTTGTTTAAACTCATCACGCTTGTAATTGGCGAACATTGTTGATGACGTCATTCGCTGATGGTTCCGACTGACCGGCCTGACGTCGCCGGCTCTGGTCAGACGAACGTACCATCAGCATCTTACGTCATAGATCGCGCAAACCAATGAAATGCCATGTCCGCAGCTGCGCCACCAGCCCCTACGCATCACGCAGACGCGAATGTGCGGATGTTGGCAGGCCTGTGGCGCACACGTTGTATCCTGTCCTTCAGACCCATTTGAGGAATTAACCTACCCTGGTTTCATCTTTACGTAGTTGGCTTACACATGTATGACGCACGTGTATTTATTCACATTCCACACAATGTGCATATTATTATTTTTCTAGCTTAACTAAATACAAATAAAGTAGTACAAATCATTGTACTTACCGTACGTGTAACTCACAGCATATAATTTTTTTTGCTTTATTTTATTACCGAAAACACTAGAAAAAACACCCTTCCGATATATTTGTAAACAAAACTATTGCCAACGAGAAATTTTTTTTGTATTGATTTTGGCCAACTTTGGATTACGTAGAACTTGGGATTTCCAGTCAGAAGTATCTATCTCCCCAAAATTCTTCATTCTTTATTTTACTCTGCTCCTCTGATTGACTTATTTAGACATATATATTTCATCTTTTTCCTTAAATTGTTACGACACGCACTCAACATAATTTTCGCTTTTCGAAACGAATTCAGTTATAATGTCCAAGCAATCTTGCAACAACAAGCACGAAAGTATAAATACATGTGCATAAAGCTGGGTGCACAACTGAAAAAATAACAGTAGGTTGTGCGCACAAGATTTGATTGTCATGTTTTCCAACCTACTGATTCACAACAGCGCATAGGACGGTCGTAAGCTGGGGAGACATGTAGTGGGCACAGAAGGAATTAATTAATATATTTTATTTCTGTTACGGACGCATGGTGCATGGCGGGACTAGAGAATTTTTTTATATTTATCAATCATATTGTGGCAAGAAATTGTCGATATAGTACAATGCTGATATGTAATTACTATTTTAAAAATTAATTACTGCATTTACTTATTAAAAAAATCACTAGCAATAAATGTCATTAAAAAAATGAAAATGTTTCGTGGTTAGCATGGTCGACTAATAATTTTATATAGCCCAAATTAATTTATATGTTGAAAAAACGTGTTCAAAAGTCACTGGTTTACTAGCACTACCAATAGAAGTCGGGTACATCGCGTTCTTTCATTGGCTAAAATTAAAAGTAAGATTGTAATTGGGAACACATTTCGCACACGCTGTGTTTACAGTTTTGTGCATGGACTCCTATGAATTCAAATGAAGACTGTAAACATAGGATGTCAAAACAAGATCAAGTGTGACAGTGTCACCAACTTTTCGAATAGCCGCTGTGGGTAGGGTTACCAGACACTGATAATAAAAAAGGAGGACATTCAGCTCGCAAAAGGAGGACATTTCACTAAAAAGGAGGACAACATATTTTCTTAAAAAGCCATGAATTAATTACAATGGAGTACGATACTTTACAATGTTTTGGCATTTAATACAGTTTCAGTATAAAGAATCAAACGAACTACGCATATACAGCATATTAAAAACACGTGCTTCTGTCAAGCTGTCATAGAACTACTTACTAGTGGGGTGACTGCGACAGCGCATTTGCGCGCACCGCGCACTTTACTCAGAGTGTAACTGCAGGAATTATCTCACTTTATAAAAAAAGCCGGACATTTTGGAGCATTAAGGAAAATCCGGCCGGACGCAAAAAAATACATAAAAAGGAGGACATGTCCTCCTTTTGCCGGACGTCTGGTAACCCTAGTGTGTGGGGAAGCCTAATGCTGGGTTCACAATTGAAAAAATAACAGTAACAGTAACAGTAGGTCGTGTGCATAGGATATGAACGCCATGTTTCCTAACCTAACGATTCACAATAGCAGAAAGTTGGTCGTGTGAATGGGAGCGAGGTCGTGCGCATAGGAGTGGAATGAATATATTTTATTTCGGTCGCGTACGCATGGCACAACAGCCAATGAGAGAAGAGATGGGTGATTTTTTGGCGGGACTAGAAATATGTTTATATTTATTAACCATATTGTGGTAAGAAAATGTCGAGATAATAAAAGTATTAACGTTATTTTGAAAGTTAATATGTTTATTTACTAACACTGCTAACAGATGTCGCTTAGTTCGCGAAATTTCATTGGCTGAAATTAACAGTAAGAATTCAATTGTGAACCGATTTCGCAGTTCGCACAGGTCGTGTGCACAGGTCGTGTGCATGGCTTGCTATGCACTCGCTTAATTTTTTTAATTGTGAACCCAGCCTAAGATGTCCATCAAGTTCTGTCCCTGCCCGAACACACCCGAATATTCACCTTCGGCCAACTTCGGGTTTGTTTTATTTTTGCGCAGGAAAAATGAATCCAAATATTAAAAGCGGTCGGTTAGGTTAGCTACATTAAAACACTTTAAAACACTACGGACGGTTAGTTAGGTTAGTATAGCCTTTGAATATATATACTGTATAGAAGTCGCGAGTGGATAGGATTTACTCTACGTTTTTCAGAAGCGTATGATGAGCAGCTTGGGAACTTCACCGTTGCAGTGCGCTGCCGTAACGCCCTGTATCGTCTTAGTTGTTATTTACACGTTAGAGCGCAGCACTGTCGCCCGCTGTCATTCCCCGCACCCCCATCTATCATTCAATGCAGCTCAAGGTCGTTCAACGGGAGGGGGAAGGGGTGTTTGAAGAGTTCGACACTTGTCCGCTAGGGACCACCACAAGTCGATGCCCAGGAGATGGTGGCGATTGCGGCGGTGAATTAACCAACTACCTCAAAACCGTATTAGAAATTTTAACCTGGGCTGGCGACTTCTATACAGTATATATATATTCAAAGGTATAGCTACATTAAAATAAACAGAGAAATAAATAAATGAATTAATATATATATATATATATATATATATATATATATATATATATGAACCCGAGGATGGCCGAAGGTGAATATTCGGGCGTGTTCGGGCAGGGACAGAACTTGATGGACATCTTAGGCTTCCCGTAGTGTGTGCGTGTGGTGATCGAGCGGTAGGAGATTTAGGAAGTGGCCCGATGATGTTAGTTCGGTGGTCGCTAACAGTTGGTATTAATGGATATAGTATCATGTTATGTCGCCTAAATATGATGAAGACTAGATACAAATTAAATATTTATGTTACACACAAATTTAATATAGTAACACAATACGGATATACTGGCAATAATTATTTCAATTTTTTTGCAGCAATTATTCTAATTTGAACTACGAAACAGAACTATTATGATAAATAGAAGCTATAAAACTAACATAATACCAATACCGATCATATATTATTTACATTAAAAAAAAGTATATATATATATATATATATATATTGTTAGCAGCTGTACAATATAGAAGTATCGATAAGTACAGTATCGATATTTTTTTAACACATGGCTAGTGTTTAGTTGAACAATAATTATAAACGACGTTGCAAATGATAGTTATATTTACTGAAATCTATTCTTGATGATAGACAAAAATATTAATTCATGGTCGATATCAGAAATTTGGTACTTTTTGCGTACCAAAACAATGTTTGTTGCAGGAGCATTGGCAGAATTTCATTTGTGTCTGTTGAGGAGGGGGAGGGGATAGAACCACTTTGCACGCTGTTTGCTTTCAAACTATTTCCATTTGTTAGTGGCAATGATAGATTTTTTTAGGATTTTATTTTTAGAATTTTGGAGGAGATATACCACTCCCTCCCCCATCAACTGCGTACACTGATGTGGAGGGGAGTGGAGGGGAGATAAAAGACGGTACGTATACCAACAAGTTGGCACGTTCTAACACCACATCGGTATCATTTCGTGCCTGCGCAGGAAAGTAGATCCCTTCGTGTCTGCACGCACACATGCGCGGACTCGCGGTGTAAACACATCACCGCGGCCGAGGGGACGAGATCTGTCAGGTGCTGCCGCCTAGCGGTGACGTGCCAAAACAAGAGAAGCGCGCGCGCCGCGCCTGTCAAACAGCTGGCAACGTGGGACACGTTAATGGACCGAGGGTATTTTTGTTAGCAAACATTACATTCCCCGCCCGCCTGCCCCCTCTCTCTCGCGCCAGTCAACTGTTTTGTTTCCGTCTGCCGGGGCCTCCCGTGACGGCGCCCCTAGATCAGAAAACAAAACACGCCGTGCATTAAGCCCCCTCCCTCGCTATATGTGGGCCAGCGATAACCGACAGGCGGGTCGTCTAGCTCGCTGGCTCAGTAGCCTAATAACTTTGATGTAACCTCCTCGGAAAACGAAGTCGGCAGTTAGAAAGCCGATTCTCTCGCCAGCGCGGTGGGTGGTCCAGTGACAAAAAAAAACTTATTTTCCTTCCTCTGCCTTCCCAACGACCAGCCATCCGCTGTCTGATGGGATAAATTCAGACGTGGTTCGACTATTTTGACGTTTAACCTCACCCGCAGAGATCATCAGTAAGATACCAGTCAAAATGTTTCTAAATAGTCTGCTAAAATAGCTTCCAGGACTATCGATCTGAATGAAAAAGAAAGTGAAATAATACATTAAAAAATTATAGGTAGGTATGTGCATAATGAGACCAATCAGGTATTTGTTGTAATGTAGTAGGTATAGCTAGAACTATTTTATTTAATGCATTTTTAACTCTGTGTGAGGATAAGTGAGTTTCAGTGTCATTTGAATTACTTCTTGCTAGTTTTCTTAAAGTTTAGTAAGCAGAACTTGGTAGAAGTATACAGGGGCATAGCCAGGGGGGGGGGGGGGAGGTTTAGGGGTTCAACCCCCCCCCCCCCTTAGCATAAAATCTTTGATTAATTTTTTATTCGTCACTCAAACAAATTTCATATTAAAATTAATAAAATTTTTACCATTACAATATTTAAATTTAAGTACCGAAAACTGCTAAAATAGCAATATTTTACACCTTAAAATCCAAATTTTCCCGGGGGAGGACCCCCGGACCCCCCGCTTTAATACGAGGGGGCCATGCTTCCTAACACACCCCATACACAAATCCTGGCTACGCCACTGGAAGTATACGAGGTGTGGCTATTAAATAACCGGACTGATGTTGCTTCCAGCAAACTGCGAGCGTGCCTAGGGATGCAACATCGCTCTTAAAAACAATGATATCACGAACATCGATGTTCAAACGAAAAAGCATCGATGTAAAAAAACATCGTTCTGACAAACAGATACATCGATGTTATAACCGATGTTTTTAAATATCAGGAAAACATGCCAAAATGATTTAAATTATAGTATGTAGCCATACCTACTAGTGGTTCCTGACCACAATATCCACAACCCATTTACAGTCGTGTCTCATGCAGAACAAAAACATGTATTAAAAGCAATTGAAAAAAAAGGGGAAAAGCATGAAGTTTATGTGCATGTTTAAAATGTAACATTAATTTTCTCGATAGAGCTAGCGAGACCGTATCGGTACCAATCAATAGCTTGTATGTACAACATGCTATGAAATTGTCCATAAAGTCTCGCTGCTTTTTCCCTATATTTTTCAAAATTAAAAAAAAATCCTCATGTAAACAAATTTTTTTAACGGTATTTATTTTTTCCAAATGATTTTACACATCTTAAATTACTGGAAAAAAATTGATACTGAAATCAACAAAATAGTTCAGTATTTACAACATTTTATACCTAACTTAAAAATGTAGGTTTTTATAGTAAGTATAGACAATTAAAAAAATTGTATCTTAAAAACTAAATGTCGTATCGTAATGTTTTTTAATATATATTCAATAAATATACATGAAATATGGCCAAAATATTATAAAAAACTAGGGTAATTTTAATGATGAACGATGTCGATGTTTTTGGACTTTTCCGTCGATGCATCGGCTATGTATCGCTCTTCAAAACATCGATGCTAACATTGATGTTTCATGAACGATACATCGATGTTATGAAAACATCGATGTTATCGTTTGCATCCCTAAGCGTGTCGCGACATGTTTGAACCTTTGAACATGACTGTGTCTCTGATGGTCCTTCCCCCACCCTGAGCTCGCTAGACAAGCCAGCAGGTCGCTCCGTTTGACTGTAGCAGTTGATTGAATTAGTCTACGCACTAGTGACGCGTCGGAAAAATGCCATTGATCAGACGGAGCACCGGGTAAACCTCAAGTTTCTTGTTAGATTAGGGAAAACTGCCACGGAAGCTTATGCAATGTTGAAAGAAGTCTACGATAATGAATGTTTATCCCGCACACAAGTTTTTTTTTTTTTGAGTGGTTTAGACGGTTTAAAGAAGGGCGTGAAACGACCTAAGACAATCGGCGCCCAAGATGGCCCTCAACATCAAAAACGGACGAAAACATTGAACAAATTGGTAAATTAATTCGAGCTGGTCGTTGTCTAAACATCTGAGGGCTTGCTGAAATGACATTTTCAAGTGCATCAAACGTCGTACTTACACATCGAACTTCAATGAAACTGTATTTAACTTTATTTTACAATCGTTCTATCTTTATGTATTATCCGCAAAAACTGTAAAATTGTGAAAAACCTACATTTTTAAAAGATTTACTAGCAAATTGCAGCTCTCTCCCATAAGAACCAATCGTCGGCTTACTTCTAAAACCTTGTAAGTCCATATTTTCCCAGTTTTATATTCCGGATGTGTTTGGTGTATTTTTTCATTTTTTCATAGTGCATATGCTGATAAAACCTCGTAAGTAAACTCTATGTAGGTACTTAGTCTCTTTTCTATTTACAAATTATAAAACCTCGTATCTTTGTCAGTCGAAACCGTGCTACAAAAGCTCGTAAGTTCTCCTGTAAAATACACTGAAATGGAGTTACGAGGTTTTAGAAGTAAGCCGACGCAATGCTTTTACAGCTTCGTTTTCGCTTTTTCCCATCAAACTGTCAAAACTCAAAACAGTTTTCTATCTCTCTCGCTCGGTTTGTAGTTCCCCAATCTGCCATCGAAAGCAGTACATGGCGCTGAAAGCAGGGCGATAGTCTATCTCTAGGTCGTTGGCTGCTTCGATTGGTGTATAGCTTCCACGTCAAAGGTTGGTACGGGTTGGTATCCTGACACTAGAAAACAGGTTGGCGAACATGATTTCGCAGTACGCCATATTTGTTTCGTAAAATTAATTGTGTCGTCTGACATTTACGTAGGATAAAGGCGTATCATTTTGCTGTGTGATTATTGTTTGATAAAAATGAACAGGTTATTTGGTCGAGGCAAACCAAAAGAACCACCACCACCAATAACTGACTGTATTGCAAGTGTAAGTAGCTCCTTTACATTATTTATTCATTTGAAGTAATTATTTTTGGGTTGTGTGAAAACTTATTATTTTGTGTATGCATAGGTTGACAGTAGAGCTGATTCAATAGAAAAGAAAATAGCTCGACTCGATGCAGAACTTAAAAAGCACAAGGACCAGTTGAAAAAAATGAGAGAAGGGCCGGCCAAAAATGCTGTGAAACAGAAAGCACTAAGGTTGTTGAAGCAAAGAAAAATGTAAGTACTTCATTTATTGATGTTCATTTTACGTAATTGTACTTCATCATAACCTGTGATAACTGCCAGGGTAATTTCAAAGATTTTTGGCTTTTTTCTTTGAGAAGGAGAAAAAATTACATAAATTGTATTGTTGGTAATGTTGAGGGAAATTGTGGGGTGAAGCCATTAACAAGGATAAGAAAACTTGTAGTGGGTTGTGTCGGGACACATGGCCGTTGGTTTAACATGTAACGTCTTATGTCAGCGAGTTGCTATTAGTGTAATGGATTGAAATGAAAATGAGACACTGACTGCGTACTAAAACTTTTAATACAAAACAAGACACTGAATGGTGCTATCGTCACTCGATATGTCCATTGGTACAGGTGCTTTTGGAGTCGGCATTGTTCACAGTGTGCCATGACTGCTTTGCGACGCTCCCGAAACAGTTTCGCTTTGCTTAGCACCGGACAATGGGTTACTTGTGCATGGTGCATAGCCTCCTCTTTCCAATGATATAGTGATTTATATTTTAGGTTGGCTCTTGCATGGGCTGACGTACTGTATTTTAATACTTTTTTTATAGGCTTACTTTACATTTTTGCATGTATATATTGTCCAAAATACACTATTTTTGCTTAAATCAATTGATTTAAATAAACTCTATACACACACACACACGAATCACTGCACTATCGCATCTTGAGTAAATAATGACACCGCACTTATGTCTGTAAGATTAATAGTAAGGAATTATTAAGGTAAGATGATATAGACCTTTTCGTGTACAAATTTCTGTTCTGATACCCATATGTTTCAGAGTGATTTTAATGATAGTTCTGGTTAAAAAAAATTTTGGTAATTGCAGCAAGTATCTTCTTTTAGGCTGATGTCACTGTTTGAAACTTGTAGTGCAGTGAGCTACGCGTACTGTTTATGAGGCCCCTGTTATTCAGGCAAGCATATTGGTGCACGTTGGCACGTTATGTGCAGGTAAACCATTAAATGCTTATTTGGAAATTAACCTGTCTTTATAGTTGCAATCATGGAAACACTCGTTAGATTATGTACAAAACTATTTTCATCATTAATAAAATACCACACTTCAAACAAGTAGTACCATCACTTAGAATGGCACTTATACTGGCGATAATTATATCTACGTGAATACACTTAACCTATAAAATATTTTTCAAATAATTGACATTTCACAAACTTGTTCTCATGTCTCAAAATAATCACTACAGAGGTTAGTATAAAAATGTTAAAAAGATTTGGGAAGTGTTTTTTTTTTTAATAATAAGCTTAAAAAATCAACTTCATTACGAATGATTCTTTCCCTTAGCAAACCACATGCTAAATTATATGTAATCAACCAATTCAATATGATGATTTTTGCTTCCATTCCACTATGTTGATAAAAGTACTTCTTAAAATTATAAATAATACATAACTGCATCCATAGTAGTATATACTATTGTAAAAATTTAAATTAATTCTAATGCAAGTAACCTAAAATAACCTTTCTTTATTGTTGCAATTACATACACAGCTGAAAAGCAATAAATTAAGCCTATTCATAAATAAAAATATACCACATTTGGTGCAAATGGTACCAAAACAAAAACACACACATTAAACATGGCATTAATGACGAGCTGAAGTTAGTTCTATCCGGCTGTCCGAAATAGAGAGCTGGGGACAACAACAGCCTAAGTCAATCCACGCAACTATGGTGATTTCCGGCCGGGTTTTTATATTTTTACCACAAAATGTACAAAGATAACGATAGAGCAGGTAAGTAGCGACTTTCATACATGTGTGTACTATCAATAAAATTTTTAACTAGAGTGTAAACCATTGTACAGGTTGCACCAGGGGGTCTAATAGCCTCAAATGTGTGATTTTCATGGTCTCTGTCACAAACATTAAAAAAAAAGGTAAATATTTACAATCGCGGTAGATGCCAAAAAAAATGCTAAAAATCCGAAAATACTTTTATTCTATGCTCTTTCACTTCCTCTTTACATTAAAACTGGCGGAGATGAGAAATTCCAAATACTTTAGGAGATATCGAATTTTTAGATTTTCATCACAATACCTGTGAATTCAGGCGGCCACCATTGTTTCTTGTTTACGAGACGAGTATGATTTTTTTCCGCGTAGGTGAACCGACCATTGTTGCTTGTTTACGTTTATGATTTTTTATTTTCGCGACGTAGGTAGAACGACTACATCATTTTCTACTAATGGCAAAGGAATGTACCCGCCTCTAACGTATCTGAGTTTTTAACATTTCAAATTTTAATGTTTTATTTGTTGCGCAAGTAATAAGTAAAAAAATTACGTGAGTTCCTACCGTTCATCCTTTGTCCCGGTTTGTTAGGTCAGGTCAGCTACATTATAAATACTTTAAAACTAAACAACCATTAAAATTAATTTATATTATTTTTAATGTCTGCTTAGTTTGAAAGTATTAATAATGTAACTGACCTGACCTAATCGACCATTTTAATTAATTAGGCATTCACGAATGGTAAATCAAGACGCACATAAAGTTCTGCCATTCCCGATTACACCCGAACCATTTACCTTCGGCCAACCTCGGTTTTATTTATTAATATTTATATTTATCTGTTTATTTTAATGTAGCTATACTAACCTAACTAACCGTCCATAGTGTTTTAAAGTGTTTTAATGTAGCTAACCTAACATAACTATAATAAAAGTATTTTCAGATTTTAATAGATACTCCTAAACAAGCAACAATGTAGTCGTTCACCTACGTCGCGGAAAAAAAAATCATACTCGTCTCGTAAACAAGAAACAATGGTGGCCGCCTGAATTCACAGGTATTGTGATGAAAATTTAAAAATTCGATATCTCCTAAAGTATTTGGAATTTCTTACCTCCGCCGGTTGTTTTGAAAAGAGGAAGTGAAAGGGCACAGAATAAAAGTATTTTCAGATTTTTAGCATTTTTTTTTGGCATCTACCGCGATTGTAAATATTTACCAAAAAAAAAACTAATTTAATTCCAATTGCAAAATACACTAAACCTGTCTATGATTTTATTAATATGGTCAGCTTAGTGATTGTCATACGCTACCTAACTAAATAAAGATAGGTATAGGTATAGGTAGTACCTAGTCAATAAGTGGGATTTTTTCTCCCAGTAACGTTTGACGTAAAAACCACCCATAGCATATATTTTAATTATTTTAAAGCATTGTAGATGTTGAAAAACAGCTAGTAATATTGTTACGATTTTACCACGGGTTCGTAAAGGATAGCCCAATTATAGATTTTATTTCACACAGTTTTATTGATGCCACTACTTATGTCACTTACAAAAATATTCTAAAATGGCAAATAATTAATTACACTTAAAGAAAGGTCTATTCTCCAGTCACTCGTTCCACACACCTCACTGGGCCGCACCTCTGGCGCAACTCTCGCCGCAGCACCCCTCGTGGGTCTCCGCTGCGGGACTCCATCGCCACACTCCGCCGCCGCCGACGCACTTCCCCTTCGCTGAGGACCCACTCGACTCCTCGCTCGCAACTTCGCTCGGGACACCGTCGCGCCCGCGACTCTATCGCCCGGAAACTCCGCCGCGGGAAAACTCCCGACTCCACTGAACTCACTCCCTGCCCTGGAACCTTCGTCCAAGTACTTCGCCACTCTGCCGCACCCGCGGCACTATCGCCCGGAAACTCCGCCGCGGGAGAACTCCCGACTGAACATTCCGAACTCCACTCAGACTGACTCGAAAGTCGGCCCCACCTACTTATATAGCCCTTGGGTTCCCGTCCAGAACAATCGGGCATGTCTCCGAGATATCGCGCGACCTTCGCCGTCAAAATGCCCAGAAACGCGTCGTGAGTCCTGTCGAAGGACGCGGCGGCTGCTCAAAGAACGCTGATAAACGCAACAAGCATCGGGTTCCCACAAAACGCGCCGATAAACATGTCTGACTCATTTTATACCGCAGTGCAGCCTCTCTTAAGTAACTCGATCTGAGGCAGGTGCGCGCTGCATAGGTCGGGATGTCGCGAGATAGTATGGCACGAGATACCAGGGAGAGGATGCGGGTGGAAGGTGGCGCAGACAGGCCGAACGAGCGCGGCGACACCAAGCACTGCAGCCAAGCGCGATAGTAACATTGCCCACTCCTTAAACCTGTTCGTCCCGAACAGGTAATGCATCTCCTCCTGGAGGTCCCGATGCTACTCGAAGTTTAGGCCTCCTGCCTTTCCTCCATCGCGGGCTGTACAGTCTTACCACATAACCCTCTCTCGCAGTAGATGTAGCTTCTCTTGTCACCCGGCGACACTTCTGCATCGCAGATGCCCCATGTTGTTAAGCCAGCTGCCCGAGACGGGCCGACCGTGGCCTTGGACGGACCCGATACTCTTGAGTGCATTGCTTATTGCCTTCCAACAGTTTCCTTGTTTCTTCCCTTTTCCTCTCAATTTCTTCTCTCGCAGCTACTTGTTCGTACAGAATTTCTTCCCGGCTCTTCTTCGTCTCTTCTCGGTTACTCGTACCATCTTGTTCTTCTGAGTCTCGCATGAACTGCACTTAGTTTCTCCACGTACCCTCTTCATAACTCTTGTGTTCTCATTTTCTCTTCTCGGTCTTTCTTCCCCTGTTCTTGGTGCTTCTTCACCTTTTCTTGGTCTTCCTGTGTCTCTTCTTGGTCTTTCTTCGTTTCTTCTTTGCACTTCTATATCTCTTCTTGACTCATGTACATCTCTTCTCGGCTTTTCTTCAGCTCTTCTTGGCATTTTCCTCTCTCTCTTTCGTTTATCTTCATTTCTTCTTGTTCAATGTTCTTCACTTTGTAACTCATATTTACTACTTTTGTGCTGTTCTTCAGCTCTTCTTTCATCTTCATGTCCTGGCTGTTCTCCTCTCCTTGGCTAATTTTCTCATGACTGTTTTTCTCATCACTGTCCTTTGCTTCACTGTTCTTCTCTTCGCTGTTCTTCTCTTTGTTGTTCTTCTCTTTGTTGTTCAGTTCTTCTCTTTGCTGTTCTTTTTTTTTTCGCTGTTCTTATATTCGCTGTTCTCTTCTTGGCTGGTCTCCTCTTGGCTGGTCTTCTCTTAACTGTTATTCTCTTGGCCAGTCTTCTGTTCGCTGTTCTTCTCTTCGCTGTTTTTCTCTTGGCCATTCTTCTCTTGGCCATTCTTCTCTTGGCTGTTCTCTTCTAGGCTTATCTTAACTTCGGTCTTAATTTGATTCTTCATGTCTTCCTGATCATGCTTCTTTTCATTCTGACCCTTCTTCATTTCCTCTGGGCTATTATTCAACTCACTCTTCTTTTCTTCATGATCGTTCTTACTCTCCCTTTCTCTCTTCATTTCTTCCGTAAAGCTCTTAATACTGGCTAACATTTCTTTGTCATAGTTCCTCCAAATATCTCTTATTTCTTCCAGGGCAACCCTTATCTCCCTGTATTACTCGACAGTAAACCCTTCAGCAGCCATCTCTCTAAATAATTTACTAATTAAACCACCTAAATAATTATTTATTTCTATTACCGCTATTATTTTAAATAACCTAGCCAAACCTTCTAATTTAACTAACCATAACTCTATTACATTCAAAACTAACACTGACTACAGTATACTCAAACTAACTCTAGAATACATTGATGCACGTTAACGAAATATATTACAAGAATAAGGATATCTGCAGTTCCTTAAAGAACGAATAGTAAACAAGTTTTATGATTTTCAAGCACACAGATCTAAAACTCTTATCATTTACGTTAACGCTCTTAAGTATGATATTAATTCTTATGAACATAATTATTAAACTTTACTAAACGAAGCGAGGGAGTGACTGCTAAGTTGAAGTCCTCAATGTTCAAAATTCTTCTTGTATCTCCATTTACATGTTAGTTTATTTATAACTGAAAAACACGTAGTTCTGACTGTTGAATCCGGGAGTTACTGTTATTTGTCGAATCAAAGAAAATGTCTCTTCTGGGTGGTTTTAAGCTCAAACACCGTCATCTCCAAACCATGCCACCATCAATGCTAGCCCCTCTTCTGAATTTATAAGTATTGATTCCACTGGTATCGCTGTCTTAACGCTGTTGCTCTTAGCTGGGCAAACAGTTTTATTTAGAAGTGTCTTACCAAGTGGTTTGAGGCGAGATTTCTGACGGTGTAGCAGTCACGGGCAGCAGCTCCTTGCCTCGGTCGTCGTCTCGGAGCTCTCTCTCTCTCTCTCTCCCAGGGCCTTATATACTCTGGAACTCGAGGTAAAAAACATCGGAGATTGTTCTGGACCTACATGACCAAACACGCCGCACACCCGTCCAACGACGTTCGCCGAGCATTTCCGAGCGGTACCGATGCTTTCCGCGCAGGGCGCGACAACTGGTGTTGAACATTTTGCATCCAGCGTGCGGTTAGGGTGTCATCAATGTACGTATGCCGAGCATATGTAACAGTTAGTTGAATATTATTAACCATGCCTGGGGCTACCTTTGTTATGTACATTAATATTGTACATTTCCTAACAATGGCAGCAATGACAAAATGTCTGTTGAGATGTTGGTATCTTTTTCGTGTTGTATGTGAAAGTAATTAAAATAAATATGGATTAATACAATAATCTTTATTATTTACCTGACAAATTTATAAACATATACATTATATTTTCATTTAATTCTCTTGTAAATGTAAAATTCTGAATTGGCTGGATGAATAGTAACTGTAATTTTTCATTTGTTAAACAATTAAAAATTGTAAAATTACATTGTGTCACATTATACGATACTTTCAAAAAACACTTCCCTGCTGTAGGTAGTTACCTTCATTGCATATACTCAAGCATTAAAATGATCTGAAGAATAAAACTACCAAGCAAATGCAAAAATGACAAAATACAGATATATGTCCTGTGAAAAAAATTCAAGATTTGGATAAGTAAAACCAAGTTTTTTCTTTATAAGCAATAGCATGCCATTAAATAACAATCTTTTACAGTCTTTAAATGTTTATATTTCATTAGTGAAGATAAATTACCTACTTTATTTGTGTACAGAACTTCAAAAACCTTTTATTCATAATTAACAGTTTTCTTTCAAATGCAAGTCTTAATAACTTTCAATATGAAGATCGAATTAGATGAATTTTACAGCACATTGCTTTTACACACAAGCAATTCATCTTACGCAAAAAATTGCCCCCACTTGACTGCAGAGTTTCTTAAATGCAACTACAATAAATATTTTACACACTTTCAGAACCCAGGCACATTGAACACTCAAGGTATTACATATTTATTTACACTTTTCCTCCGTTTAGTTTCATTCCAAAGATTAATAACTCATGTTCTACAAGTCTTTTTTAAATACTACCATTATGTATTTAGTTGTATACAATAGTAATTTATGAGTTATGAGTAAAGTATTCATTAAGAATTGTTTAACAATTCCTATTGACATTTGATATATTCAGTACAAAAATCCTTCATTAAACATCATCCAATTTGAACAATATTGTCAGTCATCATTAGCAAAGTGGGTTAAAAAAATGTTTGTTGCAGAGACCATGAAAATCACACATTTGAGGCTATTAGAGCCCTTGGTTCAACCTGTACGATGGTTCACACTCTAGTTTTAATTTTTATTGGTAGTAAGCACATGTATGAAGGTCACTATGTACCTGCTCTATTGATATCCTCGCACATTTTGTTGTAAAAATAAAAAAAACTTTGCCGGAAACTATTGTAGTTGCGTGGAATGTCTTAGGCTGTTGTTGTCTCGAGCTCAGTTGGATGGAGCCGGCAGATAGAGCTAACTTCAGCTCAGTCATTAATAATGTAGTTTACGTACATGTGAATACAGCACTTTAACTGTAAAACTTTAGCAGGTAATAAAAATTTGACATTCTTGCACTTCTTTCTCAATAAAACCACCTCAATGTTTAGTAGAACTGAGATATGACACATTTGGAATGTCAGTGGTTTATTTATTTAGTGATAATAAATAAAATTTTGTTGAATTTATTGGGATGAATGCATTTTGTTTATTTTCTCTGCAGATTTTTCTATAACTACAGCTATGCAATGATCATCAGTGCATACTGTCCTTGAAAAAAAAATTTCTTTTTGTATTTATTTTTTAAATAATAGATTATATTCTGTAATTACAAACTTTTTCCTTAAGATTACACACTATCAACTATATCAGGAACAATTTATCACAAACTGAAACCACCAAAATAACCAAAAGAATTTATTTAGTTTATATCCATTATAGCCAGGTTGTTTTGCTTTTTGTGTGTTATTTGTGTACTTATCACTGTAACTATCCATGTGTAAATTTTTGATCATTTGTAGCCCAGCCTTAAGTTAAACAAAATAATGTGTGCGTTATTGTGTGGAAGTTTAGAATGTACAGGCTGCCAACTTATCATTTACTGGTGAATTTCAGAATTTTCTCTTATATGACATGAGCAGTCACAGGTGAATAACAAGGAAGTTCTAGTTTTCACAAAGTTTATTAGGATAATGGAAACCTGTGATTGTATGTGCTCTATGTAAAGTCATGCAAAGGGATGCACATTGAAGGAATTACTGGGGCGTGTTTTTTACTCTCATATCCACACAACTTCATGTTTTTAGCTGTCACTCTTTACTTCATGCTGTGGTTCCTTTTCTATGCTGAAGAATTTAATCAGTTAGTAAAAACTTATTTAAATTTTGTTACAAAACTGCTGGCCAACAAGTTTCATTAGGCTGACCTCTTGTATGGTGCAAGTTTATTTTTAATTTTCATTACTGGAAAGATAATTTTTTATGTCCTCTATGCTAATTCATCTTCTTCAAAGTTAACAACTATTGAATCATTTTACTCCAATGCCAAAAATACGCTGTAAGACTTACTTTCATTTGTATGTGGTAATGTAACAAACTTTTAATATCAATTTTTTTTTTGCTGGGCTGAAGTTAGATCTATCCGCCGGTTCTAACCAGCTGCCCGGGACACAGAGCTTTGGACAACAACAGCCTAAGTCATTCCACACAAATACAGCAATTTCCAGCCAAGTATTTATATTTTTTACAAAAAGAGTGTGAGGATAACAATAAAGCAGGTATGTAGCGACCTTCATACATGTGACTACTATCAACAAAAGTTAAAACTAGGGTGCAAATGATTGTACATGTTGTACCAGAGGCTCTAATAGCCTCATATGTGATTTTCATGGTGTCTGTCATATAAATTTAATTTTTTAAAGACACTGCGAACTTTATAAAACATAGCAGGTACATAGCGACCTTTATACATGTTTTTATTATCAATAAAACTTAAAACCAGATTGCGAACCATCGTACAGGTTGCACCTAAGTGTCTAATAGAATCAGATGTGTGATTTTCATGGTCTCTTGTCACAAAAATTAAACTAGTTTTAAATTTTATAGATTGTACCCATGTTTAAGGTTGCTATGTACCTGCTCTATTGTAGAAAGTTCGCAAAGTGGGTTAAAAATAATAAGTTTTGTGACAGAATCCATGAAAGTCACACATTTGAGTCTTTTAGAGCCCTTGGTTTAACCTGTACGACGGTTCGCACTCTAGTTTTAATTTTTGTTGATAGTCACATGTATGAAGGTCATTATGTACCTGCTATATTGTAGAAAGTTCGCAAAGTGCATTTTAAATAATAAGTTTTGTGACAGACCATGAAAGTCACACATTTGAGTCTTTTAGAGCCTCTGGTGCAACCTGTATGGTGGTTCACACTCTGGTTTTACATTTTATTGATAGTACACACATGTATGAAGGCTGCTCTTTACCTGCTCTATCGTTATCCTCTCACAAGTTTTGTAAAAATATAAAAACTTGGCTGGAAAATACCTTAGTTGCATGGAATGACTTAGGCGGTTGTTGTCCCAAGCTCTGGTCCCAGGCGGCCGGATAGAGCCTGCGGATAGAGCTAACTTCAGCTCAGTTCGTTTTTTCGTATCTCAGACTGCATACATGTGACAAAATTGACGAAAAAAGTAACAAAACTGAAAGATGAGTCACAAAATTGATGAATAAATCCAGAATTAAAATCAACTGTGCTGAAGCCTTTAACTAACGCACATTTTTTTAAAGCTTTATTTCAGTTTATGGCACATTTAAATCATTCGGAAATTATGTCTGAGAAGGATTTAGCTTTATAACATTTATTTAGCCTAATATACATTTCATATGTTAATTTTTCTTATTCTATATACAAATTGAGGAAATAATTCCATATTACGTATCCAAGTTTATTCACTAATCCTGGTGACATAATCATTTATATATTGATCCTGTGTTACATGGTAATTTAGTATCGAAAGATGCTGGCCTAAAAAAATCTCATTTTGTAATACAAATGTAGTGGAAATATTTCATTTGTATTTAACTAATGATTATAATTCATTGTTACATCACAAGTTATGTCCAGGAGATTATGACATGCTAATTTAAAACAGCAAGCATAACGTGTTCAAGATCATGCCATCAGGATCAAGGGATAAACTTGGATATATTTGATACGGAACTTTTACCAAAATTGACCGTGTGATTTAGAAAAGTTGTAAGAATATTTCATTTAAAAGGTCCTCATAAAATACTTTAATTGGTTCACCAGGAATTCTTTAATTCCTGTGTCATGACAAGTGTCCAACTCATGAAATCTTAATGATAAGTTTGGCAATTTTAATTGACTTAGCCACTCTGGCAATCTGGGACTGCCTTGTAATCAGGTAAATGTTGTTCAAGTTTACTCGTGTTCCGATAGCTGTCTGAGAAACCACTGAGTAACATAACTTAAGAGAGTCAAATAGGTTGTTATGTGCAACCATACTGCGTGTTGCGAGGCCTGCAAACTGACGGGAAACTTAAACGTTGCTTGCCCTGACCCGCAGTCCACGTGAACATCGAAGACTGTAGCAGGTCGCACTCGACCCAGGCACTAGGCTAGTGTGTGTCACAAGGAGTTTAATGTATTTAACTACACATACATAGACAACGTTAGGAAATGTAATTAGTGAATGAGCAAAACTTCATTTAACACCCATTAAATGATTGTTATTCGTAACATTTAAAGATATGTACAGCCAAGGGTGTACAAAGTCTGCAGCCCAATGGTTTTGTGTGTGGGGTTAACCTACTCAAGTTATCTCACTAGGCAGACATATATGAATGCATTAATAAGAAGAATTTATGATTATAAATTTTTTTTACATAAAACATGGATAGTATTGGCATTATAATTAGTATGTTTATCGTCCTTATTTCACAATGAGGGGGCCCATGTGTAAAACTGACTGTACTGAGCCATTCAGTGCGTGTTTTAATTATGTACTTATGACCCTGCTTTTTAACGATAACATACAACTGTGAACCTAATCAGTTATCTTTTTTTTCATCCACAGGGGTCTATCTGTGGTTTTAAATTCACACACAGGGCTCTGCAGATAAGTACTAAAAATAACCAATTAATTGCCAATCCGTCATACTGCCGCCCGGGGCATTTAGCGGGGGCGAGGCTAGAAACAAGTTTCTGCGGCTCTTTCCATGGTTCGTACCCTTTTGTGCAATCAGAAATCAAGGAGTTTTTAAGGACCTATTTACTTCAACACTTCGCCACTATCAAGGGGTAGAAAACCATCTGTAATATCACATAAACCTCAAGAAAATTAAGACGTCGAATAGTTAATGCACAAAAAATAATTTCCTTGATTAGTTCAAGTTTTGTACATAAGACCCCATTGTCCAAAATTATCCAGAAATACATGTGGTTAACTGGGTAGCAATCCTGATGGCTGCCCTGGGTACAGACTTCAAGTGTTCCAAAACAGTTCAGTTATCTTTAGGGCTAAACCATTTTTCTGTGTAATGAGCTGAAGTCATCTTAGAAAAACATAGTATACCAGGTAGTTCAATTTTAGTTAGTATGTTTGGTATTATTATTTTTTTTTCTTTTCATATTTTTAGATATAGATAAGATTCCTTTGCTTTCCATTAGATGTAAAGTTTCCCATAGGCAAATCATAAATGATCCCTTTAACTTAAATCAAAATGTACTGAATATTCATCTTCGTTTGCATTGAAATAATCTGACTAGATTGTAATTTTTTTTTTACACAAAATAACCATTCCACAATAGTTTGCACATACAGCCGTTTTCTTTACCATATTCCTTAAAATTACGATATACATGCATACTAGCTGAAGTACCCAGCATTAGCTGGACTTTACACATCATAATATAAAGAACATCATTACAGAGTTTCAAGTCTGCAGGACGTACACTTGAAAAATGGAAAATTTTGATTTTAAAGTCCCACCGGTTGTGCAATCTCGATGCATCAAAGCTACGCATCAGCAAAACCGGGACTCCAATCTGCAGCTTCATTTTGTGGGACAACAGGTGACCTCTAGGCAAAACGTGACGGACACACCAAACAATAGCGCGTTAAAAATAAAAGGCAAAGCCGTCTATTGACAAAGTTCTAAAATAAACTGTTATTAGCACCTTTAGTTCGCTAGTAGCCGCAAGCTTCACTAAGCCAAGGAGAAGGAATATGAAGTCACCAGACCTAAATACATAACAGTTTTGCGGACACAGAGAAATAATACAAACTCACTGTTTGTGTGACTCCCTTGAGGATGGGATTTCATAAAAATGTGTGCCACTTTCCGGCCCATAAACTATGTGCAAAATATCATGTGGAACAGTTGCTGTGTGAAAGGACAGACAAACACACTTTCACATTTATAATATTGGTAGGGATATGTGCAGGTACATTTACCTGCATTGCTGATACATTTTACTTCCTACAGTGTTTAGAACTTCCTGTCTCACATAAGTATTTCCACTTATGCTTAGCACTATGAATTCAAGAAGGTTAACCCACAAATTTTTTAATTATATTTATTCTGAAATGCACTTTGTGTCAAAGTTGTGCATGCAAGACGGTACAGGTTGAGAACAGGTGTGCTTGCGCAGGTACGAGCAGCAGTCGGACAACCTGCGACAGCAGGCGTTCAACATGGAGCAGGCCAACTACGCCCACCAGACGCTCAAGGACACCCACTCCACCGTGGAGGCCATGCGGAGTGGCGTGAAGGAGATGCAGAAGGAATTCAAGAAGATCAACATCGACGAAATCGACGTAATTTTTGAGCTACAATTTTTTTTTTTTTTAAGTGGAAATTCTTTGCTGAGGGAGCTAACAATTTTCGAGCGTTACGAAAATTCCGATCGCACGAGAAGAATAGTTAGGTACGTGGTGGGGGAACCGGTAGAGGAGGAGAGTGCATCAGCAGGAAAACCACTCCCAACGCATGCACTAGCGGTCGAATGGGAAGAGGGCATGGGGAGGGAGGATAGTTACGTAGCGTAGCATGCTATATGCTAGTTGTAACGGCCAGAAGGGGAGAGGCAGAAATGACGTGGCAGTGATGATACGGAATTCTAGTAACTCTGCTAGTGTTTGGATGTTTTTGGCTGCTGACTGGAGGTGTCTAGCCAATAACCGCTGACCTACCATCATACTTACTATTCTCAATTATTATCTCTTGTTCAATAAAAAAAATTATAATAATTTATCTCTATCCATACCTAATAAGCAAGAAGTTTCACTTCTGTCACGCGTGGACTCCGCACACACACTTGTTTTTATTGTTTTGCAGAACTGTTTTAAACACAGTTCAGAATATGCATGGTTTTTAGTTTCATTGAGATTAGTTTAGCTGGAAATAGAAGAGCAACATGCACAATTTCATTCTCATAGAAATGATTGAGTAGTTGAACATGGATGTTCAAATACTGAGACAAAAGAAAGTTAATTGCATGAGCAATTTATATGTTTGGGTCCACTTCAATTTTAATGGTGCTGTCATCCTAGTGAATTTAGTTGCTTACTAAACGTATTATTTGCACTACAGAAGATTTTGAATGCCAAATGTACTAGAGAAATTAAAATCTGTCAATTATGAATAACATGTGTTGGTATGTTAGAATGATTCTTGCAATAGTAAAGGATTGATTTAAATCATTGTGTTGGATATAATGCTGTATTCTTCGTGGTGGTTGTTTGTCTAGTATAGTGGTTTTGTTGCAACTGTCTCGTCATCAGCTCACTATGTTAATCTGTGCTGTGATATTTTTCCGACTAATTCTTTCCACGGAATTCTTGGTGCAATCTATACAACTAACATTTTACATTGGCTTATTTTGGCTTGTTTTGTGTGTGTTTGTGTGCTTATCTTTCTTCATCCGTTCTTTGAGGTTCCTCTATTTCTTTTTTGAAGTTTACAAATAGTTTTTTTATTTATGTATTTGGTGAAAATATTTCAAAGGGATAAAAAAAGCACATATTTTGATTTAAAAAAAAACACTGTGTACAGGAATTAGAGCTACAGTTATTGCCTTAATTGGTGCACACAATAGTAACTACTGGACAGCAAGTACCTGCTTGCTGGGATTGTATGTAGTGATGCTATGAGTCATGTAGCATGGTGAGACTTGAATCATAGGTTGACTACACAGGTGGCAATATAAAGGACATGTTCCCAGGGTTCATACACATCCTGGAAAACTTGGAATTCCAAAAAAAATTGTTTCCAGTACTGGAAATATCCTGGAATTTGCAAAGAATTGTAAATTGCCCTGGAAATTTTATTGGTATCCTTGAAATTTTAATTAGCACACACTCTGTTACAGTAAAACATCTCATTAAATAACTACAGTTTCATTTAACTGAATTAAATTCTCCGTCCGTGCAACTCTATTGTAAATAAAAAATAATTGATAGCTAACATATGTCGTGAAGTAGACGTTCATCTATAAACTAAAAATTATTAATACACGAACTTGCACTTTAAATGCAGTTCTTTCGGTACATGTCGGTGCACTATCGATAGGCATTACTTATTTTCAAAGAAGTGATGCATTGTTAGTGGAACTCTTTGTCTATGGATTCATGAAATGGTTAAAAAAAAGTCAATATTTTGATAAGCCGTTGCTTGATTAACCGTGAAAATATTTAGGAGCTTTGCACTGTTTTACGCATATTTTCACTGGTAATGTTCTTATGCAGCGTTAATATTGACACCAGATTTTGTTCGTGTGATTTTGTTAAATATGAGTCTCTGCTAGAAAGTGTAGTTTCAGGATAGACTGAGCAGAAGTTAGCTCTATCCTGCCGCCCTGGACAGAGAGCTTGGGACAACAACAGCCTAAGTCATTCCACTCAAATATGCAATTTCCAACCAAGTTTAAATATTTATACAACAGAAATAGCAGTCATAACGTTGATACATAGGTACCTTGACCTAGGCCTCCGATGTGAAGTTTTCATTAAGTATTTCACAAACCGTATATTTTTTTCGGACACTTTGGCCATTGGTGCCCTACCAATTGAGCAGATACATAGGTATCTTCCTACAGGTATAAACTAACAAATAAAAAATAAATTTGAAGGCCTTCAGGGCTTCTGGAAAAACCAGTACAATATTTTGCCTTCAAATTTTTATTGCTCTATCGTTAGCAATGGACAGAGTGGCCGAAAAAAAAAATGTTTGTGATATACTGCATGAAAACACACTTTGGAGACTTTCAGAGCCCCTGGTGCAAGCTGCACTATGGTTCACACTCTAAATTTTTTCTTGATAGTAAATACATGTATAAAGGTCACCATGTAACTGCTCTAACATTATGACTGCTCATTCTCTTGTAAATATATTAAAACTTGGTTGGAAATTGCAGTATTTGCATGAAATGACTTAAGCTGTTGTTGTCCCAAGCTCTCAGTCCCGGGCAGCCAGATAGAGCTAACTTCTGCTCAGTCAGGATAGAACGGTTTTCGGACTCCAAATATAAACAGTGGTCATGAGAGAATGAAACTGATCAAAAAATATTTTCTGTAAACAATGTAAAAAGAATGACATTGCAAATATGGGTGTGTCAGCATTACAGAGTCATGTAAAATCAGGAAAACATGTAAAGATCATTGAAGTATTACATACAACTAAGTCAGTAGGGGATTATTTCAAAATTTCCAATGCATCCGCAGTAAAGGAAAATGCTGTTGCAAGCTCATCTCAAAATTGCATTCATAGTGAGCCCGAGTCTACCTTTCATAAGGTGTCAAAAAAAGAACCGAGTACTTTATCGAATCATGTTCTTGCTGAATCCACACTGAAGAGAGAGATTTTATGTACACTTAATGTTGTAATGAAACATTATCATTCAACTCTTGAAAAGACAACAATATAATTTTTGCTGCTTTGTTCCCAGACAGTCATACCGCAGCAAAATATTGTTGTGCAACAGACAATAGTGCCTATTTGTTGTGTTTTGGTATAGCTCCATACATCAAGGATAGGCTGGTTCGCTGGTTCATTGTGTTCGAAAGTCAGAATTCTTTGTGGTGTGTTTTGATGGATGTGTTAATAAAGTTCTCCAACGAGATCAACTGAATATTATCATCAGATTCTGGGATGTAAGTCTCAGCTAGTGTGCACAAAGTATCTTGGTTCACAGTTTCTTGGACATGCTAGAGGCGATGATGTAAGGAATGCTTTAGAAAAAGGAATGGAAGAGGTAAACTCTATGAATATTGTGATCCCAATAACAAGGATAGCACACTGTTTACAAAGAGTATTAAAACTGGTTTTGAAACAAGAAAACAACTGAATATTTGTGTTACACAAAAGAAAGTCACAGACAAGGATGTTTTAGTGTTCAAATCTGAATGTCGGCAGTTTTGAAAGTATTGGTTAAGAGAGTTCAAGATAAAAATCCATTGAAATATCCTGTAGTGAGATTTTCAAGGTGTCTTGACCCTAGAACTCTACTATGCAATGAAACTGAAAAAATTGAAACATTTTAAAAGTTGCTTCAGCAGATTGAAAATTGAAAACTGATCGGTACAGGTGTGTGTGATGCAGCTTTGCTATATATAGTTCAAGTTGTTCCTCAGAGAAGTATCACCAGATCCTTCACAGTTTACAATCTTTGATAGAAATACTCAAAGGTTAGATTCTTTTTAATTTTTTGTAAATATTTCCTAGACAACAAACAGTATGAAGATTTGTGGAAAGTAGTTTAACTTATTTTGACTCTCATGGCCAAGTATCTGTGGAACGTGGTTTCTCTCTCAACAGAGAAATTTAACAGGAAAAACTCTAGTAGCAATGAGGATTGTGTAGGATGAATTTAAAGATAAAGCAGTAAGTGATGTTATGTTCAGTAAAGAACTGTTTGTAAATGCTAGAAAAACTAAATCATCAAGAATGCGATATCAGCACTACTTGGATGAACAGAAGAAACAAACATCTAGAGAGGAAAGTAGTAGAAAGAGGGCACAACTGTTAAAAACTGTCCAAGAATTGAAGAAGATAAAGCTGCAGATTGTGAAATCGATTCAATGAACAAAAAAGCCGATTCAATGGTATTACTTGCTGAGAAAAAAATTATTTCACTCTTCTTTCAAAGTCCAATGCATAGAAGAAAAAAATCATGTAAAGCCGAAGTCGCAAAGTTAAGTGAAGAGATTGAAAAACTGTCTAAAAACTGTTAACGAAAGGTAATAATTGTTTTGTTGTAATTTAGAATGCTGGAAAAATATTGGAAAACAGCATTTTTATTAGTGTTTCTCTTTGGATTAAGTGCTTGCCATTTTATCGATTTCAACATAGTATCAAAAAAAAATTGTTATATTTTAAAAATCTGTGAAATGCCCTGGAATTGTCCTTGAAATTTTTTTTTCCCATTTTGTGTATGAACCCTGGTTCCATTCAGATGTTTTCTTGTATTAATGTTTCTGGCAATCCAGATTTTTGTGCATGGATCTGACTGATGTTTAACTACATATGGGGTGGCTGTGTTTGTGGTGGTTTTTTTTTATTTTTTATTTCAACGCTTCTTTAATTTGGTGGAAGGTAATTTTTAGAAACGTAATGGCTGCATCAGGTGTTGGTCGTAGCTTCTAGAGCCATTATGCGTGAGGTGGATCCAGACAAGCACGTGCAAGGTCGTAGCCAGGTTGTTGTGAAGGTCCATTGGGTCCGGTGTAACCGTCATATAGTTTTTAATGAGTAAGTAAGTTTTCATTCTAATTGATTTTTTTTTTTTAAAGAAAATTGACTGTCACACTAAAATCTCTAGGAATAACAGACTTTCAGAATTCCAAAGTTTAAGACATAGAATTTTAAGTAGTGATTTTGCTTGAGTAAACGAAACTTACAATTTGTATTTTTTTTATACCTTGTTCTTAAGTCAATTGTTTGATTATTTAAAACATATCATATGCATGTTAATTAATGTCATTAAATACATGAAAGGCATGGCAAGTTTGTATGAAAGAAATGTTTACAATAATACGTGTGCAAACCGGCATTAAATGTAGACTACTTGAAAACACGATTCTTGCAGCTTCTGTGTACGAGCTTTGAATATATATACTGTATAGAAGTCGCGAGTGGATAGGATTTACTCTACGTTTTTCAGGAGCGCATGATGAGCAGCTTGGGAACTTCACCGCTGCAGTGCGCTGCCGTAATGCCCTGTATCGTCTTAGTTGTTATTTACACGTTAGAGCGCAGCACTGTCGCCCGCTGTCATTTCCCCGCACCACCCCACCCATCATTCACTGCAGCTCAAGGTCGTTCAACGGGAGGGGGAAGGGGTGTTTGAAGAGTTCGACACTTGTCCGCTAGGGACCACCACAAGTCGATGCCCTAGAGATGGTGGCGATTGCGGCTGTGAATTAACCAACTACCTCAAAACCGTATTAGAAATTTTAACCTGTGCTGGCGACTTCTATACAGTATATATATTCAAAGGTATAACGGGAGGGACCGGCGCTGCAGGAGTGAAAATTACACAGATTAGCAGAGAGACTTGCTGCACGATACCTGTAATGATCTATCTCGGCCACATGGCGACAATTCTACTGTAGTTTCCTGCATATGATAACGTAACAATATGATTTTATGGTTTTTTTTTTTGTCAATTTTGTATTGAAAATTAAGATGTGTGTTATTAGTATATACATTTTCATACGTTCAATTTATTTCTAAGCGTAGCATCTGTAAAAGATAAATTGGTTGGGTGGATGAACGAAGATGCCCAAGTGGCTGTATGAGGCATGCCGGGCTGGTGTGATGCTCGCAGGACATCCAGGACAACATGGCGGACATGCTGGAGCAGGCGGACGAGGTGCAGGACGCGCTGGGCCGCAGCTACGGCACCACGGACATCGACGAGGATGACCTGGAGGCGGAGCTGGACGCCCTGGGCGACGAGATGGCCGAGCAGCTGGACGACGACAGCTACCTGGACGACGTGGTGCGGGCCCCCAGCGCCCCCGACAAGGAGCCGGGCGCAGACAGCGTCCGCAACAAGGTGCTCGCCCCAGTCCTGCCTTGCTTTGCCTCGCCCCGGGCCACGGCCGAGTCCTCGCGCACGTTCGTCTCTAGTAACTCCTTGTCTGTGAGATCGACAAAATATAAACTACTGTCTCCGTAGTTCGGCATCTGACTTTTACGTGTGTTGGCGTAATGCAGTCAAATGCTCGTCAAGTTTTGAAACGGCTCATAAATCTTAATTTACTGGCCAAGTTAAAGTTTCAAAAGGGTAAAAATTGTATGTTCCATTTAAACTCTAATAGAGGCAAAGGTTTTTATTCGTAAAAAAAAAACACTTACAAAAATGTAGGTCAGCCTGGTTTTGCGAACCAAGAAAAATCCAAATGGACTTTAACACAACAAAGAGCAAAATTAGGTAAATATACTTGAGACCATAAAACGTTAATATAGTTTCTTATGTTAAGTTACCATGTTGTGAATCATCTTTATTTGATATACTGCAGTAAAATCAACTTAGGTATGCACATATTTTTGTCTCAGTCAACAAACAAGAGAAAAATATAAACAGAATAATTGGTTGCAGGATAACCATCCTACAAAGGAAAGAATATGGTGACCATATCAGTGTGTGTTCTATTACTTCTACCTGCAGAATAGCTAAAGGAACACACCCTATGAAAATTTATTTCTCATCTTAGTGTGCTTATGTACACTTCAAAATATTTTCTTTCATAAATGTAACGTAAACTGTAATAATTTTATATTCACTATAATTTTTAATAGATCATTAGCATTAAATTAAAATTCATATATGTCTTTGAATGGAGTCATTTGTGTCAAATGAATAAGTAAAATATAACTATCAATCATACATACCTAGTTATGTTTTCTTTTAAAATTTGATTATTTTATTCAGACTGGCTTCTGTGTATATGTAGAGCTTGGTAGGTGTGAAGGCCTTTGAAGTCAAGGAAAATATTGATAACTTTAACAATGTTTTTCTCATTTTAAATTACAGTTTTCGTAGGTGGTAATTCTGAACAAGGGTGTCTTTTCTAGAAAAAAAATTCCAACAATATTTGTTTTAAACTTCCTAACATGTATTAGATTTTTTTTTTTAAAGAGAGCACTGTGATACATGAAATAGTTTACCAGTACTTCACCTATTTTTAAGAAGTGGTTGGGTTAGCTACATTAAAACGGTGAGAATGTTTATCTAGGTTAGGATAGTTACACTAAAAATCCAGTCAAATTGTTGTTAAGCTATATATAAATACTACATAATTGTAATAAATAGTTAAAATAGCTACCTTTTAAACTTACTAGTATTCATAAGGTAGCTAACCTAAACTGACCAACTGTTCTGACAATTTGACACTATTTCAAAACCGTGAACTACTGGTAAACTACTTGAAGTATCGCAGCACCCTCTTGAAGGACACAAAAACATGTCAGAAAGTTAAAAAAAATAATCATTTTTATTTTTAATGGTTTTCGTTTAGGATTATCTCATTTGCCTTCATAGCCCTCCCAACAAAGTTTTATTAAGTAACTATTCAATTTTAAAACATACAGCGTACAGCATAATCAGGCAATATTAGTGCTCAAATATACTTTTTTTGACATCATGAAATGGACACGCCAAAATCATGTGCACAAACTATAACCTTATTACAGAAAATTTAAACAAACTGAAAATTAATTTGGTACATATTAGTTTTTCTTTTCTTCTGCCACCTTCTGGTTATAAATGAATGCCTCAACTTAAAAAACTTACTATATATTCAAAATAGTAATAGCTTTTGTTATAGGAAAAAATTAATCCGTCTACCACCTGTACCCTGTACTAGATAGTCAAAGATAAGAAGATACATGGTCTTAACACTTTGTTTGGGCTGAAGTACGGGTGGGGCGGGGGAGGGGGGGGGGGGGGAGTAAATTTGAGACATTAAAATATTATCTTTCCATAGTTTGTGTGTCTCATACATTGTTTTGAAACACAAATAGCAGAAGAAACTTTTTTCAGACTGTGTAATCATATACTGTACTTCAAGGAAAAACTAAACGGAGATAATGTTTGTTAAAGGTTTTGTAAAATAGTGGCATATGATTTGTGCTCATATCAGATTAGTATCAAGTTTTAACATAAAAGTGTGTTTATGCTTCTGTAAACAAGTACTTATTGTTTGAAGAGCTGGAACATAAGATAGCCAATTTTTTTTTCTTAAATACCTAAAACCCCTTTCTCCCTATATGAGAAAAGTTTGCAATGAGTGGCTTTGTCATTTGTGTTGCAGGACGGAGTCTTGGTGGATGAATTTGGCCTCCCACAGATACCACACTCGTAACCTCGCCACATCTGTTTACCCTGCATATATTCATGCTTGCATTATTTTGTACTCTGCTTATTGTCCACATCTTGTCATAAGTTTTTTTTTAAGTTGAGCAGTATTTTGTTGTCTCATGTTAATCATAGCTTTTGTTGTGCAAGATGGTTGAAATGCTTGTGAGATTTTATATGCTAATAATGTAATTAATTATATGCAGAAAAATTGTTTTGTAAATATTTGTAACATTTTAAGTTGTAGAGTAATAAAGGTATTGTTGATGAGAAGGTCACTATCATACAAACATAATTTTTTTTGTGTATATAGTGGTATAACAATTTAACCATCAGATTTGTGATGTTAAAATTCTGAAGATTTGTTTGTATCATCTTGGTAATTTTATTGTAACATTCTGAACTTGAACATCAGAGCTATCAGAAATCACTATAGATTTTTTTTTATTAATTAGTAATAATAATATGGCACAAGCAATAATTTCAGTAATTTAGTAAAAAGTTAAGGAAATATTTATCTAATTTCAACTTTAATAAACTTGAGTACACTGTCACACAGTTATTGGTAGTAGGGGGCAGGAATATTGTAAACATTGAGATTTATGTTTTTTTGAATGTTTCTTGTAGTATGCATAGACATTACAAGTGTTTTAATAGTGATTATTATTTATTTGTGTCAGGTTTTATGTAAAGCTGAATGTAGTATATTTTATTTGTTTCATTGTAATTTACTGAATTACTTAAGATTATCATGTGTATTAATTGTGTTTTTTCAAATTTTAAGACATTCTAGAAGGTTTTAAAGAAAGGAAGATACAGGTGTGACACACTGTCTCCGACAAGTTATTTTTCACGCCTCAAGTTAGTGCGTTTATGGAAAAACCCAGCACGTGGATGCATGACTGTGCAGCAATAGACTGGAACTTTCTGTAATCTTGAGATGGTGTGAGGTGTCTTCCCAGTATTTTTCCCTATTTGGTCAGGTACTGGGTTTTGTGTTGTGATTAGTTGGTTGGCCCACGGGGTTTTCTCCCTTTGTTTTGGCTTTGTAAAAGGAAGGTAACTGCGTGGTGTAACCAAACAGATTGTTTACATTTTTTGTTTTATTATATATTATTGTTCTTAACTAATTTGCATCATTTTGTGATTCGTATGTTAGGAGGACAACCAATTTTGACCGTTATATAAGACAAAATTACATCAAAGCTAATTTCAGGGTCTTCTGAAGTAATTATTCCTTGGAGTTTTATTCATTTTGCCATAGCGTTGCACACACACGTGTTGATTTGATTCCTTATTGATTTCACTTTCAACTATCTCACCACTGAGGAAGGACTGGAAAAGCTTTACAGCTCGTTGGTTGCTGTTAGCAACCAGATTCAACAGCGTTGTTAATTGGAGGAGGGGGGACGACGTTGCTCGAGCAGGGATTGGCCAATTCCTTAGTTGCCCACTCGAGGAACAGAAGATAACCGTCGTGCACAAGCTAATTGAATAGATTCGTCTTCTGAAAGTTTGTGAATAGTATTTTCTGACAGCATGTCTGTTAATAAGAAGTTTTGACATCTAAGTGAGACGCTTCCTACAATGAACTTTTACGACGTTTCGTGGGACCAGAGGGATGCCGATCTTCGCTACAGTTCCTGATAGCATCGTCATCGCTGTAGTTTGCAGTATCAGTAGAGCTCTCCCATTTCCAGCCTAGCTGCCTAACACCTAGAGGTCTAGAGAGAAGATAAGAATATTTACTCCCGACTACACCAGCTAGTTCCGTTATTTTTTGATTGTGTGTCCTCCCACATGACTCAGATTAACAAAGTTGTGAACTACGGTTGTCCTATAGCATATCAAGGTTTAGAACCAATATGTGCATTATAAATGATCTTTGCATTAGCCGCATTCAGAACCTTCAGCCAATACCAATATTTAAATATAATTAGTATATTGTTATCATTTGTTTATTTTTGAAGTACAGAATCAACCGTATTGTATTAAAACGTAACTTTTATGCAATACAGTTGAATCTGTACTTCAAAAATAAACAAATGATAACAATATACTAATTACATTTAAATATTAGTATAGGCTGAAGGTTCTGACTGCGGCTAATGCAAAGTTCATTTATATTGCAAAAAATTAAAAAAAAAAGCTAGGTAAATAAAACACTTTATTCTTCAACAAAAAAAGGTTAACATCTTAGTATCTACTATATAAAAATATTCTTTATCATTTAGCTAAACTTCACAGTCTAAGCCCAGCACACACCTTGAGTCTTGTGAACGGCCATCAAGCATGCTAGCATGGATGGTTTTTATTTTACCAGTATCTTTCTTATGCAAGTACAATGTAGACAGTAAATTATTCATTGCATAGTTAAAGAAATTATGATTGTTCCTCCATGCTTACTTAAGACCATTCATAACTTAAATTAATAAATGTACAGTACAACCCTGTTATAACATTCTCCAAGGGACCAACATAAAAAAATGTTATAAGCAGGAAATCATCTTCACTTTGTAAAAATTACGCGTGGATTGATTAAATTAAAAAGTATAGGTAAAACAACACAAAATACAGGAGTAATACACTAAGTACAGCAATAGAGTGGAAAATTGGTTAATTTTATTTATAGATAATACCTAATAATATGCTAAAGAAAAAAAAATGTTTTGTACGATACAGTTCAGAGTCGAAACAGAAATATTCAACTCTTTTGCAATCACAACACGCGTTTTGTTGGGGTTCCTGTCCACTTGGTTAATAAACTGAATTTTTTCAGCTACAGAATATATTTTCGCTTATATTTATCGGCCATCATAGCCGTACAAAAACCTGAATAAAATTTCAATACAGCGTATTTTAATTAAATACGACCGTGACTACAATAATTAAAAAATAATTACGGCAAAGGTTAACCACAAACAAAAGCCGTGAATATATCCAAAGAACAGTTAACCATCTCAAGGTGTTAAACCTTTGAAACAAAAACCAGCACCATAGACTACAGTAGCACTGTTTCCGACCATGTATCAGTGCACAAAATGCGCATCATAAGTATAAAGGAACAAGTCATAGGCTAACAAGCGCGAACAGGACGCCATATTGATAGTCGATCCGGTGCAAGTTGTGGAGTGCGTGTGTACCACGTCTATGGTGAACTACTCAAATGTAAACATCTGATGTTTGTATATGCGTGCTGTATTTTCTAGCTATGGTTTCGCTCTAAATTATGACTTTGAAGGAAGGGATACTGCAAATTGTGGCAGTTATCAAAGCAAATTTGAACGTTAAAGGCGGGAATGTAGAAATTTTAATATTGTTACAGGCGGGAAATTAAAGCATTGTGATAAATGGAGAAATGACGGGACCATGAAATTATGGTGTTATAGGCGGGAAAATGTTAAAAACGGGAATGTTATAACCGGGTTGTACTGTATTAGATTTTAATCAAAAAATTATTGTTCCCATTGGCAATAAGCAGCACACAGTAGTACTGCTTGTCTTTTCTAGAGTACTAGGTAAAGTTCGAATACAGATTTTTTTTTTGGGCTCACAAAGAAAGTGTGTACTAGGCTTTATAATGTTCTATTTGCACAGCATTACAAAAAAAATTTTTACAGGTGTCTGAAGACCAGTCAACATCACAAAAACATAATAATAAACATCTTATTTAGGAACTAATATAAATCAGAGTACATCACAACATACTCAACACATTAAATTCAGTCATCTAGCACATTGAAACAATGCTTGGAATACCATGATCAAATGTCTTGGGTTTTTTTTCCCCTTCCTGTTTGAACCTTTGCACAAAAGTTTATGGTCATTGTGGCAAAGGGTTCTACTGAATATTAAAGGCATTCCAATTTCTCCTGAAAACTGATTGAAAAGTCACAAAGCAATTCATTTCCAATATACATTTGCTACATCCATTTCATCAGTATTTTTGTTTGAAGATAATTTGGGAAAATATTGGAATACATTGTACCTTTCCAAAGATGATGACTATTATACCTATATTATTATTTAAATTCATGTTCATGAATGTCTGTGTTCAGTACTTTCATATATTGCATGTAAAAACATTATTGTATATTCATAAAATATTAAAAATGGCATCAAGTTGTTGCTAAGAAACTGAAAACTACTTTGTAATATTTTTGGTCAAAACTTAAATATTAAAAACTACAGGAAAAGATTTTATCTTGAAATTGCACAACCTATATTAATAGCATACAAAGATAAAAATAATTCAACATCCACAACCATATTAATCAACTTGATCCAAAAATAAATCCCAAAACCACTGGCAAAAAAAAAACCTATAAAAATATTTGCTTCATACCACATTTAAATCATATTGTCTAACTTATGCACAATCTGAAATTAAAATTACATGTTAACTGCTACTGTAAAATATGCCATTTCAAATATTTTTGATGTGTATTTCTTTGCTCTTATCAAATTACAAGTTTTATTCTATGAAACATAAATTTGTACTCAATCATATATACATACAAGAACATACCTATCCGTGCAAGTTGAAAAATCATTCTCAACTAACTGAAATTTCTCAGCATGATCGGTTATAATCACAATCCACATACATAATACAGTATGCTCATTACATAATCAACTTAAGTCTCCAGGGCAGACTCTTTCATCAAATATTTTAATATTCTATCTTCTCAACTTGAACAACGTTGCTTCCAAGGAAATTTGTAAACAGAACTCTTACAAGAGTGCTCACTACTTAAACAAGATAACTGTAAGAAAACAGTTGCGCAGTGATCCTGAACTAAGGCTAACAGAATTTGTGTGAATAAATACACAGAAAAAGTTTTAATGACAGAACAATGCATTATCAAACATGGTTAACATGTACTAATACACTGGAAAAATATGCTACCTTGAATATGAACTAAATAGGGACCAAGATTTTTGGAGGATTGTGATAAAACCAGAATAACACCAAAATGCAAGTCATAAAATAAAACAATTTTAACTACACTTAATAAAAGTGCCAAAAAATTTAATTTCCAAAATTCAAACAATGTCATTATTTTATGACTAAGGTCGTAATAAAATGCAGACCAAGTGGATACTAAATATTAATAACGCATATTACCTGATCAATAACACCACTTGTTACACTTATTAATTACCATTTTACTTGGTGTAACAATACCACTAGTTCATATTTTTATCAGTACCTACTATTTGTCATTAGGCACATAACATTAAGTTGGATTATTCAATTTAAAAACAATTTTTTTTTCCTTGTGGTCTTATTAGGTTATAAATTTTGTAACTTGTGTGAGCTACTAAAGTAAAAACATTAAATTTATTATTTTGAAAAGCTTGTTTATGTGAATCTGTTTATTAAATTAGGTAATTATAGATAATACACACTTATGATGGACAGCAACATTATTAATGAGGTTTAAGTTACTACATTTTTCTTACATTTGATATTGAGAACAAAAAATTTATATTTTTAAAAATAAATTACGAACTACATACAGTTTTGTCTGCAAAAAGTTACAGGTCAAATGAAAAAACAGGTTGGTAAAGAATGGCTGGCAAAGCTTGAGGGGGGGGGGGGGGGGGGGGGGGGGGGGGGGAACCTTGCAGCCCATCAAAGTACATAACTGGTTGGAAGGTAAATGACGAACAAAGTTTTATCTCATGTGGGTTACATGAGCCGGTTGCCGGCTGTCTCGGACACAGAGGCGAGCGAGACAGCTATGATACTGCCCTTTAAATCGCTCGCCAGCACCTAACTAGCACTCAACTGAACAGAGGCTTATTAAGAGATAATCCACTGTATTGTAAAACATTTTGAACATATTCATAATTAGAAAGAATTTCAACAGTAAAACAATTAAATTTTATCTGTAGTATTACATTAAACTAGTGCTAATTCAGGAAAATAATAACTTTAGTGAACAAACAACCAAAGAATACAACTGGTGGAAGACTCGTGTCTTGACGGAACGAACAAAAGCTTTCAGATAATCAACATGCAGGAAATCAAGAGCACATTTTTCAGTAGAAGTCTGCAAAATACAGGACTGTGGATTGTCTGCCTAACAGGTGAAGACAGCTCAAAACTTCAATACCAAAGCAAAGTATGTCATTAAAAAAAATACATTAGTTTGTAAGTTAAAATATTGAGTAAAATTGACAAATTAGAAAAACGGTTCCCAATTTTTTCCGGCCAGGGAACCCTATGATCGACTTTTATTTTGGCGGGACCCCAACTCCTTCAGAGAAAGTTATTTGACAATAATTGTGTCTGCTTTATGCAACTTTTGTCCCGACTCACGGAATCCCAGGGTTCCGCGGAACACCATTTTGGGAACCGCTGGCTTAGAGCACAAACAATGCAAATGCACTTTCTTACAGTGCCAATATATCAAACCTAACATCTGCGAACTACTTTGTATCTATTGATCATTCAATAAAATCATTACAAGAATTTTGGACTTCCAGTCTATAAGAACGTAGACCTAAAGGGGCCCATATCACGCCCAGTTTATCTGTGTGACATCATCTGTACAATAACTGAAGCTACTGCCTAGGTTTTTATGTCCAGCCATCCTGTTCTTTGGACTGAGCTCCAAGATGTCAATTCCAACCAATAAACAGACAGTCCTTTTTTTTTCCATACATTCTTTGTTAAGTTTTTATTGCTTGTTTAATTGAAAATGTCTGTAGCAATGGCCACGAATAAGAATTATAAAATCCTGACTACAGCAATAAAATAAAAATGCTGCAGCATACAATCTTCTCATCGAGAAGATGAAAACAATTTAACCTAAGACAACTCTTGAATCCGTTTCGAAAAAGATTAGCAACATTATTTCGTGCTTTCAAAAAGAATTAAAAAAATAGGGAGCCGATTCTGAATACATACCATCACTCTTTTACTTTAACGAACTGTTGTTTTTAGTAGAGAAGCCTGAAGAAAGTTGTTCGACTCTCTACCAAAAGGCAAAATGATAAATTTTCTCTTTTCGTCCATACCGCACATTTTTGATGTTCAACACGGTAACTGACACAACTGAAGCACCTGGACGAAAAAAATGAGGCGTGGCTGCACCTTGGTTCAGTTAATCGTTCCAGTTTTTTTCTTCCGATCAGGAATCAGATGAACTGAGAGATAAACTGAGCGTGTATGGGCTGACCTGACCTGTCAGGCAAAACCGACAATCACGCGGTTGCCGGCCAGCAGATCGTCGGGACTGCTAGGACAGTGGGAATCCCCACAGTTTGGCCGGCAGGCGCATGCCACCTGTCAGGATGGAACAAGAAGTGTTCAGTTCACATCGGGTGAAAAGAAAAAAAAACATTGTCACGTAGGAACTGATGGTCATGAACTGACAGTCCGAACTGTGCGCGTATGGGGCCGCCAGGTTTGCACACAGGCTAGAGATGCCTGTGACGATCAACACCACAAAAGGTTGGACAATGTTTGTGCTGCAAGCCATGTAGCCAATACTCGTGAAAAAACAGACCTGCACCGGCTGGAAGGCGCCCTCACGCCACCTTGTCCCGGCTCGGCAGGATCATGTAGAGGCCGAGCAGCGAGGACAGGGTGCCGACGAGCGCCACGAGGCGCGGGCTGAGCTTGCCCGACCACAGCACGCCCTCGGGGAGGGTGTGCACGGCGTGGATCAGGTCCAGCACGCAGCGGCACATGGCCAGCTGCTCCCTGCGCTGCTGGGCCATCAGCGTCGTCAGGGCCGCCCTGCCACACACAAACACACACACACTCACACACCTTCATCACAACTCACCGTTTCATACTTAAAAAATTGGTTGTCTGTAAAGTCAGTTTACTGACGATAGTTTAACGTGACGTCATATCAAAACATTGATGAAATGATTTAATAATAAAAGAATAAATACTTGAAATTATACTAGTGATCAGATTTTTAAAATGCAAGAATAATTAACCTTTATTGCCGAAATTGTTGTTGTAATAAGCAATGAAAACCACATTAACTTTTCACTTCACAAACAGTCGACGAAACAGTTCACGTGTAAATGTAAGTTGGGTGCTGCCGCTATCTTTCTTCTCCTTGGACGCATAGGCCAATTGAGTGGAAGAGCGATAGATGCGGCGCAAGCGTACAATGAGCGTAACGGGACATAGCGTAACGGAACAATGTGCGTAGTGGGACTCAGCGTAACGGAACAATGTGCGTAACGGGACACTTTTTCGTGCGTGCAGCTGGCGTTCATTGATTTATTAGACGTCACGTCAATAAAATAAAGTCTCTCTCTCCCACTACCCAACACCCATTAAGACACCAGTCATCAATATGGGCAGACGCATTTCTTAGAACAGGTATGACACGTAGGGATAAGACTATACGGTGCGATAAAGCAGAAATAACGCCGAAATACACCATCTAATGCCAAAAAAATGCACATCATAAAGCACTGAAATGCAAACCAAAAATCAGCATATCCAATCAAAACTCAATTCAGATCACAAAGATGTAATCTTTTAATTAGGGGTGTGCGGGAATAGGTTTTTGTACCGCGGGAAATTTTCGGGAAAAATAAATTATTCCAGCGGGAAACGGGACGGGATCGGGAAAAATTAAAAAAAAAAAAAAAGATGGCCATTTAAAAGTTTCTTGCAAAGTTAGTTGTTTTTTGCTGCTATTTCTTTTTTCAGCGGCGACTTCATATTTTTTAGAATCCACAAATTCTTTTTTTATAGAGGGATGTTTATTGAGATGTCTTAGTAATCCAGACATGCTACCATGCTCGCATCTCAAGAATTTTCCACACGAGACACACTTTGCCAGGGATTTACTGTCTGTCAGACGTTCAAAATACTTCCTAACACCTTTAGGTTTACAAGTAACAGGCTGATCGGTTGCGACCTCCATTATTTGAAGGCTGCTAGTTTGTTTTAATATACAACGGCATCAAAAATAGGAACAGATACTTTGCACAAGCCTTAATAACGTAACGTCAGCCGACAAAGCCCGCCAAACTAAACAGTAAACAACTGTTTTTTTTCTCCCAAAGCAAAATCATAGATGTTTAGATACTCGTGAGCAGTGGTGTAAAATGACGTGATTTCATATTTTTCAAAGTGCCAATACAGTTCTCTACATCGCCACTGCTATCAAGTAACGAGAACAGTTACGCTTCGTTATGTAACGCAAGTCTAGTATTTCTTATATCTTTGGCAAAAAGGTTGGATTGTGCATGTGTTTTGTTTGTGTCTGACACACAGTGGTTTTAGGTTAAGTATTCGATGATGACGGCAATAACGTTATATAACTGATATTCACGTATCTTGCAAATTTGTACCCTTGAAGAAATATATTTATGAACGCATACAATATTTAAGGTACTCCATGTACGTTTTTTATATTCCAATTAGATATGTGTAAACGATTATCATAATTCACTGCACACCACAGCTGTCGCTACGATCGGCATACGTTTAAAAGATGTTTTGCGTTTAAATAGTACGGAAACCCTTCAAAAATGTACGAATCCATAAAAAAATATTGTTGTAAAAACAGTTTGAATTGATAGAAAACATTTTCACATGATTAGTAAACATTTGTAAATTTTTAAACAATTTCCCGAAAAAATTTGGGAGTAATAAAATTCCCGCCCGGCATTTTGGGAAGCCTATTTTCCCGACTTTTTTCCCGAAGCGTCGGGATCCCGCACACCCCTACTTTTAATACATTAAATTCAATGAACGTAAATTATTTAGCATGGAGTTCATACCAAAATGTATGTACTGATTAGACTGGAAAAAAAGTTTGCCTTTTTTTATATTGCAACTGTTGTTCATAGCTAATTATTTTTTATATTACAACTTTGATACAGTTTCCAAACACATATATACTTTCTGATTTATTTTTATGGTTCCCAGTAGTTGAACATTCTTGAAATAAATTATTATATTGAGAAAGTGCATCATGTACCAGTCAAAATGACACTGTTTAGGTAAAGTTAGTGTCATTTAACATTTCAGCATCGTATTTGTTGGAAAATGAGCTATCATTATGAATAAACAGAGTTCACAAAAAAATAAAAGCAATAATGCCAAAATCTCCTCTTTTAAAAACGAAATTGGTCTATAAATACAAACATAAAATCTTGTCTCTATCAATTGCAATAAAGCTGAAATATATGAAGTATAACTCCGAAATTCAACTAAAATCATAATATCAACCAACACAAAAATTACCTCATAAACAAACATTATTTCTTTTATCACAGTAAAGTTGATAAATGTAATTTATTTAGCATAAAATTTGTACCATACCGAACGTATGGACGTAAATATGCCAAAAATGACTAATTTTGTTTGATGTTGCATCTCTTGTAAGTAACACTTCTTACATTAATGACACTGCACATTTTTCAACCACATAAAAATTTGCCAATTTATTTTCATTTTTCTGAGTAGTCGTTTTAGACATACTTATTTCAAATTATTTTACTGTGACTATTTTGTTGAAGTATGTATTGAGAAATAATTATTTTCATATTTAATTTAATGGCTGCGATATCTTGACCGTGCAAAGGTAGCATAATCATTAGTCATTTGTTCATTAATTAATATGTATAAAAACGCAAATGGAAATGATATCTCAGGAAATGACAACGTGTGACTGAAAGGTGATTTTTTTGGAGCTACTTAGCACAAACTTTGATCAACCCCAGGAAACTTCTGTATTGCTAATACACCTCAATACTAACCTCGTGTCACAATCGGCTCTCGAGACACGGGACTTGTGGCGACGAATGATCGCCATGTGTCGCAAGTACCTGAAACAACCATGTTACGTGAATAACTAATCTTCAATACCCTTTGTCCGAACAAGAGCACGAAGATGTCTTTCACTTAAAGCTTAGTCTTACACACCATGTGGATTTTTTCGTCACTACTTTTATTCAAATGCTAATTCTAAAATTAAACTCGATACATTTGTTTTACTCGCTGACTTTTGCTCCCTAGGAATTGTACAAGTTAGGAGCACATGAACCTAGGACAAAAAAGAGTTGTTAGCTCTCACATAGGCAAAGAAAACGACTTGAGGTTAATTTGGTTTTTTACATGGCACAAAAGCAGATGTCTTGAAAAATACAATTGTGAAGAAATATTTGTCGAAAAGTGAAACTACTTAGGCAATACCTAATATCAGGCAAAAACACAATAGAATATTAACAAAAATATACAATTAGCTAATAAATATTTCATTAATTATAACAGCATCATATTTATTCTTTACAATAATTACTGTATTCAAAATCACATCATCTAATAAAGGACCATTACGAATAATTAATGAATAAAGCAATTTGAAAACATTACCCAATTATAAAAATCATAAATAATTCATTAATGGATCTACCTATACCTATTAATATTTTATTGTGATGAAATTTTGGATCCCTACTCGGATTATGTTTAATTATTCAAATCATTACAGGAACATTTCTAGCTATACATTACCCACCAAATATTGAAATTGCATTTTATATAATTAGAAATATTTGTGACAATGTAAATAATGGTTTATTAATATGAACAATCATGCTAATGATCAAATAATGTTGTATTTGTTTTAACGTAAGATCATCAATACGAATGTACTCAACATAACCTGTAGTAAATAAATAAATACATGTTAACAAAAATTACTTTATTGAAAATATCATGAGATATAAAAATACGACTATCACAGTCATTTGTAACGTTATTCATTATCCTAAAAATCACAATACACTGAACATTACACAGATCACAGAAGTAGATGATCGCGCCGAAACAACCAGCAGATGACGTGCCCTCCGACTCTTCCTCGAAAGGAAGAGCATTGAGGGCTTGACCTGAGGGCATCTTGCCCCACGAGTACAACGGCCGTCCGTCACACTGTTTCTGGCACGTGAAACACACAAGGGCATCCCAAGAGTTAAAAGGTCAAAAAAAGAGACTTTGAGTAAAACAAAAGCCAATACCTCTCGTGCAACTGATGTTCTGCCACAAGTATTGTCAACAGATGTTCACTTAGTGTCATATCATGGTGTAAAAAGGTGCACAAGTCTTTGTAACTATAATCATTTGCACAAATATTTATACACCTATGATGAGTGAATATAGTTGAAAATATTTGTGACGAAACCAAAGCAAGTATCGTGTTTAAATTTTAGAATTACCCTTTGAACAGTAATGAAGGGAAAAAATAAACATGGAGTGTGAGACCTGATCTCAAGCAGAATAACCTACCAATCTGGGACGGAATGATAATGGAGAATCTCAACTCCAGTTTTCAACCCCTATGCATTCCATTATCGCGACATTGAAGGCTCTGTTTCCAAGTGACCTTCGGAGGTGACAGATGCAGCCTTGCGCGCAGTTCAAGCATTTACCACACGCTTGTGATCCACGTTTCCCGTGAACAGCGAGGTCACTAAAGGCACGAAGCCCAGCACTTACTTGAGGAGGTCCAGGTACATGGAAATGGCCCAGCAGAAGGACGTGGCGGTCCAGAGGGGCCGACTGTCCAGGGACAGGAGCCTGTGGTCGGCCGCCCACGCCGCGTGCTCAAACGGATAGTACACCACGTCCACCGCGTTCCCGACCACGGTCAGTATCCTCACCACCAAGTCTTCGTCCTGTGCAGAGAGCGCCCGGTTCTCGTGGGACGTACACGAGACGTCGCGGCGCAGACAGTTTGTCGATAACGCCTGCACCGACAATCCTTAAGAACACTTTGGTTTACCCCGGCTGAACTGAACAACAGCCCAACATTCACGGTCTGTCTTAAGCCTGTTCCAATAGACAATACACTAGGTCAAGTTTTCTTCTATTTTATTGTCTTCTCAACTACAAGATAACACTTAAAAACAAATTTGAGCATTTGTATTTGTTGGAATGTGTTACACAGCATTTCTGTAGTAATTACTCTTTGCTTAAGCAGAGTCCTTTGCAATATTTCTTACAAAGCAATTAAAATGTCCCAACTACCATAGAGCAGGAAATAATTAATTTTAACATACCATTATAACATGTAGCTTGACAGAAAATCCTGTGGGAAAATCAATTATAAAAAAAAAAAAAAACAAGTTGACACAGGCACACCATGAGAACACTGCAGACCTAGCATGTGGCTTAGGCCTCAACGTCTCGCCACTGAGGTTATTGAAGACTACGAGAGCGTGGTGGAATGTGAATGAATCATTGATTAAAGGAAAATCGAGGGAAAACAGCTTCCAGCAATATCCACCACACTTTCCACTTGCGATAATTTTGGGCATGGGCGTAGATCCCAGGGGGGCCCATGCCTCCCTCGAACTAAGAAGCCCCACACTGAGGGGGCATGCCTGCGTACCTGGTAAATAGGTTTGAAGTCAATACTATGTCTTACGGAAAACTTTCTGTATAGTATTTTAAAGTTTTATGCTTATTGCATGCATGTAGGCCCAAATATGGGCAGTGTACAATAAAGTTATTAAATAAATAAAACACACATCAAGTTTGTATGAGCAACATGCTTACAGTGAAACATGTGCAAACCAGCATTAAATATGGACTGCTTGGGAACACAATTTCTGCTGTTTTTGTGCGAGTGAGGTATGTCAGGCTATAATGAGGAGGACACACATTATTACAGACCACTAAGGATATCAATAATACCTCAAAAATAAATCTCTCTGTAAACTGATAGAGCTAAGTTGCTATATTTTTTTTTTTAAATTCTGTCTACGCTTCTGTTTTTTTGATTTCCTTTTAAATCCTGGAAGGGAGGGATCCGGACCCCAGGGGCTCCCCCTGGCTCCGTACCTGCCCGATCATCGGAGACGAGGAATCTGATTAATGAACCAGGTGGCCTACAGAAAACCTAGCAAGTCGCAGTTAATTTCATTAAGGTTAAGTAACTTGGTCAAATGGTATTTTTGATATTGTTGCAAGTTCCTTACAGCATCTTAACATACATCATGTGCCTGTGTTATAATGAGCAACGCCATGTCATAATATGGGATTTGCTTGTTTAATATTCCTAAACGACAATATTGATTTTATGATGGTGAGTTTAATTGAATGTTTGATTTCTTAATGTAGGAAATAAAGAGCATTTGATAAATATTTGATATTCTGAATAATTTGATATTTGAAAATTTGATATATTTTTTTTAAATACTTGTTACCAATGAATATGCCTAGACCAAGTGGGACTCATTAACTAAAAGAAATTATTGAAATTTTTTTAACATGTATGATGCTAAGATGATTTATTGAGAAATTTATATTTGTTTTCTGCAACATTTATATAAGGTGTTTATATTTAACAAATAATTGGTACTATGATTTAAAATTATTAATAATAGTCTATTTTAGGCATAACATCAGATGAACGAAACAACTTTTAAACTTAAAATGTATGATTTAAGAAAATGCATTGCCAGTTTTTTTTATTTCCTTTATTTTACATCTCTTTATTATGGTTCCTTGCATAATCCTCTCATTTTAATTATACTGTTTTTTGGATCAATATTTCTTGTACGTCTGTGAAATGTAAAAATTTTAAAATTAGAGTCGTAAAATATTCTATATATGTGAATATTGTAATATTATATTCAAAATTTGATTCAAATGAAAAAGACAGTATTTGCAGACGCCTAGTAGTCTGCCCAACAAATTATTAATTACTGTGAAGAAAAAGCATGAGGAAAAGAAATTTTTTTTAACTTCTGTTTTCCTAGAATTTAAAACAAAACTGAAATTTCAGAAACCATACCTACATTTATAGACTATAGGTAGTAAACCTTTCTGTTTATAGTTTTTTTTTTAATATTAGGTCTGCACAGAAAACTAACTATAAACATAACAATAAAAATGCATGAGAAATGATAGAATTCTTAAAGAGCTTGGTTTTTTTTTAAAAGAAATCAAACGTAAAAGTGGCCGCCCGCTCAAGAGTGTGGCACGCCCCAGGACGCCACACAGAGGCGTGGCCTCGCTGGAATGTCGCAGTCAAGGACGACCGGTCCGCGCCCGACCTTCTGGCGAGCCTTGACGAACCCACTGCCGGGTAACGGAACACTGTCTGCCGGTGTCAGCGTGCGCTGCTCTCCACAAACCTGTCTTACAAGTTTTAACAGTGCAGACAGAATATAATTCTTTGACTTCTTTCATGCCATCGCACTCTCAAAGAATTTTTTTTAACTTCCCTTTTCCTAGAATTTAAAAAAAAAACTGAAATTTCCAAGACCATGCCTACAACTATAGACTACAGGTAATAATAAAGAGAGATTGTCATTCAATTTTATTTATATTTCCACAAAAGGCAAAGGGGTGCCATTATTAAATGTTTCAAAGTATCCATAGAAAAACAAACTTGATTTACATTCATAAAAGATTCTCTAATTTTTTTTAAATTTCTCGTTTATTTAAGTGAATGCAATAAATTATGCATTATTTTGGTTCATTTGTGGCATAAGTTTCACGCAGAAGGCATGAACAATGCAAAATCCTGTTCTCATACAGACAAAGTACCCACTGTTGCCTGGTTTTAACCACCCATGGGAACTAATTTTCGGAAAATGTCATCCTGCGTAACATAAGGAACATTACTGTTAAGTTTCAAGTCTGTAATATATATGTATGTGTATGTGTGTATACACACACACACACACACACACACACCTACTTAAAAAAAAGGGCAATTTTTGATATTTAAAGTACCCGCAAAATTTCAATGGTGATGAGGACTGCACTAACAATGAAATAGTCGTTGCCATAGAGACAAATGAAGCATCAACAAAGCAACAGCTGTTGCTATGGTGATTTCCTACCAAAAACTGGAAACTTTGATATATTACGCCCACGAAACTCCCCTTGGGATCGAATTTCCGCAGAATCCGTTCTTAGCGGATGCCTACGTCATAACATCTACCTGCATGCCAAATTTCAGCCCGATCCGTCCAGTGGTTTGGGCTGTGCGTTGATAGATCACTATGTCAGTCAGTCACCTTTGAGTTATATATATTTAGATATCATAAAATCCCTCACGAAAGAACATTGTTAAATCGTTAATGCAAAAAACTTAATTGGGTTAATTAGTTTGAGCCTCACAGAAAAGCCCCTATTGTCCAGAATTATCTCTGGAACATATATTCAACCACAACATAGTGTCTATCTGAAATATGTAACCCTAACCTTTAATTTGATCACTAATAACATTTACTTTATAAGTTAAAAGAGAGTAAAAAAACACATTTTTAGTTTAAAGGTAAGATATAAAAAACAAAAAAACGAATTCAAACATTTTTATACATAAAATCTAATCATGTGGCCCGAAATTAGCCAATTGTACTGCAATGGTTAGTGTCAAGTAGGAAACCAAAGAACATTAAAATACCAGTATTTACCAATTACTTGTACACTAAGTCTTTATTACGGAGTTTTCAAGGATTCTTAGTAGAATGTATGGACTTATGAACCCTTATTCAATTAAGGACAAATTAAGGATTTTCCAAGGATATTGAGGTATACAAACCCTGTTCTTCCTAATCCCTGTATGAAATGTCATTGTGATATTTCGATTACTTCATTAGCTACGGCAGAATTTAAAATAGCTGTTCATACAAGAATGTGATTTCCGTCATAATGAATTCTTGGAAGAAGATATTTTCATATTGTTTTAAATGCAAGTTTTTTTAATTTTTAGTTCCTAATGTTTAGCCCAGTAATTTAATAAAATGTAACTGTGATACTGAATCCAGTATAGGAATTTACCATTTTGTCGGACTGCTAAATATGATCTATGAACTAAGTCTTCTGTTGTTAACTAGTTGGCAACAATAATGCTAACTCCGAGTATTTGTGCCACATGATATCAGGTATTTGAAAAACTATGCTAACCTTTGTTACGTAAACTTGTAAAAACAAAGTTATCACTTCGAGTGGGATACTTCAACTACATTTAGAATTTTTCCATTATCTGTCTGTTCTTCTGCTATACCTTTTCCAAATGTAAATATAGCAATGTAGTGACGTAAATTTTCATTATGCTTAAGTAGCATCCATAGAATATAGAGAGAGGTAAGGAAACTGAGACGGTTTTCCATGAGACATGTCCCTGAGGCTGTTTACAAAGAGTCAGAGATTTTTAATGTCAGTACATTATGACCAGGGGCCAAGACCGTTTTTCACCCAAATTGGTTTTCAATTTCAAGTGAATATTGTGCTATATTCCTAAGGATCAAGTAAACTGCAACAAGAGGATCAGTGATATGTCTTTTGGAAAACAATCTTGGCTACACTATTAAAGCACCAAAAAAAATGTATGTAACTATATTTACATTACAGATAAAATTTTATACAAACTGTAAACCAATGTGATTGAATTGTACCTAACCATTAAAATGGCCATTCCTGCTAAACTATTTGGATATCACAATGCATATTTACACAGCGATTATGAAGACGGTAAGAATATATAGATATTTTTTTTTTTCGAATTTTTTATTAACTTTGTTTTGATGCGCCCCTGTACTCAATATTTACATTACAAAATATTTTGAAATTGCTTTTAAAATAGTGACATAAAAATCAAGCATTCAAAAGTACAGAACACAACTTACCGTACCTCTTTCCCAAGGCCGTACGACAATACATGATTCAGCATTGGTATATCATCAAATAACCTAAGTGTTGTCCTGCAGCCGCTCATTTCTTTACCGATGCTATTTAAGCTATCCGCCAGTTGCTTGGAGGGCACTATTGTTGCACAGAATCGACTCGCATAACATAATGTCCGCACAAACTTGTCTCTGCCTCCATGAGTAGCTAGCAATTTTCCAATTGAAATATTCATACCTACAAACTTTAAAGTCCACAACGGAAGACAATTAATTACTCACAACTCAAAACACACACCATACCAGACACCATAGAGTAAATAAAGTACTAGACACCACAGACCACACCAATGATGCCAGCCATAGCACACACAATTCGAGTACGATCAACTTCTACAAGTACTTTCGTGTACAAGAAATTCTCAGTTCGGGTAACATTCCGTACCACAGGCATACGGTCTGGCCAATTACTTTAGGAAACCATCATTTCACAGACGAGAGAGCCACACCCGAAGTTCCCCAAAGTTCATGCTCTCTTTTCTTTTTCTGTATCTTTAATATAGCTATCCTAACCAAATAAACCGTCCACAATGTTTTAAAGTATTCCTTATTTACAGTGGCGTAGCCAGGATTTGTGTATGGGGGGTGTTAAGAAGCATGCCTCCCCCCCCCCCCCCGTATTAAAGCGGGGGGTCCGGGGGTCTTCCACCGGGAAAATTTGGATTTTAAGGTGTAAAATAGTGCTATTTTAGCAGTTTTCGGTTCTTAAATTTAAATATTGTAATGGTAAATTTTTTTATTAATTTTAATATGAAATTTGTTTGAGTGATGAATAAGAAATTAATTAAAGATTTTGTGCTAAGGGAGGGGGTTTGAACCCCTAACCCCCCCCCCCTGGCTACGCCACTGCTTATTTATAATGTAGCTAACCTAACCTAATTAACCATTAGTATCATTTTATCAACAACGCCATATTTATTTACCATGAACAAAAAAAAAACCGAAGAGGCACGATCGGGAGTTTAGCTCTCTCGTCTGTGAAAAGGATTCCCAATTAGAACTTTTATTCTCAGTCGGCATAGTGAAGTCAAATATTGTAGTTGGACAAAGCAAGATAGTCATCGAAAAAAACGGAAGACACGTTATGCAGCGCATTCTTGTGGTAGTGCCTGATCCTACCGCGTCAACCCAATTACGATAAGGGTATTTTGGCAAATTTGAATGTAAGTGTTTTTCCCTAGTTTTATGCAATTATAATTTTTTTTATGGCTGGAAAAAAGTGTCCAATGTTTGGTTGCAACAATTCAGATGTTGCTAACTGCTCGAAGTCGTTTTCGAAGTTGAATTTCATTAGACGGTTTGATACCGAAGTCATCTGCATGTGGCGGCATTAACCTATTTTAAATTCCTTACATGAACACCGGAGAACAAATCAAGCGTATCGGTGTACCAAATAAATATCTGTTATAGCAAAAATAATCTGGAAAATTTTTTTATAGGCTTTAACGGTTACCCAAGAAAAAATGTAGCAAATTTAAAAACATCGTAAAACTTTGGAAATATATAATTTTTTAAAAAATATTTCAATATCTCATTTTTGAGTATTTAGCATTGCGGTATTATGCGTGGCAGTAAACTGTAAGTTCATGGGATCTAAACCCAGTCTATCATATTTTTAAAAACATTTTCTTATATGACTCATTATTATATTTTAACACTGCAGTTAAAGTGAGTCACATTATAATAACTTATGAATACACAACTCAGTATGTTGGATTGGTTATTTTACATTAGGTAGGCATACAATATTCCAGAAAACCATAGAACAATGAGGAAGATATAGAAGTGCGACTCTCAGTGCGAACTGAAAACATGTGGCGCTACCTTTCGGATGAGCTCATAACTACTAGCAAAAAACAACTCGAGCGGGAGGTTCAAATCCAAAGTATAATAATTATAATGTTAATTTAAATATTTGATATCTAATTGCTTAGCAAAAGTAATTTAACCTGTGTAATAAAAAAATCATGCACTATATAAATTAGTAGGAGATACAGGATTTCAGGTATGCCACACTACAAAATATGTGTCTACCAAAATAAAGTGAATTAATTTTCATTGCTTTGTTTGTCTGATAATAGTGTATGCATTATTTCTCACAATCAATGTAGCTATGTTAAAAATATATAATGAAAGCTACTATCTAGCGGGTGGGCCCATAACTATTAGGTTTTAGTCTCGGAAATTAGAGTTTCTTACCCATGCAAAAAACCACCTCCTTTACCCCTCCCCCTCAGAAAACCACTTTAAAATAAAAATAAAAATGATTAAACAATGTACAACTGGCATTCAAAATAAAAGAGGAATATTATTGTGTAAAACTAAATGTCGAAAACAAGAGTGTACAACCTTTACGGAAACAAATATGAATTAAATTACTCAGTATGAGTGAAGTAGTTACGTACCCGCAATGTTTAATGATTTTAAATAGTTTTATATATATATATATATATATATATATATATATATATATAATACTGTTAATTTTTTGTGAATATTAAATACTAATTTTCAAGAATAGTTTCCCTTCTAAAAAAAATTAAATACAATTCTGAAAATTGTATTTTTTAATTCCTCTCATTCTATTTGCTGACTGCTAAACAGTATTGCAATATTTCAAGTATTATAACAATAGTTCACTCTTTTGAACAGTTGATGCGATTAGGTTAACTTATTTTCAAATGCTGTATGATGTTGTAAATGGTTGGTAGTTTAAGTTAGCAACATTAAAACCACCAAATGGTGTTTTCCAGGTTATTATTACCAAAAATACAATTTTTGTAGTTTTCAAGTATATATATTTTTCATTTGAGCATCCATTTTAAGAAATAAAAATTTTGTAAGTGCTATCATATTTCACGGAATTATTTACGAAATGATCAAATTACAAAATTCAGATTTAATGTTAAGTATGTTTCATTTTTAAATGTTGTATGATGTCTCATGTTTAAAGTAAGGTCATTTTTCATGATCGCTAAATCAATATATTTTTGTAGATTATGGAAACGTACACGTAAAATCAGAATTCAAACCGCCTTGAATTGAGCATGGATTGAATTAATTTAATAATGTCAGATAAATTACATAATTTAAATTAGATTCTTTATTTATACAAGAGCCCCGTAATATCAATAAATATAATTTTGTTGTATTTATATGCATTGTAATGTCTGAAGGGGTCTTAGCCTGATTTTGGTTTTTGTTTCGTGTTTTTTCACAGTACGGTAAACAAATTTATAATATAACCAAAGCTACGAGTTCATTATAATGAATAATTTTTTATTGTGTGTATATGTTAAACTATTAATGTTACATATTAAAATTCTGAAGAATTGCGATATATCTGGCACATACAATTACATTAACCTATGATAAATTTTAATTGATTACTTTCATCACGGGAAGATCAGATTTATTGAACACATATTTAATGCACAATTTACACATGCACTGTGAGTTCATGTCTACGGTATTAGTGTTCACTCCAATACAAGTTTCAATATGGACCCAACACTCTAACACGTCACACTGGATCCAACTAGTCAGTCTCATCTTGTCCACATATTGTTACATGTGCGCTAGGAGGCAAGGCCATGACACATGCCAGGTACCTCAGCGGGTCTGGCTGCGGCCCCACACGGGCCCTGATGTCACGCAGCCACGCATGCCCGGCCGGATCACAAGGGTCCCTCCGCTCCCTGCTAACTGTCCCGCCACAGACTGTTGTCACTGACACTTTAAAGCGGCCTGGGAATTTTGTGCATTTCCCGAGGCTGCCGCGCGGAGTGGGGCAAATAAACGCCGCCTTTCTGGACTTTTCGGGTGTCGGGTCGGCCCGGGATGACGCGACACATCACAGCCAGTGGCGCACCCAGGGGGCGGGTTTGGGGGTTTAAACACCCTCCGAAAATGTGAAGAAAAAATCTAGTATGGAAAAAGTAAAAACATTCCCAGTCCCAGCAAAATAGGTAAGATGGTCTATGGGCAGCGCTCAATCTACCAAACTTAGTGAGATGTTTTCACATCAGTGTATACATTATGATGTTAGTATTACATTTGTAGTCTGCTACCGTGAATTATTTTAATTTTATTTACAAATTAGTGTATGTTATATAAAAACTAAGAATGGTTTGTGCGCTACGTTTATCTCAATTGTTGCATAATTTTGGACTGTATTTTATGCAGTTTTAACTAGACATATGTGTGAATTTTATAGCCTTTGTTTTTACTCATAGAGTGAACTTAATTTGTGTGTGTGAATGCAGTAAAAAAACCATCATTGTCAGTGATTTAAGTTGCACAGAATGTGGACTTTAATGCATGCTATGATTCTCATGGTATTAAAATAATACTGATTTTGAGCGGACGAGACCCTGGGTTTGATAAAGGTATCTTTGTTTGATTCTTGTCTAAAACAAAATTTAGTACCGTACTAAAAATTATTCTTTTTTCTACCAGCAGTATATTCAATAATTATATACAAAAACTTCTTAAATAGCACCAATTTTCACGTAGAAATTCAAATTTTCCCGGGAGAGGACCCCCGGACCCCCCACTTTATTTTTCAAACCGGTGTTCCTTCATAAAAAAAAAACAATCTTCAACCCCCCCCCCCCCCCCAAAAAAAAAAAACATTCCTTGGTGCGCCTCTGGTCACAGC